>NC_142420.1:14383750-15023125 GCF_059516105.1 Syngnathus floridae
TACTACGCGCACCCAACCAGAGCGACGGGAGGAGCACATTTCAGAAAACGTGCTCAGCTCGTCGAGAGAATGCGATTTAAGCAATAAAATTAAAAATGCACCTAAAACCTAAACCAAACGTTGCAGGTGCTTATTTCTTCGTGCGCAGTGGTCAACGCGGCACTCTCTAGCTGCCAGGAGCACTTTTTACTACGCGCACCCAACCGGAGCGACGGGAGGAGCACATTTCAGAAAACGTGCTCAGCTCGTCGAGAGAATGCGATTTAAGCAATAAAATAAAAAATGCACCTAAAACCTAAACCAAACGTTGCAGGTGCTTATTTCTTCATGCGCAGTGGTCAACGCGGCACTCTCTAGCTGCCAAGAGCACTTTTTACTGTGCGCACCCAACCATAGCGACGGGAGGAGCACATTTCAGAAAACGTGCTCAGCTCGTCGAGAAAATGCGATTTAAGCAATAAAATTAAAAATGCACCTAAAACCTAAACCAAACGTTGCAGGTGCTTATTTCTTCGTGCGCAGTGGTCAACGCGGAACTCCCTAGCTGCCAGGAGCTCTTTTTACTGTGCGCACCCAACCAGAGCGACGGGAGGAGCCCATTTCAGAAAACGTGCTCAGCTCGTCGAGAAAATGCGATTTAAGCAATAAAATTAAAAATGCACCTAAAACCTAAACCAAACGTTGCAGGTGCTTATTTCTTCGTGCGCAGTGCTCAACGCGGCACTCCCTAGCTGCCAGGAGCACTTTTTACTGTGCGCACCCAACCAGAGTGACGGGAGGAGCACATTTCAGAAAACGTGCTCAGCTCGTCGAGAAAATGCGATTTAAGCAATAAAATTAAAAATGCACCTAAAACCTAAACCAAACGTTGCAGGTGCTTATTTCTTCATGCGCAGTGGTCAACGCGGCACTCTCTAGCTGCCAAGAGCACTTTTTACTGTGCGCACCCAACCAGAGTGACGGGAGGAGCACATTTCAGAAAACGTGCTCAGCTCGCCGAGAAAATGCGATTTAAGCAATAAGATTAAAAATGCACCTAAAACCTACACCAAACGTTGCAGGTGCTTATTTCTTCATGCGCAGTGGTCAACGCGGCACTCTCTAGCTGCCAGGAGCACTTTTTACTACGCGCACCCAACCAGAGCGACGGGAGGAGCACATTTCAGAAAACGTGCTCAGCTCGTCGAGAGAATGCGATTTAAGCAATAAAATTAAAAATGCACCTAAAACCTAAACCAAACGTTGCAGGTGCTTATTTCTTCGTGCGCAGTGGTCAACGCGGCACTCTCTAGCTGCCAGGAGCTCTTTTTACTGTGCGCACCCAACCAGAGCGACGGGAGGAGCACATTTCAGAAAACGTGCTCAGCTTGTCGAGAAAATGCGATTTAAGCAATAAAATTAAAAATGCACCTAAAACCTAAACCAAACGTTGCAGGTGCTTATTTCTTCTTGCGCAGTGGTCAACGCGGAACTCCCTAGCTGCCAGGAGCTCTTTTTACTGTGCGCACCCAACCAGAGCGACGGGAGGAGCCCATTTAAGAAAACGTGCTCAGCTCGTCGAGAAAATGCGATTTAAGCAATAAAATTAAAAATGCACCTAAAACCTAAACCAAACGTTGCAGGTGCTTATTTCTTCGTGCGCAGTGCTCAACGCGGCACTCCCTAGCTGCCAGGAGCACTTTTTACTATGCGCACCCAACCAGAGTGACGGGAGGAGCACATTTCAGAAAACGTGCTCAGCTCGTCGAGAAAATGCGATTTAAGCAATAAGATTAAAAATGCACCTAAAACCTAAACCAAACGTTGCAGGTGCTTATTTCTTCGTGCGCAGTGGTCAACGCGGAACTCCCTAGCTGCCAGGAGCTCTTTTTACTGTGCGCACCCAACCAGAGCGACGGGAGGAGCCCATTTCAGAAAACGTGCTCAGCTCGTCGAGAAAATGCGATTTAAGCAATAAGATTAAAAATAAACCTAAAACCTAAACCAAACGTTGCAGGTGCTTATTTCTTCATGCGCAGTGGTCAACGCGGCACTCTCTAGCTGCCAGGAGCACTTTTTACTACGCGCACCCAACCAGAGCGACGGGAGGAGCACATTTCAGAAAACGTGCTCAGCTCGTCGAGAGAATGCGATTTAAGCAATAAAATTAAAAATGCACCTAAAACCTAAACCAAACGTTGCAGGTGCTTATTTCTTCGTGCGCAGTGGTCAAAGCGGCACTCCCTAGCTGCCAGGAGCTCTTTTTACTGTGCGCACCCAACCAGAGCGACGGGAGGAGCACATTTCAGAAAACGTGCTCAGCTCGTCGAGAAAATGCGATTTAAGCAATAAAATTAAAAATGCAGCTAAAACCTAAACCAAACGTTGCAGGTGCTTATTTCTTCGTGCGCAGTGCTCAACGCGGCACTCCCTAGCTGCCAGGAGCACTTTTTACTGTGTGCACCCAACCAGAGTGACGGGAGGAGCACATTTCAGAAAACGTGCTCAGCTCGTCGAGAAAATGCGATTTAAGCAATAAAATTAAAAATGCAGCTAAAACCTAAACCAAACGTTGCAGGTGCTTATTTCTTCGTGCGTAGTGCTCAACGCGGCACTCCCTAGCTGCCAGGAGCACTTTTTACTGTGCGCACCCAACCAGAGTGACGGGAGGAGCACATTTCAGAAAACGTGCTCAGCTCGTCGAGAAAATGCGATTTAAGCAATAAAATTAAAAATGCACCTAAAACCTAAACCAAACGTTGCAGGTGCTTATTTCATCATGCGCAGTGGTCAACGCGGCACTCTCTAGCTGCCAAGAGCACTTTTTACTGTGCGCACCCAACCAGAGTGACGGGAGGAGCACATTTCAGAAAACGTGCTCAGCTCGTCGAGAAAATGCGATTTAAGCAATAAGATTAAAAATGCACCTAAAACCTAAACCAAACGTTGCAGGTGCTTATTTCTTCATGCGCAGTGGTCAACGCGGCACTCTCTAGCTGCCAGGAGCACTTTTTACAGTGTGCACCCAACCAGAGTGACGGGAGGAGCACATTTCAGAAAACGTGCTCAGCTCGTCGAGAGAATGCGATTTAAGCAATAAAATTAAAAATGCACCTAAAACCTAAACCAAACGTTGCAGGTGCTTATTTCTTCGTGCGCAGTGGTCAACGCGGCACTCCCTAGCTGCCAGGAGCTCTTTTTACTGTGCGCACCCAACCAGAGCGACGGGAGGAGCACATTTCAGAAAACGTGCTCAGCTTGTCGAGAAAATGCGATTTAAGCAATAAAATTAAAAATGCACCTAAAACCTAAACCAAACGTTGCAGGTTCTTATTTCTTCTTGCGCAGTGGTCAACGCGGCACTCTCTAGCTGCCAGGAGCACTTTTTACTATGCGCGCCCAACCAGAGCGACGGGAGGAGCACATTTCAGAAAACGTGCTCAGCTCGTCGAGAAAATGCGATTTAAGCAATAAAATTAAAAATGCACCTAAAACCTAAACCAAACGTTGCAGGTGCTTATTTCTTCATGCGCAGTGGTCAACGCGGCACTCCCGAGCTGCCAAGAGCACTTTTTACTGTGCGCACCCAACCAGAGCGACGGGAGGAGCACATTTCAGAAAACGTGCTAAGCTCGTCGAGAGAATGCGATTTAAGCAATAAAATTAAAAATGCACCTAAAACCTAAACCAAACGTTGCAGGTGCTTATTTCTTCGTGCGCAGTGGTCAACGCGGAACTCCCTAGCTGCCAGGAGCTCTTTTTACTGTGCGCACCCAACCAGAGCGACGGGAGGAGCACATTTCAGAAAACGTGCTCAGCTCGTCGAGACAATGCGATTTAAGCAATAAAATTAAAAATGCACCTAAAACCTAAACCAAACGTTGCAGGTGCTTATTTCTTCGTGCGCAGTGCTCAACGCGGCACTCCCTAGCTGCCAGGAGCTCTTTTTACTGTGCGCACCCAACCAGAGCGACGGGAGGAGCACATTTCAGAAAACGTGCTCAGCTTGTCGAGAAAATGCGATTTAAGCAATAAAATTAAAAATGCACCTAAAACCTAAACCAAACGTTGCAGGTTCTTATTTCTTCGTGCGCAGTGGTCAACGCGGCACTCTCTAGCTGCCAGGAGCACTTTTTACTATGCGCGCCCAACCAGAGCGACGGGAGGAGCACATTTCAGAAAACTTGCTCAGCTCGTCGAGAAAATGCGATTTAAGCAATAAAATTAAAAATGCACCTAAAACCTAAACCAAACGTTGCAGGTGCTTATTTCTTCGTGCGCAGTGGTCAACGCGGCACTCCCTAGCTGCCAGGAGCTCTTTTTACTGTGCGCACCCAACCAGAGTGACGGGAGGAGCACATTTCAGAAAACGTGCTCAGCTCGTCGAGAAAATGCGATTTAAGCAATAAAATTAAAAATGCACCTAAAACCTAAACCAAACGTTGCAGGTGCTTATTTCTTCATGCGCAGTGGTCAACGCGGCACTCTCTAGCTGCCAGGAGCACTTTTTACTACGCGCACCCAACCAGAGCGACGGGAGGAGCACATTTCAGAAAACGTGCTCAGCTCGTCGAGAGAATGCGATTTAAGCAATAAAATTAAAAATGCACCTAAAACCTAAACCAAACGTTGCAGGTGCTTATTTCTTCGTGCGCAGTGCTCAACGCGGCACTCCCTAGCTGCCAGGAGCACTTTTTACTGTGCGCACCCAACCAAAGTGACGGGAGGAGCACATTTCAGAAAACGTGCTCAGCTCGTCGAGAAAATGCGATTTAAGCAATAAGATTAAAAATGCACCTAAAACCTAAACCAAACGTTGCAGGTGCTTATTTCTTCATGCGCAGTGGTCAACGCGGCACTCTGTAGCTGCCAGGAGCACTTTTTACTATGCGCGCCCAACCAGAGCGACGGGAGGAGCACATTTCAGAAAACGTGCTCAGCTCGTCGAGAAAATGCGATTTAAGCAATAAAATTAAAAATGCACCTAAAACCTAAACCAAACGTTGCAGGTGCTTATTTCTTCATGCGCAGTGGTCAACGCGGCACTCCCGAGCTGCCAAGAGCACTTTTTACTGTGCGCACCCAACCAGAGCGACGGGAGGAGCACATTTCAGAAAACGTGCTCAGCTCGTCGAGAGAATGCGATTTAAGCAATAAAATTAAAAATGCACCTAAAACCTAAACCAAACGTTGCAGGTGCTTATTTCTTCGTGCGCAGTGGTCAACGCGGAACTCCCTAGCTGCCAGGAGCTCTTTTTACTGTGCGCACCCAACCAGAGCGACGGGAGGAGCACATTTCAGAAAACGTGCTCAGCTCGTCGAGACAATGCGATTTAAGCAATAAAATTAAAAATGCACCTAAAACCTAAACCAAACGTTGCAGGTGCTTATTTCTTCGTGCGCAGTGCTCAACGCGGCACTCCCTAGCTGCCAGGAGCACTTTTTACTGTGCGCACCCAACCAGAGTGACGGGAGGAGCACATTTCAGAAAACGTGCTCAGCTCGTCGAGAAAATGCGATTTAAGCAATAAAATTAAAATTGCACCCAAAACCTAAACCAAACGTTGCAGGTGCTTATTTCTTCGTGCGCAGTGCTCAACGCGGCACTCCCTAGCTGCCAGGAGCACTTTTTACTGTGCGCACCCAACCAGAGTGACGGGAGGAGCACATTTCAGAAAACGTGCTCAGCTCGTCGAGAAAATGCGATTTAAGCAATAAAATTAAAAATGCACCTAAAACCTAAACCAAACGTTGCAGGTGCTTATTTCTTCATGCGCAGTGGTCAACGCGGCACTCTCTAGCTGCCAAGAGCACTTTTTACTGTGCGCACCCAACCAGAGTGACGGGAGGAGCACATTTCAGAAAACGTGCTCAGCTCGTCGAGAAAATGCGATTTAAGCAATAAGATTAAAAATGCAGCTAAAACCTAAACCAAACGTTGCAGGTGCTTATTTCTTCGTGCGCAGTGGTCAACGCGGAACTCCCTAGCTGCCAGGAGCTATTTTTACTGTGCGCACCCAACCAGAGCGACGGGAGGAGCACATTTCAGAAAACGTGCTCAGCTCGTCGACAGAATGCGATTTAAGCAATAAAATTAAAAATGCACCTAAAACCTAAACCAAACGTTGCAGGTGCTTATTTCTTCGTGCGCAGTGGTCAACGCGGCACTCCCTAGCTGCCAGGAGCACTTTTTACTGTGTGCACCCAACCAGAGCGACGGGAGGAGCACATTTCAGAAAACGTGCTCAGCTCGTCGAGAGAATGCGATTCAAGCAATAAAATAAAAAATGCACCTAAAACCTAAACCAAACGTTGCAGGTGCTTATTTCTTCGTGCGCAGTGGTCAACGCGGCACTCCCTAGCTGCCAGGAGCTCTTTTTACTGTGCGCACCCAACCAGAGCGACGGGAGGAGCACATTTCAGAAAACGTGCTCAGCTCGTCGAGAAAATGCGATTTAAACAATAAAATTAAAAATGCACCTAAAACCTAAACCAAACGTTGCAGGTGCTTATTTCTTCGTGCGCAGTGGTCAACGCGCTATTCCCTAGCTGCCAGGAGCACTTTTTACTGTGCGCACCCAACCAGAGTGACGGAAGGAGCACATTTCAGAAAACGTACTCAGCTCGTCGAGAAAATGCGATTTAAGTAATAAAATTAAAAATGCACCTAAACCCTAAACCAAACGTTGCAGGTGGTTATTTCTTCATGCGCAGTGGTCAACGCGGCACTCTCTAGCTGCCAAGAGCACTTTTTACTGTGCGCACCCAACCAGAGTGACGGGAGGAGCACATTTCAGAAAACGTGCTCAGCTCGTCGAGAAAATGCGATTTAAGCAATAAAATTAAAAATGCAGCTAAAACCTAAACCAAACGTTGCAGGTGCTTATTTCTTCGTGCGCAGTGCTCAACGCGGAGCTCCCTAGCTGCCAGGAGCACTTTTTACTGTGCGCACCCAACCAGAGTGACGGGAGGAGCACATTTCAGAAAACGTGCTCTGCTCGTCGAGAAAATGCGATTTAAGCAATAAGATTAAAAATGCACCTAAAACCTAAACCAAACGTTGCAGGTGCTTATTTCTTCATGCGCAGTGGTCAACGCGGCACTCTCTAGCTGCCAGGAGCACTTTTTACTACGCGCACCCAACCAGAGCGACGGGAGGAGCATATTTCAGAAAACGTGCTCAGCTCGTCGAGAGAATGCGATTTAAGCAATAAAATTAAAAATGCACCTAAAACCTAAACCAAACGTTGCAGGTGCTTATTTCTTCGTGCGCAGTGGTCAACGCGGCACTCCCTAGCTGCCAGGAGCTCTTTTTACTGTGCGCACCCAACCAGAGCGACGGGAGGAGCACATTTCAGAAAACGTGCTCAGCTTGTCGAGAAAATGCGATTTAAGCAATAAAATTAAAAATGCACCTAAAACCTAAACCAAACGTTGCAGGTTCTTATTTCTTCTTGCGCAGTGGTCAACGCTGCACTCTCTAGCTGCCAGGAGCACTTTTTACTATGCGCGCCCAACCAGAGCGACGGGAGGAGCACATTTCAGAAAACGTGCTCAGCTCGTCGAGAAAATGCGATTTAAGCAATAAAATTAAAAATGCACCTAAAACCTAAACCAAACGTTGCAGGTGCTTATTTCTTCATGCGCAGTGGTCAACGCGGCACTCCCGAGCTGCCAAGAGCACTTTTTACTGTGCGCACCCAACCAGAGCGACGGGAGGAGCACATTTCAGAAAACGTGCTCAGCTCGTCGAGAGAATGCGATTTAAGCAATAAAATTAAAAATGCACCTAAAACCTAAAGCAAACGTTGCAGGTGCTTATTTCTTCGTGCGCAGTGCTCAACGCGGCACTCCCTAGCTGCCAGGAGCACTTTTTACTGTGCGCACCCAACCAGAGTGACGGGAGGAGCACATTTCAGAAAACGTGCTCAGCTCGTCGAGAAAATGCGATTTAAGCAATAAAATTCAAAATGCACCTAAAACCTAAACCAAACGTTGCAGGTGCTTATTTCTTCGTGCGCAGTGGTCAACGCGGAACTCCCTAGCTGCCAAGAGCACTTTTTACTGTGCGCACCCAACCAGAGTGACGGGAGGAGCACATTTCAGAAAACGTACTCAGCTCGTCGAGAAAATGCGATTTAAGCAATAAAATTAAAAATGCACCTAAAACCTAAACCAAACGTTGCAGGTGCCTATTTCTTCATGTGCAGTGGTCAACGTGGCACTCTCTAGCTGCCAGGAGCACTTTTTACTATGCGCGCACAACCAGAGCGACGGGAGGAGCACATTTCAGAAAACGTGCTCAGCTCGTCGAGAAAATGCGATTTAAGCAATAAAATTTAAAATGCACCTAAAACCTAAACCAAACGTTGCAGGTGCTTATTTCTTTGTGCGCAGTGGTCAACGCGGCACTCTTTAGCTGCCAAGAGCACTTTTTACTATGCGCACCCAACCAGAGTGACGGGAGGAGCACATTTCAGAAAACGTGCTCAGCTCGTCGAGAAAATGCGATTTAAGCAATAAAATTAAAAATGCACCTAAAACCTAAACCAAACGTTGCAGGTGGTTATTTCTTCATGCGCAGTGGTCAACGCGGCACTCTCTAGCTGCCAAGAGCACTTTTTACTGTGCGCACCCAACCAGAGTGACGGGAGGAGCACATTTCAGAAAACGTGCTCAGCTCGTCGAGAAATTGCGATTTAAGCAATAAAATCAAAAATGCACCTAAAACCTAAACCAAACGTTGCAGGTGCTTATTTCTTCGTGCGCAGTGGTCAACGCGGAACTCCCTAGCTGCCAGGAGCTATTTTTACTGTGCGCACCCAACCAGAGCGACGGGAGGAGCACATTTCAGAAAACGTGCTCAGCTCGTCGACAGAATGCGATTTAAGCAATAAAATTAAAAATGCACCTAAAACCTAAACCAAACGTTGCAGGTGCTTATTTCTTCGTGCGCAGTGGTCAACGCGGAACTCCCTAGCTGCCAGGAGCTATTTTTACTGTGCGCACCCAACCAGAGCGACGGGAGGAGCACATTTCAGAAAACGTGCTCAGCTCGTCGAGAAAATGTGATTCAAGCAATAAAATTAAAAATGCACCTAAAACCTAAACCAAACGTTGCAGGTGCTTATTTCTTCATGCGCAGTGGTCAACGCGGCACTCTCTAGCTGCCAGGAGCACTTTTTACTACGCGCACCCAACCAGAGCGACGGGAGGAGCACATTTCAGAAAACGTGCTCAGCTCGTCGAGAGAATGCGATTTAAGCAATAATATAAAAAATGCACCTAAAACCTAAACAAAATGTTGCAGGTGCTTATTTCTTTGTGCGCAGTGGTCAACGCGGCACTCTCTAGCTGCCAAGAGCACTTTTTACTATGCGCACCCAACCAGAGTGACGGGATGAGCACATTTCAGAAAACGTGCTCAGCTCGTCGAGAAAATGCGATTTAAGCAATAAAATTAAAAATGAGCCTAAAACCTAAACCAAACGTTGCAGGTGCTTATTTCTTCATGCGCAGTGGTCAACGCGGCACTCCCTAGCTGCCAAGAGCACTTTTTACTATGCGCACCCAACCAGAGTGACGGGAGGAGCACATTTCAGAAAACGTGCTCAGCTCGTCGAGAAAATGCGATTTAAGCAATAAAATTAAAAATGCACCTAAAACCTAAACCAAACGTTGCAGGTGCTTATTTCTTCGTGCGCAGTGGTCAACGTGGCACTCCCTAGCTGCCAGGAGCTCATTTTATTGTGCGCACCCAACCAGAGTGACGGGAGGAGCACATTTCAGAAAACGTGCTCAGCTCGTCGAGAAAATGCGATTTAAACAATAAAATTAAAAATGCACCTAAAACCTAAACCAAACGTTGCAGGTGCTTATTTCTTCGTGCGCAGTGGTCAACGCGGCACTCCCTAGCTGCCAGGAGCACTTTTTACTGTGCGCACCCAACCAGAGTGACGGAAGGAGCACATTTCAGAAAACGTGCTCAGCTCGTCGAGAAAATGCGATTTAAGCAATAAAATTAAAAATGCACCTAAAACCTAAACCAAACGTTGCAGGTGCTTATTTCTTCATGTGCAGTGGTCAACGCGGCACTCTCTAGCTGCCAGGGGCACTTTTTACTATGCGCACACAACCAGAGCGACGGGAGGAGCACATTTCAGAAAACGTGCTCAGCTCATCGAGAAAATGCGATTTAAGCAATAAAATTTAAAATGCACCTAAAACCTAATCCAAACGTTGCAGGTGCTTATTTCTTTGCGCGCAGTGGTCAACGCGGCACTCTCTAGCTGCCAAGAGCACTTTTTACTGTGCGCACCCAACCAGAGTGACGGGAGGAGCACATTTCAGAAAACGTGCTCAGCTCGTCGAGAAAATGCGATTTAAGCAATAAGATTAAAAATGCACCTAAAACCTAAACCAAACGTTGCAGGTGCTTATTTCTTCATGCGCAGTGGTCAACGCGGCACTCTCTAGCTGCCAGGAGCACTTTTTACTGTGCACACCCAACCAGAGTGACGGGAGGAGCACATTTCAGAAAACGTGCTCAGCTCGTCGAGAAAATGCGATTCAAGCAATAAAATTAAAAATGCACCTAAAACCTAAACCAAACGTTGCAGGTGCTTATTTCTTCATGCGCAGTGGTCAACGCGGCACTCTCTAGCTGCCAAGAGCACTTTTTACTGTGCGCACCAAACCAGAGTGACGGGAGGAGCACATTTCAGAAAACGTGTTCAGCTCGTCGAGAAAATGCGATTTAAGCAATAAGATTAAAAATGCACCTAAAACCTAAACCAAACGTTGCAGGTGCTTATTTCTTCATGCGCAGTGGTCAAGGCGGCACTCTCTAGCTGCCAGGAGCACTTTTTACTACGCGCACCCAACCAGAGCGACGGGAGGAGCACATTTCAGAAAACGTGCTCAGCTCGTCGAGAGAATGCGATTTAAGCAATAATATAAAAAATGCACCTAAAACCTAAACAAAATGTTGCAGGTGCTTATTTCTTTGTGCGCAGTGGTCAACGCGGCACTCTCTAGCTGCCAAGAGCACTTTTTACTATGCGCACCCAACCAGAGTGACGGGATGAGCACATTTCAGAAAACGTGCTCAGCTCGTCGAGAAAATGCGATTTAAGCAATAAAATTAAAAATGAGCCTAAAACCTAAACCAAACGTTGCAGGTGCTTATTTCTTCATGCGCAGTGGTCAACGCGGCACTCCCTAGCTGCCAAGAGCACTTTTTACTATGCGCACCCAACCAGAGTGACGGGAGGAGCACATTTCAGAAAACGTGCTCAGCTCGTCGAGAAAATGCGATTTAAGCAATAAAATTAAAAATGCACCTAAAACCTAAACCAAACGTTGCAGGTGCTTATTTCTTCGTGCGCAGTGGTCAACGTGGCACTCCCTAGCTGCCAGGAGCTCATTTTATTGTGCGCACCCAACCAGAGTGACGGGAGGAGCACATTTCAGAAAACGTGCTCAGCTCGTCGAGAAAATGCGATTTAAACAATAAAATTAAAAATGCACCTAAAACCTAAACCAAACGTTGCAGGTGCTTATTTCTTCGTGCGCAGTGGTCAACGCGGCACTCCCTAGCTGCCAGGAGCACTTTTTACTGTGCGCACCCAACCAGAGTGACGGAAGGAGCACATTTCAGAAAACGTGCTCAGCTCGTCGAGAAAATGCGATTTAAGCAATAAAATTAAAAATGCACCTAAAACCTAAACCAAACGTTGCAGGTGCTTATTTCTTCATGTGCAGTGGTCAACGCGGCACTCTCTAGCTGCCAGGGGCACTTTTTACTATGCGCACACAACCAGAGCGACGGGAGGAGCACATTTCAGAAAACGTGCTCAGCTCATCGAGAAAATGCGATTTAAGCAATAAAATTTAAAATGCACCTAAAACCTAATCCAAACGTTGCAGGTGCTTATTTCTTTGCGCGCAGTGGTCAACGCGGCACTCTCTAGCTGCCAAGAGCACTTTTTACTGTGCGCACCCAACCAGAGTGACGGGAGGAGCACATTTCAGAAAACGTGCTCAGCTCGTCGAGAAAATGCGATTTAAGCAATAAGATTAAAAATGCACCTAAAACCTAAACCAAACGTTGCAGGTGCTTATTTCTTCATGCGCAGTGGTCAACGCGGCACTCTCTAGCTGCCAGGAGCACTTTTTACTGTGCACACCCAACCAGAGTGACGGGAGGAGCACATTTCAGAAAACGTGCTCAGCTCGTCGAGAAAATGCGATTCAAGCAATAAAATTAAAAATGCACCTAAAACCTAAACCAAACGTTGCAGGTGCTTATTTCTTCATGCGCAGTGGTCAACGCGGCACTCTCTAGCTGCCAAGAGCACTTTTTACTGTGCGCACCAAACCAGAGTGACGGGAGGAGCACATTTCAGAAAACGTGTTCAGCTCGTCGAGAAAATGCGATTTAAGCAATAAGATTAAAAATGCACCTAAAACCTAAACCAAACGTTGCAGGTGCTTATTTCTTCATGCGCAGTGGTCAAGGCGGCACTCTCTAGCTGCCAGGAGCACTTTTTACTACGCGCACCCAACCAGAGCGACGGGAGGAGCACATTTCAGAAAACGTGCTCAGCTCGTCGAGAGAATGCGATTTAAGCAATAAAATAAAAAATGCACGGAAAACCTAAACCAAACGTTGCAGGTGCTTATTTTTTCGTGCGCAGTGGTCAACGCGGCACTCCCTAGCTGCCAGGAGCTCTTTTTACTGTGCGCACCCAACCAGAGCGACGGGAGGAGCACATTTCAGAAAACGTGCTCAGCTCGTCGAGAAAATGCGATTTAAGCAATAAAATTAAAATTGCACCTAAAACCTAAACCAAACGTTGCAGGTGCTTATTTCTTCATGCGCAGTGGTCAACGCGGCACTCTCTAGCTGCCAGGAGCACTTTTTACTACGCGCACCCAACCAGAGCGACGGGAGCAGCACATTTCAGAAAACGTGCTCAGCTCGTCGAGAGAATGCGATTTAAGCAATAAAATAAAAAATGCACCTAAAACCTAAACCAAACGTTGCAGGTGCTTATTTCTTCGTGCGCAGTGGTCAACGCGGCACTCCCTAGCTGCCAGGAGCTCTTTTTACTGTGTGCACCCAACCAGAGCGACGGGAGGAGCACATTTCAGAAAACGTGCTCAGCTCGTCGAGAGAATGCGATTTAAGCAATAAAATAAAAAATGCACCTAAAACCTAAACCAAACGTTGCAGGTGCTTATTTCTTCGTGCGCAGTGGTCAACGCGGAACTCCCTAGCTGCCAGGAGCTCTTTTTACTGTTCGCACCCAACCAGAGCGACGGGAGGAGCCCATTTCAGAAAACGTGCTCAGCTCGTCGAGAAAATGCGATTTAAGCAATAAAATTAAAAATGCACCTAAAACCTAAACCAAACGTTGCAGGTGCTTATTTCTTCGTGCGCAGTGCTCAACGCGGCACTCCCTAGCTGCCAGGAGCACTTTTTACTGTGCGCACCCAACCAGAGTGACGGGAGGAGCACATTTCAGAAAACGCGCTCAACTCGTCGAGAGAATGCGATTTAAGCAATAAAATTAAAAATGCACCTAAAACCTAAACCAAACGTTGCAGGTGCTTATTTCTTCGTGCGCAGTGGTCAACGCGGCACTCCCTAGCTGCTAAGAGCACTTTTTACTGTGCGCACCCAACCAGAGAGACGGGAGGAGCACATTTCAGAAAACGTGCTCAGCTCGTCGAGAAAATGCGATTCAAGCAATAAAATTAAAAATGCACCTAAAACCTAAACCAAACGTTGCAGGTGCTTATTTCTTCATGCGCAGTGGTCAACGCGGCACTCTCTAGCTGCCAGGAGGACTTTTTACTACGCGCACCCAACCAGAGCGACGGGAGGAGCACATTTCAGAAAACGCGCTCAGCTCGTCGAGAGAATGCGATTTAAGCAATAAAATTAAAAATGCACCTAAAACCTAAACCAAACGTTGCAGGTGCTTATTTCTTCGTGCGCAGTGGTCAACGCGGCACTCCCTAGCTGCCAGGAGCTCTTTTTACTGTGCGCACCCAACCAGAGCGACGGGAGGAGCACATTTCAGAAAACGTGCTCAGCTCGTCGAGAAAATGCGATTTAAACAATAAAATTAAAAATGCACCTAAAACCTAAACCAAGCGTTGCAGGTGCTTATTTCTTCGTGCGCAGTGGTCAACGCGGCACTCCCTAGCTGCCAGGAGCACTTTTTACTGTGCGCACCCAACCAGAGTGACGGAAGGAGCACATTTCAGAAAACGTACTCAGCTCGTCGAGAAAATGCGATTTAAGCAATAAAATTAAAAATGCACCTAAAACCTAAACTAAACGTTGCAGGTGCTTATTTCTTCATGTGCAGTGGTCAACGCGGCACTTTCTAGCTGCCAGGAGCACTTTTTACTATGCGCGCACAACCAGAGCGACGGGAGGAGCACATTTCAGAAAACGTGCTCAGCTCGTCG
The DNA here is from genome assembly GCF_059516105.1 of Syngnathus floridae. Classification (NCBI taxonomy): domain Eukaryota; kingdom Metazoa; phylum Chordata; class Actinopteri; order Syngnathiformes; family Syngnathidae; genus Syngnathus; species Syngnathus floridae. The sequence continues at coordinate 14,398,214 of NC_142420.1, forward strand.
AGAAAATGCGAATTAAGCAATAAAATTAAAAATGCACCTAAAACCTAAACCAAACGTTGCAGGCGCTTATTTCTTCACGCGCCGTGGTCAACGCGGCACTCTCTAGCTGCCAGGAGCACTTTTTACTACGCGCACCCAACCAGAGCGACGGGAGGAGCACATTTCAGAAAACGTGCTCAGCTCGTCCAGAGAATGCGATTCAAGCAATAAAATAAAAAATGCACCTAAAACCTAAACCAAACGTTGCAGGTGCTTCTTTCTTCGTGCGCAGTGGTCAACGCGGCACTCCCTAGCTGCCAGGAGCTCTTTTTACTGTGCGCACCCAACCAGAGCGACGGGAGGAGCATATTTCAGAAAACGTGCTCAGCTCGTCGAGAAAATGTGATTTAAGCAATAAAATTAAAAATGCACCTAAAACCTAAACCAAACGTTGCAGGTGCTTATTTCTTCATGCGCAGTGGTCAACGCGGCACTCTCTAGCTGCCAGGAGCACTTTTTACTACGCGCACCCAACCAGAGCGACGGGAGGAGCACATTTCAGAAAACGTGCTCAGCTCGTCGAGAGAATGCGATTTAAGCAATAATATAAAAAATGCACCTAAAACCTAAACAAAACGTTGCAGGTGCTTATTTCTTTGTGCGCAGTGGTCAACGCGGCACTCTCTAGCTGCCAAGAGCACTTTTTACTGTGCGCACCCAACCAGAGTGACGGGATGAGCACATTTCAGAAAACGTGCTCAGCTCGTCGAGAAAATGCGATTTAAGCAATAAAATTAAAAATGCACCTAAAACCTAAACCAAACGTTGCAGGTGCTTATTTCTTCGTGCGCAGTGGTCAACGCGGCACTCCCTAGCTGCTAAGAGCACTTTTTACTGTGCGCACCCAACCAGAGAGACGGGAGGAGCACATTTCAGAAAACGTGCTCAGCTCGTCGAGAAAATGCGATTCAAGCAATAAAATTAAAAATTGACCTAAAACCTAAACCAAACATTGCAGGTGCTTATTTCTTCATGCGCAGTGGTCAACGCGGCACTCTCTAGCTGCCAGGAGGACTTTTTACTACGCGCACCCAACCAGAGCGACGGGAGGAGCACATTTCAGAAAACGCGCTCAGCTTGTCGAGAAAATGCGATTTAAGCAATAAAATTAAAAATGAGCCTAAAACCTAAACCAAACGTTGCAGGTGCTTATTTCTTCATGCGCAGTGGTCAACGCGGCACTCTCTAGCTGCCAAGAGCACTTTTTACTATGCGCGCCCAACCAGAGCGACGGGAGGAGCACATTTCAGAAAACGTGCTCAGCTCGTCGAGAAAATGCAATTTAAGCAATAAAATTAAAAATGCACCTAAAACCTAAACCAAACGTTGCAGGTGCTTATTTCTTCATGCGCAGTGGTCAACGCGGAACTCCCGAGCTGCCAAGAGCACTTTTTACTGTGCGCACCCAACCAGAGTGACGGGAGGAGCACATTTCAGAAAACGTGCTCAGCTCGTCGAGAAAATGCGATTTAAGCAATAAGATTAAAAATGCACCTAAAACCTAAACCAAACGTTGCAGGTGCTTATTTCTTCATGCGCAGTGGTCAACGCGGAACTCTCTAGCTGCCAGGAGCACTTTTTACTGTGTGCACCCAACCAGAGTGACGGGAGGAGCACATTTCAGAAAACGTGCTCAGCTCGTCGAGAAAATGCGATTTAAGCAATAAAATTAAAAATGCACCTAAAACCTAAACCAAACGTTGCAGGTGCTTATTTCTTCATGCGCAGTGGTCAACGCGGCACTCTCTAGCTGCCAAGAGCACTTTTTACTGTGCGCACCCAACCAGAGTGACGGGAGGAGCACATTTCAGAAAACGTGCTCAGCTCGTCGAGAAAATGCGATTTAAGCAATAAGATTAAAAATGCACCTAAAACCTAAACCAAACGTTGCAGGTGCTTATTTCTTCGTGCGCAGTGGTCAACGCGGAACTCCCTAGCTGCCAGGAGCTCTTTTTACTGTGCGCACCCAACCAGAGCGACGGGAGGAGCCCATTTCAGAAAACGTGCTCAGCTCGTCGAGAAAATGCGATTTAAGCAATAAAATTAAAAATGCACCTAAAACCTAAACCAAACGTTGCAGGTGCTTATTTCTTCGTGCGCAGTGCTCAACGCGGAACTCCCTAGCTGCCAGGAGCACTTTTTACTGTGCGCACCCAACCAGAGTGACGGGAGGAGCACATTTCAGAAAACGTGCTCAGCTCGTCGAGAAAATGCGATTTAAGCAATAAAATTAAAAATGCACCTAAAACCTAAACCAAACGTTGCAGGTGCTTATTTCTTCATGCGCAGTGGTCAACGCGGCACTCTCTAGCTGCCTAGAGCACTTTTTACTGTGCGCACCCAACCAGAGTGACGGGAGGAGCACATTTCAGAAAACGTGCTCAGCTCGTCGAGAAAATGCGATTTAAGCAATAAGATTAAAAATGCACCTAAAACCTAAACCAAACGTTGCAGGTGCTTATTTCTTCATGCGCAGTGGTCAACGCGGCACTCTCTAGCTGCCAGGAGCACTTTTTACTACGCGCACCCAACCAGAGCGACGGGAGGAGCACATTTCAGAAAACGTGCTCAGCTCGTCGAGAGAATGCGATTTAAGCAATAAAATTAAAAATGCACCTAAAACCTAAACCAAACATTGCAGGTGCTTATTTCTTCGTGCGCAGTGCTCAACGCGGCACTCCCTAGCTGCCAGGAGCACTTTTTACTGTGCGCACCCAACCAGAGTGACGGGAGGAGCACATTTCAGAAAACGTGCTCAGCTCGTCGAGAAAATGCGATTTAAGCAATAAGATTAAAAATGCACCTAAAACCTAAACCAAACGTTGCAGGTGCTTATTTCTTCGTGCGCAGTGGTCAACGCGGAACTCCCTAGCTGCAAGGAGCTCTTTTTACTGTGCGCACCCAACCAGAGCGACGGGAGGAGCCCATTTCAGAAAACGTGCTCAGCTCGTCGAGAAAATGCGATTTAAGCAATAAAATTAAAAATGCACCTAAAACCTAAACCAAACGTTGCAGGTGCTTATTTCTTCGTGCGCAGTGCTCAACGCGGCACTCCCTAGCTGCCAGGACCACTTTTTACTGTGCGCACCCAACCAGAGTGACGGGAGGAGCACATTTCAGAAAACGTGCTCAGCTCGTCGAGAAAATGCGATTTAAGCAATAAAATTAAAAATGCACCTAAAACCTAAACCAAACGTTGCAGGTGCTTATTTCTTCATGCGCAGTGGTCAACGCGGCACTCTCTAGCTGCCAAGAGCACTTTTTACTGTGCGCACCCAACCAGAGTGACGGGAGGAGCACATTTCAGAAAACGTGCTCAGCTCGTCGAGAAAATGCGATTTAAGCAAGAAGATTAAAAATGCACCTAAAACCTAAACCAAACGTTGCAGGTGCTTATTTCTTCATGCGCAGTGGTCAACGCGGCACTCTCTAGCTGCCAGGAGCACTTTTTACTACGCGCACCCAACCAGAGCGACGGGAGGAGCACATTTCAGAAAACGTGCTCAGCTCGTCGAGAGAATGCGATTTAAGCAATAAAATTAAAAATGCACCTAAAACCTAAACCAAACGTTGCAGGTGCTTATTTCTTCGTGCGCAGTGGTCAACGCGGCACTCCCTAGCTGCCAGGAGCTCTTTTTACTGTGCGCACCCAACCAGAGCGACGGGAGGAGCACATTTCAGAAAACGTGCTCAGCTTGTCGAGAAAATGCGATTTAAGCAATAAAATTAAAAATGCACCTAAAACCTAAACCAAACGTTGCAGGTTCTTATTTCTTCTTGCGCAGTGGTCAACGCGGCACTCTCTAGCTGCCAGGAGCACTTTTTACTATGCGCGCCCAACCAGAGCGACGGGAGGAGCACATTTCAGAAAACGTGCTCAGCTCGTCGAGAAAATGCGATTTAAGCAATAAAATTAAAAATGCACCTAAAACCTAAACCAAACGTTGCAGGTGCTTATTTCTTCATGCGCAGTGGTCAACGCGGCACTCCCGAGCTGCCAAGAGCACTTTTTACTGTGCGCACCCAACCAGAGCGACGGGAGGAGCACATTTCAGAAAACGTGCTCAGCTCGTCGAGAGAATGCGATTTAAGCAATAAAATTAAAAATGCACCTAAAACCTAAACCAAACGTTGCAGGTGCTTATTTCTTCATGCGCAGTGGTCAACGCGGCACTCTCTAGCTGCCAAGAGCACTTTTTACTGTGCGCACCCAACCAGAGTGACGGGAGGAGCACATTTCAGAAAACGTGCTCAGCTCGTCGAGAAAATGCGATTTAAGCAATAAGATTAAAAATGCACCTAAAACCTAAACCAAACGTTGCAGGTGCTTATTTCTTCATGCGCAGTGGTCAACGCGGCACTCTCTAGCTGCCAGGAGCACTTTTTACTGTGTGCACCCAACCAGAGTGACGGGAGGAGCACATTTCAGAAAACGTGCTCAGCTCGTCGAGAAAATGCGATTTAAGCAATAAAATTAAAAATGCACCTAAAACCTAAACCAAACGTTGCAGGTGCTTATTTCTTCATGCGCAGTGGTCAACGCGGCACTCTCTAGCTGCCAAGAGCACTTTTTACTGTGCGCACCCAACCAGAGTGACGGGAGGAGCACATTTCAGAAAACGTGCTCAGCTAGTCGAGAAAATGCGATTTAAGCAATAAGATTAAAAATGCAACTAAAACCTAAACCAAACGTTGCAGGTGCTTATTTCTTCGTGCGCAGTGGTCAACGCGGAACTCCCTAGCTGCCAGGAGCACTTTTTACTGTGCGCACCCAACCAGAGTGACGGGAGGAGCACATTTCAGAAAACGTGCTCAGCTCGTCGAGAAAATGCGATTTAAGCAATAAAATTAAAAATGCACCTAAAACCTAAACCAAACGTTGCAGGTGCTTATTTCTTCATGCGCAGTGGTCAACGCGGCACTCTCTAGCTGCCAAGAGCACTTTTTACTGTGCGCACCCAACCAGAGTGACGGGAGGAGCACATTTCAGAAAACGTGCTCAGCTCGTCGAGAAAATGCGATTTAAGCAATAAGATTAAAAATGCAACTAAAACCTAAACCAAACGTTGCAGGTGCTTATTTCTTCGTGCGCAGTGGTCAACGCGGAACTCCCTAGCTGCCAGGAGCACTTTTTACTGTGCGCACCCAACCAGAGTGACGGGAGGAGCACATTTCAGAAAACGTGCTCAGCTCGTCGAGAAAATGCGATTTAAGCAATAAAATTAAAAATGCACCTAAAACCTAAACCAAACGTTGCAGGTGCTTATTTCTTCATGCGCAGTGGTCAACGCGGCACTCTCTAGCTGCCAAGAGCACTTTTTACTGTGCGCACCCAACCAGAGTGACGGGAGGAGCACATTTCAGAAAACGTGCTCAGCTCGTCGAGAAAATGCGATTTAAGCAATAAGATTAAAAATGCAGCTAAAACCTAAACCAAACGTTGCAGGTGCTTATTTCTTCGTGCGCAGTGGTCAACGCGGAACTCCCTAGCTGCCAGGAGCTATTTTTACTGTGCGCACCCAACCAGAGCGACGGGAGGAGCACATTTCAGAAAACGTGCTCAGCTCGTCGACAGAATGCGATTTAAGCAATAAAATTAAAAATGCACCTAAAACCTAAACCAAACGTTGCAGGTGCTTATTTCTTCGTGCGCAGTGGTCAACGCGGCACTCCCTAGCTGCCAGGAGCACTTTTTACTGTGTGCACCCAACCAGAGCGACGGGAGGAGCACATTTCAGAAAACGTGCTCAGCTCGTCGAGAGAATGCGATTCAAGCAATAAAATAAAAAATGCACCTAAAACCTAAACCAAACGTTGCAGGTGCTTATTTCTTCGTGCGCAGTGGTCAACGCGGCACTCCCTAGCTGCCAGGAGCTCTTTTTACTGTGCGCACCCAACCAGAGCGACGGGAGGAGCACATTTCAGAAAACGTGCTCAGCTCGTCGAGAAAATGCGATTTAAACAATAAAATTAAAAATGCACCTAAAACCTAAACTAAACGTTGCAGGTGCTTATTTCTTCGTGCGCAGTGGTCAACGCGGTATTCCCTAGCTGCCAGGAGCACTTTTTACTGTGCGCACCCAACCAGAGTGACGGAAGGAGCACATTTCAGAAAACGTACTCAGCTCGTCGAGAAAATGCGATTTAAGTAATAAAATTAAAAATGCACCTAAACCCTAAACCAAACGTTGCAGGTGGTTATTTCTTCATGCGCAGTGGTCAACGCGGCACTCTCTAGCTGCCAAGAGCACTTTTTACTGTGCGCACCCAACCAGAGTGACGGGAGGAGCACATTTCAGAAAACGTGCTCAGCTCGTCGAGAAAATGCGATTTAAGCAATAAAATTAAAAATGCAGCTAAAACCTAAACCAAACGTTGCAGGTGCTTATTTCTTCGTGCGCAGTGCTCAACGCGGAGCTCCCTAGCTGCCAGGAGCACTTTTTACTGTGCGCACCCAACCAGAGTGACGGGAGGAGCACATTTCAGAAAACGTGCTCAGCTCGTCGAGAAAATGCGATTTAAGCAATAAAATTAAAAATGCACCTAAAACCTAAACCAAACGTTGCAGGTGCTTATTTCTTCATGCGCAGTGGTCAACGCGGCACTCTCTAGCTGCCAAGAGCACTTTTTACTGTGCGCACCCAACCAGAGTGACGGGAGGAGCACATTTCAGAAAACGTGCTCAGCTCGTCGAGAAAATGCGATTTAAGCAATAAGAATAAAAATGCACCTAAAACCTAAACCAAACGTTGCAGGTGCTTATTTCTTCATGCGCAGTGGTCAACGCGGCACTCTCTAGCTGCCAGGAGCACTTTTTACTACGCGCACCCAACCAGAGCGACGGGAGGAGCATATTTCAGAAAACGTGCTCAGCTCGTCGAGAGAATGCGATTTAAGCAATAAAATTAAAAATGCACCTAAAACCTAAACCAAACGTTGCAGGTGCTTATTTCTTCGTGCGCAGTGGTCAACGCGGCACTCCCTAGCTGCCAGGAGCTCTTTTTACTGTGCGCACCCAACCAGAGCGACGGGAGGAGCACATTTCAGAAAACGTGCTCAGCTTGTCGAGAAAATGCGATTTAAGCAATAAAATTAAAAATGCACCTAAAACCTAAACCAAACGTTGCAGGTTCTTATTTCTTCTTGCGCAGTGGTCAACGCTGCACTCTCTAGCTGCCAGGAGCACTTTTTACTATGCGCGCCCAACCAGAGCGACGGGAGGAGCACATTTCAGAAAACGTGCTCAGCTCGTCGAGAAAATGCGATTGAAGCAATAAAATTAAAAATGCACCTAAAACCTAAACCAAACGTTGCAGGTGCTTATTTCTTCATGCGCAGTGGTCAACGCGGCACTCCCGAGCTGCCAAGAGCACTTTTTACTGTGCGCACCCAACCAGAGCGACGGGAGGAGCACATTTCAGAAAACGTGCTCAGCTCGTCGAGAGAATGCGATTTAAGCAATAAAATTAAAAATGCACCTAAAACCTAAAGCAAACGTTGCAGGTGCTTATTTCTTCGTGCGCAGTGCTCAACGCGGCACTCCCTAGCTGCCAGGAGCACTTTTTACTGTGCGCACCCAACCAGAGTGACGGGAGGAGCACATTTCAGAAAACGTGCTCAGCTCGTCGAGAAAATGCGATTTAAGCAATAAATTAAAAATGCACCTAAAACCTAAACCAAACGTTGCAGGTGCTTATTTCTTCGTGCGCAGTGGTCAACGCGGAACTCCCTAGCTGCCAAGAGCACTTTTTACTGTGCGCACCCAACCAGAGTGACGGGAGGAGCACATTTCAGAAAACGTACTCAGCTCGTCGAGAAAATGCGATTTAAGCAATAAAATTAAAAATGCACCTAAAACCTAAACCAAACGTTGCAGGTGCCTATTTCTTCATGTGCAGTGGTCAACGTGGCACTCTCTAGCTGCCAGGAGCACTTTTTACTATGCGCGCACAACCAGAGCGACGGGAGGAGTACATTTCAGAAAACAGGCTCAGCTCGTCGAGAAAATGCGATTTAAGCAATAAAATTTAAAATGCACCTAAAACCTAAACCAAACGTGGCAGGTGCTTATTTCTTTGTGCGCAGTGGTCAACGCGGCACTCTTTAGCTGCCAAGAGCACTTTTTACTATGCGCACCCAACCAGAGTGACGGGAGGAGCACATTTCAGAAAACGTGCTCAGCTCGTCGAGAAAATGCGATTTAAGCAATAAAATTAAAAATGCACCTAAATCCTAAACCAAACGTTGCAGGTGGTTATTTCTTCATGCGCAGTGGTCAACGCGGCACTCTCTAGCTGCCAAGAGCACTTTTTACTGTGCGCACCCAACCAGAGTGACGGGAGGAGCACATTTCAGAAAACGTGCTCAGCTCGTCGAGAAATTGCTATTTAAGCAATAAAATTAAAAATGCACCTAAAACCTAAACCAAACGTTGCAGGTGCTTATTTCTTCGTGCGCAGTGGTCAACGCGGAACTCCCTAGCTGCCAGGAGCTATTTTTACTGTGCGCACCCAACCAGAGCGACGGGAGGAGCACATTTCAGAAAACGTGCTCAGCTCGTCGACAGAATGCGATTTAAGCAATAAAATTAAAAATGCACCTAAAACCTAAACCAAACGTTGCAGGTGCTTATTTCTTCGTGCGCAGTGGTCAACGCGGAACTCCCTAGCTGCCAGGAGCTATTTTTACTGTGCGCACCCAACCAGAGCGACGGGAGGAGCACATTTCAGAAAACGTGCTCAGCTCGTCGAGAGAATGCGATTTAAGCAATAAAATTAAAAATGCACCTAAAACCTAAACCAAACGTTGCAGGTGCTTATTTCTTCGTGCGCAGTGGTCAACGCGGCACTCCCTAGCTGCCAGGAGCTCTTTTTACTGTGCGCACCCAACCAGAGCGACGGGAGGAGCACATTTGAGAAAACGTGCTCAGCTCGTCGAGAGAATGCGATTTAAGCAATAAAATAAAAAATGCAACTAAAACCTAAACCAAACGTTGCAGGTGCTTATTTCTTCGTGCGCAGTGGTCAACGCGGCACCCCCTAGCTGCTAAGAGCACTTTTTACTGTGCGCACCCAACCAGAGAGACGGGAGGAGCACATTTCAGAAAACGTGCTCAGCTCGTCGAGAAAATGCGATTCAAGCAATAAAATAAAAAATGCACCTAAAACCTAAACCAAACGTTGCAGGCGCTTATTTCTTCACGCGCCGTGGTCAACGCAGCACTCTCTAGCTGCCAGGAGCACTTTTTACTACGCGCACCCAACCAGAGCGACGGGAGGAGCACATTTCAGAAAACGTGCTCAGCTCGTCCAGAGAATGCGATTCAAGCAATAAAATAAAAAATGCACCTAAAACCTAAACCAAACGTTGCAGGTGCTTATTTCTTCGTGCGCAGTGGTCAACGCGGCACTCCCTAGCTGCCAGGAGCTCTTTTTACTGTGCGCACCCAACCAGAGCGACGGGAGGAGCATATTTCAGAAAACGTGCTCAGGTCGTCGAGAAAATGTGATTTAAGCAATAAAATTAAAAATGCACCTAAAACCTAAACCAAACGTTGCAGGTGCTTATTTCTTCATGCGCAGTGGTCAACGCGGCACTCTCTAGCTGCCAGGAGCACTTTTTACTACGCGCACCCAACCAGAGCGACGGGAGGAGCACATTTCAGAAAACGTGCTCAGCTCGTCGAGAGAATGCGATTTAAGCAATAATATAAAAAATGCACCTAAAACCTAAACAAAACGTTGCAGGTGCTTATTTCTTTGTGCGCAGTGGTCAACGCGGCACTCTCTAGCTGCCAAGAGCACTTTTTACTATGCGCACCCAACCAGAGTGACGGGATGAGCACATTTCAGAAAACGTGCTCAGCTCGTCGAGAAAATGCGATTTAAGCAATAAAATTAAAAATGCACCTAAAACCTAAACCAAACGTTGCAGGTGCTTATTTCTTCGTGCGCAGTGGTCAACGCGGCACCCCCTAGCTGCTAAGAGCACTTTTTACTGTGCGCACCCAACCAGAGAGACGGGAGGAGCACATTTCAGAAAACGTGCTCAGCTCGTCGAGAAAATGCGATTCAAGCAATAAAATTAAAAATGCACCTAAAACCTAAACCAAACGTTGCAGGTGGTTATTTCTTCATGCGCAGTGGTCAACGCGGCACTCTCTAGCTGCCAGGAGGACTTTTTACTACGCGCACCCAACCAGAGCGACGGGAGGAGCACATTTCAGAAAACGCGCTCAGCTCGTCGAGAGAATGCGATTTAAGCAATAAAATTAAAAATGCACCTAAAACCTAAACCAAACGTTGCAGGTGCTTATTTCTTCGTGCGCAGTGGTCAACGCGGCACTCCCTAGCTCCCAGGAGGTCTTTTTACTGTGCGCACCCAACCAGAGCGACGGGAGGAGCACATTTCAGAAAACGTGCTCAGCTCGTCGAGAAAATGCGATTTAAACAATAAAATTAAAAATGCACCTAAAACCTAAACCAAGCGTTGCAGGTGCTTATTTCTTCGTGCGCAGTGGTCAACGCGGCACTCCCTAGCTGCCAGGAGCACTTTTTACTGTGCGCACCCAACCAGAGTGACGGAAGGAGCACATTTCAGAAAACGTACACAGCTCGTCGAGAAAATGCGATTTAAGCAATAAAATTAAAAATGCACCTAAAACCTAAACCAAACGTTGCAGGTGCTTATTTCTTCGTGCGCAGTGGTCAACGCGGCACTCCCTAGCTGCCAGGAGCTCTTTTTACTGTGCGCACCCAACCAGAGCGACGGGAGGAGCACATTTGAGAAAACGTGCTCAGCTCGTCGAGAGAATGCGATTTAAGCAATAAAATAAAAAATGCAACTAAAACCTAAACCAAACGTTGCAGGTGCTTATTTCTTCGTGCGCAGTGGTCAACGCGGCACCCCCTAGCTGCTAAGAGCACTTTTTACTGTGCGCACCCAACCAGAGAGACGGGAGGAGCACATTTCAGAAAACGTGCTCAGCTCGTCGAGAAAATGCGATTCAAGCAATAAAATAAAAAATGCACCTAAAACCTAAACCAAACGTTGCAGGCGCTTATTTCTTCACGCGCCGTGGTCAACGCAGCACTCTCTAGCTGCCAGGAGCACTTTTTACTACGCGCACCCAACCAGAGCGACGGGAGGAGCACATTTCAGAAAACGTGCTCAGCTCGTCCAGAGAATGCGATTCAAGCAATAAAATAAAAAATGCACCTAAAACCTAAACCAAACGTTGCAGGTGCTTATTTCTTCGTGCGCAGTGGTCAACGCGGCACTCCCTAGCTGCCAGGAGCTCTTTTTACTGTGCGCACCCAACCAGAGCGACGGGAGGAGCATATTTCAGAAAACGTGCTCAGGTCGTCGAGAAAATGTGATTTAAGCAATAAAATTAAAAATGCACCTAAAACCTAAACCAAACGTTGCAGGTGCTTATTTCTTCATGCGCAGTGGTCAACGCGGCACTCTCTAGCTGCCAGGAGCACTTTTTACTACGCGCACCCAACCAGAGCGACGGGAGGAGCACATTTCAGAAAACGTGCTCAGCTCGTCGAGAGAATGCGATTTAAGCAATAATATAAAAAATGCACCTAAAACCTAAACAAAACGTTGCAGGTGCTTATTTCTTTGTGCGCAGTGGTCAACGCGGCACTCTCTAGCTGCCAAGAGCACTTTTTACTATGCGCACCCAACCAGAGTGACGGGATGAGCACATTTCAGAAAACGTGCTCAGCTCGTCGAGAAAATGCGATTTAAGCAATAAAATTAAAAATGCACCTAAAACCTAAACCAAACGTTGCAGGTGCTTATTTCTTCGTGCGCAGTGGTCAACGCGGCACCCCCTAGCTGCTAAGAGCACTTTTTACTGTGCGCACCCAACCAGAGAGACGGGAGGAGCACATTTCAGAAAACGTGCTCAGCTCGTCGAGAAAATGCGATTCAAGCAATAAAATTAAAAATGCACCTAAAACCTAAACCAAACGTTGCAGGTGGTTATTTCTTCATGCGCAGTGGTCAACGCGGCACTCTCTAGCTGCCAGGAGGACTTTTTACTACGCGCACCCAACCAGAGCGACGGGAGGAGCACATTTCAGAAAACGCGCTCAGCTCGTCGAGAGAATGCGATTTAAGCAATAAAATTAAAAATGCACCTAAAACCTAAACCAAACGTTGCAGGTGCTTATTTCTTCGTGCGCAGTGGTCAACGCGGCACTCCCTAGCTCCCAGGAGGTCTTTTTACTGTGCGCACCCAACCAGAGCGACGGGAGGAGCACATTTCAGAAAACGTGCTCAGCTCGTCGAGAAAATGCGATTTAAACAATAAAATTAAAAATGCACCTAAAACCTAAACCAAGCGTTGCAGGTGCTTATTTCTTCGTGCGCAGTGGTCAACGCGGCACTCCCTAGCTGCCAGGAGCACTTTTTACTGTGCGCACCCAACCAGAGTGACGGAAGGAGCACATTTCAGAAAACGTACACAGCTCGTCGAGAAAATGCGATTTAAGCAATAAAATTAAAAATGCACCTAAAACCTAAACTAAACGTTGCAGGTGCTTATTTCTTCATGTGCAGTGGTCAACGCGGCACTCTCTAGCTGCCAGGAGCACTTTTTACTATGCGCGCACAACCAGAGCGACGGGAGGAGCACATTTCAGAAAACGTGCTCAGCTCGTCGAGAAAATGCGAATTAAGCAATAAAATTAAAAATGCTCCTAAAACCTAAACCAAACGTTGCAGGTGCTTATTTCTTCATGCGCAGTGGTCAACGCGGCACTCTCTAGCTGCCAGGAGCACTTTTTACTATGCGCACCCAACCAGAGTGACGGGAGGAGCACATTTCAGAAAACGTGCTCAGCTCGTCGAGAAAATGCGATTTAAGCAATAAGATTAAAAATGCACCTAAAACCTAAACCAAACGTTGCAGGTGCTTATTTCTTCATGCGCAGTGGTCAACGCGGAACTCCCTAGCTGCCAGGAGCTCTTTTTACTGTGCGCACCCAACCAGAGTGACGGGCGGAGCACATTTCAGAAAACGTGCTCAGCTCGTCGAGAAAATGCGATTTAAGCAATAAGATTAAAAATGCACCTAAAACCTAAACCAAACGTTGCAGGTGCTTATTTCTTCGTGCGCAGTGGTCAACGCGGAACTCCCTAGCTGCCAGGAGCTCTTTTTACTGTGCGCACCCAACCAGAGCGACGGGAGGAGCCCATTTCAGAAAACGTGCTCAGCTCGTCGAGAAAATGCGATTTAAGCAATAAAATTAAAAATGCACCTAAAACCTAAACCAAACGTTGCAGGTGCTTATTTCTTCGTGCGCAGTGCTCAACGCAGCACTCCCTAGCTGCCAGGACCACTTTTTACTGTGCGCACCCAACCAGAGTGAATGGAGGAGCACATTTCAGAAAACGTGCTCAGCTCGTCGAGAAAATGCGATTTAAGCAATAAAATTAAAAATGCACCTAAAACCTAAACCAAACGTTGCAGGTGCTTATTTCTTCGTGCGCAGTGGTCAACGCGGAACTCCCTAGCTGCCAGGAGCTCTTTTTACTGTGCGCACCCAACCAGAGCGACGGGAGGAGCACATTTCAGAAAACGTGCTCAGCTCGTCGAGACAATGCGATTTAAGCAATAAAATTAAAAATGCACCTAAAACCTAAACCAAACGTTGCAGGTGCTTATTTCTTCGTGCGCAGTGCTCAACGCGGCACTCCCTAGCTGCCAGGAGCTCTTTTTACTGTGCGTACCCAACCAGAGCGACGGGAGGAGCACATTTCAGAAAACGTGCTCAGCTTGTCGAGAAAATGCGATTTAAGCAATAAAATTAAAAATGCACCTAAAACCTAAACCAAACGTTGCAGGTTCTTATTTCTTCGTGCGCAGTGGTCAACGCGGCACTCTCTAGCTGCCAGGAGCACTTTTTACTATGCGCGCCCAACCAGAGCGACGGGAGGAGCACATTTCAGAAAACGTGCTCAGCTCGTCGAGAAAATGCGATTTAAGCAATAAAATTAAAAATGCACCTAAAACCTAAACCAAACGTTGCAGGTGCTTATTTCTTCGTGCGCAGTGGTCAACGCGGCACTCCCTAGCTGCCAGGAGCTCTTTTTACTGTGCGCACCCAACCAGAGCGACGGGAGGAGCACATTTGAGAAAACGTGCTCAGCTCGTCGAGAAAATGCGATTTAAGCAATAAAATTAAAAATGCAGCTAAAACCTAAACCAAACGTTGCAGGTGCTTATTTCTTCGTGCGCAGTGGTCAACGCGGCACTCCCTAGCTGCCAGGAGCACTTTTTACTGTGCGCACCCAACCAGAGTGACGGAAGGAGCACATTTCAGAAAACGTACTCAGCTCGTCGAGAAAATGCGATTTAAGCAATAAAATTAAAAATGCACCTAAAACCTAAACTAAACGTTGCAGGTGCTTATTTCTTCATGTGCAGTGGTCAACGCGGCACTCTCTAGCTGCCAGGAGCACTTTTTACTATGCGCGCACAACCAGAGCGACGGGAGGAATACATTTCAGAAAACGTGCTCAGCTCGTCGAGAAAATGCGAATTAAGCAATAAAATTAAAAATGCTCCTAAAACCTAAACCAAACGTTGCAGGTGCTTATTTCTTCATGCGCAGTGGTCAACGCGGCACTCTCTAGCTGCCAGGAGCACTTTTTACTATGCGCACCCAACCAGAGTGACGGGAGGAGCACATTTCAGAAAACGTGCTCAGCTAGTCGAGAAAATGCGATTTAAGCAATAAGATTAAAAATGCAACTAAAACCTAAACCAAACGTTGCAGGTGCTTATTTCTTAGTGCGCAGTGGTCAACGCGGAACTCCCTAGCTGCCAGGAGCTCTTTTTACTGTGCGCACCCAACCAGAGCGACGGGAGGAGCCCATTTCAGAAAACGTGCTCAGCTCGTCGAGAAAATGCGATTTAAGCAATAAAATTAAAAATGCACCTAAAACCTAAACCAAACGTTGCAGGTGCTTATTTCTTCGTGCGCAGTGCTCAACGCAGCACTCCCTAGCTGCCAGGACCACTTTTTACTGTGCGCACCCAAACAGAGTGAATGGAGGAGCACATTTCAGAAAACGTGCTCAGCTCGTCGAGAAAATGCGATTTAAGCAATAAAATTAAAAATGCACCTAAAACCTAAACCAAACGTTGCAGGTGCTTATTTCTTCGTGCGCAGTGGTCAACGCGGAACTCCCTAGCTGCCAGGAGCTCTTTTTACTGTGCGCAACCAACCAGAGCGACGGGAGGAGCACATTTCAGAAAACGTGCTCAGCTCGTCGAGACAATGCGATTTAAGCAATAAAATTAAAAATGCACCTAAAACCTAAACCAAACGTTGCAGGTGCTTATTTCTTCGTGCGCAGTGCTCAACGCGGCACTCCCTAGCTGCCAGGAGCTCTTTTTACTGTGCGTACCCAACCAGAGCGACGGGAGGAGCACATTTCAGAAAACGTGCTCAGCTTGTCGAGAAAATGCGATTTAAGCAATAAAATTAAAAATGCACCTAAAACCTAAACCAAACGTTGCAGGTTCTTATTTCTTCGTGCGCAGTGGTCAACGCGGCACTCTCTAGCTGCCAGGAGCACTTTTTACTATGCGCGCCCAACCAGAGCGACGGGAGGAGCACATTTCAGAAAACGTGCTCAGCTCGTCGAGAAAATGCGATTTAAGCAATAAAATTAAAAATGCACCTAAAACCTAAACCAAACGTTGCAGGTGCTTATTTCTTCGTGCGCAGTGGTCAACGCGGCACTCCCTAGCTGCCAGGAGCTCTTTTTACTGTGCGCACCCAACCAGAGCGACGGGAGGAGCACATTTGAGAAAACGTGCTCAGCTCGTCGAGAAAATGCGATTTAAGCAATAAAATTAAAAATGCACCTAAAACCTAAACCAAACGTTGCAGGTGCTTATTTCTTCATGCGCAGTGGTCAACGCGGCACTCTCTAGCTGCCTAGAGCACTTTTTACTGTGCGCACCCAACCAGAGTGACGGGAGGAGCACATTTCAGAAAACGTGCTCAGCTCGTCGAGAAAATGCGATTTAAGCAAGAAGATTAAAAATGCACCTAAAACCTAAACCAAACGTTGCAGGTGCTTATTTCTTCATGCGCAGTGGTCAACGCGGCACTCTCTAGCTGCCAGGAGCACTTTTTACTACGCGCACCCAACCAGAGCGACGGGAGGAGCACATTTCAGAAAACGTGCTCAGCTCGTCGAGAGAATGCGATTTAAGCAATAAAATTAAAAATGCACCTAAAACCTAAACCAAACGTTGCAGGTGCTTATTTCTTCGTGCGCAGTGGTCAACGCGGCACTCCCTAGCTGCCAGGAGCTCTTTTTACTGTGCGCACCCAACCAGAGCGACGGGAGGAGCACATTTCAGAAAACGTGCTCAGCTTGTCGAGAAAATGCGATTTAAGCAATAAAATTAAAAATGCACCTAAAACCTAAACCAAACGTTGCAGGTTCTTATTTCTTCTTGCGCAGTGGTCAACGCGGCACTCTCTAGCTGCCAGGAGCACTTTTTACTATGCGCGCCCAACCAGAGCGACGGGAGGAGCACATTTCAGAAAACGTGCTCAGCTCGTCGAGAAAATGCGATTTAAGCAATAAAATTAAAAATGCACCTAAAACCTAAACCAAACGTTGCAGGTGCTTATTTCTTCATGCGCAGTGGTCAACGCGGCACTCCCGAGCTGCCAAGAGCACTTTTTACTGTGCGCACCCAACCAGAGCGACGGGAGGAGCACATTTCAGAAAACGTGCTCAGCTCGTCGAGAGAATGCGATTTAAGCAATAAAATTAAAAATGCACCTAAAACCTAAACCAAACGTTGCAGGTGCTTATTTCTTCATGCGCAGTGGTCAACGCGGCACTCTCTAGCTGCCAAGAGCACTTTTTACTGTGCGCACCCAACCAGAGTGACGGGAGGAGCACATTTCAGAAAACGTGCTCAGCTCGTCGAGAAAATGCGATTTAAGCAATAAGATTAAAAATGCACCTAAAACCTAAACCAAACGTTGCAGGTGCTTATTTCTTCATGCGCAGTGGTCAACGCGGCACTCTCTAGCTGCCAGGAGCACTTTTTACTGTGTGCACCCAACCAGAGTGACGGGAGGAGCACATTTCAGAAAACGTGCTCAGCTCGTCGAGAAAATGCGATTTAAGCAATAAAATTAAAAATGCACCTAAAACCTAAACCAAACGTTGCAGGTGCTTATTTCTTCATGCGCAGTGGTCAACGCGGCACTCTCTAGCTGCCAAGAGCACTTTTTACTGTGCGCACCCAACCAGAGTGACGGGAGGAGCACATTTCAGAAAACGTGCTCAGCTAGTCGAGAAAATGCGATTTAAGCAATAAGATTAAAAATGCAACTAAAACCTAAACCAAACGTTGCAGGTGCTTATTTCTTAGTGCGCAGTGGTCAACGCGGAACTCCCTAGCTGCCAGGAGCTCTTTTTACTGTGCGCACCCAACCAGAGCGACGGGAGGAGCCCATTTCAGAAAACGTGCTCAGCTCGTCGAGAAAATGCGATTTAAGCAATAAAATTAAAAATGCACCTAAAACCTAAACCAAACGTTGCAGGTGCTTATTTCTTCGTGCGCAGTGCTCAACGCGGCACTCCCTAGCTGCCAGGAGCACTTTTTACTGTGCGCACCCAACCAGAGTGACGGGAGGAGCACATTTCAGAAAACGTGCTCAGCTCGTCGAGAAAATGCGATTTAAGCAATAAAATTAAAAATGCACCTAAAACCTAAACCAAACGTTGCAGGTGCTTATTTCTTCATGCGCAGTGGTCAACGCGGCACTCTCTAGCTGCCAAGAGCACTTTTTACTGTGCGCACCCAACCAGAGTGACGGGAGGAGCACATTTCAGAAAACGTGCTCAGCTCGTCGAGAAAATGCGATTTAAGCAATAAGATTAAAAATGCAGCTAAAACCTAAACCAAACGTTGCAGGTGCTTATTTCTTCGTGCGCAGTGGTCAACGCGGAACTCCCTAGCTGCCAGGAGCTATTTTTACTGTGCGCACCCAACCAGAGCGACGGGAGGAGCACATTTCAGAAAACGTGCTCAGCTCGTCGACAGAATGCGATTTAAGCAATAAAATTAAAAATGCACCTAAAACCTAAACCAAACGTTGCAGGTGCTTATTTCTTCGTGCGCAGTGGTCAACGCGGCACTCCCTAGCTGCCAGGAGCACTTTTTACTGTGTGCACCCAACCAGAGCGACGGGAGGAGCACATTTCAGAAAACGTGCTCAGCTCGTCGAGAGAATGCGATTCAAGCAATAAAATAAAAAATGCACCTAAAACCTAAACCAAACGTTGCAGGTGCTTATTTCTTCGTGCGCAGTGGTCAACGCGGCACTCCCTAGCTGCCAGGAGCTCTTTTTACTGTGCGCACCCAACCAGAGCGACGGGAGGAGCACATTTCAGAAAACGTGCTCAGCTCGTCGAGAAAATGCGATTTAAACAATAAAATTAAAAATGCACCTAAAACCTAAACTAAACGTTGCAGGTGCTTATTTCTTCGTGCGCAGTGGTCAACGCGGTATTCCCTAGCTGCCAGGAGCACTTTTTACTGTGCGCACCCAACCAGAGTGACGGAAGGAGCACATTTCAGAAAACGTACTCAGCTCGTCGAGAAAATGCGATTTAAGTAATAAAATTAAAAATGCACCTAAACCCTAAACCAAACGTTGCAGGTGGTTATTTCTTCATGCGCAGTGGTCAACGCGGCACTCTCTAGCTGCCAAGAGCACTTTTTACTGTGCGCACCCAACCAGAGTGACGGGAGGAGCACATTTCAGAAAACGTGCTCAGCTCGTCGAGAAAATGCGATTTAAGCAATAAAATTAAAAATGCAGCTAAAACCTAAACCAAACGTTGCAGGTGCTTATTTCTTCGTGCGCAGTGCTCAACGCGGAGCTCCCTAGCTGCCAGGAGCACTTTTTACTGTGCGCACCCAACCAGAGTGACGGGAGGAGCACATTTCAGAAAACGTGCTCAGCTCGTCGAGAAAATGCGATTTAAGCAATAAAATTAAAAATGCACCTAAAACCTAAACCAAACGTTGCAGGTGCTTATTTCTTCATGCGCAGTGGTCAACGCGGCACTCTCTAGCTGCCAAGAGCACTTTTTACTGTGCGCACCCAACCAGAGTGACGGGAGGAGCACATTTCAGAAAACGTGCTCAGCTCGTCGAGAAAATGCGATTTAAGCAATAAGAATAAAAATGCACCTAAAACCTAAACCAAACGTTGCAGGTGCTTATTTCTTCATGCGCAGTGGTCAACGCGGCACTCTCTAGCTGCCAGGAGCACTTTTTACTACGCGCACCCAACCAGAGCGACGGGAGGAGCATATTTCAGAAAACGTGCTCAGCTCGTCGAGAGAATGCGATTTAAGCAATAAAATTAAAAATGCACCTAAAACCTAAACCAAACGTTGCAGGTGCTTATTTCTTCGTGCGCAGTGGTCAACGCGGCACTCCCTAGCTGCCAGGAGCTCTTTTTACTGTGCGCACCCAACCAGAGCGACGGGAGGAGCACATTTCAGAAAACGTGCTCAGCTTGTCGAGAAAATGCGATTTAAGCAATAAAATTAAAAATGCACCTAAAACCTAAACCAAACGTTGCAGGTTCTTATTTCTTCTTGCGCAGTGGTCAACGCTGCACTCTCTAGCTGCCAGGAGCACTTTTTACTATGCGCGCCCAACCAGAGCGACGGGAGGAGCACATTTCAGAAAACGTGCTCAGCTCGTCGAGAAAATGCGATTGAAGCAATAAAATTAAAAATGCACCTAAAACCTAAACCAAACGTTGCAGGTGCTTATTTCTTCATGCGCAGTGGTCAACGCGGCACTCCCGAGCTGCCAAGAGCACTTTTTACTGTGCGCACCCAACCAGAGCGACGGGAGGAGCACATTTCAGAAAACGTGCTCAGCTCGTCGAGAGAATGCGATTTAAGCAATAAAATTAAAAATGCACCTAAAACCTAAAGCAAACGTTGCAGGTGCTTATTTCTTCGTGCGCAGTGCTCAACGCGGCACTCCCTAGCTGCCAGGAGCACTTTTTACTGTGCGCACCCAACCAGAGTGACGGGAGGAGCACATTTCAGAAAACGTGCTCAGCTCGTCGAGAAAATGCGATTTAAGCAATAAATTAAAAATGCACCTAAAACCTAAACCAAACGTTGCAGGTGCTTATTTCTTCGTGCGCAGTGGTCAACGCGGAACTCCCTAGCTGCCAAGAGCACTTTTTACTGTGCGCACCCAACCAGAGTGACGGGAGGAGCACATTTCAGAAAACGTACTCAGCTCGTCGAGAAAATGCGATTTAAGCAATAAAATTAAAAATGCACCTAAAACCTAAACCAAACGTTGCAGGTGCCTATTTCTTCATGTGCAGTGGTCAACGTGGCACTCTCTAGCTGCCAGGAGCACTTTTTACTATGCGCGCACAACCAGAGCGACGGGAGGAGTACATTTCAGAAAACAGGCTCAGCTCGTCGAGAAAATGCGATTTAAGCAATAAAATTTAAAATGCACCTAAAACCTAAACCAAACGTGGCAGGTGCTTATTTCTTTGTGCGCAGTGGTCAACGCGGCACTCTTTAGCTGCCAAGAGCACTTTTTACTATGCGCACCCAACCAGAGTGACGGGAGGAGCACATTTCAGAAAACGTGCTCAGCTCGTCGAGAAAATGCGATTTAAGCAATAAAATTAAAAATGCACCTAAATCCTAAACCAAACGTTGCAGGTGGTTATTTCTTCATGCGCAGTGGTCAACGCGGCACTCTCTAGCTGCCAAGAGCACTTTTTACTGTGCGCACCCAACCAGAGTGACGGGAGGAGCACATTTCAGAAAACGTGCTCAGCTCGTCGAGAAATTGCTATTTAAGCAATAAAATTAAAAATGCACCTAAAACCTAAACCAAACGTTGCAGGTGCTTATTTCTTCGTGCGCAGTGGTCAACGCGGAACTCCCTAGCTGCCAGGAGCTATTTTTACTGTGCGCACCCAACCAGAGCGACGGGAGGAGCACATTTCAGAAAACGTGCTCAGCTCGTCGACAGAATGCGATTTAAGCAATAAAATTAAAAATGCACCTAAAACCTAAACCAAACGTTGCAGGTGCTTATTTCTTCGTGCGCAGTGGTCAACGCGGAACTCCCTAGCTGCCAGGAGCTATTTTTACTGTGCGCACCCAACCAGAGCGACGGGAGGAGCACATTTCAGAAAACGTGCTCAGCTCGTCGAGAGAATGCGATTTAAGCAATAAAATTAAAAATGCACCTAAAACCTAAACCAAACGTTGCAGGTGCTTATTTCTTCGTGCGCAGTGGTCAACGCGGCACTCCCTAGCTGCCAGGAGCTCTTTTTACTGTGCGCACCCAACCAGAGCGACGGGAGGAGCACATTTGAGAAAACGTGCTCAGCTCGTCGAGAGAATGCGATTTAAGCAATAAAATAAAAAATGCAACTAAAACCTAAACCAAACGTTGCAGGTGCTTATTTCTTCGTGCGCAGTGGTCAACGCGGCACCCCCTAGCTGCTAAGAGCACTTTTTACTGTGCGCACCCAACCAGAGAGACGGGAGGAGCACATTTCAGAAAACGTGCTCAGCTCGTCGAGAAAATGCGATTCAAGCAATAAAATAAAAAATGCACCTAAAACCTAAACCAAACGTTGCAGGCGCTTATTTCTTCACGCGCCGTGGTCAACGCAGCACTCTCTAGCTGCCAGGAGCACTTTTTACTACGCGCACCCAACCAGAGCGACGGGAGGAGCACATTTCAGAAAACGTGCTCAGCTCGTCCAGAGAATGCGATTCAAGCAATAAAATAAAAAATGCACCTAAAACCTAAACCAAACGTTGCAGGTGCTTATTTCTTCGTGCGCAGTGGTCAACGCGGCACTCCCTAGCTGCCAGGAGCTCTTTTTACTGTGCGCACCCAACCAGAGCGACGGGAGGAGCATATTTCAGAAAACGTGCTCAGGTCGTCGAGAAAATGTGATTTAAGCAATAAAATTAAAAATGCACCTAAAACCTAAACCAAACGTTGCAGGTGCTTATTTCTTCATGCGCAGTGGTCAACGCAGCACTCTCTAGCTGCCAGGAGCACTTTTTACTACGCGCACCCAACCAGAGCGACGGGAGGAGCACATTTCAGAAAACGTGCTCAGCTCGTCGAGAGAATGCGATTTAAGCAATAATATAAAAAATGCACCTAAAACCTAAACAAAACGTTGCAGGTGCTTATTTCTTTGTGCGCAGTGGTCAACGCGGCACTCTCTAGCTGCCAAGAGCACTTTTTACTATGCGCACCCAACCAGAGTGACGGGATGAGCACATTTCAGAAAACGTGCTCAGCTCGTCGAGAAAATGCGATTTAAGCAATAAAATTAAAAATGCACCTAAAACCTAAACCAAACGTTGCAGGTGCTTATTTCTTCGTGCGCAGTGGTCAACGCGGCACCCCCTAGCTGCTAAGAGCACTTTTTACTGTGCGCACCCAACCAGAGAGACGGGAGGAGCACATTTCAGAAAACGTGCTCAGCTCGTCGAGAAAATGCGATTCAAGCAATAAAATTAAAAATGCACCTAAAACCTAAACCAAACGTTGCAGGTGGTTATTTCTTCATGCGCAGTGGTCAACGCGGCACTCTCTAGCTGCCAGGAGGACTTTTTACTACGCGCACCCAACCAGAGCGACGGGAGGAGCACATTTCAGAAAACGCGCTCAGCTCGTCGAGAGAATGCGATTTAAGCAATAAAATTAAAAATGCACCTAAAACCTAAACCAAACGTTGCAGGTGCTTATTTCTTCGTGCGCAGTGGTCAACGCGGCACTCCCTAGCTCCCAGGAGGTCTTTTTACTGTGCGCACCCAACCAGAGCGACGGGAGGAGCACATTTCAGAAAACGTGCTCAGCTCGTCGAGAAAATGCGATTTAAACAATAAAATTAAAAATGCACCTAAAACCTAAACCAAGCGTTGCAGGTGCTTATTTCTTCGTGCGCAGTGGTCAACGCGGCACTCCCTAGCTGCCAGGAGCACTTTTTACTGTGCGCACCCAACCAGAGTGACGGAAGGAGCACATTTCAGAAAACGTACACAGCTCGTCGAGAAAATGCGATTTAAGCAATAAAATTAAAAATGCACCTAAAACCTAAACTAAACGTTGCAGGTGCTTATTTCTTCATGTGCAGTGGTCAACGCGGCACTCTCTAGCTGCCAGGAGCACTTTTTACTATGCGCGCACAACCAGAGCGACGGGAGGAGCACATTTCAGAAAACGTGCTCAGCTCGTCGAGAAAATGCGAATTAAGCAATAAAATTAAAAATGCTCCTAAAACCTAAACCAAACGTTGCAGGTGCTTATTTCTTCATGCGCAGTGGTCAACGCGGCACTCTCTAGCTGCCAGGAGCACTTTTTACTATGCGCACCCAACCAGAGTGACGGGAGGAGCACATTTCAGAAAACGTGCTCAGCTCGTCGAGAAAATGCGATTTAAGCAATAAGATTAAAAATGCACCTAAAACCTAAACCAAACGTTGCAGGTGCTTATTTCTTCATGCGCAGTGGTCAACGCGGAACTCCCTAGCTGCCAGGAGCTCTTTTTACTGTGCGCACCCAACCAGAGTGACGGGCGGAGCACATTTCAGAAAACGTGCTCAGCTCGTCGAGAAAATGCGATTTAAGCAATAAGATTAAAAATGCACCTAAAACCTAAACCAAACGTTGCAGGTGCTTATTTCTTCGTGCGCAGTGGTCAACGCGGAACTCCCTAGCTGCCAGGAGCTCTTTTTACTGTGCGCACCCAACCAGAGCGACGGGAGGAGCCCATTTCAGAAAACGTGCTCAGCTCGTCGAGAAAATGCGATTTAAGCAATAAAATTAAAAATGCACCTAAAACCTAAACCAAACGTTGCAGGTGCTTATTTCTTCGTGCGCAGTGCTCAACGCAGCACTCCCTAGCTGCCAGGACCACTTTTTACTGTGCGCACCCAACCAGAGTGAATGGAGGAGCACATTTCAGAAAACGTGCTCAGCTCGTCGAGAAAATGCGATTTAAGCAATAAAATTAAAAATGCACCTAAAACCTAAACCAAACGTTGCAGGTGCTTATTTCTTCGTGCGCAGTGGTCAACGCGGAACTCCCTAGCTGCCAGGAGCTCTTTTTACTGTGCGCACCCAACCAGAGCGACGGGAGGAGCACATTTCAGAAAACGTGCTCAGCTCGTCGAGACAATGCGATTTAAGCAATAAAATTAAAAATGCACCTAAAACCTAAACCAAACGTTGCAGGTGCTTATTTCTTCGTGCGCAGTGCTCAACGCGGCACTCCCTAGCTGCCAGGAGCTCTTTTTACTGTGCGTACCCAACCAGAGCGACGGGAGGAGCACATTTCAGAAAACGTGCTCAGCTTGTCGAGAAAATGCGATTTAAGCAATAAAATTAAAAATGCACCTAAAACCTAAACCAAACGTTGCAGGTTCTTATTTCTTCGTGCGCAGTGGTCAACGCGGCACTCTCTAGCTGCCAGGAGCACTTTTTACTATGCGCGCCCAACCAGAGCGACGGGAGGAGCACATTTCAGAAAACGTGCTCAGCTCGTCGAGAAAATGCGATTTAAGCAATAAAATTAAAAATGCACCTAAAACCTAAACCAAACGTTGCAGGTGCTTATTTCTTCGTGCGCAGTGGTCAACGCGGCACTCCCTAGCTGCCAGGAGCTCTTTTTACTGTGCGCACCCAACCAGAGCGACGGGAGGAGCACATTTGAGAAAACGTGCTCAGCTCGTCGAGAAAATGCGATTTAAGCAATAAAATTAAAAATGCAGCTAAAACCTAAACCAAACGTTGCAGGTGCTTATTTCTTCGTGCGCAGTGGTCAACGCGGCACTCCCTAGCTGCCAGGAGCACTTTTTACTGTGCGCACCCAACCAGAGTGACGGAAGGAGCACATTTCAGAAAACGTACTCAGCTCGTCGAGAAAATGCGATTTAAGCAATAAAATTAAAAATGCACCTAAAACCTAAACTAAACGTTGCAGGTGCTTATTTCTTCATGTGCAGTGGTCAACGCGGCACTCTCTAGCTGCCAGGAGCACTTTTTACTATGCGCGCACAACCAGAGCGACGGGAGGAATACATTTCAGAAAACGTGCTCAGCTCGTCGAGAAAATGCGAATTAAGCAATAAAATTAAAAATGCTCCTAAAACCTAAACCAAACGTTGCAGGTGCTTATTTCTTCATGCGCAGTGGTCAACGCGGCACTCTCTAGCTGCCAGGAGCACTTTTTACTATGCGCACCCAACCAGAGTGACGGGAGGAGCACATTTCAGAAAACGTGCTCAGCTAGTCGAGAAAATGCGATTTAAGCAATAAGATTAAAAATGCAACTAAAACCTAAACCAAACGTTGCAGGTGCTTATTTCTTAGTGCGCAGTGGTCAACGCGGAACTCCCTAGCTGCCAGGAGCTCTTTTTACTGTGCGCACCCAACCAGAGCGACGGGAGGAGCCCATTTCAGAAAACGTGCTCAGCTCGTCGAGAAAATGCGATTTAAGCAATAAAATTAAAAATGCACCTAAAACCTAAACCAAACGTTGCAGGTGCTTATTTCTTCGTGCGCAGTGCTCAACGCAGCACTCCCTAGCTGCCAGGACCACTTTTTACTGTGCGCACCCAAACAGAGTGAATGGAGGAGCACATTTCAGAAAACGTGCTCAGCTCGTCGAGAAAATGCGATTTAAGCAATAAAATTAAAAATGCACCTAAAACCTAAACCAAACGTTGCAGGTGCTTATTTCTTCGTGCGCAGTGGTCAACGCGGAACTCCCTAGCTGCCAGGAGCTCTTTTTACTGTGCGCAACCAACCAGAGCGACGGGAGGAGCACATTTCAGAAAACGTGCTCAGCTCGTCGAGACAATGCGATTTAAGCAATAAAATTAAAAATGCACCTAAAACCTAAACCAAACGTTGCAGGTGCTTATTTCTTCGTGCGCAGTGCTCAACGCGGCACTCCCTAGCTGCCAGGAGCTCTTTTTACTGTGCGTACCCAACCAGAGCGACGGGAGGAGCACATTTCAGAAAACGTGCTCAGCTTGTCGAGAAAATGCGATTTAAGCAATAAAATTAAAAATGCACCTAAAACCTAAACCAAACGTTGCAGGTTCTTATTTCTTCGTGCGCAGTGGTCAACGCGGCACTCTCTAGCTGCCAGGAGCACTTTTTACTATGCGCGCCCAACCAGAGCGACGGGAGGAGCACATTTCAGAAAACGTGCTCAGCTCGTCGAGAAAATGCGATTTAAGCAATAAAATTAAAAATGCACCTAAAACCTAAACCAAACGTTGCAGGTGCTTATTTCTTCGTGCGCAGTGGTCAACGCGGCACTCCCTAGCTGCCAGGAGCTCTTTTTACTGTGCGCACCCAACCAGAGCGACGGGAGGAGCACATTTGAGAAAACGTGCTCAGCTCGTCGAGAAAATGCGATTTAAGCAATAAAATTAAAAATGCACCTAAAACCTAAACCAAACGTTGCAGGTGCTTATTTCTTCATGCGCAGTGGTCAACGCGGCACTCTCTAGCTGCCTAGAGCACTTTTTACTGTGCGCACCCAACCAGAGTGACGGGAGGAGCACATTTCAGAAAACGTGCTCAGCTCGTCGAGAAAATGCGATTTAAGCAAGAAGATTAAAAATGCACCTAAAACCTAAACCAAACGTTGCAGGTGCTTATTTCTTCATGCGCAGTGGTCAACGCGGCACTCTCTAGCTGCCAGGAGCACTTTTTACTACGCGCACCCAACCAGAGCGACGGGAGGAGCACATTTCAGAAAACGTGCTCAGCTCGTCGAGAGAATGCGATTTAAGCAATAAAATTAAAAATGCACCTAAAACCTAAACCAAACGTTGCAGGTGCTTATTTCTTCGTGCGCAGTGGTCAACGCGGCACTCCCTAGCTGCCAGGAGCTCTTTTTACTGTGCGCACCCAACCAGAGCGACGGGAGGAGCACATTTCAGAAAACGTGCTCAGCTTGTCGAGAAAATGCGATTTAAGCAATAAAATTAAAAATGCACCTAAAACCTCAACCAAACGTTGCAGGTTCTTATTTCTTCTTGCGCAGTGGTCAACGCGGCACTCTCTAGCTGCCAGGAGCACTTTTTACTATGCGCGCCCAACCAGAGCGACGGGAGGAGCACATTTCAGAAAACGTGCTCAGCTCGTCGAGAAAATGCGATTTAAGCAATAAAATTAAAAATGCACCTAAAACCTAAACCAAACGTTGCAGGTGCTTATTTCTTCATGCGCAGTGGTCAACGCGGCACTCCCGAGCTGCCAAGAGCACTTTTTACTGTGCGCACCCAACCAGAGCGACGGGAGGAGCACATTTCAGAAAACGTGCTCAGCTCGTCGAGAGAATGCGATTTAAGCAATAAAATTAAAAATGCACCTAAAACCTAAACCAAACGTTGCAGGTGCTTATTTCTTCATGCGCAGTGGTCAACGCGGCACTCTCTAGCTGCCAAGAGCACTTTTTACTGTGCGCACCCAACCAGAGTGACGGGAGGAGCACATTTCAGAAAACGTGCTCAGCTCGTCGAGAAAATGCGATATAAGCAATAAGATTAAAAATGCACCTAAAACCTAAACCAAACGTTGCAGGTGCTTATTTCTTCATGCGCAGTGGTCAACGCGGCACTCTCTAGCTACCAGGAGCACTTTTTACTGTGTGCACCCAACCAGAGTGACGGGAGGAGCACATTTCAGAAAACGTGCTCAGCTCGTCGAGAAAATGCGATTTAAGCAATAAAATTAAAAATGCACCTAAAACCTAAACCAAACGTTGCAGGTGCTTATTTCTTCATGCGCAGTGGTCAACGCGGCACTCTCTAGCTGCCAAGAGCACTTTTTACTGTGCGCACCCAACCAGAGTGACGGGAGGAGCACATTTCAGAAAACGTGCTCAGCTAGTCGAGAAAATGCGATTTAAGCAATAAGATTAAAAATGCAACTAAAACCTAAACCAAACGTTGCAGGTGCTTATTTCTTAGTGCGCAGTGGTCAACGCGGAACTCCCTAGCTGCCAGGAGCTCTTTTTACTGTGCGCACCCAACCAGAGCGACGGGAGGAGCCCATTTCAGAAAACGTGCTCAGCTCGTCGAGAAAATGCGATTTAAGCAATAAAATTAAAAATGCACCTAAAACCTAAACCAAACGTTGCAGGTGCTTATTTCTTCGTGCGCAGTGCTCAACGCGGCACTCCCTAGCTGCCAGGAGCACTTTTTACTGTGCGCACCCAACCAGAGTGACGGGAGGAGCACATTTCAGAAAACGTGCTCAGCTCGTCGAGAAAATGCGATTTAAGCAATAAAATTAAAAATGCACCTAAAACCTAAACCAAACGTTGCAGGTGCTTATTTCTTCATGCGCAGTGGTCAACGCGGCACTCTCTAGCTGCCAAGAGCACTTTTTACTGTGCGCACCCAACCAGAGTGACGGGAGGAGCACATTTCAGAAAACGTGCTCAGCTCGTCGAGAAAATGCGATTTAAGCAATAAGATTAAAAATGCAGCTAAAACCTAAACCAAACGTTGCAGGTGCTTATTTCTTCGTGCGCAGTGGTCAACGCGGAACTCCCTAGCTGCCAGGAGCTATTTTTACTGTGCGCACCCAACCAGAGCGACGGGAGGAGCACATTTCAGAAAACGTGCTCAGCTCGTCGACAGAATGCGATTTAAGCAATAAAATTAAAAATGCACCTAAAACCTAAACCAAACGTTGCAGGTGCTTATTTCTTCGTGCGCAGTGGTCAACGCGGCACTCCCTAGCTGCCAGGAGCACTTTTTACTGCGTGCACCCAACCAGAGCGACGGGAGGAGCACATTTCAGAAAACGTGCTCAGCTCGTCGAGAGAATGCGATTCAAGCAATAAAATAAAAAATGCACCTAAAACCTAAACCAAACGTTGCAGGTGCTTATTTCTTCGTGCGCAGTGGTCAACGCGGCACTCCCTAGCTGCCAGGAGCTCTTTTTACTGTGCGCACCCAACCAGAGCGACGGGAGGAGCACATTTCAGAAAACGTGCTCAGCTCGTCGAGAAAATGCGATTTAAACAATAAAATTAAAAATGCACCTAAAACCTAAACTAAACGTTGCAGGTGCTTATTTCTTCGTGCGCAGTGGTCAACGCGGTATTCCCTAGCTGCCAGGAGCACTTTTTACTGTGCGCACCCAACCAGAGTGACGGAAGGAGCACATTTCAGAAAACGTACTCAGCTCGTCGAGAAAATGCGATTTAAGTAATAAAATTAAAAATGCACCTAAACCCTAAACCAAACGTTGCAGGTGGTTATTTCTTCATGCGCAGTGGTCAACGCGGCACTCTCTAGCTGCCAAGAGCACTTTTTACTGTGCGCACCCAACCAGAGTGACGGGAGGAGCACATTTCAGAAAACGTGCTCAGCTCGTCGAGAAAATGCGATTTAAGCAATAAAATTAAAAATGCAGCTAAAACCTAAACCAAACGTTGCAGGTGCTTATTTCTTCGTGCGCAGTGCTCAACGCGGAGCTCCCTAGCTGCCAGGAGCACTTTTTACTGTGCACACCCAACCAGAGTGACGGGAGGAGCACATTTCAGAAAACGTGCTCAGCTCGTCGAGAAAATGCGATTTAAGCAATAAAATTAAAAATGCACCTAAAACCTAAACCAAACGTTGCAGGTGCTTATTTCTTCATGCGCAGTGGTCAACGCGGCACTCTCTAGCTGCCAAGAGCACTTTTTACTGTGCGCACCCAACCAGAGTGACGGGAGGAGCACATTTCAGAAAACGTGCTCAGCTCGTCGAGAAAATGCGATTTAAGCAATAAGATTAAAAATGCACCTAAAACCTAAACCAAACGTTGCAGGTGCTTATTTCTTCATGCGCAGTGGTCAACGCGGCACTCTCTAGCTGCCAGGAGCACTTTTTACTACGCGCACCCAACCAGAGCGACGGGAGGAGCATATTTCAGAAAACGTGCTCAGCTCGTCGAGAGAATGCGATTTAAGCAATAAAATTAAAAATGCACCTAAAACCTAAACCAAACGTTGCAGGTGCTTATTTCTTCGTGCGCAGTGGTCAACGCGGCACTCCCTAGCTGCCAGGAGCTCTTTTTACTGTGCGCACCCAACCAGAGCGACGGGAGGAGCACATTTCAGAAAACGTGCTCAGCTTGTCGAGAAAATGCGATTTAAGCAATAAAATTAAAAATGCACCTAAAACCTAAACCAAACGTTGCAGGTTCTTATTTCTTCTTGCGCAGTGGTCAACGCTGCACTCTCTAGCTGCCAGGAGCACTTTTTACTATGCGCGCCCAACCAGAGCGACGGGAGGAGCACATTTCAGAAAACGTGCTCAGTTCGTCGAGAAAATGCGATTGAAGCAATAAAATTAAAAATGCACCTAAAACCTAAACCAAACGTTGCAGGTGCTTATTTCTTCATGCGCAGTGGTCAACGCGGCACTCCCGAGCTGCCAAGAGCACTTTTTACTGTGCGCACCCAACCAGAGCGACGGGAGGAGCACATTTCAGAAAACGTGCTCAGCTCGTCGAGAGAATGCGATTTAAGCAATAAAATTAAAAATGCACCTAAAACCTAAAGCAAACGTTGCAGGTGCTTATTTCTTCGTGCGCAGTGCTCAACGCGGCACTCCCTAGCTGCCAGGAGCACTTTTTACTGTGCGCACCCAACCAGAGTGACGGGAGGAGCACATTTCAGAAAACGTGCTCAGCTCGTCGAGAAAATGCGATTTAAGCAATAAATTAAAAATGCACCTAAAACCTAAACCAAACGTTGCAGGTGCTTATTTCTTCGTGCGCAGTGGTCAACGCGGAACTCCCTAGCTGCCAAGAGCACTTTTTACTGTGCGCACCCAACCAGAGTGACGGGAGGAGCACATTTCAGAAAACGTACTCAGCTCGTCGAGAAAATGCGATTTAAGCAATAAAATTAAAAATGCACCTAAAACCTAAACCAAACGTTGCAGGTGCCTATTTCTTCATGTGCAGTGGTCAACGTGGCACTCTCTAGCTGCCAGGAGCACTTTTTACTATGCGCGCACAACCAGAGCGACGGGAGGAGTACATTTCAGAAAACAGGCTCAGCTCGTCGAGAAAATGCGATTTAAGCAATAAAATTTAAAATGCACCTAAAACCTAAACCAAACGTGGCAGGTGCTTATTTCTTTGTGCGCAGTGGTCAACGCGGCACTCTTTAGCTGCCAAGAGCACTTTTTACTATGCGCACCCAACCAGAGTGACGGGAGGAGCACATTTCAGAAAACGTGCTCAGCTCGTCGAGAAAATGCGATTTAAGCAATAAAATTAAAAATGCACCTAAATCCTAAACCAAACGTTGCAGGTGGTTATTTCTTCATGCGCAGTGGTCAACGCGGCACTCTCTAGCTGCCAAGAGCACTTTTTACTGTGCGCACCCAACCAGAGTGACGGGAGGAGCACATTTCAGAAAACGTGCTCAGCTCGTCGAGAAATTGCGATTTAAGCAATAAAATTAAAAATGCACCTAAAACCTAAACCAAACGTTGCAGGTGCTTATTTCTTCGTGCGCAGTGGTCAACGCGGAACTCCCTAGCTGCCAGGAGCTATTTTTACTGTGCGCACCCAACCAGAGCGACGGGAGGAGCACATTTCAGAAAACGTGCTCAGCTCGTCGAGAGAATGCGATTTAAGCAATAAAATTAAAAATGCACCTAAAACCTAAACCAAACGTTGCAGGTGCTTATTTCTTCGTGCGCAGTGGTCAACGCGGCACTCCCTAGCTGCCAGGAGCTCTTTTTACTGTGCGCACCCAACCAGAGCGACGGGAGGAGCACATTTCAGAAAACGTGCTCAGCTCGTCGAGAGAATGCGATTTAAGCAATAAAATAAAAAATGCAACTAAAACCTAAACCAAACGTTGCAGGTGCTTATTTCTTCGTGCGCAGTGGTCAACGCGGCACTCCCTAGCTGCCAGGAGCTCTTTTTACTGTGCGCACCCAACCAGAGCGACGGGAGGAGCACATTTCAGAAAACGTGCTCAGCTCGTCGAGAAAATGCGATTTAAGCAATAAAATAAAAAATGCACCTAAAACCTAAACCAAACGTTGCAGGCGCTTATTTCTTCATGCGCAGTGGTCAACGCGGCACTCTCTAGCTGCCAGGAGCACTTTTTACTACGCGCACCCAACCAGAGCGACGGGAGGAGCACATTTCAGAAAACGTGCTCAGCTCGTCGAGAGAATGCGATTTAAGCAATAATATAAAAAATGCACCTAAAACCTAAACAAAACGTTGCAGGTGCTTATTTCTTTGTGCGCAGTGGTCAACGCGGCACTCTCTAGCTGCCAAGAGCACTTTTTACTATGCGCACCCAACCAGAGTGACGGGATGAGCACATTTCAGAAAACGTGCTCAGCTCGTCGAGAAAATGCGATTTAAGCAATAAAATTAAAAATGCACATAAAACCTAAACCAAACGTTGCAGGTGCTTATTTCTTCGTGCGCAGTGGTCAACGCGGCACCCCCTAGCTGCTAAGAGCACTTTTTACTGTGCGCACCCAACCAGAGAGACGGGAGGAGCACATTTCAGAAAACGTGCTCAGCTCGTCGAGAAAATGCGATTCAAGCAATAAAATTAAAAATGCACCTAAAACCTAAACCAAACGTTGCAGGTGGTTATTTCTTCATGCGCAGTGGTCAACGCGGCACTCTCTAGCTGCCAGGAGGACTTTTTACTACGCGCACCCAACCAGAGCGACGGGAGGAGCACATTTCAGAAAACGCGCTCAGCTCGTCGAGAGAATGCGATTTAAGCAATAAAATTAAAAATGCACCTAAAACCTAAACCAAACGTTGCAGGTGCTTATTTCTTCGTGCGCAGTGGTCAACGCGGCACTCCCTAGCTCCCAGGAGCTCTTTTTACTGTGCGCACCCAACCAGAGCGACGGGAGGAGCACATTTCAGAAAACGTGCTCAGCTCGTCGAGAAAATGCGATTTAAACAATAAAATTAAAAATGCACCTAAAACCTAAACCAAGCGTTGCAGGTGCTTATTTCTTCGTGCGCAGTGGTCAACGCGGCACTCCCTAGCTGCCAGGAGCACTTTTTACTGTGCGCACCCAACCAGAGTGACGGAAGGAGCACATTTCAGAAAACGTACTCAGCTCGTCGAGAAAATGCGATTTAAGCAATAAAATTAAAAATGCACCTAAAACCTAAACTAAACGTTGCAGGTGCTTATTTCTTCATGTGCAGTGGTCAACGCGGCACTCTCTAGCTGCCAGGAGCACTTTTTACTATGCGCGCACAACCAGAGCGACGGGAGGAGCACATTTCAGAAAACGTGCTCAGCTCGTCGAGAAAATGCGAATTAAGCAATAAAATTAAAAATGCACCTAAAACCTAAACCAAACGTTGCAGTCGCCTATTTCTTCACGCGCCGTGGTCAACGCGGCACTCTCTAGCTGCCAGGAGCACTTTTTACTACGCGCACCCAACCAGAGCGACGGGAGGAGCACATTTCAGAAAACGTGCTCAGCTCGTCGAGAAAATGCGATTTAAGCAATAAAATTAAAAATGGACCTAAAACCTAAACCAAACGTTGCAGGTGCTTATTTCTTCGTGCGCAGTGCTCAACGCGGCACTCCCTAGCTGCCAGGAGCACTTTTTACTGTGCGCACCCAACCAGAGTGATGGGAGGAGCACATTTCAGAAAACGTGCTCAGCTCGTCGAGAAAATGCGATTTAAGCAATAAAATTAAAAATGCACCTAAAACCTAAACCAAACGTTGCAGGTGCTTATTTCTTCATGCGCAGTGGTCAACGCGGCACTCTCTAGCTGCCAAGAGGACTTTTTACTGTGCGCACCCAACCAGAGCGACGGGAGGAGCACATTTCAGAAAACGTGCTCAGCTCGTCGAGAAAATGCGATTTAAGCAATAAAATTTAAAATGCACCTAAAACCTAAACCAAACGTTGCAGGTGCTTATTTCTTTGTGCGCAGTGGTCAACGCGGCACTCTTTAGCTGCCAAGAGCACTTTTTACTATGCGCACCCAACCAGAGTGACGGGAGGAGCACATTTCAGAAAACGTGCTCAGCTCGTCGAGAAAATGCGATTTAAGCAATAAAATTAAAAATGCACCTAAAACCTAAACCAAACGTTGCAGGTGGTTATTTCTTCATGCGCAGTGGTCAACGCGGCACTCTCTAGCTGCCAAGAGCACTTTTTACTGTGCGCACCCAACCAGAGTGACGGGAGGAGCACATTTCAGAAAACGTGCTCAGCTCGTCGAGAAAATGCGATTTAAGCAATAAGATTAAAAATGCACCTAAAACCTAAACCAAACGTTGCAGGTGCTTATTTCTTCATGCGCAGTGGTCAACGCGGCACTCTCTAGCTGCCAGGAGCACTTTTTACTACGCGCACCCAACCAGAGCGACGGGAGGAGCACATTTCAGAAAACGTGCTCAGCTCGTCGAGATTGCGATTTAAGCAATAAAATAAAAAATGCTCCTAAAACCTAAACCAAACGTTGCAGGTGCTTATTTCTTCGTGCGCAGTGGTCAACGCGGCACTCCCTAGCTGCCAGGAGCACTTTTTACTGTGCGCACCCAACCAGAGTGACGGGAGGAGCACATTTCAGAAAACGTGCTCAGCTCGTCGAGAAAATGCGATTTAAGCAATAAAATTAAAAATGCACCTAAAACCTAAACCAAACGTTGCAGGTGCTTATTTCTTCATGCGCAGTGGTCAACGCGGCACTCTCTAGCTGCCAGGAGCACTTTTTACTATGCGCGCCCAACCAGAGCGACGGGAGGAGCACATTTCAGAAAACGTGCTCAGCTCGTCGAGAAAATGCGATTTAAGCAATAAGATTAAAAATGCACCTAAAACCTAAACCAAACGTTGCAGGTGCTTATTTCTTCATGCGCAGTGGTCAACGCGGCACTCTCTAGCTGCCAGGAGCACTTTTTACTACGCGCACCCAACCAGAGCGACGGGAGGAGCACATTTCAGAAAACGTGCTCAGCTCGTCGAGAGAATGCGATCTAAGCAATAAAATAAAAAATGCACCTAAAACCTAAACCAAACGTTGCAGGTGCTTATTTCTTCGTGCGCAGTGGTCAACGCGGCACTCCCTAGCTGCCAGGAGCTCTTTTTCCTGTGTGCACCCAACCAGAGCGACGGGAGGAGCACATTTCAGAAAACGTGCTCAGCTCGTCGAGAGAATGCGATTTAAGCAATAAAATAAAAAATGCACCTAAAACCTAAACCAAACGTTGCAGGTGCTTATTTCTTCGTGCGCAGTGGTCAACGCGGAACTCCCTAGCTGCCAGGAGCTCTTTTTACTGTGCGCACCCAACCAGAGCGACGGGAGGAGCCCATTTCAGAAAACGTGCTCAGCTCGTAGAGAAAATGCGATTTAAGCAATAAAATTAAAAATGCACCTAAAACCTAAACCAAACGTTGCAGGTGCTTATTTCTTCGTGCGCAGTGCTCAACGCGGCACTCCCTAGCTGCCAGGAGCACTTTTTACTGTGCGCACCCAACCAGAGTGACGGGAGGAGCACATTTCAGAAAACGTGCTCAGCTCGTCGAGAGAATGCGATTAAAGCAATAAAATAAAAAATGCACCTAAAACCTAAACCAAACGTTGCAGGTGCTTATTTCTTCGTGCGCAGTGGTCAACGCGGAACTCCCTAGCTGCCAGGAGCTCTTTTTACTGTGCGCACCCAACCAGAGCGACGGGAGGAGCCCATTTCAGAAAACGTGCTCAGCTCGTCGAGAAAATGCGATTTAAGCAATAAAATTAAAAATGCACCTAAAACCTAAACCAAACGTTGCAGGTGCTTATTTTTTCGTGCGCAGTGCTCAACGCGGCACTCCCTAGCTGCCAGGAGCACTTTTTACTGTGCGCACCCAACCAGAGTGACGGGAGGAGCACATTTCAGAAAACGTGCTCACCTCGTCGAGAAAATGCGATTTAAGCAATAAAATTAAAAATGCACCTAAAACCTAAACCAAACGTTGCAGGTGCTTATTTCTTCATGCGCAGTGGTCAACGCGGCACTCTCTAGCTGCCAGGAGCACTTTTTACTACGCGCACCCAACCAGAGCGACGGGAGGAGCACATTTCAGAAAACGTGCTCAGCTCGTCGAGAGAATGCGATTTAAGCAATAAAATAAAAAAATGCACCTAAAACCTAAACCAAACGTTGCAGGTGCTTATTTCTTCGTGCGCAGTGGTCAACGCGGCACTCCCTAGCTGCCAGGAGCACTTTTTACTGTGCGCACCCAACCAGAGTGACGGGAGGAGCGCATTTCAGAAAACGTGCTCAGCTCGTCGAGAAAATGCGATTTAAGCAATAAAATAAAAAATGCACCTAAAACCTAAACCAAACGTTGCAGGTGCTTATTTCTTCGTGCGCAGTGGTCAACGCGGTACTCCCTAGCTGCCAGGAGCTCTTTTTACTGTGCGCACCCAACCAGAGCGACGGGAGGAGCACATTTCAGAAAACGTGCTCAGCTTGTCGAGAAAATGCGATTTAAGCAATAAAATTAAAAATGCAGCTAAAACCTAAACCAAACGTTGCAGGTGCTTATTTCTTCATGCGCAGTGGTCAACGCGGCACTCTCTAACTGCCAGGAGCACTTTTTACTATGCGCGCCCAACCAGAGCGACGGGAGGAGCACATTTCAGAAAACGTGCTCAGCTCGTCGAGAAAATGCGATTAAAGCAATAAAATTAAAAATGCACCTAAAACCTAAACCAAACGTTGCAGGTGCTTGTTTTTTCATGCGCAGTGGTCAACGCGGCACTCCCGAGCTGCCAAGAGCACTTTTTACTGTGCGCACCCAACCAGAGCGACGGGAGGAGCACATTTCAGAAAACGTGCTCAGCTCGTCGAGAGAATGCGATTTAAGCAATAAAATTAAAAATGCACCTAAAACCTAAACCAAACGTTGCAGGTGCTTATTTCTTCGTGCGCAGTGGTCAACGCGGAACTCCCTAGCTGCCAGGAGCTCTTTTTACTGTGCGCACCCAACCAGAGCGACGGGAGGAGCACATTTCAGAAAACGTGCTCAGCTCGTCGAGAAAATGCGATTTAAGCAATAAAATTAAAAATGCACCTAAAACCTAAACCAAACGTTGCAGGTGCTTATTTCTTCATGCGCAGTGGTCAACGCGGCACTCTCTAGCTGCCAGGAGCACTTTTTACTACGCGCACCCAACCAGAGCGACGGGAGGAGCACATTTCAGAAAACGTGCTCAGCTCGTCGAGAGAATGCGATTTAAGCAATAAAATAAAAAATGCACCTAAAACCTAAACCAAACGTTGCAGGTGCTTATTTCTTCGTGCGCAGTGGTCAACGCGGCACTCCCTAGCTGCCAGGAGCTCTTTTTACTGTGTGCACCCAACCAGATCGACGGGGTGAGCACATTTCAGAAAACGTGCTCAGCTCGTCGAGAGAATGCGATTTAAGCAATAAAATAAAAAATGCACCTAAAACCTAAACCAAACGTTGCAGGTGCTTATTTCTTCGTGCGCAGTGGTCAACGCGGCACTCTCTAGCTGCCAGGAGCACTTTTTACTACGCGCACCCAACCAGAGCGACGGGAGGAGCACATTTCAGAAAACGTGCTCAGCTCGTCGAGAGAATGCGATTTAAGCAATAAAATAAAAAATGCACCTAAAACCTAAACCAAACGTTGCAGGTGCTTATTTCGTCGTGCGCAGTGGTCAACGCGGCACTCCCTAGCTGCCAGGAGCTCTTTTTACTGTGCGCACCCAACCAGAGTGACGGGAGGAGCATATTTCATAAAACGTGCTCAGCTCGTCGAGAAAATGCGATTTAAGCAATAAAATTAAAAATGCACCTAAAACCTAAACCAAACGTTGCAGGTGCTTATTTCTTCATGCGCAGTGGTCAACGCGGCACTCTCTAGCTGCCAAGAGCACTTTTTACTGTGCGCACCCAACCAGAGTGACGGGAGGAGCACATTTCAGAAAACGTGCTAAGCTCGTCGAGAAAATGCGATTTAAGCAATAAAATTTAAAATGCACCTAAAACCTAAACCAAACGTTGCAGGTGCTTATTTCTTTGTGCGCAGTGGTCAACGCGGCACTCTTTAGCTGCCAAGAGCACTTTTTACTATGCGCACCCAACCAGAGTGACGGGAGGAGCACATTTCAGAAAACGTGCTCAGCTCGTCGAGAAAATGCGATTTAAGCAATAAAATTAAAAATGCACCTAAAACCTAAACCAAACGTTGCAGGTGCTTATTTCTTCATGCGCAGTGGTCAACGCGGCACTCCCGAGCTGCCAAGAGCACTTTTTACTGTGCGCACCCAACCAGAGCGACGGGAGGAGCACATTTCAGAAAACGTGCTCAGCTCGTCGAGAGAATGCGATTTAAGCAATAAAATTAAAAATGCACCTAAAACCTAAACCAAACGTTGCAGGTGCTTATTTCTTCGTGCGCAGTGGTCAACGCGGAACTCCCTAGCTGCCAGGAGCTCTTTTTACTGTGCGCACCCAACCAGAGTGACGGGAGGAGCACATTTCAGAAAACGTGCTCAGCTCGTCGAGAGAATGCGATTTAAGCAATAAAATAAAAAATGCACCTAAAACCTAAACCAAACGTTGCAGGTGCTTATTTCTTCGTGCGCAGTGGTCAACGCGGCACTCCCTAGCTGCCAGGAGCTCTTTTTACTGTGCGCACCCAACCAGAGCGACGGGAGGAGCATATTTCATAAAACGTGCTCAGCTCGTCGAGAAAATGCGATTTAAGCAATAAAATTAAAAATGCACCTAAAACCTAAACCAAACGTTGCAGGTGCCTATTTCTTCATGTGCAGTGGTCAACGCGGCACTCTCTAGCTGCCAGGAGCACTTTTTACTATGCGCGCACAACCAGAGCGACGGGAGGAGCACATTTCAGAAAACGTGCTCAGCTCGTCGAGAAAATGCGATTTAAGCAATAAAATTTAAAATGCACCTAAAACCTAAACCAAACGTTGCAGGTGCTTATTTCTTTGTGCGCAGTGGTCAACGCGGCACTCTTTAGCTGCCAAGAGCACTTTTTACTATGCGCACCCAACCAGAGTGACGGGAGGAGCACATTTCAGAAAACGTGCTCAGCTCGTCGAGAAAATGCGATTTAAGCAATAAAATTAAAAATGCACCTAAAACCTAAACCAAACGTTGCAGGTGGTTATTTCTTCATGCGCAGTGGTCAACGCGGCACTTTCTAGCTGCCAAGAGCAGTTTTTACTGTGCGCACCCAACCAGAGTGACGGGAGGAGCACATTTCAGAAAACGTGCTCAGCTCGTCGAGAAAATGCGATTTAAGCAATAAAATTAAAAATGCACCTAAAACTTAAACCAAACGTTGCAGGTGCTTATTTCTTCGTGCGCAGTGGTCAACGCGGAACTCACTAGCTGCCAGGAGCTATTTTTACTGTGCGCACCCAACCAGAGCGACGGGAGGAGCACATTTCAGAAAACGTGCTCAGCTCGTCGAGAAAATGCGATTTAAGCAATAAAATTAAAAATGCACCTAAAACCTAAACCAAACGTTGCAGGTGCTTATTTCTTCGTGCGCAGTGCTCAACGCGGCACTCCCTAGCTGCCAGGAGCACTTTTTACTGTGCGCACCCAACCAGAGTGACGGGAGGAGCGCATTTCAGAAAACGTGCTCAGCTCGTCGAGAAAATGCGATTTAAGCAATAAAATTAAAAATGCACCTAAAACCTAAACCAAACGTTGCAGGTGCTTATTTCTTCATGCGCAGTGGTCAACGCGGCACTCTCTAGCTGCCAAGAGCACTTTTTATTGTGCGCACCCAACCAGGGTGAAGGGAGGAGCACATTTCAGAAAACGTGCTCAGCTCGTCGAGAAAATGCGATTTAAGCAATATGATTAAAAATGCACCTAAAACCTAAACCAAACGTTGCAGGTGCTTATTTCTTCATGCGCAGTGGTCAACGCGGCACTCTCTAGCTGCCATGATCACTTTTTACTACGCGCACCCAACCAGAGCGACGGGAGGAGCACATTTCAGAAAACGTGCTCAGCTCGTCGAGAGAATGCGATTTAAGCAATAAAATAAAAAATGCACCTAAAACCTAAACCAAACGTTGCAGGTGCTTATTTCTTCCTGCGCAGTGGTCAACGCGGTACTCCCTAGCTGCCAGGAGCTCTTTTTACTGTGCGCACCCAACCAGAGCGACGGGAGGAGCACATTTCAGAAAACGTGCTCAGCTTGTCGAGAAAATGCGATTTAAGCAATAAAATTAAAAATGCACCTAAAACCTAAACCAAACGTTGCAGGTGCTTATTTCTTCATGCGCAGTGGTCAACGCGGCACTCTCTAGCTGCCAGGAGCACTTTTTACTACGTGCACCCAACCAGAGCGACGGGAGGAGCACATTTCAGAAAACGTGCTCAGCTCGTCGAGATTGCGATTTAAGCAATAAAATAAAAAATGCTCCTAAAACCTAAACCAAACGTTGCAGGTGCTTATTTCTTCGTGCGCAGTGGTCAACGCGGCACTCCCTAGCTGCCAGGAGCACTTTTTACTGTGCGCACCCAACCAGAGTGACGGGAGGAGCACATTTCAGAAAACGTGCTCAGCTCGTCGAGAAAATGCGATTTAAGCAATAAAATTAAAAATGCACCTAAAACCTAAACCAAACGTTGCAGGTGCTTATTTCTTCATGCGCAGTGGTCAACGCGGCACTCTCTAGCTGCCAGGAGCACTTTTTACTATGCGCGCCCAACCAGAGCGACGGGAGGAGCACATTTCAGAAAACGTGCTCAGCTCGTCGAGAAAATGCGATTTAAGCAATAAAATTAAAAATGCACCTAAAACCTAAACCAAACGTTGCAGGTGCTTATTTCTTCATGCGCAGTGGTCAACGCGGCACTCCCGAGCTGCCAAGAGCACTTTTTACTGTGCGCACCCAACCAGAGCGACGGGAGGAGCACATTTCAGAAAACGTGCTCAGCTCGTCGAGAGAATGCGATTTAAGCAATAAAATTAAAAATGCACCTAAAACCTAAACCAAACGTTGCAGGTGCTTATTTCTTCGTGCGCAGTGGTCAACGCGGAACTCCCTAGCTTCCAGGAGCTCTTTTTACTGTGCGCACCCAACCAGAGCGACGGGAGGAGCACATTTCAGAAAACGTGCTCAGCTCGTCGAGAAAATGCGATTAAAGCAATAAAATTAAAAATGCAGCTAAAACCTAAACCAAACGTTGCAGGTGCTTATTTCTTCATGCGCAGTGGTCAACGCGGCACTCCCGAGCTGCCAAGAGCACTTTTTACTGTGCGCACCCAACCAGAGCGACGGGAGGAGCACATTTCAGAAAACGTGCTCAGCTCGTCGAGAGAATGCGATTTAAGCAATAAAATTAAAAATGCACCTAAAACCTAAACCAAACGTTGCAGGTGCTTATTTCTTCGTGCGCAGGGGTCAACGCGGAACTCCCTAGCTGCCAGGAGCTCTTTTTACTTTGCGCAACCAACCAGAGCGACGGGAGGAGCACATTTCAGAAAACGTGCTCAGCTCGTCGAGAAAATGCGATTTAAGCAATAAAATTAAAAATGCACCTAAAACCTAAACCAAACGTTGCAGGTGCTTATTTCTTCATGCGCAGTGGTCAACGCGGCACTCTCTAGCTGCCAGGAGCACTTTTTACTACGCGCACCCAACCAGAGCGACGGGAGGAGCACATTTCAGAAAACGTGCTCAGCTCGTCGAGAGAATGCGATTTAAGCAATAAAATAAAAAATGCACCTAAAACCTAAACCAAACGTTGCAGGTGCTTATTTCTTCGTGCGCAGTGGTCAACGCGGCACTCCCTAGCTGCCAGGAGCTCTTTTTACTGTGTGCACCCAACCAGAGCGACGGGAGGAGCACATTTCAGAAAACGTGCTCAGCTCGTCGAGAAAATGGAATTTAAGCAATAAAATTAAAAATGCACCTAAAACCTAAACCAAACGTTGCAGGTGCTTATTTCTTCGTGCGTAGTGCTCAACGCGGCACTCCCTAGCTGCCAGGAGCACTTTTTACTGTGCTCACCCAACCAGAGCGACGGGAGGAGCACATTTCAGAAAACGTGCTCAGCTCGTCGAGAGAATGCTATTTAAGCAATAAAATTAAAAATGCACCTAAAACCTAAACCAAACGTTGCAGGTGCTAATTTCTTCATGCGCAGTGGTCAACGCGGCACTCCCGAGCTGCCAAGAGCACTTTTTACTGTGCGCACCCAACCAGAGCGACGGGAGGAGCACATTTCAGAAAACGTGCTCAGCTCGTCGAGAGAATGCGATTTAAGCAATAAAATTAAAAATGCACCTAAAACCTAAACCAAACGTTGCAGGTGCTTATTTCTTCGTGCGCAGTGGTCAACGCGGAACTCCCTAGCTGCCAGGAGCTCTTTTTACTGTGCGCACCCAACCAGAGCGACGGGAGGAGCACATTTCAGAAAACGTGCTCAGCTCGTCGAGAAAATGCGATTTAAGCAATAAAATTAAAAATGCAGCTAAAACCTAAACCAAACGTTGCAGGTGCTTATTTTTTCGTGCGTAGTGCTCAACGCGGCACTCCCTAGCTGCCAGGAGCACTTTTTACTGTGCGCACCCAACCAGAGTGACGGGAGGAGCACATTTCAGAAAACGTGCTCAGCTCGTCGAGAAAATGCGATTTAAGCAATAAAATTAAAAATGCACCTAAAACCTTGCAGGTGCTTATTTCTTCATGCGCAGTGGTCAACGCGGCACTCTCTAGCTGCCAAGAGCACTTTTTACTGTGCGCACCCAACCAGAGTGACGGGAGGAGCACATTTCAGAAAACGTGCTCAGCTCGTCGAGAAAATGCGATTTAAGCAATAAGATTAAAAATGCACCTAAAACCTAAACCAAACGTTGCAGGTGCTTATTTCTTCATGCGCAGTGGTCAACGCGGCACTCTCTAGCTGCCAAGAGCACTTTTTACTGTGTGCACCCAACCAGAGTGACGGGAGGAGCACATTTCAGAAAACGTGCTCAGCTCGTCGAGAAAATGCGATTTAAGCAATAAGATTAAAAATGCACCTAAAACCTAAACCAAACGTTGCAGGTGCTTATTTCTTCATGCGCAGTGGTCAACGCGGCACTCTCTAGCTGCCAGGAGCACTTTTTACTACGCGCACCCAACCAGAGCGACGGGAGGAGCATATTTCAGAAAACGTGCTCAGCTCGTCGAGAGAATGCGATTTAAGCAATAAAATAAAAAATGCACCTAAAACCTAAACCAAACGTTGCAGGTGCTTATTTCTTCGTGCGCAGTGGTCAACGCGGCACTCCCTAGCTGCCAGGAGCTCTTTTTACTGTGCGCACCCAACCAGAGCGACGGGAGGAGCACATTTCAGAAAACGTGCTCAGCTCGTCGAGAAAATGCGATTTAAGCAATAAAATTAAAAATGCACCTAAAACCTAAACCAAAGGTTGCAGGTGCTTATTTCTTCATGCGCAGTGGTCAACGCGGCACTCCCGAGCTGCCAAGAGCACTTTTTACTGTGCGCACCCAACCAGAGCGACGGGAGGAGCACATTTCAGAAAACGTGCTCAGCTCGTCGAGAGAATGCGATTTAAGCAATAAAATAAAAAAATGCACCTAAAACCTAAACCAAACGTTGCAGGTGCTTATTTCTTCGTGCGCAGTGGTCAACGCGGCACTCCCTAGCTGCCAGGAGCTCTTTTTACTGTGTGCACCCAACCAGAGCGACGGGAGGAGCACATTTCAGAAAACGTGCTCAGCTCGTCGAGAGAATGCGATTTAAGCAATAAAATAAAAAATGCACCTAAAACCTAAACCAAACGTTGCAGGTGCTTATTTCTTCGTGCGCAGTGGTCAACGCGGAACTCCCTAGCTGCCAGGAGCTCTTTTTACTGTGCGCACCCAACCAGAGCGACGGGAGGAGCCCATTTCAGAAAACGTGCTCAGCTCGTCGAGAAAATGCGATTTAAGCAATAAAATTAAAAATGCACCTAAAACCTAAACCAAACGTTGCAGGTGCTTATTTCTTCGTGCGCAGTGCTCAACGCGGCACTCCCTAGCTGCCAGGAGCACTTTTTACTGTGCGCACCCAACCAGAGCGACGGGAGGAGCACATTTCAGAAAACGTGCTCAGCTCGTCGAGAAAATGCGATTTAAGCAATAAAATTAAAAATGCACCTAAAACCTAAACCAAACGTTGCAGGTGCTTATTTCTTCATGCGCAGTGGTCAACGCGGCACTCTCTAGCTGCCAAGAGCACTTTTTACTGTGCGCACCCAACCAGAGTGACGGGAGGAGCACATTTCAGAAAACGTGCTCAGCTCGTCGAGAAAATGCGATTTAAGCAATAAGATTAAAAATGCAC
The DNA here is from genome assembly GCF_059516105.1 of Syngnathus floridae. Lineage (NCBI taxonomy): Eukaryota > Metazoa > Chordata > Actinopteri > Syngnathiformes > Syngnathidae > Syngnathus > Syngnathus floridae. The sequence continues at coordinate 14,442,741 of NC_142420.1, forward strand.
CTAAAACCTAAACCAAACGTTGCAGGTGCTTATTTCTTCATGCGCAGTGGTCAACGTGGCACTCTCTAGCTGCCAGGAGCACTTTCTACTGTGTGCACCCAACCAGAGTGACGGGAGGAGCACATTTCAGAAAACGTGCTCAGCTCGTCGAGAAAATGCGATTTAAGCAATAAAATTAAAAATGCACCTAAAACCTAAACCAAACGTTGCAGGTGCTTATTTCTTCATGCGCAGTGGTCAACGCGGCACTCTCTAGCTGCCAAGAGGACTTTTTACTGTGCGCACCCAACCAGAGCGACGGGAGGAGCACATTTCAGAAAACGTGCTCAGCTCGTCGAGAAACTGCGATTTAAGCAATAAAATTAAAAATGCACCTAAAACCTAAACCAAACGTTGCAGGTGCTTATTTCTTCATGCGCAGTGGTCAACGCGGCACTCTCTAGCTGCCAGGAGCACTTTTTACTACGCGCACCCAACCAGAGCGACGGGAGGAGCACATTTCAGAAAACGTGCTCAGCTCGTCGAGAGAATGCGATTTAAACAATAAAATAAAAAATGCACCTAAAACCTAAACCAAACGTTGCAGGTGCTTATTTCTTCATGCGCAGTGGTCAACGTGGCACTCTCTAGCTGCCAGGAGCACTTTTTACTACGCGCACCCAACCAGAGCGACGGGAGGAGCACATTTCAGAAAACGTGCTCAGCTCGTCGAGAGAATGCGATTTAAGCAATAAAATAAAAAATGGACCTAAAACCTAAACCAAACGTTGCAGGTGCTTATTTCTTCGTGCGCAGTGGTCAACGCGGCACTCCCTAGCTGCCAGGAGCTCTTTTTACTGTGTGCACCCAACCAGAGCGACGGGAGGAGCACATTTCAGAAAACGTGCTCAGCTCGTCAAGAGAATGCGATTTAAGCAATAAAATAAAAAATGCACCTAAAACCTAAACCAAACGTTGCAGGTGCTTATTTCTTCGTGCGCAGTGGTCAACGCGGAACTCCCTAGCTGCCAGGAGCTCTTTTTACTGTGCGCACCCAACCAGAGCGACGGGAGGAGCCCATTTCAGAAAAGGTGCTCAGCTCGTCGAGAAAATGCGATTTAAGCAATACAATTAAAAATGCACCTAAAACCTAAACCAAACGTTGCAGGTGCTTATTTCTTCGTGCGCAGTGCTCAACGCGGCACTCCCTAGCTGCCAGGAGCACTTTTTACTGTGCGCACCCAACCAGAGTGACGGGAGGAGCACATTTCAGAAAACGTGCTCAGCTCGTCGAGAAAATGCGATTTAAGCAATAAAATTAAAAATGCACCTAAAACCTAAACCAAACGTTGCAGGTGCTTATTTCTTCATGCGCAGTGGTCAACGCGGCACTCGCTAGCTGCCAAGAGCACTTTTTACTGTGCGCACCCAACCAGAGTGACGAGAGGAGCACATTTCAGAAAACGTGCTCAGCTCGTCGAGAAAATGCGATTTAAGCAATAAAATTAAAAATGCACCTAAAACCTAAACCAAACGTTGCAGGTGCTTACTTCTTCGTGCGCAGTACTCAACGCGGCACTCCCTAGCTGCCAGGAGCACTTTTTACTGTGCGCACCCAACCAGAGTGACGGGAGGAGCACATTTCAGAAAACGTGCTCAGCTCGTCGAGAAAATGCGATTTAAGCAATAAAATTAAAAATGGACCTAAAACCTAAACCAAACGTTGCAGGTGCTTATTTCTTCGTGCGCAGTGCTCAACGCGGCACTCCCTAGCTGCCAGGAGCACTTTTTACTGTGCGCACCCAACCAGAGTGACGGGAGGAGCACATTTCAGAAAACGTTCTCAGCTCGTCGAGAAAATGCGATTTAAGCAATAAAATTAAAAATGCACCTAAAACCTAAACCAAACGTTGCAGGTGCTTATTTCTTCATGCGCAGTGGTCAACGCGGCACTCTCTAGCTGCCAAGAGCACTTTTTACTGTGCGCACCCAACCAGAGTGACGGGAGGAGCACATTTCAGAAAACGTGCTCAGCTCGTCGAGAAAATGCGATTTAAGCAATAAGATTAAAAATGCACCTAAAACCTAAACCAAACGTTGCAGGTGCTTATTTCTTCATGCGCAGTGGTCAACGCGGCACTCTCTAGCTGCCAGGAGCACTTTTTACTACGCGCACCCAACCAGAGCGACGGGAGGAGCACATTTCAGAAAACGTGCTTAGCTCGTCGAGAGAATGCGATTTAAGCAATAAAATTAAAAATGCACCTAAAACCTAAACCAAACGTTGCAGGTGCTTATTTCTTCGTGCGCAGTGCTCAACGCGGCACTCCCTAGCTGCCAGGAGCACCTTTTACTGTGCGCACCCAACCAGAGTGACGGGAGGAGCACATTTCGGGAAACGTGCTCAGCTCGTCGAGATTGCGATTTAAGCAATAAAATAAAAAATGCACCTAAAACCTAAACCAAACGTTGCAGGTGCTTATTTCTTCGTACGCAGTGGTCAACGCGGCACTCCCTAGCTGCCAGGAGCACTTTTTACTGTGCGCACCCAACCAGAGTGACGGGAGGAGCACATTTCAGAAAACGTGCTCAGCTCGTCGAGAAAATGCGATTTAAGCAATAAAATTAAAAATGCACCTAAAACCTAAACCAAACGTTGCAGGTGCTTATTTCTTCATGCGCAGTGGTCAACGCGGCACTCTCTAGCTGCCAGGAGCACTTTTTACTATGCGCGCCCAACCAGAGCGACGGGAGGAGCACATTTCAGAAAACGTGCTCAGCTCGTCGAGAAAATGCGATTTAAGCAATAAAATTAAAAATGCACCTAAAACCTAAACCAAACGTTGCAGGTGCTTATTTTTTTCATGCGCAGTGGTCAACGCGGCACTCCCGAGCTGCCAAGAGCACTTTTTACTGTGCGCACCCAACCAGAGCGACGGGCGGAGCACATTTCAGAAAACGTGCTCAGCTTGTCGAGAAAATGCGATTTAAGCAATAAAATTAAAAATGCAGCTAAAACCTAAACCAAACGTTGCAGGTGCTTATTTCTTCGTGCGCAGTGCTCAACGCGGCACTCCCTAGCTGCCAGGAGCACTTTTTACTGTGCGCACCCAACCAGAGTGACGGGAGGAGCACATTTCAGAAAACGTGCTCAGCTCGTCGAGAAAATGCGATTTAAGCAATAAAATTAAAAATGCACCTAAAACCTAAACCAAACGTTGCAGGTGCTTATTTCTTCGTGCGCAGTGGTCAACGCGGCACTCCCTAGCTGCCAGGAGCTCTTTTTACTGTGCGCACCCAACCAGAGCGACGGGAGGAGAACATTACAGAAAACGTGCTCAGCTTGTCGAGAAAATGCGATTTAAGCAATAAAATTAAAAATGCACCTAAAACCTAAACCAAACGTTGCAGGTGCTTATTTCTTCATGCGCAGTGGTCAACGCGGCACTCTCTAGCTGCCAAGAGCACTTTTTACTGTGCGCACCCAACCAGAGTGACGGGATGAGCACATTTCAGAAAACGTGCTCAGCTCGTCGAGAAAATGCGATTTAAGCAATAAAATTAAAAATGCACCTAAAACCTAAACCAAACGTTGCAGGTGCTTATTTCTTCGTGCGCAGTGGTCAACGCGGCACTCCCTAGCTGCCAGGAGCTCTTTTTACTGTGTGCACCCAACCAGAGCGACGGGAGGAGCACATTTCAGAAAACGTGCTCAGCTCGTCGAGAGAATGCGATTTAAGCAATAAAATAAAAAATGCACCTAAAACCTAAACCAAACATTGCAGGTGCTTATTTCTTCGTGCGCAGTGGTCAACGCGGAACTCCCTAGCTGCCAGGAGCTCTTTTTACTGTGCGCACCCAACCAGAGCGACGGGAGGAGCCCATTTCAGAAAACGTGCTCAGCTCGTCGAGAAAATGCGATTTAAGCAATAAAATAAAAAATGCACCTAAAACCTAAACCAAACGTTGCAGGTGCTTATTTCTTCGTGCGCAGTGCTCAACGCGGCACTCCCTAGCTGCCAGGAGCTCTTTTTACTGTGCGCACCCAACCAGAGCGACGGGAGGAGCACATTTCAGAAAACGTGCTCAGCTTGTCGAGAAAATGCAATTTAAGCAATAAAATTAAAAATGCAGCTAAAACCTAAACCAAACGTTGCAGGTGCTTATTTCTTTGTGCGCAGTGGTCAACGCGGCACTCTCTAACTGCCAGGAGCACTTTTTACTATGCGCACCCAACCAGAGTGACGGGAGGAGCACATTTCAGAAAACGTGCTCAGCTCGTCGAGAAAATGCGATTTAAGCAATAAAATTAAAAATGCACCTAAAACCTAAACCAAACGTTGCAGGTGCTTATTTCTTCATGCGCAGTGGTCAACGCGGCACTCCCGAGCTGCCAAGAGCACTTTTTACTGTGCGCACCCAACCAGAGCGACGGGAGGAGCACATTTCAGAAAACGTGCTCAGCTCGTCGAGAGAATGCGATTTAAGCAATAAAATTAAAAATGCACCTAAAACCTAAACCAAACGTTGCAGGTGCTTATTTCTTCGTGCGCAGTGGTCAACGCGGAACTCCCTAGCTGCCAGGAGCTCTTTTTACTGTGCGCACCCAACCAGAGTGACGGGAGGAGCACATTTCAGAAAACGTGATCAGCTCGTCGAGAAAATGCGATTTAAGCAACAAATTAAAAATGCACCTAAAACCTAAACCAAACGTTGCAGGTGCTTATTTCTTCATGCGCAGTGGTCAACGCGGCACTCTCTAGCTGCCAAGAGCACTTTTTACTGTGCGCACCCAACCAGAGTGACGGGAGGAGCACATTTCAGAAAACGTGCTCAGCTCGTCGAGAAAATGCGATTTAAGCAATAAAATTAAAAATGCAGCTAAAACCTAAACCAAACGTTGCAGGTGCTTATTTCTTCATGCGCAGTGGTCAACGCGGCACTCTCTAGCTGCCAGGAGCTCTTTTTACTGTGTGCACCCAACCAGAGCGACGGGAGGAGCACATTTCAGAAAACGTGCTCAGCTCGTCGAGAGAATGCGATTTAAGCAATAAAATAAAAAATGCACCTAAAACCTAAACCAAACGTTGCAGGTGCTTATTTCTTCGTGCGCAGTGGTCAACGCGGAACTCCCTAGCTGCCAGGAGCTCTTTTTACTGTGCGCACCCAACCAGAGCGACGGGAGGAGCCCATTTCAGAAAACGTGCTCAGCTCGTCGAGAGAATGCGATTTAAGCAATAAAATTAAAAATGCACCTAAAACCTAAACCAAACGTTGCAGGTGCTTATTTCTTCGTGCGCAGTGGTCAACGCGGAACTCCCTAGCTGCCAGGAGCTCTTTTTACTGTGCGCACCCAACCAGAGCGACGGGAGGAGCACATTTCAGAAAACGTGCTCAGCTCGTCGAGAAACTGCGATTTAAGCAATAAAATTAAAAATGCACCTAAAACCTAAACCAAACGTTGCAGGTGGTTATTTCTTCATGCGCAGTGGTCAACGCGGCACTCTCTAGCTGCCAGGAGCACTTTTTACTACGCGCACCCAACCAGAGCGACGGGAGGAGCACATTTCAGAAAACGTGCTCAGCTCGTCGAGAGAATGCGATTTAAGCAATAAAATAAAAAATGCACCTAAAACCTAAACCAAACGTTGCAGGTGCTTATTTCTTCGTGCGCAGTGGTCAACGCGGCACTCCCTAGCTGCCAGGAGCTCTTTTTACTACGCGCACCCAACCAGAGCGACGGGAGGAGCATATTTCATAAAACGTGCTCAGCTCGTCGAGAAAATGCGATTTAAGCAATAAAATTAAAAATGCACCTAAAACCTAAACCAAACGTTGCAGGTGCCTATTTCTTCATGTGCAGTGGTCAACGCGGCACTCTCTAGCTGCCAGGAGCACTTTTTACTATGCGCGCACAACCAGAGCGACGGGAGGAGCACATTTCAGAAAACGTGCTCAGCTCGTCGAGAAAATGCGATTTAAGCAATAAAATTTAAAATGCACCTAAAACCTAAACCAAACGTTGCAGGTGCTTATTTCTTTGTGCGCAGTGGTCAACGCGGCACTCTTTAGCTGCCAAGAGCACTTTTTACTATGCGCACCCAACCAGAGTGACGGGAGGAGCACATTTCAGAAAACGTGCTCAGCTCGTCGAGAAAATGCGATTTAAGCAATAAAATTAAAAATGCACCTAAAACCTAAACCAAACGTTGCAGGTGGTTATTTCTTAATGCGCAGTGGTCAACGCGGCACTTTCTAGCTGCCAAGAGCAGTTTTTACTGTGCGCACCCAACCAGAGTGACGGGAGGAGCACATTTCAGAAAACGTGCTCAGCTCGTCGAGAAAATGCGATTTAAGCAATAAAATTAAAAATGCACCTAAAACCTAAACCAAACGTTGCAGGTGCTTATTTCTTCGTGCGCAGTGGTCAACGCGGAACTCCCTAGCTGCCAGGAGCTATTTTTACTGTGCGCACCCAACCAGAGCGACGGGAGGAGCACATTTCAGAAAACGTGCTCAGCTCGTCGAGAAAATGCGATTTAAGCAATAAAATTAAAAATGCACCTAAAACCTAAACCAAACGTTGCAGGTGCTTATTTCTTCGTGCGCAGTGCTCAACGCGGCACTCCCTAGCTGCCAGGAGCACTTTTTACTGTGCGCACCCAACCAGAGTGACGGGAGGAGCGCATTTCAGAAAACGTGCTCAGCTCGTCGAGAAAATGCGATTTAAGCAATAAAATTAAAAATGCACCTAAAACCTAAACCAAATGTTGCAGGTGCTTATTTCTTCATGCGCAGTGGTCAACGCGGCACTCTCTAGCTGCCAAAAGCACTTTTTACTGTGCGCACCCAACCAGAGTGACGGGAGGAGCACATTTCAGAAAACGTGCTAAGCTCGTCGAGAAAATGCGATTTAAGCAATAAAATTTAAAATGCACCTAAAACCTAAACCAAACGTTGCAGGTGCTTATTTCTTTGTGCGCAGTGGTCAACGCGGCACTCTTTAGCTGCCAAGAGCACTTTTTACTATGCGCACCCAACCAGAGTGACGGGAGGAGCACATTTCAGAAAACGTGCTCAGCTCGTCGAGAAAATGCGATTTAAGCAATAAAATTAAAAATGCACCTAAAACCTAAACCAAACGTTGCAGGTGGTTCTTTCTTCATGCACAGTGGTCAACGCGGCACTCCCGAGCTGCCAAGAGCACTTTTTACTGTGCACACCCAACCAGAGCGACGGGAGGAGCACATTTCAGAAAACGTGCTCAGCTCGTCGAGAGAATGCGATTTAAGCAATAAAATTAAAAATGCACCTAAAACCTAAACCAAACGTTGCAGGTGCTTATTTCTTCGTGCGCAGTGGTCAACGCGGAACTCCCTAGCTGCCAGGAGCTCTTTTTACTGTGCGCACCCAACCAGAGCGACGGGAGGAGCACATTTCAGAAAACGTGCTCAGCTCGTCGAGAAAATGCGATTTAAGCATTAAAATTAAAAATGCACCTAAAACCTAAACCAAACGTTGCGGGTGCTTATTTCTTCGTGCGCAGTGCTCAACGCGGCACTCCCTAGCTGCCAGGAGCACTTTTTACTGTGCGCACCCAACCAGAGTGACGGGAGGAGCACATTTCAGAAAACGTGCTCAGCTCGTCGAGAAAATGCGATTTAAGCAATAAAATTAAAAATGCACCTAAAACCTAAACCAAACGTTGCAGGTGCTTATTTCTTCATGCGCAGTGGTCAACGCGGCAATCTCTAGCTGCCAAGAGCACTTTTTACTGTGCGCACCCAACCAGAGTGACGGGAGGAGCACATTTCAGAAAACGTGCTCAGCTCGTCGAGAAAATGCGATTTAAGCAATAAGATTAAAAATGCACCTAAAACCTAAATCAAACGTTGCAGGTGCTTATTTCTTCATGCGCAGTGGTCAACGCGGCACTCTCTAGCTGCCAGGAGCACTTTTTACTGTGCGCACCCAACCAGAGCGACGGGAGGAGCACATTTCAGAAAACGTGCTCAGCTCGTCGAGAGAATGCGATTTAAGCAATAAAATTAAAAATGCACCTAAAACCTAAACCAAACGTTGCAGGTGCTTATTTCTTCGTGCGCAGTGGTCAACGCGGCACTCCCTAGCTGCCAGGAGCTCTTTTTACTGTGTGCACCCAACCAGAGCGACGGGAGGAGCACATTTCAGAAAACGTGCTCAGCTCGTCGAGGGAATGCGATTTAAGCAATAAAATAAAAAATGCACCTAAAACCTAAACCAAACATTGCAGGTGCTTATTTCTTCGTGCGCAGTGGTCAACGCGGAACTCCCTAGCTGCCAGGAGCTCTTTTTACTGTGCGCACCCAACCAGAGCGACGGGAGGAGCCCATTTCAGAAAACGTGCTCAGCTCGTCGAGAAAATGCGATTTAAGCAATAAAATTAAAAATGCACCTTAAACCTAAACCAAACGTTGCAGGTGCTTATTTCTTCGTGCGCAGTGCTCAACGCGGCACTCCCTAGCTGCCAGGAGCTCTTTTTACTGTGCGCACCCAACCAGAGCGACGGGAGGAGCCCATTTCAGAAAACGTGCTCAGCTCGTCGAGAGAATGCGATTTAAGCAATAAAATTAAAAATGCACCTAAAACCTAAACCAAACGTTGCAGGTGCTTATTTCTTCGTGCGCAGTGGTCAACGCAGAACTCCCTAGCTGCCAGGAGCTCTTTTTACTGTGCGCACCCAACCAGAGCGACGGGAGGAGCACATTTCAGAAAACGTGCTCAGCTCGTCGAGAAACTGCGATTTAAGCAATAAAATTAAAAATGCACCTAAAACCTAAACCAAACGTTGCAGGTGGTTATTTCTTCATGCGCAGTGGTCAACGCGGCACTCTCTAGCTGCCAGGAGCACTTTTTACTACGCGCACCCAACCAGAGCGACGGGAGGAGCACATTTCAGAAAACGTGCTCAGCTCGTCGAGAGAATGCGATTTAAGCAATAAAATAAAAAATGCACCTAAAACCTAAACCAAACGTTGCAGGTGCTTATTTCTTCGTGCGCAGTGGTCAACGCGGCACTCCCTAGCTGCCAGGAGCTCTTTTTACTGTGCGCACCCAACCAGAGCGACGGGAGGAGCATATTTCATAAAACGTGCTCAGCTCGTCGAGAAAATGCGATTTAAGCAATAAAATTAAAAATGCACCTAAAACCTAAACCAAACGTTGCAGGTGCCTATTTCTTCATGTGCAGTGGTCAACGCGGCACTCTCTAGCTGCCAGGAGCACTTTTTACTATGCGCGCACAACCAGAGCGACGGGAGGAGCACATTTCAGAAAACGTGCTCAGCTCGTCGAGAAAATGCAATTTAAGCAATAAAATTTAAAATGCACCTAAAACCTAAACCAAACGTTGCAGGTGCTTATTTCTTTGTGCGCAGTGGTCAACGCGGCACTCTTTAGCTGCCAAGAGCACTTTTTACTATGCGCACCCAACCAGAGTGACGGGAGGAGCACATTTCAGAAAACGTGCTCAGCTCGTCGAGAAAATGCGATTTAAGCAATAAAATTAAAAATGCACCTAAAACCTAAACCAAACGTTGCAGGTGGTTATTTCTTCATGCGCAGTGGTCAACGCGGCACTTTCTAGCTGCCAAGAGCAGTTTTTACTGTGCGCACCCAACCAGAGTGACGGGAGGAGCACATTTCAGAAAACGTGCTCAGCTCGTCGAGAAAATGCGATTTAAGCAATAAAATTAAAAATGCACCTAAAACTTAAACCAAACGTTGCAGGTGCTTATTTCTTCGTGCGCAGTGGTCAACGCGGAACTCCCTAGCTGCCAGGAGCTATTTTTACTGTGCGCACCCAACCAGAGCGACGGGAGGAGCACATTTCAGAAAACGTGCTCAGCTCGTCGAGAAAATGCGATTTAAGCAATAAAATTAAAAATGCACCTAAAACCTAAACCAAACGTTGCAGGTGCTTATTTCTTCGTGCGCAGTGCTCAACGCGGCACTCCCTAGCTGCCAGGAGCACTTTTTACTGTGCGCACCCAACCAGAGTGACGGGAGGAGCGCATTTCAGAAAACGTGCTCAGCTCGTCGAGAAAATGCGATTTAAGCAATAAGATTAAAAATGCACCTAAAACCTAAACCAAACGTTGCAGGTGCTTATTTCTTCATGCGCAGTGGTCAACGCGGCACTCTCTAGCTGCCATGATCACTTTTTACTACGCGCACCCAACCAGAGCGACGGGAGGAGCACATTTCAGAAAACGTGCTCAGCTCGTCGAGAGAATGCGATTTAAGCAATAAAATAAAAAATGCACCTAAAACCTAAACCAAACGTTGCAGGTGCTTATTTCTTCCTGCGCAGTGGTCAACGCGGTACTCCCTAGCTGCCAGGAGCTCTTTTTACTGTGCGCACCCAACCAGAGCGACGGGAGGAGCACATTTCAGAAAACGTGCTCAGCTTGTCGAGAAAATGCGATTTAAGCAATAAAATTAAAAATGCAGCTAAAACCTAAACCAAACGTTGCAGGTGCTTATTTCTTCATGCGCAGTGGTCAACGCGGCACTCTCTAACTGCCAGGAGCACTTTTTACTATGCGCGCCCAACCAGAGCGACGGGAGGAGCACATTTCAGAAAACGTGCTCAGCTCGTCGAGAAAATGCGATTAAAGCAATAAAATTAAAAATGCACCTAAAACCTAAACCAAACGTTGCAGGTGCTTGTTTTTTCATGCGCAGTGGTCAACGCGGCACTCCCGAGCTGCCAAGAGCACTTTTTACTGTGCGCACCCAACCAGAGCGACGGGAGGAGCACATTTCAGAAAACGTGCTCAGCTCGTCGAGAGAATGCGATTTAAGCAATAAAATTAAAAATGCACCTAAAACCTAAACCAAACGTTGCAGGTGCTTATTTCTTCGTGCGCAGTGGTCAACGCGGAACTCCCTAGCTGCCAGGAGCTCTTTTTACTGTGCGCACCCAACCAGAGCGACGGGAGGAGCACATTTCAGAAAACGTGCTCAGCTCGTCGAGAAAATGCGATTTAAGCAATAAAATTAAAAATGCACCTAAAACCTAAACCAAACGTTGCAGGTGCTTATTTCTTCATGCGCAGTGGTCAACGCGGCACTCTCTAGCTGCCAGGAGCACTTTTTACTACGCGCACCCAACCAGAGCGACGGGAGGAGCACATTTCAGAAAACGTGCTCAGCTCGTCGAGAAAATGCGATTTAAGCAATAAAATTAAAAATGCACCTAAAACCTAAACCAAACGTTGCAGGTGCCTATTTCTTCATGTGCAGTGGTCAACGCGGCACTCTCTAGCTGCCAGGAGCACTTATTACTATGCGCGCACAACCAGAGCGACGGGAGGAGCACATTTCAGAAAACGTGCTCAGCTCGTCGAGAAAATGCGATTTAAGCAATAAAATTTAAAATGCACCTAAAACCTAAACCAAACGTTGCAGGTGCTTATTTCTTTGTGCGCAGTGGTCAACGCGGCACTCTTTAGCTGCCAAGAGCACTTTTTACTATGCGCACCCAACCAGAGTGACGGGAGGAGCACATTTCAGAAAACGTGCTCAGCTCGTCGAGAAAATGCGATTTAAGCAATAAAATTAAAAATGCACCTAAAACCTAAACCAAACGTTGCAGGTGGTTATTTCTTCATGCGCAGTGGTCAACGCGGCACTTTCTAGCTGCCAAGAGCAGTTTTTACTGTGCGCACCCAACCAGAGTGACGGGAGGAGCACATTTCAGAAAACGTGCCCAGCTCGTCGGGAAAATGCGATTTAAGCAATAAAATTAAAAATGCACCTAAAACTTAAACCAAACGTTGCAGGTGCTTATTTCTTCGTGCGCAGTGGTCAACGCGGAACTCCCTAGCTGCCAGGAGCTATTTTTACTGTGCGCACCCAACCAGAGCGACGGGAGGAGCACATTTCAGAAAACGTGCTCAGCTCGTCGAGAAAATGCGATTTAAGCAATAAAATTAAAAATGCACCTAAAACCTAAACCAAACGTTGCAGGTGCTTATTTCTTTGTGCGCAGTGCTCAACGCGGCACTCCCTAGCTGCCAGGAGCACTTTTTACTGTGCGCACCCAACCAGAGTGACGGGAGGAGCGCATTTCAGAAAACGTGCTCAGCTCGTCGAGAAAATGCGATTTAAGCAATAAAATTAAAAATGCACCTAAAACCTAAACCAAACGTTGCAGGTGCTTATTTCTTCGTGCGCAGTGCTCAACGCGACACTCCCTAGCTGCCAGGAGCACTTTTTACTGTGCGCACCCAACCAGAGCGACGGGAGGAGCACATTTCAGAAAACGTGCTCAGCTCGTCGAGAAAATGCGATTTAAGCAATAAAATTAAAAATGCACCTAAAACCTAAACCAAACGTTGCAGGTGCTTATTTCTTCATGCGCAGTGGTCAACGCGGCACTCTCTAGCTGCCAAGAGCACTTTTTACTGTGCGCACCCAACCAGAGTGACGGGATGAGCACATTTCAGAAAACGTGCTCAGCTCGTCGAGAAAATGCGATTTAAGCAATAAAATTAAAAATGCAGCTAAAACCTAAACCAAACGTTGCAGGTGCTTATTTCTTCGTGCGTAGTGCTCAACGCAGCACTCCCTAGCTGCCAGGAGCACTTTTTACTGTGCGCACCCAACCAGAGTGACGGGAGGAGCACATTTCAGAAAACGTGCTCAGCTCGTCGAGAGAATGCGATTTAAGCAATAAAATTAAAAATGCACCTAAAACCTCAACCAAACGTTGCAGGTGCTTATTTCTTCATGCGCAGTGGTCAACGCGGCACTCCCGAGCTGCCAAGAGCACTTTTTACTGTGCGCAACCAACCAGAGCGACGGGAGGAGCACATTTCAGAAAACGTGCTCAGCTCGTCGAGAGAATGCGATTTAAGCAATAAAATTAAAAATGCACCTAAAACCTAAACCAAACGTTGCAGGTGCTTATTTCTTCGTGCGCAGTGGTCAACGCGGAACTCCCTAGCTGCCAGGAGCTCTTTTTACTGTGCGCACCCAACCAGAGCGACGGGAGGAGCACATTTCAGAAAACGTGCTCAGCTCGTCGAGAAAATGCGATTTAAGCAATAAAATTAAAAATGCAGCTAAAACCTAAACCAAACGTTGCAGGTGCTTATTTCTTCGTGCGTAGTGCTCAACGCGGCACTCCCTAGCTGCCAGGAGCACTTTTTACTGTGCGCACCCAACCAGAGTGACGGGAGGAGCACATTTCAGAAAACGTGCTCAGCTCGTCGAGAAAATGCGATTTAAGCAATAAAATTAAAAATGCACCTAAAACCTAAACCAAGCGTTGCAGGTGCTTATTTCTTCATGCGGAGTTGTCAACGCGGCACTCTCTAGCTGCCAAGAGCACTTTTTACTGTGCGCACCCAACCAGAGTGACGGGAGGAGCACATTTCAGAAAACGTGCTCAGCTCGTCGAGAAAATGCGATTTAAGCAATAAGATTAAAAATGCACCTAAAACCTAAACCAAACGTTGCAGGTGCTTATTTCTTCATGCGCAGTGGTCAACGCGGCACTCTCTAGCTGCCAGGAGCACTTTTTACTACGCGCACCCAACCAGAGCGACGGGAGGAGCATATTTCAGAAAACGTGCTCAGCTCGTCGAGAGAATGCGATTTAAGCAATAAAATAAAAAATGCACCTAAAACCTAAACCAAACGTTGCAGGTGCTTATTTCTTCGTGCGCAGTGGTCAACGCGGCACTCCCTAGCTGCCAGGAGCTCTTTTTACTGTGCGCACCCAACCAGAGCGACGGGAGGAGCACATTTCAGAAAACGTGCTCAGCTCGTCGAGAAAATGCGATTTAAGCAATAAAATTAAAAATGCAGCTAAAACCTAAACCAAACGTTGCAGGTGCTTATTTCTTCGTGCGCAGTGCTCAACGCGGCACTCCCTAGCTGCCAGGAGCACTTTTTACTGTGCGCACCCAACCAGAGTGACGGGAGGAGCACATTTCAGAAAACGTGCTCAGCTCGTCGAGAAAATGCGATTTAAGCAATAAAATTAAAAATGCAGCTAAAACCTAAACCAAACGTTGCAGGTGCTTATTTCTTCGTGCGTAGTGCTCAACGCGGCACTCCCTAGCTGCCAGGAGCACTTTTTACTGTGCGCACCCAACCAGAGTGACGGGAGGAGCACATTTCAGAAAACGTGCTCAGCTCGTCGAGAAAATGCGATTTAAGCAATAAAATTAAAAATGCACCTAAAACCTAAACCAAGCGTTGCAGGTGCTTATTTCTTCATGCGGAGTGGTCAACGCGGCACTCTCTAGCTGCCAAGAGCACTTTTTACTGTGCGCACCCAACCAGAGTGACGGGAGGAGCACATTTCAGAAAACGTGCTCAGCTCGTCGAGAAAATGCGATTTAAGCAATAAGATTAAAAATGCACCTAAAACCTAAACCAAACGTTGCAGGTGCTTATTTCTTCATGCGCAGTGGTCAACGCGGCACTCTCTAGCTGCCAGGAGCACTTTTTACTACGCGCACCCAACCAGAGCGACGGGAGGAGCATATTTCAGAAAACGTGCTCAGCTCGTCGAGAGAATGCGATTTAAGCAATAAAATAAAAAATGCACCTAAAACCTAAACCAAACGTTGCAGGTGCTTATTTCTTCGTGCGCAGTGGTCAACGCGGCACTCCCTAGCTGCCAGGAGCTCTTTTTACTGTGCGCACCCAACCAGAGCGACGGGAGGAGCACATTTCAGAAAACGTGCTCAGCTCGTCGAGAAAATGCGATTTAAGCAATAAAAGTAAAAATGCAGCTAAAACCTAAACCAAACGTTGCAGGTGCTTATTTCTTCGTGCGCAGTGCTCAACGCGGCACTCCCTAGCTGCCAGGAGCACTTTTTACTGTGCGCACCCAACCAGAGTGACGGGAGGAGCACATTTCAGAAAACGTGCTCAGCTCGTCGAGAAAATGCGATTTAAGCAATAAAATTAAAAATGCACCCAAAACCTAAACCAAACGTTGCAGGTGGTTATTTCTTCAAGCGCAGTGGTCAACGCGGCACTCTCTAGCTGCCAGGAGCACTTTTTACTATGCGCGCCCAACCAGAGCGACGGGAGGAGCACGTTTCAGAAAACGTGCTCAGCTCGTCGAGAAAATGCGATTTAAGCAATAAAATTAAAAATGCACCTAAAACCTAACCCAAACGTTGCAGGTGCTTATTTCTTCATGTGCAGTGGTCAACGCGGCACTCCCTAGCTGCCAGGAGCACTTTTTACTGTGCGCACCCAACCAGAGTGACGGAAGGAGCACATTTCAGAAGACGTACTCAGCTCGTCGAGAAAATGTGATTTAAGCAATAAAATTAAAAATGCACCTAAACCCTAAACCAAACGTTGCAGGTGGTTATTTCTTCATGCGCAGTGGTCAACGCGGCACTCCCTAGCTCCCAGGAGCACTTTTTACTACGCGCACCCAACCAGAGCGACGGGAGGAGCACATTTCAGAAAACGTGCTCAGCTCGTCGAGAGAATGCGATTTAAGCAATAAAATAAAAAATGCACCTAAAACCTAAACCAAACGTTGCAGGTGCTTATTTCTTCGTGCGCAGTGGTCAACGCGGAACTCCCTAGCTGCCAGGAGCTCTTTTCACTGTGCGCACCCAACCAGAGCGACGGGAGGAGCCCATTTCAGAAAACGTGCTCAGCTCGTCGAGAAAATGCGATTTAAGCAATAAAATTAAAAATGCACCTAAAACCTAAACCAAACGTTGCAGGTGCTTATTTCTTCATGCGCAGTGGTCAACGCGGCACTCTCTAGCTGCCAGGAGCACTTTTTACTACGCGCACCCAACCAGAGCGACGGGAGGAGCACATTTCAGAAAACGTGCTCAGCTCGTCGAGAGAATGCGATTTAAGAAATAAAAAAAAAAATGGACCTAAAACCTAAACCAAACGTTGCAGGTGCTTATTTCTTCGTGCGCAGTGGTCAACGCGGCACTCCCTAGCTGCCAGGAGCTCTTTTTACTGTGTGCACCCAACCAGAGCGACGGGAGGAGCACATTTCAGAAAACGTGCTCAGCTCGTCGAGAGAATGCGATTTAAGCAATAAAATAAAAAATGCACCTAAAACCTAAACCAAACGTTGCAGGTGCTTATTTCTTCGTGCGCAGTGGTCAACGCGGAACTCCCTAGCTGCCAGGAGCTCTTTTTACTGTGCGCACCCAACCAGAGCGACGGGAGGAGCCCATTTCAGAAAAACTGCTCAGCTCGTCGAGAAAATGCGATTTAAGCAATAAAATTAAAAATGCACCTAAAACCTAAACCAAACGTTGCAGGTGCTTATTTCTTCGTGCGCAGTGCTCAACGCGGCACTCCCTAGCTGCCAGGAGCACTTTTTACTGTGCGCACCCAACCAGAGTGACGGGAGGAGCACATTTCAGAAAACGTGCTCAGCTCGTCGAGAAAATGCGATTTAAGCAATAAAATTAAAAATGCACCTAAAACCTAAACCAAACGTTGCAGGTGCTTATTTCTTCATGCGCAGTGGTCAACGCGGCACTCTCTAGCTGCCAAGAGCACTTTTTATTGTGCGCACCCAACCAGAGTGACGAGAGGAGCACATTTCAGAAAACGTGCTCAGCTCGTCGAGAAAATGCGATTTAAGCAATAAAATTAAAAATGCACCTAAAACCTAAACCAAACGTTGCAGGTGCTTATTTCTTCGTGCGCAGTACTCAACGCGGCACTCCCTAGCTGCCAGGAGCACTTTTTACTGTGCGCACCCAACCAGAGTGACGGGAGGAGCACATTTCAGAAAACGTGCTCAGCTCGTCGAGAAAATGCGATTTAAGCAATAAAATTAAAAATGCACCTAAAACCTAACCAAACGTTGCAGGTGCTTATTTCTTCGTGCGCAGTGCTCAACGCGGCACTCCCTAGCTGCCAGGAGCACTTTTTACTGTGCGCACCCAACCAGAGTGACGGGAGGAGCACATTTCAGAAAACGTGCTCAGCTCGTCGAGAAAATGCGATTTAAGCAATAAAATTAAAAATGCACCTAAAACCTAAACCAAACGTTGCAGGTGGTTATTTCTTCATGCGCAGTGGTCAACGCGGCACTCTCTAGCTGCCAAGAGCACTTTTTACTGTGCGCACCCAACCAGAGTGACGGGAGGAGCACATTTCAGAAAACGTGCTCAGCTCGTCGAGAAAATGCGATTTAAGCAATAAGATTAAAAATGCACCTAAAACCTAAACCAAACGTTGCAGGTGCTTATTTCTTCATGCGCAGTGGTCAACGCGGCACTCTCTAGCTGCCAGGAGCACTTTTTACTACGCGCACCCAACCAGAGCGACGGGAGGAGCACATTTCAGAAAACGTGCTCAGCTCGTCGAGATTGCGATTTAAGCAATAAAATAAAAAATGCACCTAAAACCTAAACCAAACGTTGCAGGTGCTTATTTCTTCGTGCGCAGTGGTCAACGCGGCACTCCCTAGCTGCCAGGAGCACTTTTTACTGTGCGCACCCAACCAGAGTGACGGGAGGAGCACATTTCAGAAAACGTGCTCAGCTCGTCGAGAAAATGCGATTTAAGCAATAAAATTAAAAATGCACCTAAAACCTAAACCAAACGATGCAGGTGCTTATTTCTTCATGCGCAGTGGTCAACGCGGCACTCTCTAGCTGCCAGGAGCACTTTTTACTATGCGCGCCCAACCAGAGCGACGGGAGGAGCACATTTCAGAAAACGTGCTCAGCTCGTCGAGAAAATGCGATTTAAGCAATAAAATTAAAAATGCACCTAAAACCTAAACCAAACGTTGCAGGTGCTTATTTCTTCATGCGCAGTGGTCAACGCGGCACTCCCGAGCTGCCAAGAGCACTTTTTACTGTGCGCACCCAACCAGAGCGACGGGAGGAGCACATTTCAGAAAACGTGCTCAGCTCGTCGAGAGAATGCGATTTAAGCAATAAAATTAAAAATGCACCTAAAACCTAAACCAAACGTTGCAGGTGCTTATTTCTTCGTGCGCAGTGGTCAACGCGGAACTCCCTAGCTGCCAGGAGCTCTTTTTACTGTGCGCACCCAACCAGAGCGACGGGAGGAGCACATTTCAGAAAACGTGCTCAGCTCGTCGAGAAAATGCGATTTAAGCAATAAAATTAAAAATGCAGCAAAACCTAAACCAAACGTTGCAGGTGCTTATTTCTTCGTGCGCAGTGCTCAACGCGGCACTCCCTAGCTGCCAGGAGCACTTTTTACTGTGCGCACCCAACCAGAGTGACGGGAGGAGCACATTTCAGAAAACGTGCTCAGCTCGTCGAGAAAATGCGATTTAAGCAATAAAATTAAAAATGCACCTAAGACCTAAACCAAACGTTGCAGGTGCTTATTTCTTCGTGCGCAGTGGTCAACGCGGCACTCCCTAGCTGCCAGGAGCTCTTTTTACTGTGCGCACCCAACCAGAGCGACGGGAGGAGCACATTTCAGAAAACGTGCTCAGCTTGTCGAGAAAATGCGATTTAAGCAATAAAATTAAAAATGCACCTAAAACCTAAACCAAACGTTGCAGGTGCTTATTTCTTCATGCGCAGTGGTCAACGCGGCACTCTCTAGCTGCCAGGAGCACTTTTTACTATGCGCTCCCAACCAGAGCGACGGGAGGAGCACATTTCAGAAAACGTGCTCAGCTCGTCGAGAAAATGTAATTAAAGCAATAAAATTAAAAATGCACCTAAAACCTAAACCAAACGTTGCAGGTGCTTATTTCTTCATGCGCAGTGCTCAACGCGGCACTCCCGAGCTGCCAGGAGCACTTTTTACTGTGCGCACCCAACCAGAGCGACGGGAGGAGCACATTTCAGAAAACGTGCTCAGCTCGTCGAGAGAATGCGATTTAAGCAATAAAATTAAAAATGCACCTAAAACCTAAACCAAACGTTGCAGGTGCTTATTTCTTCGTGCGCAGTGGTCAACGCGGAACTCCCTAGCTGCCAGGAGCTCTTTTTACTGTGCGCACCCAACCAGAGCGACGGGAGGAGCACATTTCAGAAAACGTGCTCAGCTCGTCGAGAAAATGCGATTTAAGCAATAAAATTAAAAATGCACCTAAAACCTACACCAAACGTTGCAGGTGCTTATTTCTTCATGCGCAGTGGTCAACGCGGCACTCTCTAGCTGCCAGGAGCACTTTTTACTACGCGCACCCAACCAGAGCGACGGGAGGAGCACATTTCAGAAAACGTGCTCAGCTCGTCGAGAGAATGCGATTTAAGCAATAAAATAAAAAATGCACCTAAAACCTAAACCAAACGTTGCAGGTGCTTATTTCTTCGTGCGCAGTGGTCAACGCGGCACTCCCTAGCTGCCAGGAGCTCTTTTTACTGTGTGCACCCAACCAGAGCGACGGGAGGAGCACATTTCAGAAAACGTGCTCAGCTCGTCGAGAGAATGCGATTTAAGCAATAAAATAAAAAATGCACCTAAAACCTAAACCAAACGTTGCAGGTGCTTATTTCTTCGTGCGCAGTGGTCAACGCGGAACTCCCTAGCTGCCAGGAGCTCTTTTTACTGTGCGCACCCAACCAGAGCGACGGGAGGAGCCCATTTCAGAAAACGTGCTCAGCTCGTAGAGAAAATGCAATTTAAGCAATACAATTTAAAATGCACCTAAAACCTAAACCAAACGTTGCAGGTGCTTATTTCTTTGTGCGCAGTGGTCAACGCGGCACTCTTTAGCTGCCAAGAGCACTTTTTACTATGCGCACCCAACCAGAGTGACGGGAGGAGCACATTTCAGAAAACGTGCTCAGCTCGTCGAGAAAATGCGATTTAAGCAATAAAATTAAAAATGCACCTAAAACCTAAACCAAACGTTGCAGGTGGTTATTTCTTCATGCGCAGTGGTCAACGCGGCACGTTCTAGCTGCCAAGAGCAGTTTTTACTGTGCGCACCCAACCAGAGTGACGGGAGGAGCACATTTCAGAAAACGTGCTCAGCTCGTCGAGAAAATGCGATTTAAGCAATAAAATTAAAAATGCACCTAAAACTTAAACCAAACGTTGCAGGTGCTTATTTCTTCGTGCGCAGTGGTCAACGCGGAACTCCCTAGCTGCCAGGAGCTATTTTTACTGTGCGCACCCAACCAGAGCGACGGGAGGAGCACATTTCAGAAAACGTGCTCAGCTCGTCGAGAAAATGCGATTTAAGCAATAAAATTAAAAATGCACCTAAAACCTAAACCAAACGTTGCAGGTGCTTATTTCTTCGTGCGCAGTGCTCAACGCGGCACTCCCTAGCTGCGGGAGCACTTTTTACTGTGCGCACCCAACCAGAGTGACGGGAGGAGCGCATTTCAGAAAACGTGCTCAGCTCGTCGAGAAAATGCGATTTAAGCAATAAAATTAAAAATGCACCTAAAACCTAAACCAAACGTTGCAGGTGCTTATTTCTTCATGCGCAGTGGTCAACGCGGCACTCTCTAGCTGCCAAGTGCACTTTTTATTGTGCGCACCCAACCAGAGTGACGGGAGGAGCACATTTCAGAAAACGTGCTCAGCTCGTCGAGAAAATGCGATTTAAGCAATAAGATTAAAAATGCACCTAAAACCTAAACCAAACGTTGCAGGTGCTTATTTCTTCATGCGCAGTGGTCAATGCGGCACTCTCTAGCTGCCATGATCACTTTTTACTACGCGCACCCAACCAGAGCGACGGGAGGAGCACATTTCAGAAAACGTGCTCAGCTCGTCGAGAGAATGCGATTTAAGCAATAAAATAAAAAATGCACCTAAAACCTAAACCAAACGTTGCAGGTGCTTATTTCTTCGTGCGCAGTGGTCAACGCGGCACTCCCTAGCTGCCAGGAGCTCTTTTTACTGTGCGCACCCAACCAGAGCGACGGGAGGAGCACATTTCAGAAAACGTGCTCAGCTTGTCGAGAAAATGCGATTTAAGCAATAAAATTAAAAATGCAGCTAAAACCTAAACCAAACGTTGCAGGTGCTTATTTCTTCATGCGCAGTGGTCAACGCGGCACTCTCTAACTGCCAGGAGCACTTTTTACTATGCGCGCCCAACCAGAGCGACGGGAGGAGCACATTTCAGAAAACGTGCTCAGCTCGTCGAGAAAATGCGATTAAAGCAATAAAATTAAAAATGCACCTAAAACCTAAACCAAACGTTGCAGGTGCTTGTTTTTTCATGCGCAGTGGTCAACGCGGCACTCTCTAGCTGCCATGATCACTTTTTACTACGCGCACCCAACCAGAGCGACGGGAGGAGCACATTTCAGAAAACGTGCTCAGCTCGTCGAGAGAATGCGATTTAAGCAATAAAATAAAAAATGCACCTAAAACCTAAACCAAACGTTGCAGGTGCTTATTTCTTCGTGCGCAGTGGTCAACGCGGCACTCCCTAGCTGCCAGGAGCTCTTTTTACTGTGCGCACCCAACCAGAGCGACGGGAGGAGCACATTTCAGAAAACGTGCTCAGCTTGTCGAGAAAATGCGATTTAAGCAATAAAATTAAAAATGCAGCTAAAACCTAAACCAAACGTTGCAGGTGCTTATTTCTTCATGCGCAGTGGTCAACGCGGCACTCTCTAACTGCCAGGAGCACTTTTTACTACGCGCACCCAACCAGAGCGACGGGAGGAGCACATTTCAGAAAACGTGCTCAGCTCGTCGAGAGAATGCGATTTAAGCAATAAAATAAAAAATGCACCTAAAACCTAAACCAAACGTTGCAGGTGCTTGTTTTTTCATGCGCAGTGGTCAACGCGGCACTCCCGAGCTGCCAAGAGCACTTTTTACTGTGCGCACCCAACCAGAGCGACGGGAGGAGCACATTTCAGAAAACGTGCTCAGCTCGTCGAGAGAATGCGATTTAAGCAATAAAATTAAAAATGCACCTAAAACCTAAACCAAACGTTGCAGGTGCGTATTTCTTCGTGCGCAGTGGTCAACGCGGAAC
The DNA here is from genome assembly GCF_059516105.1 of Syngnathus floridae. Taxonomy (NCBI): domain Eukaryota; kingdom Metazoa; phylum Chordata; class Actinopteri; order Syngnathiformes; family Syngnathidae; genus Syngnathus; species Syngnathus floridae. The sequence continues at coordinate 14,464,675 of NC_142420.1, forward strand.
TCCCTAGCTGCCAGGAGCTCTTTTTACTGTGCGCACCCAACCAGAGCGACGGGAGGAGCACATTTCAGAAAACGTGCTCAGCTCGTCGAGAAAATGCGATTTAAGCAATAAAATTAAAAATGCACCTAAAACCTAAACCAAACGTTGCAGGTGCTTATTTCTTCATGCGCAGTGGTCAACGCGGCACTCTCTAGCTGCCAGGAGCACTTTTTACTACGCGCACCCAACCAGAGCGACGGGAGGAGCACATTTCAGAAAACGTGCTCAGCTCGTCGAGAGAATGCGATTTAAGCAATAAAATAAAAAATGCACCTAAAACCTAAACCAAACGTTGCAGGTGCTTATTTCTTCGTGCGCAGTGGTCAACGCGGCACTCCCTAGCTGCCAGGAGCTCTTTTTACTGTGTGCACCCAACCAGAGCGACGGGAGGAGCACATTTCAGAAAACGTGCTCAGCTCGTCGAGAGAATGCGATTTAAGCAATAAAATAAAAAATGCACCTAAAACCTAAACCAAACGTTGCAGGTGCTTATTTCTTCGTGCGCAGTGGTCAACGCGGAACTCCCTAGCTGCCAGGAGCTCTTTTTACTGTGCGCACCCAACCAGAGCGACGGGAGGAGCCCATTTCAGAAAACGTGCTCAGCTCGTAGAGAAAATGCGATTTAAGCAATAAAATTAAAAATGCACCTAAAACCTAAACCAAACGTTGCAGGTGCTTATTTCTTCGTGCGCAGTGCTCAACGCGACACTCCCTAGCTGCCAGGAGCACTTTTTACTGTGCGCACCCAACCAGAGTGACGGGAGAAGCACATTTCAGAAAACGTGCTCAGCTCGTCGAGAAAATGCGATTTAAGCAATAAAATTAAAAATGCACCTAAAACCTAAACCAAACGTTGCAGGTGCTTATTTCTTCATGCGCAGTGGTCAACGCGGCACTCTCTAGCTGCCAAGAGCACTTTTTACTGTGCGCACCCAACCAGAGTGACGGGATGAGCACATTTCAGAAAACGTGCTCAGCTCGTCGAGAAAATGCGATTTAAGCAATAAAATTAAAAATGCAGCTAAAACCTAAACCAAACGTTGCAGGTGCTTATTTCTTCGTGCGTAGTGCTCAACGCGGCACTCCCTAGCTGCCAGGAGCACTTTTTACTGTGCGCACCCAACCAGAGTGACGGGAGGAGCACATTTCAGAAAACGTGCTCAGCTCGTCGAGAGAATGCGATTTAAGCAATAAAATTAAAAATGCACCTAAAACCTAAACCAAGCGTTGCAGGTGCTTATTTCTTCATGCGGAGTGGTCAACGCGGCACTCTCTAGCTGCCAAGAGCACTTTTTACTGTGCGCACCCAACCAGAGTGACGGGAGGAGCACATTTCAGAAAACGTGCTCAGCTCGTCGAGAAAATGCGATTTAAGCAATAAGATTAAAAATGCACCTAAAACCTAAACCAAACGTTGCAGGTGCTTATTTCTTCATGCGCAGTGGTCAACGCGGCACTCTCTAGCTGCCAGGAGCACTTTTTACTACGCGCACCCAACCAGAGCGACGGGAGGAGCATATTTCAGAAAACGTGCTCAGCTCGTCGAGAGAATGCGATTTAAGCAATAAAATAAAAAATGCACCTAAAACCTAAACCAAACGTTGCAGGTGCTTATTTCTTCGTGCGCAGTGGTCAACGCGGCACTCCCTAGCTGCCAGGAGCTCTTTTTACTGTGCGCACCCAACCAAAACGACGGGAGGAGCACATTTCAGAAAACGTGCTCAGCTCGTCGAGAAAATGCGATTTAAGCAATAAAATTAAAAATGCAGCTAAAACCTAAACCAAACGTTGCAGGTGCTTATTTCTTCGTGCGCAGTGCTCAACGCGGCACTCCCTAGCTGCCAGGAGCACTTTTTACTGTGCGCACCCAACCAGAGTGACGGGAGGAGCACATTTCAGAAAACGTGCTCAGCTCGTCGAGAAAATGCGATTTAAGCAATAAAATAAAAAATGCACCTAAAACCTAAACCAAACGTTGCAGGTGCTTATTTCTTCGTGCGCAGTTGTCAACGCGGCACTCCCTAGCTGCCAGGAGCTCTTTTTACTGTGTGCACCCAACCAGAGCGACGGGAGGAGCACATTTCAGAAAACGTGCTCAGCTCGTCGAGAAAATGCGATTTAAGCAATAAAATTAAAAATGCACCTAAAACCTAAACCAAACGTTGCAGGTGCTTATTTCTTCATGCGCAGTGGTCAACGCGGCACTCTCTAGCTGCCAGGAGCACTTTTTACTACGCGCACCCAACCAGAGCGACGGGAGGAGCATATTTCAGAAAACGTGCTCAGCTCGTCGAGAGAATGCGATTTAAGCAATAAAATAAAAAATGCACCTAAAACCTAAACCAAACGTTGCAGGTGCTTATTTCTTCGTGCGCAGTGGTCAACGCGGCACTCCCTAGCTGCCAGGAGCTCTTTTTACTATGCGCGCCCAACCAGAGCGACGGGAGGAGCACGTTTCAGAAAACGTGCTCAGCTCGTCGAGAAAATGCGATTTAAGCAATAAAATTAAAAATGCACCTAAAACCTAACCCAAACGTTGCAGGTGCTTATTTCTTCATGTGCAGTGGTCAACGCGGCACTCTCTAGCTGCCAGGAGCACTTTTTACTACGCGCACCCAACCAGAGCGACGGGAGGAGCACATTTCAGAAAACGTGCTCAGCTCGTCGAGAGAATGCGATTTAAGCAATAAAATAAAAAATGCACCTAAAACCTAAACCAAACGTTGCAGGTGCTTATTTCTTCGTGCGCAGTGGTCAACGCGGCACTCCCTAGCTGCCAGGAGCTCTTTTTACTGTGTGCACCCAACCAGAGCGACGGGAGGAGCACATGTCAGAAAACGTGCTCAGCTCGTCGAGAGAATGCGATTTAAGCAATAAAATAAAAAATGCACCTAAAACCTAAACCAAACGTTGCAGGTGCTTATTTCTTCGTGCGCAGTGGTCAACGCGGAACTCCCTAGCTGCCAGGAGCTCTTTTTACTGTGCGCACCCAACCAGAGCGACGGGAGGAGCCCATTTCAGAAAACGTGCTCAGCTCGTAGAGAAAATGCAATTTAAGCAATAAAATTAAAAATGCACCTAAAACCTAAACCAAACGTTGCAGGTGCTTATTTCTTCGTGCGCAGTGCTCAACGCGGCACTCCCTAGCTGCCAGGAGCACTTTTTACTGTGCGCACCCAACCAGAGTGACGGGAGGAGCACATTTCAGAAAACGTGCTCAGCTCGTCGAGAAAATGCGATTTAAGCAATAAAATTAAAAATGCACCTAAAACCTAAACCAAACGTTGCAGGTGCTTATTTCTTCGTGCGCAGTGGTCAACGCGGCACTCTCTAGCTGCCAAGTGCACTTTTTACTGTGCGCACCCAACCAGAGTGACGGGAGGAGCACATTTCAGAAAACGTGCTCAGCTCGTCGAGAAAATGCGATTTAAGCAATACAATTTAAAATGCACCTAAAACCTAAACCAAACGTTGCAGGTGCTTATTTCTTTGTGCGCAGTGGTCAACGCGGCACTCTTTAGCTGCCAAGAGCACTTTTTACTATGCGCACCCAACCAGAGTGACGGGAGGAGCACATTTCAGAAAACGTGCTCAGCTCGTCGAGAAAATGCGATTTAAGCAATAAGATTAAAAATGCACCTAAAACCTAAACCAAACGTTGCAGGTGCTTATTTCTTCATGCGCAGTGGTCAATGCGGCACTCTCTAGCTGCCATGATCACTTTTTACTACGCGCACCCAACCAGAGCGACGGGAGGAGCACATTTCAGAAAACGTGCTCAGCTCGTCGAGAGAATGCGATTTAAGCAATAAAATAAAAAATGCACCTAAAACCTAAACCAAACGTTGCAGGTGCTTATTTCTTCGTGCGCAGTGGTCAACGCGGCACTCCCTAGCTGCCAGGAGCTCTTTTTACTGTGCGCACCCAACCAGAGCGACGGGAGGAGCACATTTCAGAAAACGTGCTCAGCTTGTCGAGAAAATGCGATTTAAGCAATAAAATTAAAAATGCAGCTAAAACCTAAACCAAACGTTGCAGGTGCTTATTTCTTCATGCGCAGTGGTCAACGCGGCACTCTCTAACTGCCAGGACCACTTTTTACTATGCGCGCCCAACCAGAGCGACGGGAGGAGCACATTTCAGAAAACGTGCTCAGCTCGTCGAGAAAATGCGATTAAAGCAATAAAATTAAAAATGCACCTAAAACCTAAACCAAACGTTGCAGGTGCTTGTTTTTTCATGCGCAGTGGTCAACGCGGCACTCTCTAGCTGCCATGATCACTTTTTACTACGCGCACCCAACCAGAGCGACGGGAGGAGCACATTTCAGAAAACGTGCTCAGCTCGTCGAGAGAATGCGATTTAAGCAATAAAATAAAAAATGCACCTAAAACCTAAACCAAACGTTGCAGGTGCTTATTTCTTCGTGCGCAGTGGTCAACGCGGCACTCCCTAGCTGCCAGGAGCTCTTTTTACTGTGCGCACCCAACCAGAGCGACGGGAGGAGCACATTTCAGAAAACCTGCTCAGCTTGTCGAGAAAATGCGATTTAAGCAATAAAATTAAAAATGCAGCTAAAACCTAAACCAAACGTTGCAGGTGCTTATTTCTTCATGCGCAGTGGTCAACGCGGCACTCTCTAACTGCCAGGAGCACTTTTTACTATGCGCGCCCAACCAGAGCGACGGGAGGAGCACATTTCAGAAAACGTGCTCAGCTCGTCGAGAAAATGCGATTAAAGCAATAAAATTAAAAATGCACCTAAAACCTAAACCAAACGTTGCAGGTGCTTGTTTTTTCATGCGCAGTGGTCAACGCGGCACTCCCGAGCTGCCAAGAGCACTTTTTACTGTGCGCACCCAACCAGAGCGACGGGAGGAGCACATTTCAGAAAACGTGCTCAGCTCGTCGAGAGAATGCGATTTAAGCAATAAAATTAAAAATGCACCTAAAACCTAAACCAAACGTTGCAGGTGCTTATTTCTTCGTGCGCAGTGGTCAACGCGGAACTCCCTAGCTGCCAGGAGCTCTTTTTACTGTGCGCACCCAACCAGAGCGACGGGAGGAGCACATTTCAGAAAACGTGCTCAGCTCGTCGAGAAAATGCGATTTAAGCAATAAAATTAAAAATGCACCTAAAACCTAAACCAAACGTTGCAGGTGCTTATTTCTTCATGCGCAGTGGTCAACGCGGCACTCTCTAGCTGCCAGGAGCACTTTTTACTACGCGCACCCAACCAGAGCGACGGGAGGAGCACATTTCAGAAAACGTGCTCAGCTCGTCGAGAGAATGCGATTTAAGCAATAAAATAAAAAATGCACCTAAAACCTAAACCAAACGTTGCAGGTGCTTGTTTTTTCATGCGCAGTGGTCAACGCGGCACTCCCGAGCTGCCAAGAGCACTTTTTACTGTGCGCACCCAACCAGAGCGACGGGAGGAGCACATTTCAGAAAACGTGCTCAGCTCGTCGAGAGAATGCGATTTAAGCAATAAAATTAAAAATGCACCTAAAACCTAAACCAAACGTTGCAGGTGCGTATTTCTTCGTGCGCAGTGGTCAACGCGGAACTCCCTAGCTGCCAGGAGCTCTTTTTACTGTGCGCACCCAACCAGAGCGACGGGAGGAGCACATTTCAGAAAACGTGCTCAGCTCGTCGAGAAAATGCGATTTAAGCAATAAAATTAAAAATGCACCTAAAACCTAAACCAAACGTTGCAGGTGCTTATTTCTTCATGCGCAGTGGTCAACGCGGCACTCTCTAGCTGCCAGGAGCACTTTTTACTACGCGCACCCAACCAGAGCGACGGGAGGAGCACATTTCAGAAAACGTGCTCAGCTCGTCGAGAGAATGCGATTTAAGCAATAAAATAAAAAATGCACCTAAAACCTAAACCAAACGTTGCAGGTGCTTATTTCTTCGTGCGCAGTGGTCAACGCGGCACTCCCTAGCTGCCAGGAGCTCTTTTTACTGTGTGCACCCAACCAGAGCGACGGGAGGAGCACATTTCAGAAAACGTGCTCAGCTCGTCGAGAGAATGCGATTTAAGCAATAAAATAAAAAATGCACCTAAAACCTAAACCAAACGTTGCAGGTGCTTATTTCTTCGTGCGCAGTGGTCAACGCGGAACTCCCTAGCTGCCAGGAGCTCTTTTTACTGTGCGCACCCAACCAGAGCGACGGGAGGAGCCCATTTCAGAAAACGTGCTCAGCTCGTAGAGAAAATGCGATTTAAGCAATAAAATTAAAAATGCACCTAAAACCTAAACCAAACGTTGCAGGTGCTTATTTCTTCGTGCGCAGTGCTCAACGCGACACTCCCTAGCTGCCAGGAGCACTTTTTACTGTGCGCACCCAACCAGAGTGACGGGAGAAGCACATTTCAGAAAACGTGCTCAGCTCGTCGAGAAAATGCGATTTAAGCAATAAAATTAAAAATGCACCTAAAACCTAAACCAAACGTTGCAGGTGCTTATTTCTTCATGCGCAGTGGTCAACGCGGCACTCTCTAGCTGCCAAGAGCACTTTTTACTGTGCGCACCCAACCAGAGTGACGGGATGAGCACATTTCAGAAAACGTGCTCAGCTCGTCGAGAAAATGCGATTTAAGCAATAAAATTAAAAATGCAGCTAAAACCTAAACCAAACGTTGCAGGTGCTTATTTCTTCGTGCGTAGTGCTCAACGCGGCACTCCCTAGCTGCCAGGAGCACTTTTTACTGTGCGCACCCAACCAGAGTGACGGGAGGAGCACATTTCAGAAAACGTGCTCAGCTCGTCGAGAGAATGCGATTTAAGCAATAAAATTAAAAATGCACCTAAAACCTAAACCAAGCGTTGCAGGTGCTTATTTCTTCATGCGGAGTGGTCAACGCGGCACTCTCTAGCTGCCAAGAGCACTTTTTACTGTGCGCACCCAACCAGAGTGACGGGAGGAGCACATTTCAGAAAACGTGCTCAGCTCGTCGAGAAAATGCGATTTAAGCAATAAGATTAAAAATGCACCTAAAACCTAAACCAAACGTTGCAGGTGCTTATTTCTTCATGCGCAGTGGTCAACGCGGCACTCTCTAGCTGCCAGGAGCTCTTTTTACTGTGCGCACCCAACCAGAGTGACGGGAGAAGCACATATCAGAAAACGTGCTCAGCTCGTCGAGAAAATGCGATTTAAGCAATAAAATTAAAAATGCACCTAAAACCTAAACCAAACGTTGCAGGTGCTTATTTCTTCATGCGCAGTGGTCAACGCGGCACTCTCTAGCTGCCAAGAGCACTTTTTACTGTGCGCACCCAACCAGAGTGACGGGAGGAGCACATTTCAGAAAACGTGCTCAGCTCGTCGAGAAAATGCGATTTAAGCAATAAGATTAAAAATGCACCTAAAACCTAAACCAAACGTTGCAGGTGCTTATTTCTTCATGCGCAGTGGTCAACGCGGCACTCTCTAGCTGCCAAGAGCACTTTTTACTGTGCGCACCCAACCAGAGTGACGGGAGGAGCACATTTCAGAAAACGTGCTCAGCTCGTCGAGAAAATGCGATTTAAGCAATAAGATTAAAAATGCACCTAAAACCTAAACCAAACGTTGCAGGTGCTTATTTCTTCATGCGCAGTGGTCAACGCGGCACTCTCTAGCTGCCAGGAGCACTTTTTACTACGCGCACCCAACCAGAGCGACGGGAGGAGCACATTTCAGAAAACGTGCTCAGCTCGTCGAGAGAATGCGATTTAAGCAATAAAATAAAAAAATGCACCTAAAACCTAAACCAAACGTTGCAGGTGCTTATTTCTTCGTGCGCATTGGTCAACGCGGCACTCCCTAGCTGCCAGGAGCTCTTTTTACTGTGCGCACCCAACCAGAGCGACGGGAGGAGCACATTTCAGAAAACGTGCTCAGCTCGTCGAGAAAATGCGATTTAAGCAATAAAATTAAAAATGCACCTAAAACCTAAACCAAACGTTGCAGGTGCTTATTTCTTCATGCGCAGTGGTCAACGCGGCACTCTCTAGCTGCCAGGAGCACTTTTTACTACGCGCACCCAACCAGAGAGACGGGAGGAGCATATTTCAGAAAACGTGCTCAGCTCGTCGAGAGAATGCGATTTAAGCAATAAAATAAAAAATGCACCTAAAACCTAAACCAAACGTTGCAGGTGCTTATTTCTTCGTGCGCAGTGGTCAACGCGGAACTCCCTAGCTGCGGAGCTCTTTTTACTGTGCGCACCCAACCAGAGCGACGGGAGAAGCACATTTCAGAAAACGTGCTCAGCTCGTCGAGAAAATGCGATTTAAGCAATAAAATTAAAAATGCAGCTAAAACCTAAACCAAACGTTGCAGGTGCTTATTTCTTGGTGCGTAGTGCTCAACGCGGCACTCCCTAGCTTCCAGGAGCACTTTTTACTGTGCGCACCCAACCAGAGCGACGGGAGGAGCCCATTTCAGAAAACGTGCTCAGCTCGTCGAAAAAATGCGATTTAAGCAATAAAATTAAAAATGCACCTAAAACCTAAACCAAACGTTGCAGGTGCTTATTTCTTCGTGCGCAGTGCTCAACGCGGCACTCCCTAGCTGCCAGGAGCACTTTTTACTGTGCGCACCCAACCAGAGTGACGGGAGGAGCACATTTCAGAAAACGTGCTCACCTCGTCGAGAAAATGCGATTTAAGCAATAAAATTAAAAATGCACCTAAAACCTAAACCAAACGTTGCAGGTGCTTATTTCTTCATGCGCAGTGGTCAACGCGGCACTCTCTAGCTGCCAGGAGCACTTTTTACTACGCGCACCCAACCAGAGCGACGGGAGGAGCACATTTCAGAAAACGTGCTCAGCTCGTCGAGAGAATGCGATTTAAGCAATAAAATTAAAAATGCACCTAAAACCTAAACCAAACGTTGCAGGTGCTTATTTCTTCGTGCGCAGTGGTCAACGCGGCACTCCCTAGCTGCCAGGAGCACTTTTTACTGTGCGCACCCAACCAGAGTGACGGGAGGAGCACATTTCAGAAAACGTGCTCAGCTCGCCGAGACAATGCGATTGAAGCAATAAAATTAAAAATGCACCTAAAACCTAAACCAAACGTTGCAGGTGCTTATTTCTTCGTGCGCAGTGCTCAACGCGGCACTCCCTAGCTGCCAGGAGCACTTTTTACTGTGCGCACCCAACCAGAGTGACGGGAGGAGCACATTTCAGAAAACGTGCTCAGCTCGTCGAGAAAATGCGATTTAAGCAATAAAATTAAAAATGCACCTAAAACCTAAACCAAACGTTGCAGGTGCTTATTTCTTCATGCGCAGTGGTCAACGCGGCACTCTCTAGCTGCCAAGAGCACTTTTTACTGTGCGCACCTAACCAGAGTGACGGGAGGAGCACATTTCAGAAAACGTGCTCAGCTCGTCGAGAAAATGCGATTTAAGCAATAAGATTAAAAATGCACCTAAAACCTAAACCAAACGTTGCAGATGCTTATTTCTTCATGCGCAGTGGTTAACGCGGCACTCTCTAGCTGCCAGGAGTACTTTTTACTACGCGCACCGAAACAGAGCGACGGGAGGAGCACATTTCAGAAAACGTGCTCAGCTCGTCGAGAGAATGCGATTTAAGCAATAAAATTAAAAATGCACCTAAAACCTAAACCAAACGTTGCAGGTGCTTATTTCTTCGTGCGCAGTGGTCAACGCGGCACTCTCTAGCTGCCAAGAGCACTTTTTACTACGCGCACCCAACCAGAGCGACGGGAGGAGCACATTTCAGAAAACGTGCTCAGCTCGTCGAGAAAATGCGATTTAAGCAATAAAATTAAAAATGCACCTAAAACCTAAACCAAACGTTGCAGGTGCTTATTTCTTCGTGCGCAGTGGTCAACGCGGCACTCCCTAGCTGCCAGGAGCACTTTTTACTGTGCGCACAAAACCAGAGTGACGGGAGGACACATTTCAGAAAACGTGCTCAGCTCGTCGAGAAAATGCGATTTAAGCAATAAAATTAAAAATGCACCTAAAACCTAAACCAAACGTTGCAGGTGCTTATTTCTTCATGCGCAGTGGTCAACGCGGCACTCTTTAGCTGCCAGGAGAACTTTTTACTATGCGCGCACAACCAGAGCGACGGGAGGAGCACATTTCAGAAAACGTGCTCAGCTCGTCGAGCAAATGCGATTTAAGCAATAAAATTAAAAATGCACCTAAAACCTAAACCAAACGTTGCAGGTGCTTATTTCTTCGTGCGCAGTGGTCAACTAGCTGCCAGGAGCTCTTTTTACTGTGCGCACCCAACCAGAGCGACGGGAGGAGCACATTTCAGAAAACGTGCTCAGCTCGTCGAGAAAATGCGATTTAAGCAATAAGATTAAAAATGCACCTAAAACCTAAACCAAACGTTGCAGGTGCTTATTTCTTCATGCACAGTGGTCAAAGCGGCACTCTCTAGCTGCCAGGAGCACTTTTTACTACGCGCACCCAACCAGAGCGACGGGAGGAGCACATTTCAGAAAACGTGCTCAGCTCGTCGAAAGAATGCGATTTAAGCAATAAAATTAAAAATGCACCTAAAACCTAAACCAAACGTTGCAGGTGCTTATTTCTTCGTGCGCAGTGGTCAACGCGGCACTCTCTAGCTGCCAAGAGCACTTTTTACTGTGCGCACCCAACCAGAGCGACGGGAGGAGCACATTTCAGAAAACGTGCTCAGCTCGTCGAGAAAATGCGATTTAAGCAATAAAATTAAAAATGCACCTAAAACCTAAACCAAACGTTGCAGGTGCTTATTTCTTCATGCGCAGTGGTCAACGCGGCACTCTCTAGCTGCCAGGAGCACTTTTTACTACGCGCACCCAACCAGAGCGACGGGAGGAGCACATTTCAGAAAACGTGCTCAGCTCGTCGAGAGAATGCGATTTAAGCAATAAAATAAAAAATGCACCTAAAACCTAAACCAAACGTTGCAGGTGCTTATTTCTTCGTGCGCAGTGGTCAACTAGCTGCCAGGAGCTCTTTTTACTGTGCGCACCCAACCAGAGCGACGGGAGGAGCACATTTCAGAAAACGTGCTCAGCTCGTCGAGAAAATGCGATTTAAGCAATAAAATTAAAAATGCAGCTAAAACCTAAACCAAACGTTGCAGGTGCTTATTTCTTCGTGCGTAGTGCTCAACGCGGCACTCCCTAGCTGCCAGGAGCACTTTTTACTGTGCGCACCCAACCAGAGTGACGGGAGGAGCACATTTCAGAAAACGTGCTCAGCTCGTCGAGAAAATGCGATTTAAGCAATAAAATTAAAAATGCACCTAAAACTTAAACCAAACGTTGCAGGTGCTTATTTCTTCATGCGCAGTGGTCAACGCGGCACTCTCTAGCTACCAAGAGCACTTTTTACTGTGCGCACCCAACCAGAGCGACGGGAGGAGCACATTTCAGAAAACGTGCTCAGCTCGTCGAGAAAATGCGATTTAAGCAATAAAATTAAAAATGCACCTAAAACCTAAACCAAACGTTGCAGGTGCTTATTTCTTCATGTGCAGTGGTCAACGCGGCACTCTCTAGCTGCCAGGAGCACTTTTTACTATGCGCGCACAACCAGAGCGACGGGAGGAGAACATTTCAGAAAACGTGCTCAGCTCGTCGAGAAAATGCGATTTAAGCAATAAAATTTAAAATGCACCTAAAACCTAAACCAAACGTTGCAGGTGCTTATTTCTTCATGCGCAGTGGTCAACGCGGCACTCTCTAGCTGCCAGGAGCACTTTTTACTGTGTGTACCCAACCAGAGTGACGGGAGGAGCACATTTCAGAAAACGTGCTCAGCTCGTGAAGAAAATGCGATTTAAGCAATAAAATTAAAAATGCACCTAAAACCTAAACCAAACGTTGCAGGTGCTTATTTCTTCATGCGCAGTGGTCAACGCGGCACTCTCTAGCTGCCAAGAGCACTTTTTACTGTACGCACCCAACCAGAGTGACGGGAGGAGCACATTTCAGAAAACGTGCTCAGCTCGTCGAGAGAATGCGATTTAAGCAATAAAATTAAAAATGCACCTAAAACCTAAACCAAACGTTGCAGGTGCTTATTTCTTCGTGCGCAGTGGTCAACGCGGAACTCCCTAGCTGCCAGGAACTATTTTTACTGTGCGCACCCAACCAGAGCGACGGGAGGAGCACATTTCAGAAAACGTGCTCAGCTCGTCGAGAAAATGCGATTTAAGCAATAAAATTAAAAATGCACCTAAAACCTAAACCAAACGTTGCAGGTGCTTATTTCTTCGTGCGCAGTGCTCAACGCGGCACTCCCTAGCTGCCAGGAGTTCTTTTTACTGTGCGCACCCAACCAGAGCGACGGGAGGAGCACATTTCAGAAAACGTGCTCAGCTCGTCGAGAAAATGCGATTTAAGCAATAAAATTAAAAATGCACCTAAAACCTAAACCAAACGTTGCAGGTGCTCATTTCTTCATGCGCAGTGGTCAACCCGGCACTCTCTAGCTGCCAGGAGCACTTTTTACTACGCGCACCCAACCAGAGCGACGGGAGGAGCACATTTCAGAAAACGTGCTCAGCTCGTCGAGAAAATGCGATTTAAGCAATAAAATTAAAAATGCACCTAAAACCTAAACCAAACGTTGCAGGTGGTTATTACTTCATGCGCAGTTGTCAACGCGGCACTCTCTAGCTGCCAGGAGCACTTTTTACTACGCGCACCCAACCAGAGCGACGGGAGGAGCACATTTCAGAAAACGTGCTCAGCTCGTCGAGAGAATGCGATTTAAGCAATAAAATAAAAAATGCACCTAAAACCTAAACCAAACGTTGCAGGTGCTTATTTCTTCGTGCGCAGTGGTCAACGCGGAACTCCCTAGCTGCCAGGAGCTATTTTTACTGTGCGCACCCAACCAGAGCGACGGGAGGAGCACATTTCAGAAAACGTGCTCAGCTCGTCGAGAAAATGCGATTTAAGCAATAAAATTAAAAATGCACCTAAAACCTAAACCAAACGTTGCAGGTGCTTATTTCTTCATGCGCAGTGGTCAACGTGGCACTCTCTAGCTGCCAGGAGCACTTTTTACTACGCGCACCCAACCAGAGCGACGGGAGGAGCACATTTCAGAAAACGTGCTCAGCTCGTCGAGAGAATGCGATTTAAGCAATAAAATTAAAAATGCACCTAAAACCTAAACCAAACGTTGCAGGTGCTTATTTCTTCGTGCGCAGTGGTCAACGCGGAACTCCCTAGCTGCCAGGAGCTCTTTTTACCGTGCGCACCCAACCAGAGCGACGGGAGGAGCACATTTCAGAAAACGTGCTCAGCTCGTCGAGACAATGCGATTTAAGCAATAAAATTAAAAATGCACCTAAAACCTAAACCAAACGTTGCAGGTGCCTATTTCTTCATGTGCAGTGGTCAACGCGGCACTCTCTAGCTGCCAGGAGCACTTTTTACTATGCGCGCACAACCAGAGCGACGGGAGGAGCACATTTCAGAAAACGTGCTCAGCTCGTCGAGAGAATGCGATTTAAGCAATAAAATTAAAAATGCACCTAAAACCTAAACCAAACGTTGCAGGTGCTTATTTCTTCGTGCGCAGTGGTCAACGCGGAACTCCCTAGCTGCCAGGAGCTATTTTTACTGTGCGCACCCAACCAGAGCGACGGGAGGAGCACATTTCAGAAAACGTGCTCAGCTCGTCGAGAGAATGCAATTTAATCAATAAAATAAAAAATGCACCTAAAACCTAAACCAAACGTTGCAGGTGCTTATTTCTTCGTGCGCAGTGGTAAACGCGGCAGTCCCTAGCTGCCAGGAGCTCTTTTTACTGTGCGCACCCAACCAGAGCGACGGGAGGAGCACATTTCAGAAAACGTGATCAGCTCGTCGAGAAAATGCGATTTAAGCAATAAAATCAAAAATGCACCTAAAACCTAAACCAAACGTTGCAGGTGCTTATTTCTTCATGCGCAGTGGTCAACGCGGCACTCTCTAGCTGCCAGGAGCACTTTTTACTACGCGCACCCAACCAGAGCGACGGGAGGAGCACATTTCAGAAAACGTGCTCAGCTCGTCGAGAGAATGCGATTTAAGCAATAAAATAAAAAATTCACCTAAAACCTAAACCAAACGTTGCAGGTGCTTATTTCTTCGTGCGCAGTGGTCAACGCGGAACTCCCTAGCTGCCAGGAGCTCTTTTTACTGTGCGCACCCAACCAGAGCGACGGGAGGAGCCCATTTCAGAAAACGTGCTCAGCTCGTCGAGAAAATGCGATTTAAGCAATAAAATTAAAAATGCACCTAAAACCTAAACCAAACGTTGCAGGTGCTTATTTCTTCGTGCGCAGTGCTCAACGCGGCACTCCCTAGCTGCCAGGAGCACTTTTTACTGTGCGCACCCAACCAGAGTGACGGGAGGAGCACATTTCAGAAAACGTGCTCACCTCGTCGAGAAAATGCGATTTAAGCAATAAAATTAAAAATGCACCTAAAACCTAAACCAAACGTTGCAGGTGCTTATTTCTTCATGCGCAGTGGTCAACGCGGCACTCTCTAGCTGCCAGGAGCACTTTTTACTACGCGCACCCAACCAGAGCGACGGGAGGAGCACATTTCAGAAAACGTGCTCAGCTCGTCGAGAGAATGCGATTTAAGCAATAAAATTAAAAATGCACCTAAAACCTAAACCAAACGTTGCAGGTGCTTATTTCTTCGTGCGCAGTGGTCAACGCGGCACTCCCTAGCTGCCAGGAGCACTTTTTACTGTGCGCACCCAACCAGAGTGACGGGAGGAGCACATTTCAGAAAACGTGCTCAGCTCATCGAGACAATGCGATTTAAGCAATAAAATTAAAAATGCACCTAAAACCTAAACCAAACGTTGCAGGTGCTTATTTCTTCGTGCGCAGTGCTCAACGCGGCACTCCCTAGCTGCCAGGAGCACTTTTTACTGTGCGCACCCAACCAGAGTGACGGGAGGAGCACATTTCAGAAAACGTGCTCAGCTCGTCGAGAAAATGCGATTTAAGCAATAAAATTAAAAATGCACCTAAAACCTAAACCAAACGTTGCAGGTGCTTATTTCTTCATGCGCAGTGGTCAACGCGGCACTCTCTAGCTGCCAAGAGCACTTTTTACTGTGCGCACCTAACCAGAGTGACGGGAGGAGCACATTTCAGAAAACGTGCTCAGCTCGTCGAGAAAATGCGATTTAAGCAATAAGATTAAAAATGCACCTAAAACCTAAACCAAACGTTGCAGATGCTTATTTCTTCATGCGCAGTGGTTAACGCGGCACTCTCTAGCTGCCAGGAGTACTTTTTACTACGCGCACCGAAACAGAGCGACGGGAGGAGCACATTTCAGAAAACGTGCTCAGCTCGGCGAGAGAATGCGATTTAAGCAATAAAATTAAAAATGCACCTAAAACCTAAACCAAACGTTGCAGGTGCTTATTTCTTCGTGCGCAGTGGTCAACGCGGCACTCTCTAGCTGCCAAGAGCACTTTTTACTACGCGCACCCAACCAGAGCGACGGGAGGAGCACATTTCAGAAAACGTGCTCAGCTCGTCGAGAAAATGCGATTTAAGCAATAAAATTAAAAATGCACCTAAAACCTAAACCAAACGTTGCAGGTGCTTATTTCTTCGTGCGCAGTGGTCAACGCGGCACTCCCTAGCTGCCAGGAGCACTTTTTACTGTGCGCACAAAACCAGAGTGACGGGAGGACACATTTCAGAAAACGTGCTCAGCTCGTCGAGAAAATGCGATTTAAGCAATAAAATTAAAAATGCACCTAAAACCTAAACCAAACGTTGCAGGTGCTTATTTCTTCATGCGCAGTGGTCAACGCGGCACTCTTTAGCTGCCAGGAGAACTTTTTACTATGCGCGCACAACCAGAGCGACGGGAGGAGCACATTTCAGAAAACGTGCTCAGCTCGTCGAGCAAATGCGATTTAAGCAATAAAATTAAAAATGCACCTAAAACCTAAACCAAACGTTGCAGGTGCTTATTTCTTCGTGCGCAGTGGTCAACGCGGCACTCTCTAGCTGCCAGGAGCACTTTTTACTACGCGCACCCAACCAGTGCGACGGGAGGAGCACATTTCAGAAAACGTGCTCAGCTCGTCGAGAGAATGCGATTTAAGAAATAAAATTAAAAATGCACCTAAAACCTAAACCAAACGTTGCAGGTGCTTATTTCTTCGTGCGCAGTGGTCAACGCGGCACTCCCTAGCTGCCAGGAGCTCTTTTTACTGTGCGCACCCAACCAGAGCGACGGGAGGAGCACATTTCAGAAAACGTGCTCAGCTTGTCGAGAAAATGCGATTTAAGCAATAAAATTAAAAATGCTTCTAAAACCTAAACCAAACGTTGCAGGTGCTTATTTCTTCGTGCGCAGTGCTCAACGCGGCACTCCCTAGCTGCCAGGAGCACTTTTTACTATGCGCACCCAACCAGAGCGACGGGAGGAGCACATTTCAGAAAACGTGCTCAGCTCGTCGAGAAAATGCGATTTAAGCAATAAAATTAAAAATGCACCTAAAACCTAAACCAAACGTTGCAGGTGCTTATTTCTTCATGCGCAGTGGTCAACGCGGCACTCCCTAGCTGCCAGGAGCTATTTTTACTGTGTGCACCCAACCAGAGCGACGGGAGGAGCACATTTCAGAAAACGTGCTCAGCTCGTCGAGAGAATGCGATTTAAGCAATAAAATAAAAAATGCACCTAAAACCTAAACCAAACGTTGCAGGTGCTTATTTCTTCGTGCGCAGTGGTCAACGCGGCACTCCCTAGCTGCCAGGAGCTCTTTTTACTGTGTGCACCCAACCAGAGCGACGGGAGGAGCACATTTCAGAAAACGTGCTCAGCTCGTCGAGAGAATGCGATTTAAGCAATAAAATAAAAAATGCACCTAAAACCTAAACCAAACGTTGCAGGTGCTTATTTCTTCGTGCGCAGTGGTCAACGCGGAACTCCCTAGCTGCCAGGAGCTCTTTTTACTGTGCGCACCCAACCAGAGCGACGGGAGGAGCCCATTTCAGAAAACGTGCTCAGCTCGTAGAGAAAATGCAATTTAAGCAATACAATTTAAAATGCACCTAAAACCTAAACCAAACGTTGCAGGTGCTTATTTCTTTGTGCGCAGTGGTCAACGCGGCACTCTTTAGCTGCCAAGAGCACTTTTTACTATGCGCACCCAACCAGAGTGACGGGAGGAGCACATTTCAGAAAACGTGCTCAGCTCGTCGAGAAAATGCGATTTAAGCAATAAAATTAAAAATGCACCTAAAACCTAAACCAAACGTTGCAGGTGGTTATTTCTTCATGCGCAGTGGTCAACGCGGCACGTTCTAGCTGCCAAGAGCAGTTTTTACTGTGCGCACCCAACCAGAGTGACGGGAGGAGCACATTTCAGAAAACGTGCTCAGCTCGTCGAGAAAATGCGATTTAAGCAATAAAATTAAAAATGCACCTAAAACTTAAACCAAACGTTGCAGGTGCTTATTTCTTCGTGCGCAGTGGTCAACGCGGAACTCCCTAGCTGCCAGGAGCTATTTTTACTGTGCGCACCCAACCAGAGCGACGGGAGGAGCACATTTCAGAAAACGTGCTCAGCTCGTCGAGAAAATGCGATTTAAGCAATAAAATTAAAAATGCACCTAAAACCTAAACCAAACGTTGCAGGTGCTTATTTCTTCGTGCGCAGTGCTCAACGCGGCACTCCCTAGCTGCGGGAGCACTTTTTACTGTGCGCACCCAACCAGAGTGACGGGAGGAGCGCATTTCAGAAAACGTGCTCAGCTCGTCGAGAAAATGCGATTTAAGCAATAAAATTAAAAATGCACCTAAAACCTAAACCAAACGTTGCAGGTGCTTATTTCTTCATGCGCAGTGGTCAACGCGGCACTCTCTAGCTGCCAAGTGCACTTTTTATTGTGCGCACCCAACCAGAGTGACGGGAGGAGCACATTTCAGAAAACGTGCTCAGCTCGTCGAGAAAATGCGATTTAAGCAATAAGATTAAAAATGCACCTAAAACCTAAACCAAACGTTGCAGGTGCTTATTTCTTCATGCGCAGTGGTCAATGCGGCACTCTCTAGCTGCCATGATCACTTTTTACTACGCGCACCCAACCAGAGCGACGGGAGGAGCACATTTCAGAAAACGTGCTCAGCTCGTCGAGAGAATGCGATTTAAGCAATAAAATAAAAAATGCACCTAAAACCTAAACCAAACGTTGCAGGTGCTTATTTCTTCGTGCGCAGTGGTCAACGCGGCACTCCCTAGCTGCCAGGAGCTCTTTTTACTGTGCGCACCCAACCAGAGCGACGGGAGGAGCACATTTCAGAAAACGTGCTCAGCTTGTCGAGAAAATGCGATTTAAGCAATAAAATTAAAAATGCAGCTAAAACCTAAACCAAACGTTGCAGGTGCTTATTTCTTCATGCGCAGTGGTCAACGCGGCACTCTCTAACTGCCAGGAGCACTTTTTACTATGCGCGCCCAACCAGAGCGACGGGAGGAGCACATTTCAGAAAACGTGCTCAGCTCGTCGAGAAAATGCGATTAAAGCAATAAAATTAAAAATGCACCTAAAACCTAAACCAAACGTTGCAGGTGCTTGTTTTTTCATGCGCAGTGGTCAACGCGGCACTCTCTAGCTGCCATGATCACTTTTTACTACGCGCACCCAACCAGAGCGACGGGAGGAGCACATTTCAGAAAACGTGCTCAGCTCGTCGAGAGAATGCGATTTAAGCAATAAAATAAAAAATGCACCTAAAACCTAAACCAAACGTTGCAGGTGCTTATTTCTTCGTGCGCAGTGGTCAACGCGGCACTCCCTAGCTGCCAGGAGCTCTTTTTACTGTGCGCACCCAACCAGAGCGACGGGAGGAGCACATTTCAGAAAACGTGCTCAGCTTGTCGAGAAAATGCGATTTAAGCAATAAAATTAAAAATGCAGCTAAAACCTAAACCAAACGTTGCAGGTGCTTATTTCTTCATGCGCAGTGGTCAACGCGGCACTCTCTAACTGCCAGGAGCACTTTTTACTACGCGCACCCAACCAGAGCGACGGGAGGAGCACATTTCAGAAAACGTGCTCAGCTCGTCGAGAGAATGCGATTTAAGCAATAAAATAAAAAATGCACCTAAAACCTAAACCAAACGTTGCAGGTGCTTGTTTTTTCATGCGCAGTGGTCAACGCGGCACTCCCGAGCTGCCAAGAGCACTTTTTACTGTGCGCACCCAACCAGAGCGACGGGAGGAGCACATTTCAGAAAACGTGCTCAGCTCGTCGAGAGAATGCGATTTAAGCAATAAAATTAAAAATGCACCTAAAACCTAAACCAAACGTTGCAGGTGCGTATTTCTTCGTGCGCAGTGGTCAACGCGGAACTCCCTAGCTGCCAGGAGCTCTTTTTACTGTGCGCACCCAACCAGAGCGACGGGAGGAGCACATTTCAGAAAACGTGCTCAGCTCGTCGAGAAAATGCGATTTAAGCAATAAAATTAAAAATGCACCTAAAACCTAAACCAAACGTTGCAGGTGCTTATTTCTTCATGCGCAGTGGTCAACGCGGCACTCTCTAGCTGCCAGGAGCACTTTTTACTACGCGCACCCAACCAGAGCGACGGGAGGAGCACATTTCAGAAAACGTGCTCAGCTCGTCGAGAGAATGCGATTTAAGCAATAAAATAAAAAATGCACCTAAAACCTAAACCAAACGTTGCAGGTGCTTATTTCTTCGTGCGCAGTGGTCAACGCGGCACTCCCTAGCTGCCAGGAGCTCTTTTTACTGTGTGCACCCAACCAGAGCGACGGGAGGAGCACATTTCAGAAAACGTGCTCAGCTCGTCGAGAGAATGCGATTTAAGCAATAAAATAAAAAATGCACCTAAAACCTAAACCAAACGTTGCAGGTGCTTATTTCTTCGTGCGCAGTGGTCAACGCGGAACTCCCTAGCTGCCAGGAGCTCTTTTTACTGTGCGCACCCAACCAGAGCGACGGGAGGAGCCCATTTCAGAAAACGTGCTCAGCTCGTAGAGAAAATGCGATTTAAGCAATAAAATTAAAAATGCACCTAAAACCTAAACCAAACGTTGCAGGTGCTTATTTCTTCGTGCGCAGTGCTCAACGCGACACTCCCTAGCTGCCAGGAGCACTTTTTACTGTGCGCACCCAACCAGAGTGACGGGAGAAGCACATTTCAGAAAACGTGCTCAGCTCGTCGAGAAAATGCGATTTAAGCAATAAAATTAAAAATGCACCTAAAACCTAAACCAAACGTTGCAGGTGCTTATTTCTTCATGCGCAGTGGTCAACGCGGCACTCTCTAGCTGCCAAGAGCACTTTTTACTGTGCGCACCCAACCAGAGTGACGGGATGAGCACATTTCAGAAAACGTGCTCAGCTCGTCGAGAAAATGCGATTTAAGCAATAAAATTAAAAATGCAGCTAAAACCTAAACCAAACGTTGCAGGTGCTTATTTCTTCGTGCGTAGTGCTCAACGCGGCACTCCCTAGCTGCCAGGAGCACTTTTTACTGTGCGCACCCAACCAGAGTGACGGGAGGAGCACATTTCAGAAAACGTGCTCAGCTCGTCGAGAGAATGCGATTTAAGCAATAAAATTAAAAATGCACCTAAAACCTAAACCAAGCGTTGCAGGTGCTTATTTCTTCATGCGGAGTGGTCAACGCGGCACTCTCTAGCTGCCAAGAGCACTTTTTACTGTGCGCACCCAACCAGAGTGACGGGAGGAGCACATTTCAGAAAACGTGCTCAGCTCGTCGAGAAAATGCGATTTAAGCAATAAGATTAAAAATGCACCTAAAACCTAAACCAAACGTTGCAGGTGCTTATTTCTTCATGCGCAGTGGTCAACGCGGCACTCTCTAGCTGCCAGGAGCACTTTTTACTACGCGCACCCAACCAGAGCGACGGGAGGAGCATATTTCAGAAAACGTGCTCAGCTCGTCGAGAGAATGCGATTTAAGCAATAAAATAAAAAATGCACCTAAAACCTAAACCAAACGTTGCAGGTGCTTATTTCTTCGTGCGCAGTGGTCAACGCGGCACTCCCTAGCTGCCAGGAGCTCTTTTTACTGTGCGCACCCAACCAAAACGACGGGAGGAGCACATTTCAGAAAACGTGCTCAGCTCGTCGAGAAAATGCGATTTAAGCAATAAAATTAAAAATGCAGCTAAAACCTAAACCAAACGTTGCAGGTGCTTATTTCTTCGTGCGCAGTGCTCAACGCGGCACTCCCTAGCTGCCAGGAGCACTTTTTACTGTGCGCACCCAACCAGAGTGACGGGAGGAGCACATTTCAGAAAACGTGCTCAGCTCGTCGAGAAAATGCGATTTAAGCAATAAAATAAAAAATGCACCTAAAACCTAAACCAAACGTTGCAGGTGCTTATTTCTTCGTGCGCAGTTGTCAACGCGGCACTCCCTAGCTGCCAGGAGCTCTTTTTACTGTGTGCACCCAACCAGAGCGACGGGAGGAGCACATTTCAGAAAACGTGCTCAGCTCGTCGAGAAAATGCGATTTAAGCAATAAAATTAAAAATGCACCTAAAACCTAAACCAAACGTTGCAGGTGCTTATTTCTTCATGCGCAGTGGTCAACGCGGCACTCTCTAGCTGCCAGGAGCACTTTTTACTACGCGCACCCAACCAGAGCGACGGGAGGAGCATATTTCAGAAAACGTGCTCAGCTCGTCGAGAGAATGCGATTTAAGCAATAAAATAAAAAATGCACCTAAAACCTAAACCAAACGTTGCAGGTGCTTATTTCTTCGTGCGCAGTGGTCAACGCGGCACTCCCTAGCTGCCAGGAGCTCTTTTTACTATGCGCGCCCAACCAGAGCGACGGGAGGAGCACGTTTCAGAAAACGTGCTCAGCTCGTCGAGAAAATGCGATTTAAGCAATAAAATTAAAAATGCACCTAAAACCTAACCCAAACGTTGCAGGTGCTTATTTCTTCATGTGCAGTGGTCAACGCGGCACTCTCTAGCTGCCAGGAGCACTTTTTACTACGCGCACCCAACCAGAGCGACGGGAGGAGCACATTTCAGAAAACGTGCTCAGCTCGTCGAGAGAATGCGATTTAAGCAATAAAATAAAAAATGCACCTAAAACCTAAACCAAACGTTGCAGGTGCTTATTTCTTCGTGCGCAGTGGTCAACGCGGCACTCCCTAGCTGCCAGGAGCTCTTTTTACTGTGTGCACCCAACCAGAGCGACGGGAGGAGCACATGTCAGAAAACGTGCTCAGCTCGTCGAGAGAATGCGATTTAAGCAATAAAATAAAAAATGCACCTAAAACCTAAACCAAACGTTGCAGGTGCTTATTTCTTCGTGCGCAGTGGTCAACGCGGAACTCCCTAGCTGCCAGGAGCTCTTTTTACTGTGCGCACCCAACCAGAGCGACGGGAGGAGCCCATTTCAGAAAACGTGCTCAGCTCGTAGAGAAAATGCAATTTAAGCAATAAAATTAAAAATGCACCTAAAACCTAAACCAAACGTTGCAGGTGCTTATTTCTTCGTGCGCAGTGCTCAACGCGGCACTCCCTAGCTGCCAGGAGCACTTTTTACTGTGCGCACCCAACCAGAGTGACGGGAGGAGCACATTTCAGAAAACGTGCTCAGCTCGTCGAGAAAATGCGATTTAAGCAATAAAATTAAAAATGCACCTAAAACCTAAACCAAACGTTGCAGGTGCTTATTTCTTCGTGCGCAGTGGTCAACGCGGCACTCTCTAGCTGCCAAGTGCACTGTTTACTGTGCGCACCCAACCAGAGTGACGGGAGGAGCACATTTCAGAAAACGTGCTCAGCTCGTCGAGAAAATGCGATTTAAGCAATACAATTTAAAATGCACCTAAAACCTAAACCAAACGTTGCAGGTGCTTATTTCTTTGTGCGCAGTGGTCAACGCGGCACTCTTTAGCTGCCAAGAGCACTTTTTACTATGCGCACCCAACCAGAGTGACGGGAGGAGCACATTTCAGAAAACGTGCTCAGCTCGTCGAGAAAATGCGATTTAAGCAATAAGATTAAAAATGCACCTAAAACCTAAACCAAACGTTGCAGGTGCTTATTTCTTCATGCGCAGTGGTCAATGCGGCACTCTCTAGCTGCCATGATCACTTTTTACTACGCGCACCCAACCAGAGCGACGGGAGGAGCACATTTCAGAAAACGTGCTCAGCTCGTCGAGAGAATGCGATTTAAGCAATAAAATAAAAAATGCACCTAAAACCTAAACCAAACGTTGCAGGTGCTTATTTCTTCGTGCGCAGTGGTCAACGCGGCACTCCCTAGCTGCCAGGAGCTCTTTTTACTGTGCGCACCCAACCAGAGCGACGGGAGGAGCACATTTCAGAAAACGTGCTCAGCTTGTCGAGAAAATGCGATTTAAGCAATAAAATTAAAAATGCAGCTAAAACCTAAACCAAACGTTGCAGGTGCTTATTTCTTCATGCGCAGTGGTCAACGCGGCACTCTCTAACTGCCAGGACCACTTTTTACTATGCGCGCCCAACCAGAGCGACGGGAGGAGCACATTTCAGAAAACGTGCTCAGCTCGTCGAGAAAATGCGATTAAAGCAATAAAATTAAAAATGCACCTAAAACCTAAACCAAACGTTGCAGGTGCTTGTTTTTTCATGCGCAGTGGTCAACGCGGCACTCTCTAGCTGCCATGATCACTTTTTACTACGCGCACCCAACCAGAGCGACGGGAGGAGCACATTTCAGAAAACGTGCTCAGCTCGTCGAGAGAATGCGATTTAAGCAATAAAATAAAAAATGCACCTAAAACCTAAACCAAACGTTGCAGGTGCTTATTTCTTCGTGCGCAGTGGTCAACGCGGCACTCCCTAGCTGCCAGGAGCTCTTTTTACTGTGCGCACCCAACCAGAGCGACGGGAGGAGCACATTTCAGAAAACCTGCTCAGCTTGTCGAGAAAATGCGATTTAAGCAATAAAATTAAAAATGCAGCTAAAACCTAAACCAAACGTTGCAGGTGCTTATTTCTTCATGCGCAGTGGTCAACGCGGCACTCTCTAACTGCCAGGAGCACTTTTTACTATGCGCGCCCAACCAGAGCGACGGGAGGAGCACATTTCAGAAAACGTGCTCAGCTCGTCGAGAAAATGCGATTAAAGCAATAAAATTAAAAATGCACCTAAAACCTAAACCAAACGTTGCAGGTGCTTGTTTTTTCATGCGCAGTGGTCAACGCGGCACTCCCGAGCTGCCAAGAGCACTTTTTACTGTGCGCACCCAACCAGAGCGACGGGAGGAGCACATTTCAGAAAACGTGCTCAGCTCGTCGAGAGAATGCGATTTAAGCAATAAAATTAAAAATGCACCTAAAACCTAAACCAAACGTTGCAGGTGCTTATTTCTTCGTGCGCAGTGGTCAACGCGGAACTCCCTAGCTGCCAGGAGCTCTTTTTACTGTGCGCACCCAACCAGAGCGACGGGAGGAGCACATTTCAGAAAACGTGCTCAGCTCGTCGAGAAAATGCGATTTAAGCAATAAAATTAAAAATGCACCTAAAACCTAAACCAAACGTTGCAGGTGCTTATTTCTTCATGCGCAGTGGTCAACGCGGCACTCTCTAGCTGCCAGGAGCACTTTTTACTACGCGCACCCAACCAGAGCGACGGGAGGAGCACATTTCAGAAAACGTGCTCAGCTCGTCGAGAGAATGCGATTTAAGCAATAAAATAAAAAATGCACCTAAAACCTAAACCAAACGTTGCAGGTGCTTGTTTTTTCATGCGCAGTGGTCAACGCGGCACTCCCGAGCTGCCAAGAGCACTTTTTACTGTGCGCACCCAACCAGAGCGACGGGAGGAGCACATTTCAGAAAACGTGCTCAGCTCGTCGAGAGAATGCGATTTAAGCAATAAAATTAAAAATGCACCTAAAACCTAAACCAAACGTTGCAGGTGCGTATTTCTTCGTGCGCAGTGGTCAACGCGGAACTCCCTAGCTGCCAGGAGCTCTTTTTACTGTGCGCACCCAACCAGAGCGACGGGAGGAGCACATTTCAGAAAACGTGCTCAGCTCGTCGAGAAAATGCGATTTAAGCAATAAAATTAAAAATGCACCTAAAACCTAAACCAAACGTTGCAGGTGCTTATTTCTTCATGCGCAGTGGTCAACGCGGCACTCTCTAGCTGCCAGGAGCACTTTTTACTACGCGCACCCAACCAGAGCGACGGGAGGAGCACATTTCAGAAAACGTGCTCAGCTCGTCGAGAGAATGCGATTTAAGCAATAAAATAAAAAATGCACCTAAAACCTAAACCAAACGTTGCAGGTGCTTATTTCTTCGTGCGCAGTGGTCAACGCGGCACTCCCTAGCTGCCAGGAGCTCTTTTTACTGTGTGCACCCAACCAGAGCGACGGGAGGAGCACATTTCAGAAAACGTGCTCAGCTCGTCGAGAGAATGCGATTTAAGCAATAAAATAAAAAATGCACCTAAAACCTAAACCAAACGTTGCAGGTGCTTATTTCTTCGTGCGCAGTGGTCAACGCGGAACTCCCTAGCTGCCAGGAGCTCTTTTTACTGTGCGCACCCAACCAGAGCGACGGGAGGAGCCCATTTCAGAAAACGTGCTCAGCTCGTAGAGAAAATGCGATTTAAGCAATAAAATTAAAAATGCACCTAAAACCTAAACCAAACGTTGCAGGTGCTTATTTCTTCGTGCGCAGTGCTCAACGCGACACTCCCTAGCTGCCAGGAGCACTTTTTACTGTGCGCACCCAACCAGAGTGACGGGAGAAGCACATTTCAGAAAACGTGCTCAGCTCGTCGAGAAAATGCGATTTAAGCAATAAAATTAAAAATGCACCTAAAACCTAAACCAAACGTTGCAGGTGCTTATTTCTTCATGCGCAGTGGTCAACGCGGCACTCTCTAGCTGCCAAGAGCACTTTTTACTGTGCGCACCCAACCAGAGTGACGGGATGAGCACATTTCAGAAAACGTGCTCAGCTCGTCGAGAAAATGCGATTTAAGCAATAAAATTAAAAATGCAGCTAAAACCTAAACCAAACGTTGCAGGTGCTTATTTCTTCGTGCGTAGTGCTCAACGCGGCACTCCCTAGCTGCCAGGAGCACTTTTTACTGTGCGCACCCAACCAGAGTGACGGGAGGAGCACATTTCAGAAAACGTGCTCAGCTCGTCGAGAGAATGCGATTTAAGCAATAAAATTAAAAATGCACCTAAAACCTAAACCAAGCGTTGCAGGTGCTTATTTCTTCATGCGGAGTGGTCAACGCGGCACTCTCTAGCTGCCAAGAGCACTTTTTACTGTGCGCACCCAACCAGAGTGACGGGAGGAGCACATTTCAGAAAACGTGCTCAGCTCGTCGAGAAAATGCGATTTAAGCAATAAGATTAAAAATGCACCTAAAACCTAAACCAAACGTTGCAGGTGCTTATTTCTTCATGCGCAGTGGTCAACGCGGCACTCTCTAGCTGCCAGGAGCTCTTTTTACTGTGCGCACCCAACCAAAACGACGGGAGGAGCACATTTCAGAAAACGTGCTCAGCTCGTCGAGAAAATGCGATTTAAGCAATAAAATTAAAAATGCAGCTAAAACCTAAACCAAACGTTGCAGGTGCTTATTTCTTCGTGCGCAGTGCTCAACGCGGCACTCCCTAGCTGCCAGGAGCACTTTTTACTGTGCGCACCCAACCAGAGTGACGGGAGGAGCACATTTCAGAAAACGTGCTCAGCTCGTCGAGAAAATGCGATTTAAGCAATAAAATAAAAAATGCACCTAAAACCTAAACCAAACGTTGCAGGTGCTTATTTCTTCATGCGCAGTGGTCAACGCGGCACTCTCTAGCTGCCAGGAGCACTTTTTACTACGCGCACCCAACCAGAGTGACGGGAGAAGCACATATCAGAAAACGTGCTCAGCTCGTCGAGAAAATGCGATTTAAGCAATAAAATTAAAAATGCACCTAAAACCTAAACCAAACGTTGCAGGTGCTTATTTCTTCATGCGCAGTGGTCAACGCGGCACTCTCTAGCTGCCAAGAGCACTTTTTACTGTGCGCACCCAACCAGAGTGACGGGAGGAGCACATTTCAGAAAACGTGCTCAGCTCGTCGAGAAAATGCGATTTAAGCAATAAGATTAAAAATGCACCTAAAACCTAAACCAAACGTTGCAGGTGCTTATTTCTTCATGCGCAGTGGTCAACGCGGCACTCTCTAGCTGCCAAGAGCACTTTTTACTGTGCGCACCCAACCAGAGTGACGGGAGGAGCACATTTCAGAAAACGTGCTCAGCTCGTCGAGAAAATGCGATTTAAGCAATAAGATTAAAAATGCACCTAAAACCTAAACCAAACGTTGCAGGTGCTTATTTCTTCATGCGCAGTGGTCAACGCGGCACTCTCTAGCTGCCAGGAGCACTTTTTACTACGCGCACCCAACCAGAGCGACGGGAGGAGCACATTTCAGAAAACGTGCTCAGCTCGTCGAGAGAATGCGATTTAAGCAATAAAATAAAAAAATGCACCTAAAACCTAAACCAAACGTTGCAGGTGCTTATTTCTTCGTGCGCATTGGTCAACGCGGCACTCCCTAGCTGCCAGGAGCTCTTTTTACTGTGCGCACCCAACCAGAGCGACGGGAGGAGCACATTTCAGAAAACGTGCTCAGCTCGTCGAGAAAATGCGATTTAAGCAATAAAATTAAAAATGCACCTAAAACCTAAACCAAACGTTGCAGGTGCTTATTTCTTCATGCGCAGTGGTCAACGCGGCACTCTCTAGCTGCCAGGAGCACTTTTTACTACGCGCACCCAACCAGAGAGACGGGAGGAGCATATTTCAGAAAACGTGCTCAGCTCGTCGAGAGAATGCGATTTAAGCAATAAAATAAAAAATGCACCTAAAACCTAAACCAAACGTTGCAGGTGCTTATTTCTTCGTGCGCAGTGGTCAACGCGGAACTCCCTAGCTGCGGAGCTCTTTTTACTGTGCGCACCCAACCAGAGCGACGGGAGAAGCACATTTCAGAAAACGTGCTCAGCTCGTCGAGAAAATGCGATTTAAGCAATAAAATTAAAAATGCAGCTAAAACCTAAACCAAACGTTGCAGGTGCTTATTTCTTGGTGCGTAGTGCTCAACGCGGCA
The DNA here is from genome assembly GCF_059516105.1 of Syngnathus floridae. Classification (NCBI taxonomy): domain Eukaryota; kingdom Metazoa; phylum Chordata; class Actinopteri; order Syngnathiformes; family Syngnathidae; genus Syngnathus; species Syngnathus floridae. The sequence continues at coordinate 14,492,884 of NC_142420.1, forward strand.
CTCCCTAGCTTCCAGGAGCACTTTTTACTGTGCGCACCCAACCAGAGCGACGGGAGGAGCCCATTTCAGAAAACGTGCTCAGCTCGTCGAAAAAATGCGATTTAAGCAATAAAATTAAAAATGCACCTAAAACCTAAACCAAACGTTGCAGGTGCTTATTTCTTCGTGCGCAGTGCTCAACGCGGCACTCCCTAGCTGCCAGGAGCACTTTTTACTGTGCGCACCCAACCAGAGTGACGGGAGGAGCACATTTCAGAAAACGTGCTCACCTCGTCGAGAAAATGCGATTTAAGCAATAAAATTAAAAATGCACCTAAAACCTAAACCAAACGTTGCAGGTGCTTATTTCTTCATGCGCAGTGGTCAACGCGGCACTCTCTAGCTGCCAGGAGCACTTTTTACTACGCGCACCCAACCAGAGCGACGGGAGGAGCACATTTCAGAAAACGTGCTCAGCTCGTCGAGAGAATGCGATTTAAGCAATAAAATTAAAAATGCACCTAAAACCTAAACCAAACGTTGCAGGTGCTTATTTCTTCGTGCGCAGTGGTCAACGCGGCACTCCCTAGCTGCCAGGAGCACTTTTTACTGTGCGCACCCAACCAGAGTGACGGGAGGAGCACATTTCAGAAAACGTGCTCAGCTCGCCGAGACAATGCGATTTAAGCAATAAAATTAAAAATGCACCTAAAACCTAAACCAAACGTTGCAGGTGCTTATTTCTTCGTGCGCAGTGCTCAACGCGGCACTCCCTAGCTGCCAGGAGCACTTTTTACTGTGCGCACCCAACCAGAGTGACGGGAGGAGCACATTTCAGAAAACGTGCTCAGCTCGTCGAGAAAATGCGATTTAAGCAATAAAATTAAAAATGCACCTAAAACCTAAACCAAACGTTGCAGGTGCTTATTTCTTCATGCGCAGTGGTCAACGCGGCACTCTCTAGCTGCCAAGAGCACTTTTTACTGTGCGCACCTAACCAGAGTGACGGGAGGAGCACATTTCAGAAAACGTGCTCAGCTCGTCGAGAAAATGCGATTTAAGCAATAAGATTAAAAATGCACCTAAAACCTAAACCAAACGTTGCAGGTGCTTATTTCTTCGTGCGCAGTGGTCAACGCGGCACTCCCTAGCTGCCAGGAGCACTTTTTACTGTGCGCACAAAACCAGAGTGACGGGAGGACACATTTCAGAAAACGTGCTCAGCTCGTCGAGAAAATGCGATTTAAGCAATAAAATTAAAAATGCACCTAAAACCTAAACCAAACGTTGCAGGTGCTTATTTCTTCATGCGCAGTGGTCAACGCGGCACTCTTTAGCTGCCAGGAGAACTTTTTACTATGCGCGCACAACCAGAGCGACGGGAGGAGCACATTTCAGAAAACGTGCTCAGCTCGTCGAGCAAATGCGATTTAAGCAATAAAATTAAAAATGCACCTAAAACCTAAACCAAACGTTGCAGGTGCTTATTTCTTCGTGCGCAGTGGTCAACTAGCTGCCAGGAGCTCTTTTTACTGTGCGCACCCAACCAGAGCGACGGGAGGAGCACATTTCAGAAAACGTGCTCAGCTCGTCGAGAAAATGCGATTTAAGCAATAAGATTAAAAATGCACCTAAAACCTAAACCAAACGTTGCAGGTGCTTATTTCTTCATGCACAGTGGTCAAAGCGGCACTCTCTAGCTGCCAGGAGCACTTTTTACTACGCGCACCCAACCAGAGCGACGGGAGGAGCACATTTCAGAAAACGTGCTCAGCTCGTCGAAAGAATGCGATTTAAGCAATAAAATTAAAAATGCACCTAAAACCTAAACCAAACGTTGCAGGTGCTTATTTCTTCGTGCGCAGTGGTCAACGCGGCACTCTCTAGCTGCCAAGAGCACTTTTTACTGTGCGCACCCAACCAGAGCGACGGGAGGAGCACATTTCAGAAAACGTGCTCAGCTCGTCGAGAAAATGCGATTTAAGCAATAAAATTAAAAATGCACCTAAAACCTAAACCAAACGTTGCAGGTGCTTATTTCTTCATGCGCAGTGGTCAACGCGGCACTCTCTAGCTGCCAGGAGCACTTTTTACTACGCGCACCCAACCAGAGCGACGGGAGGAGCACATTTCAGAAAACGTGCTCAGCTCGTCGAGAGAATGCGATTTAAGCAATAAAATAAAAAATGCACCTAAAACCTAAACCAAACGTTGCAGGTGCTTATTTCTTCGTGCGCAGTGGTCAACTAGCTGCCAGGAGCTCTTTTTACTGTGCGCACCCAACCAGAGCGACGGGAGGAGCACATTTCAGAAAACGTGCTCAGCTCGTCGAGAAAATGCGATTTAAGCAATAAAATTAAAAATGCAGCTAAAACCTAAACCAAACGTTGCAGGTGCTTATTTCTTCGTGCGTAGTGCTCAACGCGGCACTCCCTAGCTGCCAGGAGCACTTTTTACTGTGCGCACCCAACCAGAGTGACGGGAGGAGCACATTTCAGAAAACGTGCTCAGCTCGTCGAGAAAATGCGATTTAAGCAATAAAATTAAAAATGCACCTAAAACTTAAACCAAACGTTGCAGGTGCTTATTTCTTCATGCGCAGTGGTCAACGCGGCACTCTCTAGCTACCAAGAGCACTTTTTACTGTGCGCACCCAACCAGAGCGACGGGAGGAGCACATTTCAGAAAACGTGCTCAGCTCGTCGAGAAAATGCGATTTAAGCAATAAAATTAAAAATGCACCTAAAACCTAAACCAAACGTTGCAGGTGCTTATTTCTTCATGTGCAGTGGTCAACGCGGCACTCTCTAGCTGCCAGGAGCACTTTTTACTATGCGCGCACAACCAGAGCGACGGGAGGAGAACATTTCAGAAAACGTGCTCAGCTCGTCGAGAAAATGCGATTTAAGCAATAAAATTTAAAATGCACCTAAAACCTAAACCAAACGTTGCAGGTGCTTATTTCTTCATGCGCAGTGGTCAACGCGGCACTCTCTAGCTGCCAGGAGCACTTTTTACTGTGTGTACCCAACCAGAGTGACGGGAGGAGCACATTTCAGAAAACGTGCTCAGCTCGTGAAGAAAATGCGATTTAAGCAATAAAATTAAAAATGCACCTAAAACCTAAACCAAACGTTGCAGGTGCTTATTTCTTCATGCGCAGTGGTCAACGCGGCACTCTCTAGCTGCCAAGAGCACTTTTTACTGTACGCACCCAACCAGAGTGACGGGAGGAGCACATTTCAGAAAACGTGCTCAGCTCGTCGAGAGAATGCGATTTAAGCAATAAAATTAAAAATGCACCTAAAACCTAAACCAAACGTTGCAGGTGCTTATTTCTTCGTGCGCAGTGGTCAACGCGGAACTCCCTAGCTGCCAGGAACTATTTTTACTGTGCGCACCCAACCAGAGCGACGGGAGGAGCACATTTCAGAAAACGTGCTCAGCTCGTCGAGAAAATGCGATTTAAGCAATAAAATTAAAAATGCACCTAAAACCTAAACCAAACGTTGCAGGTGCTTATTTCTTCGTGCGCAGTGCTCAACGCGGCACTCCCTAGCTGCCAGGAGTTCTTTTTACTGTGCGCACCCAACCAGAGCGACGGGAGGAGCACATTTCAGAAAACGTGCTCAGCTCGTCGAGAAAATGCGATTTAAGCAATAAAATTAAAAATGCACCTAAAACCTAAACCAAACGTTGCAGGTGCTCATTTCTTCATGCGCAGTGGTCAACCCGGCACTCTCTAGCTGCCAGGAGCACTTTTTACTACGCGCACCCAACCAGAGCGACGGGAGGAGCACATTTCAGAAAACGTGCTCAGCTCGTCGAGAAAATGCGATTTAAGCAATAAAATTAAAAATGCACCTAAAACCTAAACCAAACGTTGCAGGTGGTTATTACTTCATGCGCAGTTGTCAACGCGGCACTCTCTAGCTGCCAGGAGCACTTTTTACTACGCGCACCCAACCAGAGCGACGGGAGGAGCACATTTCAGAAAACGTGCTCAGCTCGTCGAGAGAATGCGATTTAAGCAATAAAATAAAAAATGCACCTAAAACCTAAACCAAACGTTGCAGGTGCTTATTTCTTCGTGCGCAGTGGTCAACGCGGAACTCCCTAGCTGCCAGGAGCTATTTTTACTGTGCGCACCCAACCAGAGCGACGGGAGGAGCACATTTCAGAAAACGTGCTCAGCTCGTCGAGAAAATGCGATTTAAGCAATAAAATTAAAAATGCACCTAAAACCTAAACCAAACGTTGCAGGTGCTTATTTCTTCATGCGCAGTGGTCAACGTGGCACTCTCTAGCTGCCAGGAGCACTTTTTACTACGCGCACCCAACCAGAGCGACGGGAGGAGCACATTTCAGAAAACGTGCTCAGCTCGTCGAGAGAATGCGATTTAAGCAATAAAATTAAAAATGCACCTAAAACCTAAACCAAACGTTGCAGGTGCTTATTTCTTCGTGCGCAGTGGTCAACGCGGAACTCCCTAGCTGCCAGGAGCTCTTTTTACCGTGCGCACCCAACCAGAGCGACGGGAGGAGCACATTTCAGAAAACGTGCTCAGCTCGTCGAGACAATGCGATTTAAGCAATAAAATTAAAAATGCACCTAAAACCTAAACCAAACGTTGCAGGTGCCTATTTCTTCATGTGCAGTGGTCAACGCGGCACTCTCTAGCTGCCAGGAGCACTTTTTACTATGCGCGCACAACCAGAGCGACGGGAGGAGCACATTTCAGAAAACGTGCTCAGCTCGTCGAGAGAATGCGATTTAAGCAATAAAATTAAAAATGCACCTAAAACCTAAACCAAACGTTGCAGGTGCTTATTTCTTCGTGCGCAGTGGTCAACGCGGAACTCCCTAGCTGCCAGGAGCTATTTTTACTGTGCGCACCCAACCAGAGCGACGGGAGGAGCACATTTCAGAAAACGTGCTCAGCTCGTCGAGAGAATGCAATTTAATCAATAAAATAAAAAATGCACCTAAAACCTAAACCAAACGTTGCAGGTGCTTATTTCTTCGTGCGCAGTGGTAAACGCGGCAGTCCCTAGCTGCCAGGAGCTCTTTTTACTGTGCGCACCCAACCAGAGCGACGGGAGGAGCACATTTCAGAAAACGTGATCAGCTCGTCGAGAAAATGCGATTTAAGCAATAAAATCAAAAATGCACCTAAAACCTAAACCAAACGTTGCAGGTGCTTATTTCTTCATGCGCAGTGGTCAACGCGGCACTCTCTAGCTGCCAGGAGCACTTTTTACTACGCGCACCCAACCAGAGCGACGGGAGGAGCACATTTCAGAAAACGTGCTCAGCTCGTCGAGAGAATGCGATTTAAGCAATAAAATAAAAAATTCACCTAAAACCTAAACCAAACGTTGCAGGTGCTTATTTCTTCGTGCGCAGTGGTCAACGCGGAACTCCCTAGCTGCCAGGAGCTCTTTTTACTGTGCGCACCCAACCAGAGCGACGGGAGGAGCCCATTTCAGAAAACGTGCTCAGCTCGTCGAGAAAATGCGATTTAAGCAATAAAATTAAAAATGCACCTAAAACCTAAACCAAACGTTGCAGGTGCTTATTTCTTCGTGCGCAGTGCTCAACGCGGCACTCCCTAGCTGCCAGGAGCACTTTTTACTGTGCGCACCCAACCAGAGTGACGGGAGGAGCACATTTCAGAAAACGTGCTCACCTCGTCGAGAAAATGCGATTTAAGCAATAAAATTAAAAATGCACCTAAAACCTAAACCAAACGTTGCAGGTGCTTATTTCTTCATGCGCAGTGGTCAACGCGGCACTCTCTAGCTGCCAGGAGCACTTTTTACTACGCGCACCCAACCAGAGCGACGGGAGGAGCACATTTCAGAAAACGTGCTCAGCTCGTCGAGAGAATGCGATTTAAGCAATAAAATTAAAAATGCACCTAAAACCTAAACCAAACGTTGCAGGTGCTTATTTCTTCGTGCGCAGTGGTCAACGCGGCACTCCCTAGCTGCCAGGAGCACTTTTTACTGTGCGCACCCAACCAGAGTGACGGGAGGAGCACATTTCAGAAAACGTGCTCAGCTCATCGAGACAATGCGATTTAAGCAATAAAATTAAAAATGCACCTAAAACCTAAACCAAACGTTGCAGGTGCTTATTTCTTCGTGCGCAGTGCTCAACGCGGCACTCCCTAGCTGCCAGGAGCACTTTTTACTGTGCGCACCCAACCAGAGTGACGGGAGGAGCACATTTCAGAAAACGTGCTCAGCTCGTCGAGAAAATGCGATTTAAGCAATAAAATTAAAAATGCACCTAAAACCTAAACCAAACGTTGCAGGTGCTTATTTCTTCATGCGCAGTGGTCAACGCGGCACTCTCTAGCTGCCAAGAGCACTTTTTACTGTGCGCACCTAACCAGAGTGACGGGAGGAGCACATTTCAGAAAACGTGCTCAGCTCGTCGAGAAAATGCGATTTAAGCAATAAGATTAAAAATGCACCTAAAACCTAAACCAAACGTTGCAGATGCTTATTTCTTCATGCGCAGTGGTTAACGCGGCACTCTCTAGCTGCCAGGAGTACTTTTTACTACGCGCACCGAAACAGAGCGACGGGAGGAGCACATTTCAGAAAACGTGCTCAGCTCGGCGAGAGAATGCGATTTAAGCAATAAAATTAAAAATGCACCTAAAACCTAAACCAAACGTTGCAGGTGCTTATTTCTTCGTGCGCAGTGGTCAACGCGGCACTCTCTAGCTGCCAAGAGCACTTTTTACTACGCGCACCCAACCAGAGCGACGGGAGGAGCACATTTCAGAAAACGTGCTCAGCTCGTCGAGAAAATGCGATTTAAGCAATAAAATTAAAAATGCACCTAAAACCTAAACCAAACGTTGCAGGTGCTTATTTCTTCGTGCGCAGTGGTCAACGCGGCACTCCCTAGCTGCCAGGAGCACTTTTTACTGTGCGCACAAAACCAGAGTGACGGGAGGACACATTTCAGAAAACGTGCTCAGCTCGTCGAGAAAATGCGATTTAAGCAATAAAATTAAAAATGCACCTAAAACCTAAACCAAACGTTGCAGGTGCTTATTTCTTCATGCGCAGTGGTCAACGCGGCACTCTTTAGCTGCCAGGAGAACTTTTTACTATGCGCGCACAACCAGAGCGACGGGAGGAGCACATTTCAGAAAACGTGCTCAGCTCGTCGAGCAAATGCGATTTAAGCAATAAAATTAAAAATGCACCTAAAACCTAAACCAAACGTTGCAGGTGCTTATTTCTTCGTGCGCAGTGGTCAACGCGGCACTCTCTAGCTGCCAGGAGCACTTTTTACTACGCGCACCCAACCAGTGCGACGGGAGGAGCACATTTCAGAAAACGTGCTCAGCTCGTCGAGAGAATGCGATTTAAGAAATAAAATTAAAAATGCACCTAAAACCTAAACCAAACGTTGCAGGTGCTTATTTCTTCGTGCGCAGTGGTCAACGCGGCACTCCCTAGCTGCCAGGAGCTCTTTTTACTGTGCGCACCCAACCAGAGCGACGGGAGGAGCACATTTCAGAAAACGTGCTCAGCTTGTCGAGAAAATGCGATTTAAGCAATAAAATTAAAAATGCTTCTAAAACCTAAACCAAACGTTGCAGGTGCTTATTTCTTCGTGCGCAGTGCTCAACGCGGCACTCCCTAGCTGCCAGGAGCACTTTTTACTATGCGCACCCAACCAGAGCGACGGGAGGAGCACATTTCAGAAAACGTGCTCAGCTCGTCGAGAAAATGCGATTTAAGCAATAAAATTAAAAATGCACCTAAAACCTAAACCAAACGTTGCAGGTGCTTATTTCTTCATGCGCAGTGGTCAACGCGGCACTCCCTAGCTGCCAGGAGCTATTTTTACTGTGTGCACCCAACCAGAGCGACGGGAGGAGCACATTTCAGAAAACGTGCTCAGCTCGTCGAGAGAATGCGATTTAAGCAATAAAATAAAAAATGCACCTAAAACCTAAACCAAACGTTGCAGGTGCTTATTTCTTCGTGCGCAGTGGTCAACGCGGCACTCCCTAGCTGCCAGGAGCTCTTTTTACTGTGCGCACCCAACCAGAGCGACGGGAGGAGCATATTTCAGAAAACGTGCTCAGCTCGTCGAGAAAATGCGATTTAAGCAATAAAATTAAAAATGCACCTAAAACCTAAACCAAACGTTGCAGGTGCTTATTTCTTCATGCGCAGTGGTCAACGCGGCACTCTCTAGCTGCCAGGAGCACTTTTTACTACGCGCACCCAACCAGAGCGACGGGAGGAGCACATTTCAGAAAACGTGCTCAGCTCGTCGAGAGAATGCGATTTAAGCAATAATATAAAAAATGCACCTAAAACCTAAACAAAACGTTGCAGGTGCTTATTTCTTCGTGCACAGTGGTCAACGCGGCACTCTCTAGCTGCCAAGAGCACTTTTTACTATGCGCACCCAACCAGAGTGACGGGATGAGCACATTTCAGAAAACGTGCTCAGCTCGTCGAGAAAATGCGATTCAAGCAATAAAATTAAAAATCCACCTAAAACCTAAACCAAACGTTGCAGGTGCTTATTTCTTCGTGCGCAGTGGTCAACGCGGCACTCCCTAGCTGCCAGGAGCACTTTTTACTGTGCGCACCCAACCAGAGTGACGGAAGGAGCACATTTCAGAAAACGTACTCAGCTCGTCGAGAAAATGCGATTTAAGCAATAAAAATAAAAATGCACCTAAAACCTAAACCAAACGTTGCAGGTGCCTATTTCTTCATGTGCAGTGGTCAACGCGGCACTCTCTAGCTGCCAGGAGCACTTTTTACTATGCGCGCACAACCAGAGCGACGGGAGGAGCACATTTCAGAAAACGTGCTCAGCTCGTCGAGAGAATGCGATTTAAGCAATAAAATTAAAAATGCACCTAAAACCTAAACCAAACGTTGTAGGTGCTTATTTCTTCGTGCGCAGTGGTCAACGCGGAACTCCCTAGCTGCCAGGAGCTATTTTTACTGTGCGCACCCAACCAGAGCGACGGGAGGAGCACATTTCAGAAAACGTGCTCAGCTCGTCGAGAAAATGCGATTTAAGCAATAAAATTAAAAATCCACCTAAAACCTAAACCAAACGTTGCAGGTGCTTATTTCTTCGTGCGCAGTGCTCAAGGCGGCACTCCCTAGCTGCCAGGAGCACTTTTTACTGTGCGCACCCAACCAGAGTGACGGGAGGAGCACATTTCAGAAAACGTGCTCAGCTCGTCGAGAAAATGCGATTTAAGCAATAAAATTAAAAATGCACCTAAAACCTAAACCAAACGTTGCAGGTGCTTATTTCTTCATGCGCAGTGGTCAACGCGGCACTCTCTAGCTGCCAAGAGCACTTTTTACTGTGCGCACCCAACCAGAGTGACGGGAGGAGCACATTTCAGAAAACGTGCTCAGCTCGTCGAGAAAATGCGATTTAAGCAATAAGATTAAAAATGCACCTAAAACCTAAACCAAACGTTGCAGGTGCTTATTTCTTCATGTGCAGTGGTCAACGCGGCACTCTCTAGCTGCCAGGAGCACTTTTTACTATGCGCGCACAACCAGAGCGACGGGAGGAGCACATTTCAGAAAACGTGCTCAGCTCGTCGAGAAAATGCGATTTAAGCAATAAAATTTAAAATGCACCTAAAACCTAAACCAAACGTTGCAGGTGCTTATTTCTTCGTGCGCAGTGGTCAACGCGGCACTCCCTAGCTGCCAGGAGCTCTTTTTACTGTGCGCACCCAACCAGAGCGACGGGAGGAGCACATTTCAGAAAACGTGCTCAGCTTGTCGAGAAAATGCGATTTAAGCAATAAAATTAAAAATGCACCTAAAACCTAAACCAAACGTTGCAGGTGCTTATTTCTTCGTGCGCAGTGCTCAACGCGGCACTCCCTAGCTGCCAGGAGCACTTTTTACTATGCGCACCCAACCAGAGCGACGGGAGGAGCACATTTCAGAAAACGTGCTCAGCTCGTCGAGAAAATGCGATTTAAGCAATAAAATTAAAAATGCACCTAAAACCTAAACCAAACGTTGCAGGTGCTTAGTTCTTCATGCGCAGTGGTCAACGCGGCACTCCCGAGCTGCCAAGAGCACTTTTTACTGTGCGCACCCAACCAGAGCGACGGGAGGAGCACATTTCAGAAAACGTGCTCAGCTCGTCGAGAGAATGCGATTTAAGCAATAAAATTAAAAATGCACCTAAAACCTAAACCAAACGTTGCAGGTGCTTATTTCTTCGTGCGCAGTGGTCAACTAGCTGCCAGGAGCTCTTTTTACTGTGCGCACCCAACCAGAGCGACGGGAGGAGCACATTTCAGAAAACGTGCTCAGCTCGTCGAGAAAATGCGATTTAAGCAATAAGATTAAAAATGCACCTAAAACCTAAACCAAACGTTGCAGGTGCTTATTTCTTCATGCACAGTGGTCAAAGCGGCACTCTCTAGCTGCCAGGAGCACTTTTTACTACGCGCACCCAACCAGAGCGACGGGAGGAGCACATTTCAGAAAACGTGCTCAGCTCGTCGAGAGAATGCGATTTAAGCAATAAAATTAAAAATGCACCTAAAACCTAAACCAAACGTTGCAGGTGCTTATTTCTTCATGCGCAGTGGTCAACGCGGCACTCTCTAGCTGCCAGGAGCACTTTTTACTACGCGCACCCAACCAGAGCGACGGGAGGAGCACATTTCAGAAAACGTGCTCAGCTCGTCGAGAGAATGCGATTTAAGCAATAAAATAAAAAATGCACCTAAAACCTAAACCAAACGTTGCAGGTGCTTATTTCTTCGTGCGCAGTGGTCAACTAGCTGCCAGGAGCTCTTTTTACTGTGCGCACCCAACCAGAGCGACGGGAGGAGCACATTTCAGAAAACGTGCTCAGCTCGTCGAGAAAATGCGATTTAAGCAATAAGATTAAAAATGCACCTAAAACCTAAACCAAACGTTGCAGGTACTTATTTCTTCATGCACAGTGGTCAAAGCGGCACTCTCTAGCTGCCAGGAGCACTTTTTACTACGCGCACCCAACCAGAGCGACGGGAGGAGCACATTTCAGAAAACGTGCTCAGCTCGTCGAGAGAATGCGATTGAAGCAATAAAATTAAAAATGCACCTAAAACCTAAACCAAACGTTGCAGGTGCTTATTTCTTCGTGTGCAGTGGTCAACGCGGCACTCTCTAGCTGCCAAGAGCACTTTTTACTGTGCGCACCCAACCAGAGCGACGGGAGGAGCACATTTCAGAAAACGTGCTCAGCTCGTCGAGAAAATGCGATTTAAGCAATAAAATTAAAAATGCACCTAAAACCTAAACCAAACGTTGCAGGTGCTTATTTCTTCATGCGCAGTGGTCAACGCGGCACTCTCTAGCTGCCAGGAGCACTTTTTACTACGCGCACCCAACCAGAGCGACGGGAGGAGCACATTTCAGAAAACGTGCTCAGCTCGTCGAGAGAATGCGATTTAAGCAATAAAATAAAAAATGCACCTAAAACCTAAACCAAACGTTGCAGGTGCTTATTTCTTCGTGCGCAGTGGTCAACGCGGCACTCCCTAGCTGCCAGGAGCTCTTTTTACTGTGTGCACCCAACCAGAGCGACGGGAGGAGCACATTTCAGAAAACGTGCTCAGCTCGTCGAGAGAATGCGATTTAAGCAATAAAATAAAAAATGCACCTAAAACCTAAACCAAACGTTGCAGGTGCTTATTTCTTCGTGCGCAGTGGTCAACGCGGCACTCCCTAGCTGCCAGGAGCACTTTTTACTGTGCGCACCCAACATGAGTGACGGGAGGAGCACATTTCAGAAAACGTGCTCAGCTCGTCGAGAAAATGCGATTTAAGCAATACAATTAAAAATGCACCTAAAACCTAAACCAAACGTTGCAGGTGCTTATTTCTTCATGCGCAGTGGTCAACGCGGCACTCTCTAGCTGCCAAGAGCACTTTTTACTGTGCGCACCCAACCAGAGTGACGGGAGGAGCACATTTCAGAAAACGTGCTCAGCTCGTCGAGAAAATGCGATTTAAGCAATAAAATTAAAAATGCACCTAAAACCTAAACCAAACGTTGCAGGTGCTTATTTCTTCATGTGCAGTGGTCAACGCGGCACTCTCTAGCTGCCAGGAGCACTTTTTACTATGCGCGCACAACCAGAGCGACGGGAGGAGCACATTTCAGAAAACGTGCTCAGCTCGTCGAGAAAATGCGATTTAAGCAATAGAATTTAAAATGCACCTAAAACCTAAACCAAACGTTGCAGGTGCTTATTTCTTTGTGCGCAGTGGTCAACGCGGCACTTTTTAGCTGCCAGGAGCTCTTTTTACTGTGCGCACCCAACCAGAGCGACGGGAGGAGCACATTTCAGAAAACGTGCTCAGCTCGTCGAGAAAATGCGATTTAAGCAATAAAATTAAAAATGCAGCTAAAACCTAAACCAAACGTTGCAGGTGCTTATTTCTTCGTGCGTAGTGCTCAACGCGGCACTCCCTAGCTGCCAGGAGCACTTTTTACTGTGCGCACCCAACCAGAGTGACGGGAGGAGCACATTTCAGAAAACGTGCTCAGCTCGTCGAGAAAATGCGATTTAAGCAATAAAATTAAAAATGCACCTAAAACTTAAACCAAACGTTGCAGGTGCTTATTTCTTCATGCGCAGTGGTCAACGCGGCACTCTCTAGCTACCAAGAGCACTTTTTACTGTGCGCACCCAACCAGAGCGACGGGAGGAGCACATTTCAGAAAACGTGCTCAGCTCGTCGAGAAAATGCGATTTAAGCAATAAAATTAAAAATGCACCTAAAACCTAAACCAAACGTTGCAGGTGCTTATTTCTTCATGTGCAGTGGTCAACGCGGCACTCTCTAGCTGCCAGGAGCACTTTTTACTATGCGCGCACAACCAGAGCGACGGGAGGAGAACATTTCAGAAAACGTGCTCAGCTCGTCGAGAAAATGCGATTTAAGCAATAAAATTTAAAATGCACCTAAAACCTAAACCAAACGTTGCAGGTGCTTATTTCTTCATGCGCAGTGGTCAACGCGGCACTCTCTAGCTGCCAGGAGCACTTTTTACTGTGTGTACCCAACCAGAGTGACGGGAGGAGCACATTTCAGAAAACGTGCTCAGCTCGTGAAGAAAATGCGATTTAAGCAATAAAATTAAAAATGCACCTAAAACCTAAACCAAACGTTGCAGGTGCTTATTTCTTCATGCGCAGTGGTCAACGCGGCACTCTCTAGCTGCCAAGAGCACTTTTTACTGTACGCACCCAACCAGAGTGACGGGAGGAGCACATTTCAGAAAACGTGCTCAGCTCGTCGAGAGAATGCGATTTAAGCAATAAAATTAAAAATGCACCTAAAACCTAAACCAAACGTTGCAGGTGCTTATTTCTTCGTGCGCAGTGGTCAACGCGGAACTCCCTAGCTGCCAGGAACTATTTTTACTGTGCGCACCCAACCAGAGCGACGGGAGGAGCACATTTCAGAAAACGTGCTCAGCTCGTCGAGAAAATGCGATTTAAGCAATAAAATTAAAAATGCACCTAAAACCTAAACCAAACGTTGCAGGTGCTTATTTCTTCGTGCGCAGTGCTCAACGCGGCACTCCCTAGCTGCCAGGAGTTCTTTTTACTGTGCGCACCCAACCAGAGCGACGGGAGGAGCACATTTCAGAAAACGTGCTCAGCTCGTCGAGAAAATGCGATTTAAGCAATAAAATTAAAAATGCACCTAAAACCTAAACCAAACGTTGCAGGTGCTCATTTCTTCATGCGCAGTGGTCAACCCGGCACTCTCTTGCTGCCAGGAGCACTTTTTACTACGCGCACCCAACCAGAGCGACGGGAGGAGCACATTTCAGAAAACGTGCTCAGCTCGTCGAGAAAATGCGATTTAAGCAATAAAATTAAAAATGCACCTAAAACCTAAACCAAACGTTGCAGGTGGTTATTTCTTCATGCGCAGTTGTCAACGCGGCACTCTCTAGCTGCCAGGAGCACTTTTTACTACGCGCACCCAACCAGAGCGACGGGAGGAGCACATTTCAGAAAACGTGCTCAGCTCGTCGAGAGAATGCGATTTAAGCAATAAAATAAAAAATGCACCTAAAACCTAAACCAAACGTTGCAGGTGCTTATTTCTTCGTGCGCAGTGGTCAACGCGGAACTCCCTAGCTGCCAGGAGCTATTTTTACTGTGCGCACCCAACCAGAGCGACGGGAGGAGCACATTTCAGAAAACGTGCTCAGCTCGTCGAGAAAATGCGATTTAAGCAATAAAATTAAAAATGCACCTAAAACCTAAACCAAACGTTGCAGGTGCTTATTTCTTCGTGCGCAGTGGTCAACGCGGAACTCCCTAGCTGCCAGGAGCTCTTTTTACCGTGCGCACCCAACCAGAGCGACGGGAGGAGCACATTTCAGAAAACGTGCTCAGCTCGTCGAGACAATGCGATTTAAGCAATAAAATTAAAAATGCACCTAAAACCTAAACCAAACGTTGCAGGTGCCTATTTCTTCATGTGCAGTGGTCAACGCGGCACTCTCTAGCTGCCAGGAGCACTTTTTACTATGCGCGCACAACCAGAGCGACGGGAGGAGCACATTTCAGAAAACGTGCTCAGCTCGTCGAGAGAATGCGATTTAAGCAATAAAATTAAAAATGCACCTAAAACCTAAACCAAACGTTGCAGGTGCTTATTTCTTCGTGCGCAGTGGTCAACGCGGAACTCCCTAGCTGCCAGGAGCTATTTTTACTGTGCGCACCCAACCAGAGCGACGGGAGGAGCACATTTCAGAAAACGTGCTCAGCTCGTCGAGAGAATGCAATTTAAGCAATAAAATAAAAAATGCACCTAAAACCTAAACCAAACGTTGCAGGTGCTTATTTCTTCGTGCGCAGTGGTAAACGCGGCAGTCCCTAGCTGCCAGGAGCTCTTTTTACTGTGCGCACCCAACCAGAGCGACGGGAGGAGCACATTTCAGAAAACGTGATCAGCTCGTCGAGAAAATGCGATTTAAGCAATAAAATCAAAAATGCACCTAAAACCTAAACCAAACGTTGCAGGTGCTTATTTCTTCATGCGCAGTGGTCAACGCGGCACTCTCTAGCTGCCAGGAGCACTTTTTACTACGCGCACCCAACCAGAGCGACGGGAGGAGCACATTTCAGAAAACGTGCTCAGCTCGTCGAGAGAATGCGATTTAAGCAATAAAATAAAAAATTCACCTAAAACCTAAACCAAACGTTGCAGGTGCTTATTTCTTCGTGCGCAGTGGTCAACGCGGAACTCCCTAGCTGCCAGGAGCTCTTTTTACTGTGCGCACCCAACCAGAGCGACGGGAGGAGCCCAT
This sequence comes from Syngnathus floridae, assembly GCF_059516105.1. Lineage (NCBI taxonomy): Eukaryota > Metazoa > Chordata > Actinopteri > Syngnathiformes > Syngnathidae > Syngnathus > Syngnathus floridae. Next base: position 14,508,236 of record NC_142420.1, read on the forward strand.
TTCAGAAAACGTGCTCAGCTCGTCGAGAAAATGCGATTTAAGCAATAAAATTAAAAATGCACCTAAAACCTAAACCAAACGTTGCAGGTGCTTATTTCTTCGTGCGCAGTGCTCAACGCGGCACTCCCTAGCTGCCAGGAGCACTTTTTACTGTGCGCACCCAACCAGAGTGACGGGAGGAGCACATTTCAGAAAACGTGCTCACCTCGTCGAGAAAATGCGATTTAAGCAATAAAATTAAAAATGCACCTAAAACCTAAACCAAACGTTGCAGGTGCTTATTTCTTCATGCGCAGTGGTCAACGCGGCACTCTCTAGCTGCCAGGAGCACTTTTTACTACGCGCACCCAACCAGAGCGACGGGAGGAGCACATTTCAGAAAACGTGCTCAGCTCGTCGAGAGAATGCGATTTAAGCAATAAAATAAAAAAATGCACCTAAAACCTAAACCAAACGTTGCAGGTGCTTATTTCTTCGTGCGCAGTTTTCAACGCGGCACTCTCTAGCTGCCAGGAGCACTTTTTACTACGCGCACCCAACCAGAGCGACGGGAGGAGCACATTTCAGAAAACGTGCTCAGCTCGTCGAGAGAATGCGATTTAAGCAATAAAATAAAAAATGCACCTAAAACCTAAACCAAACGTTGCAGGTGCTTATTTCTTCGTGCGCAGTGGTCAACGCGGAACTCCCTAGCTGCCAGGAGCTCTTTTTACTGTGCGCACCCAACCAGAGCGACGGGAGGAGCCCATTTCAGAAAACGTGCTCAGCTCGTCGAGAAAATGCGATTTAAGCAATAAAATTAAAAATGCACCTAAAACCTAAACCAAACGTTGCAGGTGCTTATTTCTTCGTGCGCAGTGCTCAACGCGGCACTCCCTAGCTGCCAGGAGCAATTTTTACTGTGCGCACCCAACCAGAGTGACGGGAGGAGCACATTTCAGAAAACGTGCTCACCTCGTCGAGAAAATGCGATTTAAGCAATAAAATTAAAAATGCACCTAAAACCTAAACCAAACGTTGCAGGTGCTTATTTCTTCATGCGCAGTGGTCAACGCGGCACTCTCTAGCTGCCAGGAGCACTTTTTACTACGCGCACCCAACCAGAGCGACGGGAGGAGCACATTTCAGAAAACGTGCTCAGCTCGTCGAGAGAATGCGATTTAAGCAATAAAATAAAAAAATGCACCTAAAACCTAAACCAAACGTTGCAGGTGCTTATTTCTTCGTGCGCAGTTTTCAACGCGGCACTCCCTAGCTGCCAGGAGCTCTTTTTACTGTGTGCACCCAACCAGAGCGACGGGAGGAGCACATTTCAGAAAACGTGCTCAGCTCGTCGAGAGAATGCGATTTAAGCAATAAAATAAAAAATGCACCTAAAACCTAAACCAAACGTTGCAGGTGCTTATTTCTTCGTGCGCAGTGGTCAACGCGGAACTCCCTAGCTGCCAGGAGCTCTTTTTACTGTGCGCACCCAACCAGAGCGACGGGAGGAGCCCATTTCAGAAAACGTGCTCAGCTCGTCGAGAAAATGCGATTTAAGCAATAAAATTAAAAATGCACCTAAAACCTAAACCAAACGTTGCAGGTGCTTATTTCTTCGTGCGCAGTGCTCAACGCGGCACTCCCTAGCTGCCAGGAGCACTTTTTACTGTGCGCACCCAACCAGAGTGACGGGAGGAGCACATTTCAGAAAACGTGCTCAGCTCGTCGAGAAAATGCGATTTAAGCAATAAAATTAAAAATGCACCTAAAACCTAAACCAAACGTTGCAGGTGCTTATTTCTTCATGCGCAGTGGTCAACGCGGCACTCTCTAGCTGCCAAGAGCACTTTTTACTGTGCGCACCCAACCAGAGTGACGAGAGGAGCACATTTCAGAAAACGTGCTCAGCTCGTCGAGAAAATGCGATTTAAGCAATAAAATTAAAAATGCACCTAAAACCTAAACCAAACGTTGCAGGTGCTTATTTCTTCATGCGCAGTGGTCAACGCGGCACTCCCGAGCTGCCAAGAGCACTTTTTACTGTGCGCACCCAACCAGAGCGACGGGAGGAGCACATTTCAGAAAACGTGCTCAGCTCGTCGAGAGAATGCGATTTAAGCAATAAAATTAAAAATGCACCTAAAACCTAAACCAAACGTTGCAGGTGCTTATTTCTTCGTGCGCAGTGGTCAACGCGGAACTCCCTAGCTTCCAGGAGCTCTTTTTACTGTGCGCACCCAACCAGAGCGACGGGAGGAGCACATTTCAGAAAACGTGCTCAGCTCGTCGAGAAAATGCGATTAAAGCAATAAAATTAAAAATGCAGCTAAAACCTAAACCAAACGTTGCAGGTGCTTATTTCTTCATGCGCAGTGGTCAACGCGGCACTCCCGAGCTGCCAAGAGCACTTTTTACTGTGCGCACCCAATCAGAGCGACGGGAGGAGCACATTTCAGAAAACGTGCTCAGCTCGTCGAGAGAATGCGATTTAAGCAATAAAATTAAAAATGCACCTAAAACCTAAACCAAACGTTGCAGGTGCTTATTTCTTCGTGCGCAGGGGTCAACGCGGAACTCCCTAGCTGCCAGGAGCTCTTTTTACTTTGCGCAACCAACCAGAGAGACGGGAGGAGCACATTTCAGAAAACGTGCTCAGCTCGTCGAGAAAATGCGATTTAAGCAATAAAATTAAAAATGCACCTAAAACCTAAACCAAACGTTGCAGGTGCTTATTTCTTCATGCGCAGTGGTCAACGCGGCACTCTCTAGCTGCCAGGAGCACTTTTTACTACGCGCACCCAACCAGAGCGACGGGAGGAGCACATTTCAGAAAACGTGCTCAGCTCGTCGAGAGAATGCGATTTAAGCAATAAAATAAAAAATGCACCTAAAACCTAAACCAAACGTTGCAGGTGCTTATTTCTTCGTGCGCAGTGGTCAACGCGGCACTCCCTAGCTGCCAGGAGCTCTTTTTACTGTGTGCACCCAACCAGAGCGACGGGAGGAGCACATTTCAGAAAACGTGCTCAGCTCGTCGAGAAAATGCGATTTAAGCAATAAAATAAAAAATGCACCTAAAACCTAAACCAAACGTTGCAGGTGCTTATTTCTTCGTGCGCAGTGGTCAACGCGGAACTCCCTAGCTGCCAGGAGCTCTTTTTACTGTGCGCACCCAACCAGAGCGACGGGAGGAGCCCATTTCAGAAAACGTGCTCAGCTCGTAGAGAAAATGCGATTTAAGCAATAAAATTAAAAATGCACCTAAAACCTAAACCAAACGTTGCAGGTGCTTATTTCTTCGTGCGCAGTGGTCAACGCGGCACTCCCTAGCTGCCAGGAGCACTTTTTACTGTGCGCACCCAACCAGAGTGACGGGAGGAGCACATTTCAGAAAACGTGCTCAGCTCGTCGAGAAAATGCGATTTAAGCAATAAAATTAAAAATGCAGCTAAAACCTAAACCAAACGTTGCAGGTGCTTATTTCTTCGTGCGTAGTGCTCAACGCGGCACTCCCTAGCTGCCAGGAGCACTTTTTACTGTGCGCACCCAACCAGAGTGACGGGAGGAGCACATTTCAGAAAACGTGCTCAGCTCGTCGAGAAAATGCGATTTAAGCAATAAAATTAAAAATGCACCTAAAACCTTGCAGGTGCTTATTTCTTCATGTGCAGTGGTCAACGCGGCACTCTCTAGCTGCCAAGAGCACTTTTTACTGTGCGCACCCAACCAGAGTGACGGGAGGAGCACATTTCAGAAAACGTGCTCAGCTCGTCGAGAAAATGCGATTTAAGCAATAAGATTAAAAATGCACCTAAAACCTAAACCAAACGTTGCAGGTGCTTATTTCTTCATGCGCAGTGGTCAACGCGGCACTCTCTAGCTGCCAAGAGCACTTTTTACTGTGTGCACCCAACCAGAGAAACGGGAGGAGCAAATTTCAGAAAACGTGCTCAGCTCGTCGAGAAAATGCGATTTAAGCAATAAGATTAAAAATGCACCTAAAACCTAAACCAAACGTTGCAGGTGCTTATTTCTTCATGCGCAGTGGTCAACGCGGCACTCTCTAGCTGCCAGGAGCACTTTTTACTACGCGCACCCAACCAGAGCGACGGGAGGAGCATATTTCAGAAAACGTGCTCAGCTCGTCGAGAGAATGCGATTTAAGCAATAAAATAAAAAATGCACCTAAAACCTAAACCAAACGTTGCAGGTGCTTATTTCTTCGTGCGCAGTGGTCAACGCGGCACTCCCTAGCTGCCAGGAGCTCTTTTTACTGTGCGCACCCAACCAGAGCGACGGGAGGAGCACATTTCAGAAAACGTGCTCAGCTCGTCGAGAAAATGCGATTTAAGCAATAAAATTAAAAATGCACCTAAAACCTAAACCAAAGGTTGCAGGTGCTTATTTCTTCATGCGCAGTGGTCAACGCGGCACTCCCGAGCTGCCAAGAGCACTTTTTACTGTGCGCACCCAACCAGAGCGACGGGAGGAGCACATTTCAGAAAACGTGCTCAGCTCGTCGAGAGAATGCGATTTAAGCAATAAAATTAAAAATGCACCTAAAACCTAAACCAAACGTTGCAGGTGCTTATTTCTTCGTGCGCAGGGGTCAACGCGGAACTCCCTAGCTGCCAGGAGCTCTTTTTACTTTGCGCAACCAACCAGAGCGACGGGAGGAGCACATTTCAGAAAACGTGCTCAGCTCGTCGAGAAAATGCGATTTAAGCAATAAAATTAAAAATGCACCTAAAACCTAAACCAAACGTTGCAGGTGCTTATTTCTTCATGCGCAGTGGTCAACGCGGCACTCTCTAGCTGCCAGGAGCACTTTTTACTACGCGCACCCAACCAGAGCGACGGGAGGAGCACATTTCAGAAAACGTGCTCAGCTCGTCGAGAGAATGCGATTTAAGCAATAAAATAAAAAATGCACCTAAAACCTAAACCAAACGTTGCAGGTGCTTATTTCTTCGTGCGCAGTGGTCAACGCGGCACTCCCTAGCTGCCAGGAGCTCTTTTTACTGTGTGCACCCAACCAGAGCGACGGGAGGAGCACATTTCAGAAAACGTGCTCAGCTCGTCGAGAGAATGCGATTTAAGCAATAAAATAAAAAATGCACCTAAAACCTAAACCAAACGTTGCAGGTGCTTATTTCTTCGTGCGCAGTGGTCAACGCGGAACTCCCTAGCTGCCAGGAGCTCTTTTTACTGTGCGCACCCAACCAGAGCGACGGGAGGAGCCCATTTCAGAAAACGTGCTCAGCTCGTAGAGAAAATGCGATTTAAGCAATAAAATTAAAAATGCACCTAAAACCTAAACCAAACGTTGCAGGTGCTTATTTCTTCGTGCGCAGTGCTCAACGCGGCACTCCCTAGCTGCCAGGAGCACTTTTTACTGTGCGCACCCAACCAGAGTGACGGGAGGAGCACATTTCAGAAAACGTGCTCAGCTCGTCGAGAAAATGCGATTTAAGCAATAAAATTAAAAATGCACCTAAAACCTAAACCAAACGTTGCAGGTGTTTATTTCTTCATGCGCAGTGGTCAACGCGGAACTCCCTAGCTGCCAGGAGCTCTTTTTACTGTGCGCACCCAACCAGAGTGACGGGAGGAGCACATTTCAGAAAACGTGCTCAGCTCGTCGAGAGAATGCGATTTAAGCAATAAAATTAAAAATGCACCTAAAACCTAAACCAAACGTTGCAGGTGGTTATTTCTTCATGCGCAGTGGTCAACGCGGCACTTTCTAGCTGGCAAGAGCAGTTTTTACTGTGCGCACCCAACCAGAGTGACGGGAGGAGCACATTTCAGAAAACGTGCTCAGCTCGTCGAGAAAATGCGATTTAAGCAATAAAATTAAAAATGCACCTAAAACTTAAACCAAACGTTGCAGGTGCTTATTTCTTCGTGCGCAGTGGTCAACTCGGAACTCCCTAGCTGCCAGGAGCTATTTTTACTGTGCGCACCCAACCAGAGCGACGGGAGGAGCACATTTCAGAAAACGTGCTCAGCTCGTCGAGAAAATGCGATTAAAGCAATAAAATTAAAAATGCACCGAAAACCTAAACCAAACGTTGCAGGTGCTTATTTCTTCGTGCGCAGTGCTCAACGCGGCACTCCCTAGCTGCCAGGAGCACTTTTTACTGTGCGCACCCAACCAGAGTGACGGGAGGAGCGCATTTCAGAAAACGTGCTCAGCTCGTCGAGAAAATGCGATTTAAGCAATAAAATTAAAAATGCTCCTAAAACCTAAACCAAACGTTGCAGGTGCTTATTTCTTCATGCGCAGTGGTCAACGCGGCACTCTCTAGCTGCCAAGAGCACTTTTTATTGTGCGCACCCAACCAGAGTGACGGGAGGAGCACATTTCAGAAAACGTGCTCAGCTCGTCGAGAAAATGCGATTTAAGCAATAAGATTAAAAATGCACCTAAAACCTAAACCAAACGTTGCAGGTGCTTATTTCTTCATGCGCAGTGGTCAACGCGGCACTCTCTAGCTGCCATGATCACTTTTTACTACGCGCACCCAACCAGAGCGACGGGAGGAGCACATTTCAGAAAACGTGCTCAGCTCGTCGAGAGAATGCGATTTAAGCAATAAAATAAAAAATGCACCTAAAACCTAAACCAAACGTTGCAGGTGCTTATTTCTTCGTGCGCAGTGGTCAACGCGGCACTCCCTAGCTGCCAGGAGCTCTTTTTACTGTGCGCACCCAACCAGAGCGACGGGAGGAGCACATTTCAGAAAACGTGCTCAGCTTGTCGAGAAAATGCGATTTAAGCAATAAAATTAAAAATGCAGCTAAAACCTAAACCAAACGTTGCAGGTGCTTATTTCTTCATGCGCAGTGGTCAACGCGGCACTCTCTAACTGCCAGGAGCACTTTTTACTATGCGCGCCCAACCAGAGCGACGGGAGGAGCACATTTCAGAAAACGTGCTCAGCTCGTCGAGAAAATGCGATTAAAGCAATAAAATTAAAAATGCACCTAAAACCTAAACCAAACGTTGCAGGTGCTTGTTTTTTCATGCGCAGTGGTCAACGCGGCACTCCCGAGCTGCCAAGAGCACTTTTTACTGTGCGCACCCAACCAGAGCGACGGGAGGAGCACATTTCAGAAAACGTGCTCAGCTCGTCGAGAGAATGCGATTTAAGCAATAAAATTAAAAATGCACCTAAAACCTAAACCAAACGTTGCAGGTGCTTATTTCTTCGTGCGCAGTGGTCAACGCGGAACTCCCTAGCTGCCAGGAGCTCTTTTTACTGTGCGCACCCAACCAGAGCGACGGGAGGAGCACATTTCAGAAAACGTGCTCAGCTCGTCGAGAAAATGCGATTTAAGCAATAAAATTAAAAATGCTCCTAAAACCTAAACCAAACGTTGCAGGTGCTTATTTCTTCATTTGCAGTGGTCAACGCGGCACTCTCTAGCTGCCAGGAGCACTTTTTACTACGCGCACTCAACCAGAGCGACGGGAGGAGCACATTTCAGAAAACGTGCTCAGCTCGTCGAGAGAATGCGATTTAAGCAATAAAATAAAAAATGCACCTAAAACCTAAACCAAACGTTGCAGGTGCTTATTTCTTCGTGCGCAGTGGTCAACGCGGCACTCCCTAGCTGCCAGGAGCTCTTTTTACTGTGTGCACCCAACCAGAGCGACGGGAGGAGCACATTTCAGAAAACGTGCTCAGCTCGTCGAGAGAATGCGATTTAAGCAATAAAATAAAAAATGCACCTAAAACCTAAACCAAACGTTGCAGGTGCTTATTTCTTCGTGCGCAGTGGTCAACGCGGAACTCCCTAGCTGCCAGGAGCTCTTTTTACTGTGCGCACCCAACCAGAGCGACGGGAGGAGCCCATTTCAGAAAACGTGCTCAGCTCGTAGAGAAAATGCGATTTAAGCAATAAAATTAAAAATGCACCTAAAACCTAAACCAAACGTTGCAGGTGCTTATTTCTTCGTGCGCAGTGCTCAACGCGACACTCCCTAGCTGCCAGGAGCACTTTTTACTGTGCGCACCCAACCAGAGTGACGGGAGGAGCACATTTCAGAAAACGTGCTCAGCTCGTCGAGAAAATGCGATTTAAGCAATAAAATTAAAAATGCACCTAAAACCTAAACCAAACGTTGCAGGTGCTTATTTCTTCATGCGCAGTGGTCAACGCGGCACTCTCTAGCTGCCAAGAGCACTTTTTACTGTGCGCACCCAACCAGAGTGACGGGATGAGCACATTTCAGAAAACGTGCTCAGCTCGTCGAGAAAATGCGATTTAAGCAATAAAATTAAAAATGCAGCTAAAACCTAAACCAAACGTTGCAGGTGCTTATTTCTTCGTGCGTAGTGCTCAACGCGGCACTCCCTAGCTGCCAGGAGCACTTTTTACTGTGCGCACCCAACCAGAGTGACGGGAGGAGCACATTTCAGAAAACGTGCTCAGCTCGTCGAGAGAATGCGATTTAAGCAATAAAATTAAAAATGCACCTAAAACCTAAACCAAACGTTGCAGGTGCTTATTTCTTCATGCGCAGTGGTCAACGCGGCACTCCCGAGCTGCCAAGAGCACTTTTTACTGTGCGCACCCAACCAGAGCGACAGGAGGAGCACATTTCAGAAAACGTGCTCAGCTCGTCGAGAGAATGCGATTTAAGCAATAAAATTAAAAATGCACCTAAAACCTAAACCAAACGTTGCAGGTGCTTATTTCTTCGTGCGCAGTGGTCAACGCGGAACTCCCTAGCTGCCAGGAGCTCTTTTTACTGTGCGCACCCAACCAGAGCGACGGGAGGAGCACATTTCAGAAAACGTGCTCAGTTCGTCGAGAAAATGCGATTTAAGCAATAAAATTAAAAATGCAGCTAAAACCTAAACCAAACGTTGCAGGTGCTTATTTCTTCGTGCGTAGTCCTCAACGCAGCACTCCCTAGCTGCCAGGAGCACTTTTTACTGTGCGCACCCAACCAGAGTGACGGGAGGAGCACATTTCAGAAAACGTGCTCAGCTCGTCGAGAGAATGCGATTTAAGCAATAAAATAAAAAATGCACCTAAAACCTAAACCAAACGTTGCAGGTGCTTATTTCTTCATGCGCAGTGGTCAACGCGGCACTCTCTAGCTGCCAGGAGCACTTTTTACTACGCGCACCCAACCAGAGCGACGGGAGGAGCATATTTCAGAAAACGTGCTCAGCTCGTCGAGAGAATGCGATTTAAGCAATAAAATAAAAAATGAACCTAAAACCTAAACCAAACGTTGCAGGTGCTTATTTCTTCGTGCGCAGTGGTCAACGCGGCACTCCCTAGCTGCCAGGAGCTCTTTTTACTGTGCGCACCCAACCAGAGCGACGGGAGGAGCACATTTCAGAAAACGTGCTCAGCTCGTCGAGAAAATGCGATTTAAGCAATAAAATTAAAAATGCACCTAAATCCTAAACCAAAGGTTGCAGGTGCTTATTTCTTCATGCGCAGTGGTCAACGCGGCACTCCCGAGCTGCCAAGAGCACTTTTTACTGTGCGCACCCAACCAGAGCGACGGGAGGAGCACATTTCAGAAAACGTGCTCAGCTCGTCGAGAGAATGCGATTTAAGCAATAAAATTAAAAATGCACCTAAAACCTAAACCAAACGTTGCAGGTGCTTATTTCTTCGTGCGCAGGGGTCAACGCGGAACTCCCTAGCTGCCAGGAGCTCTTTTTACTTTGCGCAACCAACCAGAGCGACGGGAGGAGCACATTTCAGAAAACGTGCTCAGCTCGTCGAGAAAATGCGATTTAAGCAATAAAATTAAAAATGCACCTAAAACCTAAACCAAACGTTGCAGGTGCTTATTTCTTCATGCGCAGTGGTCAACGCGGCACTCTCTAGCTGCCAGGAGCACTTTTTACTACGCGCACCCAACCAGAGCGAAGGGAGGAGCACATTTCAGAAAACGTGCTCAGCTCGTCGAGAGAATGCGATTTAAGCAATAAAAATAAAAAATGCACCTAAAACCTAAACCAAACGTTGCAGGTGCTTATTTCTTCGTGCGCAGTGGTCAACGCGGCACTCCCTAGCTGCCAGGAGCTCTTTTTACTGTGTGCACCCAACCAGAGCGACGGGAGGAGCACATTTCAGAAAACGTGCTCAGCTCGTCGAGAGAATGCGATTTAAGCAATAAAATAAAAAATGCACCTAAAACCTAAACCAAACGTTGCAGGTGCTTATTTCTTCGTGCGCAGTGGTCAACGCGGAACTCCCTAGCTGCCAGGAGCTCTTTTTACTGTGCGCACCCAACCAGAGCGACGGGAGGAGCCCATTTCAGAAAACGTGCTCAGCTCGTAGAGAAAATGCGATTTAAGCAATAAAATTAAAAATGCACCTAAAACCTAAACCAAACGTTGCAGGTGCTTATTTCTTCGTGCGCAGTGCTCAACGCGGCACTCCCTAGCTGCCAGGAGCACTTTTTACTGTGCGCACCCAACCAGAGTGACGGGAGGAGCACATTTCAGAAAACGTGCTCAGCTCGTCGAGAAAATGCGATTTAAGCAATAAAATTAAAAATGCACCTAAAACCTAAACCAAACGTTGCAGGTGCTTATTTCTTCATGCGCAGTGGTCAACGCGGCACTCTCTAGCTGCCAAGAGCACTTTTTACTGTGCGCACCCAACCAGAGTGACGGGATGAGCACATTTCAGAAAACGTGCTCAGCTCGTCGAGAAAATGCGATTTAAGCAATAAAATTAAAAATGCACCTAAAACCTAAACCAAACGTTGCAGGTGCTTATTTCTTCGTGCGTAGTGCTCAACGCGGCACTCCCTAGCTGCCAGGAGCACTTTTTACTGTGCGCACCCAACCAGAGTGACGGGAGGAGCACATTTCAGAAAACGTGCTCAGCTCGTCGAGAGAATGCTATTTAAGCAATAAAATTAAAAATGCACCTAAAACCTAAACCAAACGTTGCAGGTGCTAATTTCTTCATTCGCAGTGGTCAACGCGGCACTCCCGAGCTGCCAAGAGCACTTTTTACTGTGTGCACCCAACCAGAGCGACGGCAGGAGCACATTTCAGAAAACGTGCTCAGCTCGTCGAGAGAATGCGATTTAAGCATTAAAATTAAAAATGCACCTAAAACCTAAACCAAACGTTGCAGGTGCTTATTTCTTCGTGCGCAATGGTCAACGCGGAACTCCCTAGCTACCAGGAGCTCTTTTTACTGTGCGCACCCAACCAGAGCGACGGGAGGAGCACATTTCAGAAAACGTGCTCAGCTCGTCGAGAAAATGCGATTTAAGCAATAAAATTAAAAATGCAGCTAAAACCTAAACCAAACGTTAAAGGTGCTTATTTCTTCGTGCGTAGTGCTCAACGCGGCACTCCCTAGCTGTCAGGAGCACTTTTTACTATGCGCACCCAACCAGAGTGACGGGAGGAGCACATTTCAGAAAACGTGCTCAGCTCGTCGAGAAAATGCGATTTAAGCAATAAAATTAAAAATGCACCTAAAACCTTGCAGGTGCTTATTTCTTCATGCGCAGTGGTCAACGCGGCACTCTCTAGCTGCCAAGAGCACTTTTTACTGTGCGCACCCAACCAGAGTGACGGGAGGAGCACATTTCAGAAAACGTGCTCAGCTCGTCGAGAAAATGCGATTTAAGCAATAAGATTGAAAATGCACCTAAAACCTAAACCAAACGTTGCAGGTGCTTATTTCTTCGTGCGCAGTACTCAACGCGGCACTCCCTAGCTGCCAGGAGCACTTTTTACTGTGCGCACCCAACCAGAGTGACGGGAGGAGCACATTTCAGAAAACGTGCTCAACTCGTCGAGAAAATGCGATTTAAGCAATAAAATTAAAAATGCACCTAAAACCTAAACCAAAGGTTGCAGGTGCTTATTTCTTCATGCGCAGTGGTCAACGCGGCACTCTCTAGCTGCCAGGAGCACTTTTTACTACGCGCACCCAACCAGAGCGACGGGAGGAGCACATTTCAGAAAACGTGCTCAGCTCGTCGAGAGAATGCGATTTAAGCAATAAAATAAAAAATGCACCTAAAACCTAAACCAAACGTTGCAGGTGCTTATTTCTTCGTGCGCAGTGGTCAACGCGGCACTCCCTAGCTGCCAGGAGCTCTTTTTACTGTGTGCACCCAACCAGAGCGACTGGAGGAGCACATTTCAGAAAACGTGCTCAGCTCGTCGAGAGAATGCGATTTAAGCAATAAAATAAAAAATGCACCTAAAACCTAAACCAAACGTTGCAGGTGCTTATTTCTTCGTGCGCAGTGGTCAACGCGGAACTCCCTAGCTGCCAGGAGCTCTTTTTACTGTGCGCACCCAACCAGAGCGACGGGAGGAGCCCATTTCAGAAAACGTGCTCAGCTCGTCGAGAGAATGCGATTTAAGCAATAAAATTAAAAATGCACCTAAAACCTAAACCAAACGTTGCAGGTGCTTATTTCTTCGTGCGCAGTGGTCAACGCGGAACTCCCTAGCTGCCAGGAGCTCTTTTTACTGTGCGCACCCAACCAGAGCGACGGGAGGAGCACATTTCAGAAAACGTGCTCAGCTCGTCGAGAAACTGCGATTTAAGCAATAAAATTAAAAATGCACCTAAAACCTAAACCAAACGTTGCAGGTGGTTATTTCTTCATGCGCAGTGGTCAACGCGGCACTCTCTAGCTGCCAGGAGCACTTTTTACTACGCGCACCCAACCAGAGCGACGGGAGGACCACATTTCAGAAAACGTGCTCAGCTCGTCGAGAGAATGCAATTTAAGCAATAAAATAAAAAATGCACTTAAAACCTAAACCAAACGTTGCAGGTGCTTATTTCTTCGTGCGCAGTGGTCAACGCGGCACTCCCTAGCTGCCAGGAGCTCTTTTTACTGTGCGCACCCAACCAGAGCGACGGGAGGAGCCCATTTCAGAAAACGTGCTCAGCTCGTCGAGAGAATGCGATTTAAGCAATAAAATTAAAAATGCACCTAAAACCTAAACCAAACGTTGCAGGTGCTTATTTCTTCGTGCGCAGTGGTCAACGCGGAACTCCCTAGCTGCCAGGAGTTCTTTTTACTGTGCGCACCCAACCAGAGCGACGGGAGGAGCACATTTCAGAAAACGTGCTCAGCTCGTCGAGAAACTGCGATTTAAGCAATAAAATTAAAAATGCACCTAAAACCTAAACCAAACGTTGCAGGTGGTTATTTCTTCATGCGCAGTGGTCAACGCGGCACTCTCTAGCTGCCAGGAGCACTTTTTACTACGCGCACCCAACCAGAGCGACGGGAGGAGCACATTTCAGAAAACGTGCTCAGCTCGTCGAGAGAATGCGATTTAAGCAATAAAATAAAAAATGCACCTAAAACCTAAACCAAGCGTTGCAGGTGCTTATTTCTTCGTGCGCAGTGGTCAACGCGGCACTCCCTAGCTGCCAGGAGCTCTTTTTACTGTGCACACCCAACCAGAGCGACGGGAGGAGCATATTTCATAAAACGTGCTCAGCTCGTCGAGAAAATGCGATTTAAGCAATAAAATTAAAAATGCACCTAAAACCTAAACCAAACGTTGCAGGTGCCTATTTCTTCATGTGCAGTGGTCAACGCGGCACTCTCTAGCTGCCAGGAGCACTTTTTACTATGCGCGCACAACCAGAGCGACGGGAGGAGCACATTTCAGAAAACGTGCTCAGCTCGTCGAGAAAATGCGATTTAAGCAATAAAATTTAAAATGCACCTAAAACCTAAACCAAACGTTGCAGGTGCTTATTTATTTGTGCGCAGTGGTCAACGCGGCACTCTTTAGCTACCAAGAGCACTTTTTACTATGCGCACCCAACCAGAGTGACGGGAGGAGCACATTTCAGAAAACGTGCTCAGCTCGTCGAGAAAATGCGATTTAAGCAATAAAATTAAAAATGCACCTAAAACCTAAACCAAACGTTGCAGGTGGTTATTTCTTCATGCGCAGTGGTCAACGCGGCACTTTCTAGCTGGCAAGAGCAGTTTTTACTGTGCGCACCCAACCAGAGTGACGGGAGGAGCACATTTCAGAAAACGTGCTCAGCTCGTCGAGAAAATGCGATTTAAGCAATAAAATTAAAAATGCACCTAAAACTTAAACCAAACGTTGCAGGTGCTTATTTCTTCGTGCGAAGTGGTCAACTCGGAACTCCCTAGCTGCCAGGAGCTATTTTTACTGTGCGCACCCAACCAGAGCGACGGGAGGAGCACATTTCAGAAAACGTGCTCAGCTCGTCGAGAAAATGCGATTTAAGCAATAAAATTAAAAATGCACCGAAAACCTAAACCAAACGTTGCAGGTGCTTATTTCTTCGTGCGCAGTGCTCAACGCGGCACTCCCTAGCTGCCAGGAGCACTTTTTACTGTGCGCACCCAACCAGAGTGACGGGAGGAGCGCATTTCAGAAAACGTGCTCAGCTCGTCGAGAAAATGCGATTTAAGCAATAAAATTAAAAATGCTCCTAAAACCTAAACCAAACGTTGCAGGTGCTTATTTCTTCATGCGCAGTGGTCAACGCGGCACTCTCTAGCTGCCAAGAGCACTTTTTATTGTGCGCACCCAACCAGAGTGACGGGAGGAGCACATTTCAGAAAACGTGCTCAGCTCGTCGAGAAAATGCGATTTAAGCAATAAGATTAAAAATGCACCTAAAACCTAAACCAAACGTTGCAGGTGCTTATTTCTTCATGCGCAGTGGTCAACGCGGCACTCTCTAGCTGCCATGATCACTTTTTACTACGCGCACCCAACCAGAGCGACGGGAGGAGCACATTTCAGAAAACGTGCTCAGCTCGTCGAGAGAATGCGATTTAAGCAATAAAATAAAAAATGCACCTAAAACCTAAACCAAACGTTGCAGGTGCTTATTTCTTCGTGCGCAGTGGTCAACGCGGCACTCCCTAGCTGCCAGGAGCTCTTTTTACTGTGCGCACCCAACCAGAGCGACGGGAGGAGCACATTTCAGAAAACGTGCTCAGCTTGTCGAGAAAATGCGATTTAAGCAATAAAATTAAAAATGCAGCTAAAACCTAAACCAAACGTTGCAGGTGCTTATTTCTTCATGCGCAGTGGTCAACGCGGCACTCTCTAACTGCCAGGAGCACTTTTTACTATGCGCGCCCAACCAGAGCGACGGGAGGAGCACATTTCAGAAAACGTGCTCAGCTCGTCGAGAAAATGCGATTTAAGCAATAAAATTAAAAATGCACCTAAAACCTTGCAGGTGCTTATTTCTTCATGCGCAGTGGTCAACGCGGCACTCTCTAGCTGCCAAGAGCACTTTTTACTGTGCGCACCCAACCAGAGTGACGGGAGGAGCACATTTCAGAAAACGTGCTCAGCTCGTCGAGAAAATGCGATTTAAGCAATAAGATTGAAAATGCACCTAAAACCTAAACCAAACGTTGCAGGTGCTTATTTCTTCGTGCGCAGTACTCAACGCGGCACTCCCTAGCTGCCAGGAGCACTTTTTACTGTGCGCACCCAACCAGAGTGACGGGAGGAGCACATTTCAGAAAACGTGCTCAACTCGTCGAGAAAATGCTATTTAAGCAATAAAATTAAAAATGCACCTAAAACCTAAACCAAAGGTTGCAGGTGCTTATTTCTTCATGCGCAGTGGTCAACGCGGCACTCTCTAGCTGCCAGGAGCACTTTTTACTACGCGCACCCAACCAGAGCGACGGGAGGAGCACATTTCAGAAAACGTGCTCAGCTCGTCGAGAGAATGCGATTTAAGCAATAAAATAAAAAATGCACCTAAAACCTAAACCAAACGTTGCAGGTGCTTATTTCTTCGTGCGCAGTGGTCAACGCGGCACTCCCTAGCTGCCAGGAGCTCTTTTTACTGTGTGCACCCAACCAGAGCGACTGGAGGAGCACATTTCAGAAAACGTGCTCAGCTCGTCGAGAGAATGCGATTTAAGCAATAAAATAAAAAATGCACCTAAAACCTAAACCAAACGTTGCAGGTGCTTATTTCTTCGTGCGCAGTGGTCAACGCGGAACTCCCTAGCTGCCAGGAGCTCTTTTTACTGTGCGCACCCAACCAGAGCGACGGGAGGAGCCCATTTCAGAAAACGTGCTCAGCTCGTCGAGAGAATGCGATTTAAGCAATAAAATTAAAAATGCACCCAAAACCTAAACCAAACGTTGCAGGTGGTTATTTCTTCAAGTGCAGTGGTCAACGCGGCACTCTCTAGCTGCCAGGAGCACTTTTTACTATGCGCGCCCAACCAGAGCGACGGGAGGAGCACGTTTCAGAAAACGTGCTCAGCTCGTCGAGAAAATGCGATTTAAGCAATAAAATTAAAAATGCACCTAAAACCTAACCCAAACGTTGCAGGTGCTTATTTCTTCATGTGCAGTGGTCAACGCGGCACTCCCTAGCTGCCAGGAGCACTTTTTACTGTGCGCACCCAACCAGAGTGACGGGAGGAGCACATTTCAGAAAACGTGCTCAGCTCGTCGAGAAAATGCGATTTAAGCAATAAAATTAAAAATGCACCTAAAACCTAAACCAAACGTTGCAGGTGCTTATTTCTTCATGCGCAGTGGTCAACGCGGCACTCTCTAGCTGCCAAGAGCACTTTTTACTGTGCGCACCCAACCAGAGTGACGGGATGAGCACATTTCAGAAAACGTGCTCAGCTCGTCGAGAAAATGCGATTTAAGCAATAAAATTAAAAATGCAGCTAAAACCTAAACCAAACGTTGCAGGTGCTTAATTCTTCGTGCGTAGTGCTCAACGCGGCACTCCCTAGCTGCCAGGAGCACTTTTTACTGTGCGCACCCAACCAGAGTGACGGGAGGAGCACATTTCAGAAAACGTGCTCAG
Organism: Syngnathus floridae; assembly: GCF_059516105.1. NCBI lineage: Eukaryota > Metazoa > Chordata > Actinopteri > Syngnathiformes > Syngnathidae > Syngnathus > Syngnathus floridae. The sequence continues at coordinate 14,525,054 of NC_142420.1, forward strand.
CTCGTCGAGAGAATGCGATTTAAGCAATAAAATTAAAAATGCACCTTAAACCTAAACCAAACGTTGCAGGTGCTTATTTCTTCATGCGCAGTGGTCAACGCGGCACTCCCGAGCTGCCAAGAGCACTTTTTACTGTGCGCATCCAACCAGAGCGACGGGAGGAGCACATTTCAGAAAACGTGCTCAGCTCGTCGAGAGAATGCGATTTAAGCAATAAAATTAAAAATGCACCTAAAACCTAAACCAAACGTTGCAGGTGCTTATTTCTTCGTGCGCAGTGGTCAACGCGGAACTCCCTAGCTGCCAGGAGCTCTTTTTACTGTGCGCACCCAACCAGAGCGACGGGAGGAGCACATTTCAGAAAACGTGCTCAGCTCGTCGAGAAAATGCGATTTAAGCAATAAAATTAAAAATGCAGCTAAAACCTAAACCAAACGTTGCAGGTGCTTATTTCTTCGTGCGTAGTGCTCAACGCAGCACTCCCTAGCTGCCAGGAGCACTTTTTACTGTGCGCACCCAACCAGAGTGACGGGAGGAGCACATTTCAGAAAACGTGCTCAGCTCGTCGAGAAAATGCGATTTAAGCAATAAAATTAAAAATGCACCTAAAACCTAAACCAAGCGTTGCAGGTGCTTATTTCTTCATGCGGAGTGGTCAACGCGGCACTCTCTAGCTGCAAAGAGCACTTTTTACTGTGCGCACCCAACCAGAGTGACGGGAGGAGCACATTTCAGAAAACGTGCTCAGCTCGTCGAGAAAATGCGATTTAAGCAATAAGATTAAAAATGCACCTAAAACCTAAACCAAACGTTGCAGGTGCTTATTTCTTCATGCGCAGTGGTCAACGCGGCACTCTCTAGCTGCCAGGAGCACTTTTTACTACGCGCACCCAACCAGAGCGACGGGAGGAGCATATTTCAGAAAACGTGCTCAGCTCGTCGAGAGAATGCGATTTAAGCAATAAAATAAAAAATGCACCTAAAACCTAAACCAAACGTTGCAGGTGCTTATTTCTTCGTGCGCAGTGGTCAACGCGGCACTCCCTAGCTGCCAGGAGCTCTTTTTACTGTGCGCACCCAACCAGAGCGACGGGAGGAGCACATTTCAGAAAACGTGCTCAGCTCGTCGAGAAAATGCGATTTAAGCAATAAAATTAAAAATGCAGCTAAAACCTAAACCAAACGTTGCAGGTGCTTATTTCTTCGTGCGCAGTGCTCAACGCGGCACTCCCTAGCTGCCAGGAGCACTTTTTACTGTGCGCACCCAACCAGAGTGACGGGAGGAGCACATTTCAGAAAACGTGCTCAGCTCGTCGAGAAAATGCGATTTAAGCAATAAAATTAAAAATGCACCCAAAACCTAAACCAAACGTTGCAGGTGGTTATTTCTTCAAGCGCAGTGGTCAACGCGGCACTCTCTAGCTGCCAGGAGCACTTTTTACTATGCGCGCCCAACCAGAGCGACGGGAGGAGCACGTTTCAGAAAACGTGCTCAGCTCGTCGAGAAAATGCGATTTAAGCAATAAAATTAAAAATGCACCTAAAACCTAACCCAAACGTTGCAGGTGCTTATTTCTTCATGTGCAGTTGTCAACGCGGCACTCCCTAGCTGCCAGGAGCACTTTTTACTGTGCGCACCCAACCAGAGTGACGGAAGGAGCACATTTCAGAAAACGTGCTCAGCTCGTCGAGAAAATGCAATTTAAGCAATAAGATTAAAAATGCACCTAAAACCTAAACCAAACGTTGCAGGTTCTTATTTCTTCATGCGCAGTGGTCAACGTGGCACTCTCTAGCTGCCAGGAGCACTTTTTACTGTGTGCACCCAACCAGAGTGACGGGAGGAGCACATTTCAGAAAACGTGCTCAGCTCGTCGAGAAAATGCGATTTAAGCAATAAAATTAAAAATGCACCTAAAACCTAAACCAAACGTTGCAGGTGCTTATTTTTTCATGCGCAGTGGTCAACGCGGCACTCTCTAGCTGCCAAGAGCACTTTTTACTGTGCGCACCCAACCAGAGTGACGGGAGGAGCACATTTCAGAAAACGTGCTCAGCTCGTCGAGAAAATGCGATTTAAGCAATAAAATTAAAAATGCACCTAAAACCTTGCAGGTGCTTATTTCTTCATGCGCAGTGGTCAACGCGGCACTCTCTAGCTGCCAAGAGCACTTTTTACTGTGCGCACCCAACCAGAGTGACGGGAGGAGCACATTTCAGAAAACGTGCTCAGCTCGTCGAGAAAATGCGATTTAAGCAATAAGATTGAAAATGCACCTAAAACCTAAACCAAACGTTGCAGGTGCCTATTTCTTCGTGCGCAGTACTCAACGCGGCACTCCCTAGCTGCCAGGAGCACTTTTTACTGTGCGCACCCAACCAGAGTGACGGGAGGAGCACATTTCAGAAAACGTGCTCAACTCGTCGAGAAAATGCTATTTAAGCAATAAAATTAAAAATGCACCTAAAACCTAAACCAAAGGTTGCAGGTGCTTATTTCTTCATGCGCAGTGGTCAACGCGGCACTCTCTAGCTGCCAGGAGCACTTTTTACTACGCGCACCCAACCAGAGCGACGGGAGGAGCACATTTCAGAAAACGTGCTCAGCTCGTCGAGAGAATGCGATTTAAGCAATAAAATAAAAAATGCACCTAAAACCTAAACCAAACGTTGCAGGTGCTTATTTCTTCGTGCGCAGTGGTCAACGCGGCACTCCCTAGCTGCCAGGAGCTCTTTTTACTGTGTGCACCCAACCAGAGCGACTGGAGGAGCACATTTCAGAAAACGTGCTCAGCTCGTCAAGAGAATGCGATTTAAGCAATAAAATAAAAAATGCACCTAAAACCTAAACCAAACGTTGCAGGTGCTTATTTCTTCGTGCGCAGTGGTCAACGCGGAACTCCCTAGCTGCCAGGAGCTCTTTTTACTGTGCGCACCCAACCAGAGCGACGGGAGGAGCCCATTTCAGAAAACGTGCTCAGCTCGTCGAGAGAATGCGATTTAAGCAATAAAATTAAAAATGCACCTAAAACCTAAACCAAACGTTGCAGGTGCTTATTTCTTCGTGCGCAGTGGTCAACGCGGAACTCCCTAGCTGCCAGGAGCTCTTTTTACTGTGCGCACCCAACCAGAGCGACGGGAGGAGCACATTTCAGAAAACGTGCTCAGCTCGTCGAGAAACTGCGATTTAAGCAATAAAATTAAAAATGCACCTAAAACCTAAACCAAACGTTGCAGGTGGTTATTTCTTCATGCGCAGTGGTCAACGCGGCACTCTCTAGCTGCCAGGAGCACTTTTTACTACGCGCACCCAACCAGAGCGACGGGAGGAGCACATTTCAGAAAACGTGCTCAGCTCGTCGAGAGAATGCAATTTAAGCAATAAAATAAAAAATGCACTTAAAACCTAAACCAAACGTTGCAGGTGCTTATTTCTTCGTGCGCAGTGGTCAACGCGGCACTCCCTAGCTGCCAGGAGCTCTTTTTACTGTGTGCACCCAACCAGAGCGACGGGAGGAGCACATTTCAGAAAACGTGCTCAGCTCGTCGAGAGAATGCGATTTAAGCAATAAAATAAAAAATGCACCTAAAACCTAAACCAAACGTTGCAGGTGCTTATTTCTTCGTGCGCAGTGGTCAACGCGGAACTCCCTAGCTGCCAGGAGCTCTTTTTACTGTGCGCACCCAACCAGAGCGACGGGAGGAGCCCATTTCAGAAAACGTGCTCAGCTCGTAGAGAAAATGCGATTTAAGCAATAAAATTAAAAATGCACCTAAAACCTAAACCAAACGTTGCAGGTGCTTATTTCTTCGTGCGCAGTGCTCAACGCGACACTCCCTAGCTGCCAGGAGCACTTTTTACTGTGCGCACCCAACCAGAGTGACGGGAGGAGCACATTTCAGAAAACGTGCTCAGCTCGTCGAGAAAATGCGATTTAAGCAATAAAATTAAAAATGCACCTAAAACCTAAACCAAACGTTGCAGGTGCTTAATTCTTCGTGCGTAGTGCTCAACGCGGCACTCCCTAGCTGCCAGGAGCACTTTTTACTGTGCGCACCCAACCAGAGTGACGGGAGGAGCACATTTCAGAAAACGTGCTCAGCTCGTCGAGAGAATGCGATTTAAGCAATAAAATTAAAAATGCACCTAAAACCTAAACCAAACGTTGCAGGTGCTTATTTCTTCATGCGCAGTGGTCAACGCGGCACTCCCGAGCTGCCAAGAGCACTTTTTACTGTGCGCACCCAACCAGAGCGACGGGAGGAGCACATTTCAGAAAACGTGCTCAGCTCGTCGAGAGAATGCGATTTAAGCAATAAAATTAAAAATGCACCTAAAACCTAAACCAAACGTTGCAGGTGCTTATTTCTTCGTGCGCAGTGGTCAACGCGGAACTCCCTAGCTGCCAGGAGCTCTTTTTACTGTGCGCACCCAACCAGAGCGACGGGAGGAGCACATTTCAGAAAACGTGCTCAGCTCGTCGAGAAAATGCGATTTAAGCAATAAAATTAAAAATGCAGCTAAAACCTAAACCAAACGTTGCAGGTGCTTATTTCTTCGTGCGTAGTGCTCAACGCAGCACTCCCTAGCTGCCAGGAGCACTTTTTACTGTGCGCACCCAACCAGAGTGACGGGAGGAGCACATTTCAGAAAACGTGCTCAGCTCGTCGAGAAAATGCGATTTAAGCAATAAAATTAAAAATGCACCTAAAACCTAAACCAAGCGTTGCAGGTGCTTATTTCTTCATGCGGAGTGGTCAACGCGGCACTCTCTAGCTGCAAAGAGCACTTTTTACTGTGCGCACCCAACCAGAGTGACGGGAGGAGCACATTTCAGAAAACGTGCTCAGCTCGTCGAGAAAATGCGATTTAAGCAATAAGATTAAAAATGCACCTAAAACCTAAACCAAACGTTGCAGGTGCTTATTTCTTCATGCGCAGTGGTCAACGCGGCACTCTCTAGCTGCCAGGAGCACTTTTTACTACGCGCACCCAACCAGAGCGACGGGAGGAGCATATTTCAGAAAACGTGCTCAGCTCGTCGAGAGAATGCGATTTAAGCAATAAAATAAAAAATGCACCTAAAACCTAAACCAAACGTTGCAGGTGCTTATTTCTTCGTGCGCAGTGGTCAACGCGGCACTCCCTAGCTGCCAGGAGCTCTTTTTACTGTGCGCACCCAACCAGAGCGACGGGAGGAGCACATTTCAGAAAACGTGCTCAGCTCGTCGAGAAAATGCGATTTAAGCAATAAAATTAAAAATGCAGCTAAAACCTAAACCAAACGTTGCAGGTGCTTATTTCTTCGTGCGCAGTGCTCAACGCGGCACTCCCGAGCTGCCAGGAGCACTTTTTACTGTGCGCACCCAACCAGAGTGACGGGAGGAGCACATTTCAGAAAACGTGCTCAGCTCGTCGAGAAAATGCGATTTAAGCAATAAAATTAAAAATGCACCCAAAACCTAAACCAAACGTTGCAGGTGGTTATTTCTTCAAGCGCAGTGGTCAACGCGGCACTCTCTAGCTGCCAGGAGCACTTTTTACTATGCGCGCCCAACCAGAGCGACGGGAGGAGCACGTTTCAGAAAACGTGCTCAGCTCGTCGAGAAAATGCGATTTAAGCAATAAAATTAAAAATGCACCTAAAACCTAACCCAAACGTTGCAGGTGCTTATTTCTTCATGTGCAGTGGTCAACGCGGCACTCCCTAGCTGCCAGGAGCACTTTTTACTGTGCGCACCCAACCAGAGTGACGGAAGGAGCACATTTCAGAAAACGTGCTCAGCTCGTCGAGAAAATGCAATTTAAGCAATAAGATTAAAAATGCACCTAAAACCTAAACCAAACGTTGCAGGTTCTTATTTCTTCATGCGCAGTGGTCAACGTGGCACTCTCTAGCTGCCAGGAGCACTTTTTACTGTGTGCACCCAACCAGAGTGACGGGAGGAGCACATTTCAGAAAACGTGCTCAGCTCGTCGAGAAAATGCGATTTAAGCAATAAAATTAAAAATGCACCTAAAACCTAAACCAAACGTTGCAGGTGCTTATTTCTTCATGCGCAGTGGTCAACGCGGCACTCTCTAGCTGCCAAGAGCACTTTTTACTGTGCGCACCCAACCAGAGTGACGGGAGGAGCACATTTCAGAAAACGTGCTCAGCTCGTCGAGAAAATGCGATTTAAGCAATAAGATTAAAAATGCACCTAAAACCTAAACCAAACGTTGCAGGTGCTTATTTCTTCATGCGCAGTGGTCAACGCGGCACTCTCTAGCTGCCAGGAGCACTTTTTACTACGCGCACCCAACCAGAGCGACGGGAGGAGCACATTTCAGAAAACGTGCTCAGCTCGTCGAGAGAATGCGATTTAAACAATAAAATAAAAAATGCACCTAAAACCTAAACCAAACGTTGCAGGTGCTTATTTCTTCATGCGCAGTGGTCAGCGCGGCACTCTCTAGCTGCCAGGAGCACTTTTTACTACGCGCACCCAACCAGAGCGACGGGAGGAGCACATTTCAGAAAACGTGCTCAGCTCGTCGAGAGAATGCGATTTAAGAAATAAAATAAAAAATGGACCTAAAACCTAAACCAAACGTTGCAGGTGCTTATTTCTTCGTGCGCAGTGGTCAACGCGGCACTCCCTAGCTGCCAGGAGCTCTTTTTACTGTGTGCACCCAACCAGAGCGACGGGAGGAGCACATTTCAGAAAACGTGCTCAGCTCGTCGAGAGAATGCGATTTAAGCAATAAAATAAAAAATGCACCTAAAACCTAAACCAAACGTTGCAGGTGCTTATTTCTTCGTGCGCAGTGGTCAACGCGGAACTCCCTAGCTGCCAGGAGCTCTTTTTACTGTGCGCACCCAACCAGAGCGACGGGAGGAGCCCATTTCAGAAAAACTGCTCAGCTCGTCGAGAAAATGCGATTTAAGCAATAAAATTAAAAATGCACCTAAAACCTAAACCAAACGTTGCAGGTGCTTATTTCTTCGTGCGCAGTGCTCAACGCGGCACTCCCTAGCTGCCAGGAGCACTTTTTACTGTGCGCACCCAACCAGAGTGACGGGAGGAGCACATTTCAGAAAACGTGCTCAGCTCGTCGAGAAAATGCGATTTAAGCAATAAAATTAAAAATGCACCTAAAACCTAAACCAAACGTTGCAGGTGCTTATTTCTTCATGCGCAGTGGTCAACGCGGCACTCTCTAGCTGCCAAGAGCACTTTTTACTGTGCGCACCCAACCAGAGTGACGAGAGGAGCACATTTCAGAAAACGTGCTCAGCTCGTCGAGAAAATGCGATTTAAGCAATAAAATTAAAAATGCACCTAAAACCTAAACCAAACGTTGCAGGTGCTTATTTCTTCGTGCGCAGTGGTCAACGCGGAACTCCCTAGCTGCCAGGAGCTCTTTTTACTGTGCGCACCCAACCAGAGCGACGGGAGGAGCCCATTTCAGAAAACGTGCTCAGCTCGTAGAGAAAATGCGATTTAAGCAATAAAATTAAAAATGCACCTAAAACCTAAACCAAACGTTGCAGGTGCTTATTTCTTCGTGCGCAGTGCTCAACGCGACACTCCCTAGCTGCCAGGAGCACTTTTTACTGTGCGCACCCAACCAGAGTGACGGGAGGAGCACATTTCAGAAAACGTGCTCAGCTCGTCGAGAAAATGCGATTTAAGCAATAAAATTAAAAATGCACCTAAAACCTAAACCAAGCGTTGCAGGTGCTTATTTCTTCATGCGGAGTGGTCAACGCGGCACTCTCTAGCTGCCAAGAGCACTTTTTACTGTGCGCACCCAACCAGAGTGACGGGAGGAGCACATTTCAGAAAACGTGCTCAGCTCGTCGAGAAAATGCGATTTAAGCAATAAGATTAAAAATGCACCTAAAACCTAAACCAAACGTTGCAGGTGCTTATTTCTTCATGCGCAGTGGTCAACGCGGCACTCTCTAGCTGCCAGGAGCACTTTTTACTACGCGCACCCAACCAGAGCGACGGGAGGAGCATATTTCAGAAAACGTGCTCAGCTCGTCGAGAGAATGCGATTTAAGCAATAAAATAAAAAATGCACCTAAAACCTAAACCAAACGTTGCAGGTGCTTATTTCTTCGTGCGCAGTGGTCAACGCGGCACTCCCTAGCTGCCAGGAGCTCTTTTTACTGTGCGCACCCAACCAGAGCGACGGGAGGAGCACATTTCAGAAAACGTGCTCAGCTCGTCGAGAAAATGCGATTTAAGCAATAAAATTAAAAATGCAGCTAAAACCTAAACCAAACGTTGCAGGTGCTTATTTATTCGTGCGCAGTGCTCAACGCGGCACTCCCTAGCTGCCAGGAGCACTTTTTACTGTGCGCACCAAACCAGAGTGACGGGAGGAGCACATTTCAGAAAACGTGCTCAGCTCGTCGAGAAAATGCGATTTAAGCAATAAAATTAAAAATGCACCCAAAACCTAAACCAAACGTTGCAGGTGGTTATTTCTTCAAGCGCAGTGGTCAACGCGGCACTCTCTAGCTGCCAGGAGCACTTTTTACTATGCGCGCCCAACCAGAGCGACGGGAGGAGCACGTTTCAGAAAACGTGCTCAGCTCGTCGAGAAAATGCGATTTAAGCAATAAAATTAAAAATGCACCTAAAACCTAACCCAAACGTTGCAGGTGCTTATTTCTTCATGTGCAGTGGTCAACGCGGCACTCCCTAGCTGCCAGGAGCACTTTTTACTGTGCGCACCCAACCAGAGTGACGGGAGGAGCACATTTCAGAAAACGTGCTCAGCTCGTCGAGAAAATGCGATTTAAGCAATAAAATTAAAAATGCACCTAAAACCTAAACCAAACGTTGCAGGTGCTTATTTCTTCATGCGCAGTGGTCAACGCGGCACTCTCTAGCTGCCAAGAGCACTTTTTACTGTGCGCACCCAACCAGAGTGACGGGATGAGCACATTTCAGAAAACGTGCTCAGCTCGTCGAGAAAATGCGATTTAAGCAATAAAATTAAAAATGCAGCTAAAACCTAAACCAAACGTTGCAGGTGCTTAATTCTTCGTGCGTAGTGCTCAACGCGGCACTCCCTAGCTGCCAGGAGCACTTTTTACTGTGCGCACCCAACCAGAGTGACGGGAGGAGCACATTTCAGAAAACGTGCTCAGCTCGTCGAGAGAATGCGATTTAAGCAATAAAATTAAAAATGCACCTAAAACCTAAACCAAACGTTGCAGGTGCTTATTTCTTCATGCGCAGTGGTCAACGCGGCACTCCCGAGCTGCCAAGAGCACTTTTTACTGTGCGCACCCAACCAGAGCGACGGGAGGAGCACATTTCAGAAAACGTGCTCAGCTCGTCGAGAGAATGCGATTTAAGCAATAAAATTAAAAATGCACCTAAAACCTAAACCAAACGTTGCAGGTGCTTATTTCTTCGTGCGCAGTGGTCAACGCGGAACTCCCTAGCTGCCAGGAGCTCTTTTTACTGTGCGCACCCAACCAGAGCGACGGGAGGAGCACATTTCAGAAAACGTGCTCAGCTCGTCGAGAAAATGCGATTTAAGCAATAAAATTAAAAATGCAGCTAAAACCTAAACCAAACGTTGCAGGTGCTTATTTCTTCGTGCGTAGTGCTCAACGCAGCACTCCCTAGCTGCCAGGAGCACTTTTTACTGTGCGCACCCAACCAGAGTGACGGGAGGAGCACATTTCAGAAAACGTGCTCAGCTCGTCGAGAAAATGCGATTTAAGCAATAAAATTAAAAATGCACCTAAAACCTAAACCAAGCGTTGCAGGTGCTTATTTCTTCATGCGGAGTGGTCAACGCGGCACTCTCTAGCTGCAAAGAGCACTTTTTACTGTGCGCACCCAACCAGAGTGACGGGAGGAGCACATTTCAGAAAACGTGCTCAGCTCGTCGAGAAAATGCGATTTAAGCAATAAGATTAAAAATGCACCTAAAACCTAAACCAAACGTTGCAGGTGCTTATTTCTTCATGCGCAGTGGTCAACGCGGCACTCTCTAGCTGCCAGGAGCACTTTTTACTACGCGCACCCAACCAGAGCGACGGGAGGAGCATATTTCAGAAAACGTGCTCAGCTCGTCGAGAGAATGCGATTTAAGCAATAAAATAAAAAATGCACCTAAAACCTAAACCAAACGTTGCAGGTGCTTATTTCTTCGTGCGCAGTGGTCAACGCGGCACTCCCTAGCTGCCAGGAGCTCTTTTTACTGTGCGCACCCAACCAGAGCGACGGGAGGAGCACATTTCAGAAAACGTGCTCAGCTCGTCGAGAAAATGCGATTTAAGCAATAAAATTAAAAATGCAGCTAAAACCTAAACCAAACGTTGCAGGTGCTTATTTCTTCGTGCGCAGTGCTCAACGCGGCACTCCCTAGCTGCCAGGAGCACTTTTTACTGTGCGCACCCAACCAGAGTGACGGGAGGAGCACATTTCAGAAAACGTGCTCAGCTCGTCGAGAAAATGCGATTTAAGCAATAAAATTAAAAATGCACCCAAAACCTAAACCAAACGTTGCAGGTGGTTATTTCTTCAAGCGCAGTGGTCAACGCGGCACTCTCTAGCTGCCAGGAGCACTTTTTACTATGCGCGCCCAACCAGAGCGACGGGAGGAGCACGTTTCAGAAAACGTGCTCAGCTCGTCGAGAAAATGCGATTTAAGCAATAAAATTAAAAATGCACCTAAAACCTAACCCAAACGTTGCAGGTGCTTATTTCTTCATGTGCAGTGGTCAACGCGGCACTCCCTAGCTGCCAGGAGCACTTTTTACTGTGCGCACCCAACCAGAGTGACGGAAGGAGCACATTTCAGAAAACGTGCTCAGCTCGTCGAGAAAATGCAATTTAAGCAATATGATTAAAAATGCACCTAAAACCTAAACCAAACGTTGCAGGTTCTTATTTCTTCATGCGCAGGGGTCAACGTGGCACTCTCTAGCTGCCAGGAGCACTTTTTACTGTGTGCACCCAACCAGAGTGACGGGAGGAGCACATTTCAGAAAACGTGCTCAGCTCGTCGAGAAAATGCGATTTAAGCAATAAAATTAAAAATGCACCTAAAACCTAAACCAAACGTTGCAGGTGCTTATTTCTTCATGCGCAGTGGTCAACGCGGCACTCTCTAGCTGCCAAGAGCACTTTTTACTGTGCGCACCCAACCAGAGTGACGGGAGGAGCACATTTCAGAAAACGTGCTCAGCTCGTCGAGAAAATGCGATTTAAGCAATAAGATTAAAAATGCACCTAAAACCTAAACCAAACGTTGCAGGTGCTTATTTCTTCATGTGCAGTGGTCAACGCGGCACTCTCTAGCTGCCAGGAGCACTTTTTACTACGCGCACCCAACCAGAGCGACGGGAGGAGCACATTTCAGAAAACGTGCTCAGCTCGTCGAGAGAATGCGATTTAAACAATAAAATAAAAAATGCACCTAAAACCTAAACCAAACGTTGCAGGTGCTTATTTCTTCATGCGCAGTGGTCAACGCGGCACTCTCTAGCTGCCAGGAGCACTTTTTACTACGCGCACCCAACCAGAGCGACGGGAGGAGCACATTTCAGAAAACGTGCTCAGCTCGTCGAGAGAATGCGATTTAAGAAATAAAATAAAAAATGGACCTAAAACCTAAACCAAACGTTGCAGGTGCTTATTTCTTCGTGCGCAGTGGTCAACGCGGCACTCCCTAGCTGCCAGGAGCTCTTTTTACTGTGTGCACCCAACCAGAGCGACGGGAGGAGCACATTTCAGAAAACGTGCTCAGCTCGTCGAGAGAATGCGATTCAAGCAATAAAATAAAAAATGCACCTAAAACCTAAACCAAACGTTGCAGGTGCTTATTTCTTCGTGCGCAGTGGTCAACGCGGAACTCCCTAGCTGCCAGGAGCTCTTTTTACTGTGCGCACCCAACCAGAGCGACGGGAGGAGCCCATTTCAGAAAAACTGCTCAGCTCGTCGAGAAAATGCGATTTAAGCAATAAAATTAAAAATGCACCTAAAACCTAAACCAAACGTTGCAGGTGCTTATTTCTTCGTGCGCAGTGCTCAACGCGGCACTCCCTAGCTGCCAGGAGCACTTTTTACTGTGCGCACCCAACCAGAGTGACGGGAGGAGCACATTTCAGAAAACGTGCTCAGCTCGTCGAGAAAATGCGATTTAAGCAATAAAATTAAAAATGCACCTAAAACCTAAACCAAACGTTGCAGGTGCTTATTTCTTCATGCGCAGTGGTCAACGCGGCACTCTCTAGCTGCCAAGAGCACTTTTTACTGTGCGCACCCAACCAGAGTGACGAGAGGAGCACATTTCAGAAAACGTGCTCAGCTCGTCGAGAAAATGCGATTTAAGCAATAAAATTAAAAATGCACCTAAAACCTAAACCAAACGTTGCAGGTGCTTATTTCTTCGTGCGCAGTACTCAACGCGGCACTCCCTAGCTGCCAGGAGCACTTTTTACTGTGCGCACCCAACCAGAGTGACGGGAGGAGCACATTTCAGAAAACGTGCTCAGCTCGTCGAGAAAATGCGATTTAAGCAATAAAATTAAAAATGCACCTAAAACCTAAACCAAACGTTGCAGGTGCTTATTTCTTCGTGCGCAGTGCTCAACGCGGCACTCCCTAGCTGCCAGGAGCACTTTTTACTGTGCGCACCCAACCAGAGTGACGGGAGGAGCACATTTCAGAAAACGTGCTCAGCTCGTCGAGAAAATGCGATTTAAGCAATAAGATTAAAAATGCACCTAAAACCTAGACCAAACGTTGCAGGTGCTTATTTCTTCATGCGCAGTGGTCAACGCGGCACTCTCTAGCTGCCAGGAGCACTTTTTACTACGCGCACCCAACCAGAGCGACGGGAGGAGCACATTTCAGAACACGTGCTCAGCTCGTCGAGATTGCGATTTAAGCAATAAAATAAAAAATGCACCTAAAACCTAAACCAAACGTTGCAGGTGCTTATTTCTTCGTGCGCAGTGGTCAACGCGGCATTCCCTAGCTGCCAGGAGCACTTTTTACTGTGCGCACCCAACCAGAGTGACGGGAGGAGCACATTTCAGAAAACGTGCTCAGCTCGTCGAGAAAATGCGATTTAAGCAATAAAATTAAAAATGCACCTAAAACCTAAACCAAACGTTGCAGGTGCTTATTTCTTCATGCGCAGTGGTCAACGCGGCACTCTCTAGCTGCCAGGAGCACTTTTTACTATGCGCGCCCAACCAGAGCGACGGGAGGAGCACATTTCAGAAAACGTGCTCAGCTCGTCGAGAAAATGCGATTTAAGCAATAAAATTAAAAATGCACCTAAAACCTAAACCAAACGTTGCAGGTGCTTATTTCTTCATGCGCAGTGGTCAACGCGGCACTCCCGAGCTGCCAAGAGCACTTTTTACTGTGCGCACCCAACCAGAGCGACGGGAGGAGCACATTTCAGAAAACGTGCTCAGCTCGTCGAGAGAATGCGATTTAAGCAATAAAATTAAAAATGCACCTAAAACCTAAACCAAACGTTGCAGGTGCTTATTTCTTCGTGCGCAGTGGTCAACGCGGAACTCCCTAGCTGCCAGGAGCTCTTTTTACTGTGCGCACCCAACCAGAGCGACGGGAGGAGCACATTTCAGAAAACGTGCTCAGCTCGTCGAGAAAATGCGATTTAAGCAATAAAATTAAAAATGCAGCTAAAACCTAAACCAAACGTTGCAGGTGCTTATTTCTTCGTGCGTAGTGCTCAACGCGGCACTCCCTAGCTGCCAGGCGCACTTTTTACTGTGCGCACCCAACCAGAGTGACGGGAGGAGCACATTTCAGAAAACGTGCTCAGCTCGTCGAGAAAATGCGATTTAAGCAATAAAATTAAAAATGCACCTAAAACCGAAACCAAACGTTGCAGGTGCTTATTTCTTCGTGCGCAGTGGTCAACGCGGAACTCCCTAGCTGCCAGGAGCTCTTTTTACTGTGCGCACCCAACCAGAGCGACGGGAGGAGCACATTTCAGAAAACGTGCTCAGCTCGTCGAGAAAATGCGATTTAAGCAATAAAATTAAAAATGCAGCTAAAACCTTAACCAAACGTTGCAGGTGCTTATTTCTTCATGCGCAGTGCTCAACGCGGCACTCCCTAGCTGCCAGGAGCACTTTTTATTGTGCGCACCCAACCAGAGTGACGGGAGGAGCACATTTCAGAAAACGTGCTCAGCTCGTCGAGAAAATGGGATTTAAGCAATAAAATTAAAAATGCACCCAAAACCTAAACCAAACGTTGCAGGTGGTTATTTCTTCAAGCGCAGTGGTCAACGCGGCACTCTCTAGCTGCCAAGAGCACTTTTTACTATGCGCACCCAACCAGAGTGACGGGAGGAGCACATTTCAGAAAACGTGCTCAGCTCGTCGAGAAAATGCGATTTAAGCAATAAAATTAAAAATGCTCCTAAAACCTAAACCAAACGTTGTAGGTGCTTATTTCTTCATGCGCAGTGGTCAACGCGGCACTCTCTAGCTGCCAGGAGCACTTTTTACTACGCGCACCCAACCAGAGCGACGGGAGGAGCACATTTCAGAAAACGTGCTCAGCTCGTCGAGAGAATGCGATTTAAGCAATAAAATTAAAAATGCACCTAAAACCTAAACCAAACGTTGCAGGTGCTTATTTCTTCGTGCGCAGTGCTCAACGCGGCACTCCCTAGCTGCCAGGAGCACTTTTTACTGTGCGCACCCAACCAGAGTGACGGGAGGAGCACATTTCAGAAAACGTGCTCAGCTCGTCGAGAAAATGCGATTTAAGCAATAAAATTAAAAATGCACCTAAAACCTAAACCAAACGTTGCAGGTGCTTATTTCTTCATGCGCAGTGGTCAACGCGGCACTCTCTAGCTGCCAAGAGCACTTTTTACTGTGCGCACCCAACCAGAGTGACGGGAGGAGCACATTTCAGAAAACGTGCTCAGCTCGTCGAGAAAATGCGATTTAAGCAATAAGATTAAAAATGCACCTAAAACCTAAACCAAACGTTGCAGGTGCTTATTTCTTCATGCGCAGTGGTCAACGCGGCACTCTCTAGCTGCCAGGAGCACTTTTTACTACGCGCACCCAACCAGAGCGACGGGAGGAGCACATTTCAGAAAACGTGCTTAGCTCGTCGAGAGATTGCGATTTAAGCAATAAAATAAAAATGCACCTAAAACCTAAACCAAACGTTGCAGGTGCTTATTTCTTCGTGCGCAGTGCTCAACGCGGCACTCCCTAGCTGCCAGGAGCACCTTTTACTGTGCGCACCCAACCAGAGTGACGGGAGGAGCACATTTCAGGAAACGTGCTCAGCTCGTCGAGATTGCGATTTAAGCAATAAAATAAAAAATGCACCTAAAACCTAAACCAAACGTTGCAGGTGCTTATTTCTTCGTACGCAGTGGTCAACGCGGCACTCCCTAGCTGCCAGGAGCACTTTTTACTGTGCGCACCCAACCAGAGTGACGGGAGGAGCACATTTCAGAAAACGTGCTCAGCTCGTCGAGAAAATGCGATTTAAGCAATAAAATTAAAAATGCACCTAAAACCTAAACCAAACGTTGCAGGTGCTTATTTCTTCGTGCGCAGTGGTCAACGCGGAACTCCCTAGCTGCCAGGAGCTATTTTTACTGTGCGCACCCAACCAGAGCGACGGGAGGAGCACATTTCAGAAAACGTGCTCAGCTCGTCGAGAAAATGCGATTTAAGCAATAAAATTAAAAATGCACCTAAAACCTAAACCAAACGTTGCAGGTGCTTATTTCTTCGTGCGCAGTGCTCAACGCGGCACTCCCTAGCTGCCAGGAGCACTTTTTACTGTGCGCACCCAACCAGAGTGACGGGAGGAGCGCATTTCAGAAAACGTGCTCAGCTCGTCGAGAAAATGCGATTTAAGCAATAAAATAAAAAATGCACCTAAAACCTAAACCAAACGTTGCAGGTGCTTATTTTTTCGTGCGCAGTGGTCAACGCGGCACTCCCTAGCTGCCAGGAGCACTTTTTACTGTGCGCACCCAACCAGAGTGATGGGAGGAGCACATTTCAGAAAACGTGCTCAGCTCGTCGAGAAAATGCGATTTAAGCAACAAATTAAAAATGCACCTAAAACCTAAACCAAACGTTGCAGGTGCTTATTTCTTCATGCGCAGTGGTCAACGCGGCACTCTCTAGCTGCCAAGAGCACATTTTACTGTGCGCACCCAACCAGAGTGACGGGAGGAGCACATTTCAGAAAACGTGCTAAGCTCGTCGAGAAAATGCGATTTAAGCAATAAAATTAAAAATGCAACTAAAACCTAAACCAAACGTTGCAGGTGCTTATTTCTTCGTGCGCGGTACTCAACGCGGCACTCCCTAGCTGCCAGGAGCTCTTTTTACTGTGCGCACCCAACCAGAGCGACGGGAGGAGCACATTTCAGAAAACGTGCTCAGCTCGTCGAGAAACTGCGATTTAAGCAATAAAATTAAAAATGCACCTAAAACCTAAACCAAACGTTGCAGGTGGTTATTTCTTCATGCGCAGTGGTCAACGCGGCACTTTCTAGCTGCCAGGAGCACTTTTTACTACGCGCACCCAACCAGAGCGACGGGAGGAGCACATTTCAGAAAACGTGCTCAGCTCGTCGAGAGAATGCGATTTAAGCAATAAAATATAAAATGCACCTAAAACCTAAACCAAACGTTGCAGGTGCTTATTTCTTCGTGCGCAGTGGTCAACGCGGAACTCCCTAGCTGCCAGGAGCTCTTTTTACTGTGCGCACCCAACCAGAGCGACGGGAGGAGCACATTTCAGAAAACGTGCTCAGCTCGTCGAGAAACTGCGATTTAAGCAATAAAATTAAAAATGCACCTAAAACCTAAACCAAACGTTGCAGGTGGTTATTTCTTCATGCGCAGTGGTCAACGCGGCACTCTCTAGCTGCCAGGAGCACTTTTTACTACGCGCACCCAACCAGAGCGACGGGAGGAGCACATTTCAGAAAACGTGCTCAGCTCGTCGAGAGAATGCGATTTAAGCAATAAAATAAAAAATGCACCTAAAGCCTAAACCAAACGTTGCAGGTGCTTATTTCTTCGTGCGCAGTGGTCAACGCGGCACTCCCTAGCTGCCAGGAGCTCTTTTTACTGTGCGCACCCAACCAGAGCGACGGGAGGAGCATATTTCATAAAACGTGCTCAGCTCGTCGAGAAAATGCGATTTAAGCAATAAAATTAAAAATGCACCTAAAACCTAAACCAAACGTTGCAGGTGCCTATTTCTTCATGTGCAGTGGTCAACGCGGCACTCTCTAGCTGCCAGGAGCACTTTTTACTATGCGCGCACAACCAGAGCGACGGGAGGAGCACATTTCAGAAAACGTGCTCAGCTCGTCGAGAAAATGCGATTTAAGCAATAAAATTTAAAATGCACCTAAAACCTAAACCAAACGTTGCAGGTGCTTATTTCTTTGTGCGCAGTGGTCAACGCGGCACTCTTTAGCTGCCAAGAGCACTTTTTACTATGCGCACCCAACCAGAGTGACGGGAGGAGCACATTTCAGAAAACGTGCTCAGCTCGTCGAGAAAATGCGATTTAAGCAATAAAATTAAAAATGCACCTAAAACCTAAACCAAACGTTGCAGGTGGTTATTTCTTAATGCGCAGTGGTCAACGCGGCACTTTCTAGCTGCCAAGAGCAGTTTTTACTGTGCGCACCCAACCAGAGTGACGGGAGGAGCACATTTCAGAAAACGTGCTCAGCTCGTCGAGAAAATGCGATTTAAGCAATAAAATTAAAAATGCACCTAAAACCTAAACCAAACGTTGCAGGTGCTTATTTCTTCGTGCGCAGTGGTCAACGCGGAACTCCCTAGCTGCCAGGAGCTATTTTTACTGTGCGCACCCAACCAGAGCGACGGGAGGAGCACATTTCAGAAAACGTGCTCAGCTCGTCGAGAAAATGCGATTTAAGCAATAAAATTAAAAATGCACCTAAAACCTAAACCAAACGTTGCAGGTGCTTATTTCTTCGTGCGCAGTGCTCAACGCGGCACTCCCTAGCTGCCAGGAGCACTTTTTACTGTGCGCACCCAACCAGAGTGACGGGAGGAGCGCATTTCAGAAAACGTGCTCAGCTCGTCGAGAAAATGCGATTTAAGCAATAAAATAAAAAATGCACCTAAAACCTAAACCAAACGTTGCAGGTGCTTATTTTTTCGTGCGCAGTGGTCAACGCGGCACTCCCTAGCTGCCAGGAGCTCTTTTTACTGTGCGCACCCAACCAGAGCGACGGGAGGAGCACATTTCAGAAAACGTGCTCAGCTTGTCGAGAAAATGCGATTTAAGCAATAAAATTAAAAATGCAGCTAAAACCTAAACCAAACGTTGCAGGTGCTTATTTCTTCATGCGCAGTGGTCAACGCGGCACTCTCTAACTGCCAGGAGCACTTTTTACTATGCGCGCCCAACCAGAGCGACGGGAGGAGCACATTTCAGAAAACGTGCTCAGCTCGTCGAGAAAATGCGATTTAAGCAATAAAATAAAAAATGCACCTAAAACCTAAACCAAACGTTGCAGGTGCTTATTTCTTCGTGCGCAGTGGTCAACGCGGCACTCTCTAGCTGCCAGGAGCACTTTTTACTACGCGCACCCAACCAGAGCGACGGGAGGAGCATATTTCATAAAACGTGCTCAGCTCGTCGAGAAAATGCGATTTAAGCAATAAAATTAAAAATGCACCTAAAACCTAAACCAAACGTTGCAGGTGCCTATTTCTTCATGTGCAGTGGTCAACGCGGCACTCTCTAGCTGCCAGGAGCACTTTTTACTATGCGCGCACAACCAGAGCGACGGGAGGAGCACATTTCAGAAAACGTGCTCAGCTCGTCGAGAAAATGCGATTTAAGCAATAAAATTTAAAATGCACCTAAAACCTAAACCAAACGTTGCAGGTGCTTATTTCTTTGTGCGCAGTGGTCAACGCGGCACTCTTTAGCTGCCAAGAGCACTTTTTACTATGCGCACCCAACCAGAGTGACGGGAGGAGCACATTTCAGAAAACGTGCTCAGCTCGTCGAGAAAATGCGATTTAAGCAATAAAATTAAAAATGCACCTAAAACCTAAACCAAACGTTGCAGGTGGTTATTTCTTAATGCGCAGTGGTCAACGCGGCACTTTCTAGCTGCCAGGAGCACTTTTTACTGTGCGCACCCAACCAGAGTGACGGGAGGAGCGCATTTCAGAAAACGTGCTCAGCTCGTCGAGAAAATGCGATTTAAGCAATAAAATAAAAAATGCACCTAAAACCTAAACCAAACGTTGCAGGTGCTTATTTCTTCGTGCGCAGTGGTCAACGCGGCACTCCCTAGCTGCCAGGAGCTCTTTTTACTGTGCGCACCCAACCAGAGCGACGGGAGGAGCACATTTCAGAAAACGTGCTCAGCTTGTCGAGAAAATGCGATTTAAGCAATAAAATTAAAAATGCAGCTAAAACCTAAACCAAACGTTGCAGGTGCTTATTTCTTCATGCGCAGTGGTCAACGCGGCACTCTCTAACTGCCAGGAGCACTTTTTACTATGCGCGCCCAACCAGAGCGACGGGAGGAGCACATTTCAGAAAACGTGCTCAGCTCGTCGAGAAAATGCGATTTAAGCAATAAAATAAAAAATGCACCTAAAACCTAAACCAAACGTTGCAGGTGCTTATTTCTTCGTGCGCAGTGGTCAACGCGGCACTCTCTAGCTGCCAGGAGCACTTTTTACTACGCGCACCCAACCAGAGCGACGGGAGGAGCACATTTCAGAAAACGTGCTCAGCTCGTCGAGAGAATGCGATTTAAGCAATAAAATAAAAAATGCACCTAAAACCTAAACCAAACGTTGCAGGTGCTTATTTCTTCGTGCGCAGTGGTCAACGCGGCACTCCCTAGCTGCCAGGAGCTCTTTTTACTGTGCGCACCCAACCAGAGTGACGGGAGGAGCATATTTCATAAAACGTGCTCAGCTCGTCGAGAAAATGCGATTTAAGCAATAAAATTAAAAATGCACCTAAAACCTAAACCAAACGTTGCAGGTGCTTATTTCTTCATGCGCAGTGGTCAACGCGGCACTCTCTAGCTGCCAAGAGCACTTTTTACTGTGCGCACCCAACCAGAGTGACGGGAGGAGCACATTTCAGAAAACGTGCTAAGCTCGTCGAGAAAATGCGATTTAAGCAATAAAATTTAAAATGCACCTAAAACCTAAACCAAACGTTGCAGGTGCTTATTTCTTCATGCGCAGTGGTCAACGCGGCACTCCCGAGCTGCCAAGAGCACTTTTTACTGTGCGCACCCAACCAGAGCGACGGGAGGAGCACATTTCAGAAAACGTGCTCAGCTCGTCGAGAGAATGCGATTTAAGCAATAAAATTAAAAATGCACCTAAAACCTAAACCAAACGTTGCAGGTGCTTATTTCTTCGTGCGCAGTGGTCAACGCGGAACTCCCTAGCTGCCAGGAGCTCTTTTTACTGTGCGCACCCAACCAGAGTGACGGGAGGAGCACATTTCAGAAAACGTGCTCAGCTCGTCGAGAAAATGCGATTTAAGCAACAAATTAAAAATGCACCTAAAACCTAAACCAAACGTTGCAGGTGCTTATTTCTTCATGCGCAGTGGTCAACGCGGCACTCTCTAGCTGCCAAGAGCACTTTTTACTGTGCGCACCCAACCAGAGTGACGGGAGGAGCACATTTCAGAAAACGTGCTAAGCTCGTCGAGAAATGCGATTTAAGCAATAAAATTAAAAATGCAGCTAAAACCTAAACCAAACGTTGCAGGTGCTTATTTCTTCATGCGCAGTGGTCAACGCGGCACTCTCTAGCTGCCAGGAGCTCTTTTTACTGTGTGCACCCAACCAGAGCGACGGGAGGAGCACATTTCAGAAAACGTGCTCAGCTCGTCGAGAGAATGCGATTTAAGCAATAAAATAAAAAATGCACCTAAAACCTAAACCAAACGTTGCAGGTGCTTATTTCTTCGTGCGCAGTGGTCAACGCGGAACTCCCTAGCTGCCAGGAGCTCTTTTTACTGTGCGCACCCAACCAGAGCGACGGGAGGAGCCCATTTCAGAAAACGTGCTCAGCTCGTCGAGAGAATGCGATTTAAGCAATAAAATTAAAAATGCACCTAAAACCTAAACCAAACGTTGCAGGTGCTTATTTCTTCGTGCGCAGTGGTCAACGCGGAACTCCCTAGCTGCCAGGAGCTCTTTTTACTGTGCGCACCCAACCAGAGTGACGGGAGGAGCACATTTCAGAAAACGTGCTCAGCTCGTCGAGAAACTGCGATTTAAGCAATAAAATAAAAAATGCACCTAAAACCTAAACCAAACGTTGCAGGTGGTTATTTCTTCATGCGCAGTGGTCAACGCGGCACTCTCTAGCTGCCAGGAGCACTTTTTCCTACGCGCACCCAACCAGAGCGACGGGAGGAGCACATTTCAGAAAACGTGCTCAGCTCGTCGAGAGAATGCGATTTAAGCAATAAAATAAAAAATGCACCTAAAACCTAAACCAAACGTTGCAGGTGCTTATTTCTTCGTGCGCAGTGGTCAACGCGGAACTCCCTAGCTGCCAGGAGCTCTTTTTACTGTGCGCACCCAACCAGAGCGACGGGAGGAGCACATTTCAGAAAACGTGCTCAGCTCGTCGAGAAACTGCGATTTAAGCAATAAAATTAAAAATGCACCTAAAACCTAAACCAAACGTTGCAGGTGGTTATTTCTTCATGCGCAGTGGTCAACGCGGCACTCTCTAGCTGCCAGGAGCACTTTTTACTACGCGCACCCAACCAGAGCGACGGGAGGAGCACATTTCAGAAAACGTGCTCAGCTCGTCGAGAGAATGCGATTTAAGCAATAAAATAAAAAATGCACCTAAAACCTAAACCAAACGTTGCAGGTGCTTATTTCTTCGTGCGCAGTGGTCAACGCGGCACTCCCTAGCTGCCAGGAGCTCTTTTTACTGTGCGCACCCAACCAGAGCGACGGGAGGAGCATATTTCATAAAACGTGCTCAGCTCGTCGAGAAAATGCGATTTAAGCAATAAAATTAAAAATGCACCTAAAACCTAAACCAAACGTTGCAGGTGCCTATTTCTTCATGTGCAGTGGTCAACGCGGCACTCTCTAGCTGCCAGGAGCACTTTTTACTATGCGCGCACAACCAGAGCGACGGGAGGAGCACATTTCAGAAAACGTGCTCAGCTCGTCGAGAAAATGCGATTTAAGCAATAAAATTTAAAATGCACCTAAAACCTAAACCAAACGTTGCAGGTGCTTATTTCTTTGTGCGCAGTGGTCAACGCGGCACTCTTTAGCTGCCAAGAGCACTTTTTACTATGCGCACCCAACCAGAGTGACGGGAGGAGCACATTTCAGAAAACGTGCTCAGCTCGTCGAGAAAATGCGATTTAAGCAATAAAGTTAAAAATGCACCTAAAACCTAAACCAAACGTTGCAGGTGGTTATTTCTTAATGCGCAGTGGTCAACGCGGCACTTTCTAGCTGCCAAGAGCAGTTTTTACTGTGCGCACCCAACCAGAGTGACGGGAGGAGCACATTTCAGAAAACGTGCTCAGCTCGTCGAGAAAATGCGATTTAAGCAATAAAATTAAAAATGCACCTAAAACCTAAACCAAACGTTGCAGGTGCTTATTTCTTCGTGCGCAGTGGTCAACGCGGAACTCCCTAGCTGCCAGGAGCTTTTTTTACTGTGCGCACCCAACCAGAGCGACGGGAGGAGCACATTTCAGAAAACGTGCTCAGCTCGTCGAGAAAATGCGATTTAAGCAATAAAATTAAAAATGCACCTAAAACCTAAACCAAACGTTGCAGGTGCTTATTTCTTCGTGCGCAGTGCTCAACGCGGTACTCCCTAGCTGCCAGGAGCACTTTTTACTGTGCGCACCCAACCAGAGTGACGGGAGGAGCGCATTTCAGAAAACGTGCTCAGCTCGTCGAGAAAATGCGATTTAAGCAATAAAATTAAAAATGCACCTAAAACCTAAACCAAACGTTGCAGGTGCTTATTTCTTCATGCGCAGTGGTCAACGCGGCACTCTCTAGCTGCCAAGAGCACTTTTTACTGTGCGCACCCAACCAGAGTGACGGGAGGAGCACATTTCAGAAAACGTGCTAAGCTCGTCGAGAAAATGCGATTTAAGCAATAAAATTTAAAATGCACCTAAAACCTAAACCAAACGTTGCAGGTGCTTATTTCTTTGTGCGCAGTGGTCAACGCGGCACTCTTTAGCTGCCAAGAGCACTTTTTACTATGCGCACCCAACCAGAGTGACGGGAGGAGCACATTTCAGAAAACGTGCTCAGCTCGTCGAGAAAATGCGATTTAAGCAATAAAATTAAAAATGCACCTAAAACCTAAACCAAACGTTGCAGGTGGTTCTTTCTTCATGCACAGTGGTCAACGCGGCACTCCCGAGCTGCCAAGAGCACTTTTTACTGTGCACACCCAACCAGAGCGACGGGAGGAGCACATTTCAGAAAACGTGCTCAGCTCGTCGAGAGAATGCGATTTAAGCAATAAAATTAAAAATGCACCTAAAACCTAAACCAAACGTTGCAGGTGCTTATTTCTTCGTGCGCAGTGGTCAACGCGGAACTCCCTAGCTGCCAGGAGCTCTTTTTACTGTGCGCACCCAACCAGAGCGACGGGAGGAGCACATTTCAGAAAACGTGCTCAGCTCGTCGAGAAAATGCGATTTAAGCATTAAAATTAAAAATGCACCTAAAACCTAAACCAAACGTTGCAGGTGCTTATTTCTTCGTGCGCAGTGCTCAACGCGGCACTCCCTAGCTGCCAGGAGCACTTTTTACTGTGCGCACCCAACCAGAGTGACGGGAGGAGCACATTTCAGAAAACGTGCTCAGCTCGTCGAGAAAATGCGATTTAAGCAATAAAATTAAAAATGCACCTAAAACCTAAACCAAACGTTGCAGGTGCTTATTTCTTCATGCGCAGTGGTCAACGCGGCAATCTCTAGCTGCCAAGAGCACTTTTTACTGTGCGCACCCAACCAGAGTGACGGGAGGAGCACATTTCAGAAAACGTGCTCAGCTCGTCGAGAAAATGCGATTTAAGCAATAAGATTAAAAATGCACCTAAAACCTAAATCAAACGTTGCAGGTGCTTATTTCTTCATGCGCAGTGGTCAACGCGGCACTCTCTAGCTGCCAGGAGCACTTTTTACTGTGCGCACCCAACCAGAGCGACGGGAGGAGCACATTTCAGAAAACGTGCTCAGCTCGTCGAGAGAATGCGATTTAAGCAATAAAATTAAAAATGCACCTAAAACCTAAACCAAACGTTGCAGGTGCTTATTTCTTCGTGCGCAGTGGTCAACGCGGCACTCCCTAGCTGCCAGGAGCTCTTTTTACTGTGTGCACCCAACCAGAGCGACGGGAGGAGCACATTTCAGAAAACGTGCTCAGCTCGTCGAGAAACTGCGATTTAAGCAATAAAATTAAAAATGCACCTAAAACCTAAACCAAACGTTGCAGGTGGTTATTTCTTCATGCGCAGTGGTCAACGCGGCACTCTCTAGCTGCCAGGAGCACTTTTTACTACGCGCACCCAACCAGAGCGACGGGAGGAGCACATTTCAGAAAACGTGCTCAGCTCGTCGAGAGAATGCGATTTAAGCAATAAAATAAAAAATGCACCTAAAACCTAAACCAAACGTTGCAGGTGCTTATTTCTTCGTGCGCAGTGGTCAACGCGGCACTCCCTAGCTGCCAGGAGCTCTTTTTACTGTGCGCACCCAACCAGAGCGACGGGAGGAGCATATTTCATAAAACGTGCTCAGCTCGTCGAGAAAATGCGATTTAAGCAATAAAATTAAAAATGCACCTAAAACCTAAACCAAACGTTGCAGGTGCCTATTTCTTCATGTGCAGTGGTCAACGCGGCACTCTCTAGCTGCCAGGAGCACTTTTTACTATGCGCGCACAACCAGAGCGACGGGAGGAGCACATTTCAGAAAACGTGCTCAGCTCGTCGAGAAAATGCGATTTAAGCAATAAAATTTAAAATGCACCTAAAACCTAAACCAAACGTTGCAGGTGCTTATTTCTTTGTGCGCAGTGGTCAACGCGGCACTCTTTAGCTGCCAAGAGCACTTTTTACTATGCGCACCCAACCAGAGTGACGGGAGGAGCACATTTCAGAAAACGTGCTCAGCTCGTCGAGAAAATGCGATTTAAGCAATAAAATTAAAAATGCACCTAAAACCTAAACCAAACGTTGCAGGTGGTTATTTCTTCATGCGCAGTGGTCAACGCGGCACTTTCTAGCTGCCAAGAGCAGTTTTTACTGTGCGCACCCAACCAGAGTGACGGGAGGAGCACATTTCAGAAAACGTGCTCAGCTCGTCGAGAAAATGCGATTTAAGCAATAAAATTAAAAATGCACCTAAAACTTAAACCAAACGTTGCAGGTGCTTATTTCTTCGTGCGCAGTGGTCAACGCGGAACTCCCTAGCTGCCAGGAGCTATTTTTACTGTGCGCACCCAACCAGAGCGACGGGACGAGCACATTTCAGAAAACGTGCTCAGCTCGTCGAGAAAATGCGATTTAAGCAATAAAATTAAAAATGCACCTAAAACCTAAACCAAACGTTGCAGGTGCTTATTTCTTCGTGCGCAGTGCTCAACGCGGCACTCCCTAGCTGCCAGGAGCACTTTTTACTGTGCGCACCCAACCAGAGTGACGGGAGGAGCGCATTTCAGAAAACGTGCTCAGCTCGTCGAGAAAATGCGATTTAAGCAATAAAATTAAAAATGCACCTAAAACCTAAACCAAACGTTGCAGGTGCTTATTTCTTCATGCGCAGTGGTCAACGCGGCACTCTCTAGCTGCCAAGAGCACTTTTTATAGTGCGCACCCAACCAGAGTGACGGGAGGAGCACATTTCAGAAAACGTGCTCAGCTCGTCGAGAAAATGCGATTTAAGCAATAAGATTAAAAATGCACCTAAAACCTAAACCAAACGTTGCAGGTGCTTATTTCTTCATGCGCAGTGGTCAACGCGGCACTCTCTAGCTGCCATGATCACTTTTTACTACGCGCACCCAACCAGAGCGACGGGAGGAGCACATTTCAGAAAACGTGCTCAGCTCGTCGAGAGAATGCGATTTAAGCAATAAAATAAAAAATGCACCTAAAACCTAAACCAAACGTTGCAGGTGCTTATTTCTTCCTGCGCAGTGGTCAACGCGGTACTCCCTAGCTGCCAGGAGCTCTTTTTACTGTGCGCACCCAACCAGAGCGACGGGAGGAGCACATTTCAGAAAACGTGCTCAGCTTGTCGAGAAAATGCGATTTAAGCAATAAAATTAAAAATGCAGCTAAAACCTAAACCAAACGTTGCAGGTGCTTATTTCTTCATGCGCAGTGGTCAACGCGGCACTCTCTAACTGCCAGGAGCACTTTTTACTATGCGCGCCCAACCAGAGCGACGGGAGGAGCACATTTCAGAAAACGTGCTCAGCTCGTCGAGAAAATGCGATTAAAGCAATAAAATTAAAAATGCACCTAAAACCTAAACCAAACGTTGCAGGTGCTTGTTTTTTCATGCGCAGTGGTCAACGCGGCACTCCCGAGCTGCCAAGAGCACTTTTTACTGTGCGCACCCAACCAGAGCGACGGGAGGAGCACATTTCAGAAAACGTGCTCAGCTCGTCGAGAGAATGCGATTTAAGCAATAAAATTAAAAATGCACCTAAAACCTAAACCAAACGTTGCAGGTGCTTATTTCTTCATGCGCAGTGGTCAACGCGGCACTCTCTAGCTGCCAAGAGCACTTTTTACTGTGCGCACCCAACCAGAGTGACGGGAGGAGCACATTTCAGAAAACGTGCTAAGCTCGTCGAGAAAATGCGATTTAAGCAATAAAATTTAAAATGCACCTAAAACCTAAACCAAACGTTGCAGGTGCTTATTTCTTTGTGCGCAGTGGTCAACGCGGCACTCTTTAGCTGCCAAGAGCACTTTTTACTATGCGCACCCAACCAGAGTGACGGGAGGAGCACATTTCAGAAAACGTGCTCAGCTCGTCGAGAAAATGCGATTTAAGCAATAAAATTAAAAATGCACCTAAAACCTAAACCAAACGTTGCAGGTGGTTCTTTCTTCATGCACAGTGGTCAACGCGGCACTCCCGAGCTGCCAAGAGCACTTTTTACTGTGCCCACCCAACCAGAGCGACGGGAGGAGCACATTTCAGAAAACGTGCTCAGCTCGTCGAGAGAATGCGATTTAAGCAATAAAATTAAAAATGCACCTAAAACCTAAACCAAACGTTGCAGGTGCTTATTTCTTCGTGCGCAGTGGTCAACGCGGAACTCCCTAGCTGCCAGGAGCTCTTTTTACTGTGCGCACCCAACCAGAGCGACGGGAGGAGCACATTTCAGAAAACGTGCTCAGCTCGTCGAGAAAATGCGATTTAAGCATTAAAATTAAAAATGCACCTAAAACCTAAACCAAACGTTGCAGGTGCTTATTTCTTCGTGCGCAGTGCTCAACGCGGCACTCCCTAGCTGCCAGGAGCACTTTTTACTGTGCGCACCCAACCAGAGTGACGGGAGGAGCACATTTCAGAAAACGTGCTCAGCTCGTCGAGAAAATGCGATTTAAGCAATAAAATTAAAAATGCACCTAAAACCTAAACCAAACGTTGCAGGTGCTTATTTCTTCATGCGCAGTGGTCAACGCGGCAATCTCTAGCTGCCAAGAGCACTTTTTACTGTGCGCACCCAACCAGAGTGACGGGAGGAGCACATTTCAGAAAACGTGCTCAGCTCGTCGAGAAAATGCGATTTAAGCAATAAGATTAAAAATGCACCTAAAACCTAAATCAAACGTTGCAGGTGCTTATTTCTTCATGCGCAGTGGTCAACGCGGCACTCTCTAGCTGCCAGGAGCACTTTTTACTGTGCGCACCCAACCAGAGTGACGGGAGGAGCGCATTTCAGAAAACGTGCTCAGCTCGTCGAGAAAATGCGATTTAAGCAATAAAATTAAAAATGCACCTAAAACCTAAACCAAACGTTGCAGGTGCTTATTTCTTCATGCGCAGTGGTCAACGCGGCACTCTCTAGCTGCCAAGAGCACTTTTTACTGTGCGCACCCAACCAGAGTGACGGGAGGAGCACATTTCAGAAAACGTGCTAAGCTCGTCGAGAAAATGCGAATTAAGCAATAAAATTTAAAATGCACCTAAAACCTAAACCAAACGTTGCAGGTGCTTATTTCTTTGTGCGCAGTGGTCAACGCGGCACTCTTTAGCTGCCAAGAGCACTTTTTACTATGCGCACCCAACCAGAGTGACGGGAGGAGCACATTTCAGAAAACGTGCTCAGCTCGTCGAGAAAATGCGATTTAAGCAATAAAATTAAAAATGCACCTAAAACCTAAACCAAACGTTGCAGGTGGTTCTTTCTTCATGCACAGTGGTCAACGCGGCACTCCCGAGCTGCCAAGAGCACTTTTTACTGTGCACACCCAACCAGAGCGACGGGAGGAGCACATTTCAGAAAACGTGCTCAGCTCGTCGAGAGAATGCGATTTAAGCAATAAAATTAAAAATGCACCTAAAACCTAAACCAAACGTTGCAGGTGCTTATTTCTTCGTGCGCAGTGGTCAACGCGGAACTCCCTAGCTGCCAGGAGCTCTTTTTACTGTGCGCACCCAACCAGAGCGACGGGAGGAGCACATTTCAGAAAACGTGCTCAGCTCGTCGAGAAAATGCGATTTAAGCATTAAAATTAAAAATGCACCTAAAACCTAAACCAAACGTTGCAGGTGCTTATTTCTTCGTTCGCAGTGCTCAACGCGGCACTCCCTAGCTGCCAGGAGCACTTTTTACTGTGCGCACCCAACCAGAGTGACGGGAGGAGCACATTTCAGAAAACGTGCTCAGCTCGTCGAGAAAATGCGATTTAAGCAATAAAATTAAAAATGCACCTAAAACCTAAACCAAACGTTGCAGGTGCTTATTTCTTCATGCGCAGTGGTCAACGCGGCAATCTCTAGCTGCCAAGAGCACTTTTTACTGTGCGCACCCAACCAGAGTGACGGGAGGAGCACATTTCAGAAAACGTGCTCAGCTCGTCGAGAAAATGCGATTTAAGCAATAAGATTAAAAATGCACCTAAAACCTAAATTAAACGTTGCAGGTGCTTATTTCTTCATGCGCAGTGGTCAACGCGGCACTCTCTAGCTGCCAGGAGCACTTTTTACTGTGCGCACCCAACCAGAGCGACGGGAGGAGCACATTTCAGAAAACGTGCTCAGCTCGTCGAGAGAATGCGATTTAAGCAATAAAATTAAAAATGCACCTAAAACCTAAACCAAACATTGCAGGTGCTTATTTCTTCGTGCGCAGTGGTCAACGCGGAACTCCCTAGCTGCCAGGAGCTCTTTTTACTGTGCGCACCCAACCAGAGCGACGGGAGGAGCCCATTTCAGAAAACGTGCTCAGCTCGTCGAGAAAATGCGATTTAAGCAATAAAATTAAAAATGCACCTTAAACCTAAACCAAACGTTGCAGGTGCTTATTTCTTCGTGCGCAGTGCTCAACGCGGCACTCCCTAGCTGCCAGGAGCTCTTTTTACTGTGCGCACCCAACCAGAGCGACGGGAGGAGCCCATTTCAGAAAACGTGCTCAGCTCGTCGAGAGAATGCGATTTAAGCAATAAAATTAAAAATGCACCTAAAACCTTAATTTAAACGTTGCAGGTGCTTATTTCTTCGTGCGCAGTGGTCAACGCGGAACTCCCTAGCTGCCAGGAGCTCTTTTTACTGTGCGCACCCAACCAGAGCGACGGGAGGAGCACATTTCAGAAAACGTGCTCAGCTCGTCGAGAGAATGCGATTTAAGCAATAAAATAAAAAATGCACCTAAAACCTAAACCAAACGTTGCAGGTGCTTATTTCTTCGTGCGCAGTGGTCAACGCGGCACTCCCTAGCTGCCAGGAGCTCTTTTTACTGTGCGCACCCAACCAGAGCGACGGGAGGAGCATATTTCATAAAACGTGCTCAGCTCGTCGAGAAAATGCGATTTAAGCAATAAAATTAAAAATGCACCTAAAACCTAAACCAAACGTTGCAGGTGCCTATTTCTTCATGTGCAGTGGTCAACGCGGCACTCTCTAGCTGCCAGGAGCACTTTTTACTATGCGCGCACAACCAGAGCGACGGGAGGAGCACATTTCAGAAAACGTGCTCAGCTCGTCGAGAAAATGCGATTTAAGCAATAAAATTTAAAATGCACCTAAAACCTAAACCAAACGTTGCAGGTGCTTATTTCTTTGTGCGCAGTGGTCAACGCGGCACTCTTTAGCTGCCAAGAGCACTTTTTACTATGCGCACCCAACCAGAGTGACGGGAGGAGCACATTTCAGAAAACGTGCTCAGCTCGTCGAGAAAATGCGATTTAAGCAATAAAATTAAAAATGCACCTAAAACCTAAACCAAACGTTGCAGGTGGTTATTTCTTCATGCGCAGTGGTCAACGCGGCACTTTCTAGCTGCCAAGAGCAGTTTTTACTGTGCGCACCCAACCAGAGTGACGGGAGGAGCACATTTCAGAAAACGTGCTCAGCTCGTCGAGAAAATGCGATTTAAGCAATAAAATTAAAAATGCACCTAAAACTTAAACCAAACGTTGCAGGTGCTTATTTCTTCGTGCGCAGTGGTCAACGCGGAACTCCCTAGCTGCCAGGAGCTATTTTTACTGTGCGCACCCAACCAGAGCGACGGGACGAGCACATTTCAGAAAACGTGCTCAGCTCGTCGAGAAAATGCGATTTAAGCAATAAAATTAAAAATGCACCTAAAACCTAAACCAAACGTTGCAGGTGCTTATTTCTTCGTGCGCAGTGCTCAACGCGGCACTCCCTAGCTGCCAGGAGCACTTTTTACTGTGCGCACCCAACCAGAGTGACGGGAGGAGCGCATTTCAGAAAACGTGCTCAGCTCGTCGAGAAAATGCGATTTAAGCAATAAAATTAAAAATGCACCTAAAACCTAAACCAAACGTTGCAGGTGCTTATTTCTTCATGCGCAGTGGTCAACGCGGCACTCTCTAGCTGCCAAGAGCACTTTTTATAGTGCGCACCCAACCAGAGTGACGGGAGGAGCACATTTCAGAAAACGTGCTCAGCTCGTCGAGAAAATGCGATTTAAGCAATAAGATTAAAAATGCACCTAAAACCTAAACCAAACGTTGCAGGTGCTTATTTCTTCATGCGCAGTGGTCAACGCGGCACTCTCTAGCTGCCATGATCACTTTTTACTACGCGCACCCAACCAGAGCGACGGGAGGAGCACATTTCAGAAAACGTGCTCAGCTCGTCGAGAGAATGCGATTTAAGCAATAAAATAAAAAATGCACCTAAAACCTAAACCAAACGTTGCAGGTGCTTATTTCTTCCTGCGCAGTGGTCAACGCGGTACTCCCTAGCTGCCAGGAGCTCTTTTTACTGTGCGCACCCAACCAGAGCGACGGGAGGAGCACATTTCAGAAAACGTGCTCAGCTTGTCGAGAAAATGCGATTTAAGCAATAAAATTAAAAATGCAGCTAAAACCTAAACCAAACGTTGCAGGTGCTTATTTCTTCATGCGCAGTGGTCAACGCGGCACTCTCTAACTGCCAGGAGCACTTTTTACTATGCGCGCCCAACCAGAGCGACGGGAGGAGCACATTTCAGAAAACGTGCTCAGCTCGTCGAGAAAATGCGATTAAAGCAATAAAATTAAAAATGCACCTAAAACCTAAACCAAACGTTGCAGGTGCTTGTTTTTTCATGCGCAGTGGTCAACGCGGCACTCCCGAGCTGCCAAGAGCACTTTTTACTGTGCGCACCCAACCAGAGCGACGGGAGGAGCACATTTCAGAAAACGTGCTCAGCTCGTCGAGAGAATGCGATTTAAGCAATAAAATTAAAAATGCACCTAAAACCTAAACCAAACGTTGCAGGTGCTTATTTCTTCATGCGCAGTGGTCAACGCGGCACTCTCTAGCTGCCAAGAGCACTTTTTACTGTGCGCACCCAACCAGAGTGACGGGAGGAGCACATTTCAGAAAACGTGCTAAGCTCGTCGAGAAAATGCGATTTAAGCAATAAAATTAAAAATGCACCTAAAACCTAAACCAAACGTTGCAGGTGCTTATGTCTTCGTGCGCAGTGGTCAACGCGGAACTCCCTAGCTGCCAGGAGCTCTTTTTACTGTGCGCACCCAACCAGAGCGACGGGAGGAGCACATTTCAGAAAACGTGCTCAGCTCGTCGAGAAAATGCGATTTAAGCAATAAAATTAAAAATGCAGCTAAAACCTAAACCAAACGTTGCGGGTGCTTATTTCTTCGTGCGTAGTGCTCAACGCGGCACTCTCTAGCTGCCAAGAGCACTTTTTACTGTGCACACCCAACCAGAGCGACGGGAGGAGCACATTTCAGAAAACGTGCTCAGCTCGTCGAGAGAATGCGATTTAAGCAATAAAATTAAAAATGCACCTAAAACCTAAACCAAACGTTGCAGGTGCTTATTTCTTCGTGCGCAGTGGTCAACGCGGCACTCTCTAGCTGCCAGGAGCACTTTTTACTGTGCGCACCCAACCAGAGCGACGGGAGGAGCACATTTCAGAAAACGTGCTCAGCTCGTCGAGAGAATGCGATTTAAGCAATAAAATTAAAAATGCACCTAAAACCTAAACCAAACATTGCAGGTGCTTATTTCTTCGTGCGCAGTGGTCAACGCGGAACTCCCTAGCTGCCAGGAGCTCTTTTTACTGTGCGCACCCAACCAGAGCGACGGGAGGAGCCCATTTCAGAAAACGTGCTCAGCTCGTCGAGAAAATGCGATTTAAGCAATAAAATTAAAAATGCACCTTAAACCTAAACCAAACGTTGCAGGTGCTTATTTCTTCGTGCGCAGTGCTCAACGCGGCACTCCCTAGCTGCCAGGAGCTCTTTTTACTGTGCGCACCCAACCAGAGCGACGGGAGGAGCCCATTTCAGAAAACGTGCTCAGCTCGTCGAGAGAATGCGATTTAAGCAATAAAATTAAAAATGCACCTAAAACCTTAATTTAAACGTTGCAGGTGCTTATTTCTTCGTGCGCAGTGGTCAACGCGGAACTCCCTAGCTGCCAGGAGCTCTTTTTACTGTGCGCACCCAACCAGAGCGACGGGAGGAGCACATTTCAGAAAACGTGCTCAGCTCGTCGAGAAACTGCGATTTAAGCAATAAAATTAAAAATGCACCTAAAACCTAAACCAAACGTTGCAGGTGGTTATTTCTTCATGCGCAGTGGTCAACGCGGCACTCTCTAGCTGCCAGGAGCACTTTTTACTACGCGCACCCAACCAGAGCGACGGGAGGAGCACATTTCAGAAAACGTGCTCAGCTCGTCGAGAGAATGCGATTTAAGCAATAAAATAAAAAATGCACCTAAAACCTAAACCAAACGTTGCAGGTGCTTATTTCTTCGTGCGCAGTGGTCAACGCGGCACTCCCTAGCTGCCAGGAGCTCTTTTTACTGTGCGCACCCAACCAGAGCGACGGGAGGAGCATATTTCATAAAACGTGCTCAGCTCGTCGAGAAAATGCGATTTAAGCAATAAAATTAAAAATGCACCTAAAACCTAAACCAAACGTTGCAGGTGCCTATTTCTTCATGTGCAGTGGTCAACGCGGCACTCTCTAGCTGCCAGGAGCACTTTTTACTATGCGCGCACAACCAGAGCGACGGGAGGAGCACATTTCAGAAAACGTGCTCAGCTCGTCGAGAAAATGCGATTTAAGCAATCAAATTTAAAATGCACCTAAAACCTAAACCAAACGTTGCAGGTGCTTATTTCTTTGTGCGCAGTGGTCAACGCGGCACTCTTTAGCTGCCAAGAGCACTTTTTACTATGCGCACCCAACCAGAGTGACGGGAGGAGCACATTTCAGAAAACGTGCTCAGCTCGTCGAGAAAATGCGATTTAAGCAATAAAATTAAAAATGCACCTAAAACCTAAACCAAACGTTGCAGGTGGTTATTTCTTCATGCGCAGTGGTCAACGCGGCACTTTCTAGCTGCCAAGAGCAGTTTTTACTGTGCGCACCCAACCAGAGTGACGGGAGGAGCACATTTCAGAAAACGTGCTCAGCTCGTCGAGAAAATGCGATTTAAGCAATAAAATTAAAAATGCACCTAAAACTTAAACCAAACGTTGCAGGTGCTTATTTCTTCGTGCGCAGTGGTCAACGCGGAACTCCCTAGCTGCCAGGAGCTATTTTTACTGTGCGCACCCAACCAGAGCGACGGGACGAGCACATTTCAGAAAACGTGCTCAGCTCGTCGAGAAAATGCGATTTAAGCAATAAAATTAAAAATGCACCTAAAACCTAAACCAAACGTTGCAGGTGCTTATTTCTTCGTGCGCAGTGCTCAACGCGGCACTCCCTAGCTGCCAGGAGCACTTTTTACTGTGCGCACCCAACCAGAGTGACGGGAGGAGCGCATTTCAGAAAACGTGCTCAGCTCGTCGAGAAAATGCGATTTAAGCAATAAAATTAAAAATGCACCTAAAACCTAAACCAAACGTTGCAGGTGCTTATTTCTTCATGCGCAGTGGTCAACGCGGCACTCTCTAGCTGCCAAGAGCACTTTTTATAGTGCGCACCCAACCAGAGTGACGGGAGGAGCACATTTCAGAAAACGTGCTCAGCTCGTCGAGAAAATGCGATTTAAGCAATAAGATTAAAAATGCACCTAAAACCTAAACCAAACGTTGCAGGTGCTTATTTCTTCATGCGCAGTGGTCAACGCGGCACTCTCTAGCTGCCATGATCACTTTTTACTACGCGCACCCAACCAGAGCGACGGGAGGAGCACATTTCAGAAAACGTGCTCAGCTCGTCGAGAGAATGCGATTTAAGCAATAAAATAAAAAATGCACCTAAAACCTAAACCAAACGTTGCAGGTGCTTATTTCTTCCTGCGCAGTGGTCAACGCGGTACTCCCTAGCTGCCAGGAGCTCTTTTTACTGTGCGCACCCAACCAGAGCGACGGGAGGAGCACATTTCAGAAAACGTGCTCAGCTTGTCGAGAAAATGCGATTTAAGCAATAAAATTAAAAATGCAGCTAAAACCTAAACCAAACGTTGCAGGTGCTTATTTCTTCATGCGCAGTGGTCAACGCGGCACTCTCTAACTGCCAGGAGCACTTTTTACTATGCGCGCCCAACCAGAGCGACGGGAGGAGCACATTTCAGAAAACGTGCTCAGCTCGTCGAGAAAATGCGATTAAAGCAATAAAATTAAAAATGCACCTAAAACCTAAACCAAACGTTGCAGGTGCTTGTTTTTTCATGCGCAGTGGTCAACGCGGCACTCCCGAGCTGCCAAGAGCACTTTTTACTGTGCGCACCCAACCAGAGCGACGGGAGGAGCACATTTCAGAAAACGTGCTCAGCTCGTCGAGAGAATGCGATTTAAGCAATAAAATTAAAAATGCACCTAAAACCTAAACCAAACGTTGCAGGTGCTTATTTCTTCGTGCGCAGTGGTCAACGCGGAACTCCCTAGCTGCCAGGAGCTCTTTTTACTGTGCGCACCCAACCAGAGCGACGGGAGGAGCACATTTCAGAAAACGTGCTCAGCTCGTCGAGAAAATGCGATTTAAGCAATAAAATTAAAAATGCACCTAAAACCTAAACCAAACGTTGCAGGTGCTTATTTCTTCATGCGCAGTGGTCAACGCGGCACTCTCTAGCTGCCAGGAGCACTTTTTACAACGCGCACCCAACCAGAGCGAAGGGAGGAGCACATTTCAGAAAACGTGCTCAGCTCGTCGAGAGAATGCGATTTAAGCAATAAAATAAAAAATGCACCTAAAACCTAAACCAAACGTTGCAGGTGCTTATTTCTTCGTGCGCAGTGGTCAACGCGGCACTCCCTAGCTGCCAGGAGCTCTTTTTACTGTGCGCACCCAACCAAAACGACGGGAGGAGCACATTTCAGAAAACGTGCTCAGCTCGTCGAGAAAATGCGATTTAAGCAATAAAATTAAAAATGCAGCTAAAACCTAAACCAAACGTTGCAGGTGCTTATTTCTTCGTGCGTAGTGCTCAACGCGGCACTCCCTAGCTGCCAGGAGCACTTTTTACTGTGCGCACCCAACCAGAGTGACGGGAGGAGCACATTTCAGAAAACGTGCTCAGCTCGTCGAGAGAATGCGATTTAAGCAATAAAATTAAAAATGCACCTAAAACCTAAACCAAACGTTGCAGGTGCTTATTTCTTCATGCGCAGTGGTCAACGCGGCACTCCCGAGCTGCCAAGAGCACTTTTTACTGTGCGCACCCAACCAGAGCGACGGGAGGAGCACATTTCAGAAAACGTGCTCAGCTCGTCGAGAGAATGCGATTTAAGCAATAAAATTAAAAATGCACCTAAAACCTAAACCAAACGTTGCAGGTGCTTATTTCTTCGTGCGCAGTGGTCAACGCGGCACTCTCTAGCTGCCAAGAGCACTTTTTACTGTGCGCACCCAACCAGAGTGACGGGATGAGCACATTTCAGAAAACGTGCTCAGCTCGTCGAGAAAATGCGATTTAAGCAATAAAATTAAAAATGCAGCTAAAACCTAAACCAATCGTTGCAGGTGCTTATTTCTTCGTGCGTAGTGCTCAACGCGGCACTCCCTAGCTGCCAGGAGCACTTTTTACTGTGCGCACCCAACCAGAGTGACGGGAGGAGCACATTTCAGAAAACGTGCTCAGCTCGTCGAGAAAATGCGATTTAAGGAATAAAATTAAAAATGCACCTAAAACCTAAACCAAACGTTGCAGGTGCTTATTTCTTCATGCGCAGTGGTCAACGCGGCACTCCCGAGCTGCCAAGAGCACTTTTTACTGTGCACACCCAACCAGAGCGACGGGAGGAGCACATTTCAGAAAACGTGCTCAGCTCGTCGAGAGAATGCGATTTAAGCAATAAAATTAAAAATGCACCTAAAACCTAAACCAAACGTTGCAGGTGCTTATGTCTTCGTGCGCAGTGGTCAACGCGGAACTCCCTAGCTGCCATGAGCTCTTTTTACTGTGCGCACCCAACCAGAGCGACGGGAGGAGCACATTTCAGAAAACGTGCTCAGCTCGTCGAGAAAATGCGATTTAAGCAATAAAATTAAAAATGCAGCTAAAACCTAAACCAAACGTTGCGGGTGCTTATTTCTTCGTGCGTAGTGCTCAACGCGGCACTCTCTAGCTGCCAGGAGCTCTTTTTACTGTGCGCACCCAACCAGAGCGACGGGAGGAGCACATTTCAGAAAACGTGCTCAGCTCGTCGAGAAAATGCGATTTAAGCAATAAAATTAAAAATGCACCTAAAACCTAAACCAAACGTTGCAGGTGCTTATTTCTTCATGAGCAGTGGTCAACGCGGCACTCTCTAGCTGCCAAGAGCACTTTTTACTATGCGCACCCAACCAGAGTGACGGGAGGAGCACATTTCAGAAAACATGCTCAGCTCGTCGAGAAAATGCGATTTAAGCAATAAGATTAAAAATGCACCTAAAACCTAAACCAAACGTTGCAGGTGCTTATTTCTTCATGCGCAGTGGTCAACGCGGCACTCTCTAGCTGCCAGGAGCACTTTTTACTGTGTGCACCCAACCAGAGTGACGGGAGGAGCACATTTCAGAAAACGTGCTCAGCTCGTCGAGAAAATGCGATTTAAGCAATAAAATTAAAAATGCACCTAAAACCTAAACCAAACGTTGCAGGTGCTTATTTCTTCATGTGCAGTGGTCAACGCGGCACTCTCTAGCTGCCAAGAGCACTTTTTACTGTGCGCACCCAACCAGAGTGACGGGAGGAGCACATTTCAGAAAACGTGCTCAGCTCGTCGAGAAAATGCGATTTAAGCAATAAGATTAAAAATGCACCTAAAACCTAAACCAAACGTTGCAGGTGCTTATTTCTTCGTGCGCAGTGGTCAACGCGGCAGTCCCTAGCTGCCAGGAGAGCTTTTTACTGTGCGCACCCAACCAGAGTGACAGGAGGAGCACATTTCAGAAAACGTGCTCAGCTCGTCGAGAAAATGCGATTTAAGCAATAAAATTAAAAATGCACCCAAAACCTAAACCAAACGTTGCAGGTGCTTTTTTCTTTGTGCGCAGTGGTCAACGCGGCACTCTCTAGCTGCCAAGAGCACTTTTTACTATGCGCACCCAACCAGAGTGACGGGAGGAGCACATTTCAGAAAACGTGCTCAGCTCGTCGAGAAAATGCGATTTAAGCAATAAAATTAAAAATGCTCCTAAAACCTAAACCAAACGTTGCAGGTGCTTATTTCTTCATGCGCAGTGGTCAACGCGGCACTCTCTAGCTGCCAGGAGCACTTTTTACTACGCGCACCCAACCAGAGTGACGGGAGGAGCACATTTCAGAAAACGTGCTCAGCTCGTCGAGAGAATGCGATTTAAGCAATAAAATTAAAAATGCACCTAAAACCTAAACCAAACGTTGCAGGTGCTTATTTCTTCATGCGCAGTGGTCAACGCGGCACTCTCTAGCTGCCAGGAGCACTTTTTACTGTGTGCACCCAACCAGAGTGACGGGAGGAGCACATTTCAGAAAACGTGCTCAGCTCGTCAAGAAAATGCGATTTAAGCAATAAAATTAAAAATGCGCCTAAAACCTAAACCAAACGTTGCAGGTGCTTATTTCTTCATGCGCAGTGGTCAACGCGGCACTCTCTAGCTGCCAGGAGCTCTTTTTACTGTGCGCACCCAACCAGAGCGACGGGAGGAGCCCATTTCAGAAAACGTGCTCAGCTCGTCGAGAAAATGCGATTTAAGCAATAAAATTAAAAATGCACCTAAAACCTAAACCAAACGTTGCAGGTGCTTATTTCTTCGTGCGCAGTGCTCAACGCGGCACTCCCTAGCTGCCAGGACCACTTTTTACTGTGCGCACCCAACCAGAGTGAATGGAGGAGCACATTTCAGAAAACGTGCTCAGCTCGTCGAGAAAATGCGATTTAAGCAATAAAATTAAAAATGCACCTAAAACCTAAACCAAACGTTGCAGGTGCTTATTTCTTTGTGTGCAGTGGTCAACGCGGCACTCTCTAGCTGCCAAGAGCACTTTTTACTATGCGCACCCAACCAGAGTGACGGGAGGAGCACATTTCAGAAAACGTGCTCAGCTCGTCGAGAAAATGCGATTTAAGCAATAAAATTAAAAATGCTCCTAAAACCTAAACCAAACGTTGCAGATGCTTATTTCTTCATGCGCAGTGGTCAACGCGGCACTCTCTAGCTGCCAGGAGCACTTTTTACTACGCGCACCCAACCAGAGCGACGGGAGGAGCACATTTCAGAAAACGTGCTCAGCTCGTCGAGAGAATGCGATTTAAGCAATAAAATAAAAAATGCACCTAAAACCTAAACCAAACGTTGCAGGTGCTTATTTCTTCGTGCGCAGTGGTCAACGCGGCACTCCCTAGCTGCCAGGAGCACTTTTTACTGTGCGCACCCAACCAGAGTGACGGGAGGAGCACATTTCAGAAAACGTGCTCAGCTCGTCGAGAAAATGCGATTTAAGCAATAAAATTAAAAATGCACCTAAAACCTAAACCAAACGTTGCAGGTGCTTATTTCTTCATGCGCAGTGGTCAACGCGGCACTCTCTAGCTGCCAAGAGCACTTTTTACTGTGCGCACCCAACCAGAGTGACGGGAGGAGCACATTTCAGAAAACGTGCTCAGCTCGTCGAGAAAATGCGATTTAAGCAATAAGATTAAAAATGCACCTAAAACCTAAACCAAACGTTGCAGGTGCTTATTTCTTCATGCGCAGTGGTCAACGCGGCACTCTCTAGCTGCCAGGAGCACTTTTTACTGTGTGCACCCAACCAGAGTGACGGGAGGAGCACATTTCAGAAAACGTGCTCAGCTCGTCGAGAAAATGCGATTTAAGCAATAAAATTAAAAATGCACCTAAAACCTAAACCAAACGTTGCAGGTGCTTATTTTTTCATGCGCAGTGGTCAACGCGGCACTCTCTAGCTGCCAGGAGCTCTTTTTACTGTGCGCACCAAACTAGAGCGACGGGAGGAGCACATTTCAGAAAACGTGCTCAGCTTGTCGAGAAAATGCGATTTAAGCAATAAAATTAAAAATGCACCTAAAACCTAAACCAAACGTTGCAGGTGCTTATTTCTTCGTGCGCAGTGTTCAACGCGGCACTCCCTAGCTGCCAGGAGCTCTTTTTACTCTGCGCACCCAACCAGAGCGACGGGAGGAGCACATTTCAGAAAACGTGCTCAGCTTGTCGAGAAAATGCGATTTAAGCAATAAAATTAAAAATGCACCTAAAACCTAAACCAAACGTTGCAGGTTCTTATTTCTTCTTGCGCAGTGGTCAACGCTGCACTCTCTAGCTGCCAGGAGCACTTTTTACTATGCGCGCCCAACCAGAGCGACGGGAGGAGCACATTTCAGAAAACGTGCTCAGCTCGTCGAGAAAATGCGATTTAAGCAATAAAATTAAAAATGCACCTAAAACCTAAACCAAACGTTGCAGGTGCTTATTTCTTCATGCGCAGTGGTCAAGGCGGCACTCCCGAGCTGCCAAGAGCACTTTTTACTGTGCGCACCCAACCAGAGCGACGGGAGGAGCACATTTCAGAAAACGTGCTCAGCTCGTCGAGAGAATGCGATTTAAGCAATAAAATTAAAAATGCACCTAAAACCTAAACCAAACGTTGCAGGTGCTTATTTCTTCGTGCGCAGTGGTCAACGCGGAACTCCCTAGCTGCCAGGAGCTCTTTTTACTGTGGGCACCCAACCAGAGCGACGGGAGGAGCACATTTCAGAAAACGTGCTCAGCTCGTCGAGAAAATGCGATTTAAGCAATAAAATTAAAAATGCACCTAAAACCTAAACCAAACGTTGCAGGTGCTTATTTCTTCGTGCGCAGTGCTCAACGCGGCACTCCCTAGCTGCCAGGAGCACTTTTTACTGTGCGCACCCAACCAGAGCGACGGGAGGGGCACATTTCAGAAAATGTGCTCAGCTCGTCGAGAGAATGCGATTTAAGCAATAAAATTAAAAATGCACCTAAAACCTAAACCAAACGTTGCAGGTGCTTATTTCTTCGTGCGCAGTGGTCAACGCGGAACTCCCTAGCTGCCAGGAGCTCTTTTTACTGTGCGCACCCAACCAGAGCGACGGGAGGAGCACATTTCAGAAAACGTGCTCAGCTCGTCGAGACAATGCGATTTAAGCAATAAAATTAAAAATGCACCTAAAACCTAAAGCAAACGTTGCAGGTGCTTATTTCTTCGTGCGCAGTGCTCAACGCGGCACTCCCTAGCTGCCAGGAGCACTTTTTACTGTGCGCACCCAACCAGAGTGACGGGAGGAGCACATTTCAGAAAACGTGCTCAGCTCGTCGAGAAAATGCGATTTAAGCAATAAAATTAAAAATGCACCTAAAACCTAAACCAAACGTTGCAGGTGCTTATTTCTTCGTGCGCAGTGGTCAACGCGGAACTCCCTAGCTGCCAAGAGCACTTTTTACTGTGCGCACCCAACCAGAGTGACGGGAGGAGCACATTTCAGAAAACGTACTCAGCTCGTCGAGAAAATGCGATTTAAGCAATAAAATTAAAAATGCACCTAAAACCTAAACCAAACGTTGCAGGTGCCTATTTCTTCATCTGCAGTGGTCAACGTGGCACTCTCTAGCTGCCAGGAGCACTTTTTACTATGCGCGCACAACCAGAGCGATGGGAGGAGCACATTTCAGAAAACGTGCTCAGCTCGTCGAGAAAATGCGATTTAAGCAATAAAATTTAAAATGCACCTAAAACCTAAACCAAACGTTGCAGGTGCTTATTTCTTTGTGCGCAGTGGTCAACGCGGCACTCTTTAGCTGCCAAGAGCACTTTTTACTATGCGCACCCAACCAGAGTGACGGGAGGAGCACATTTCAGAAAACGTGCTCAGCTCGTCGAGAAAATGCGATTTAAGCAATAAAATTAAAAATGCACCTAAAACCTAAACCAAACGTTGCAGGTGGTTATTTCTTCATGCGCAGTGGTCAACGCGGCACTCTCTAGCTGCCAAGAGCACTTTTTACTGTGCGCACCCAACCAGAGTGACGGGAGGAGCACATTTCAGAAAACGTGCTCAGCTCGTCGAGAAATTGCGATTTAAGCAATAAAATTAAAAATGCACCTAAAACCTAAACCAAACGTTGCAGGTGCTTATTTCTTCGTGCGCAGTGGTCAACGCGGAACTCCCTAGCTGCCAGGAGCTATTTTTACTGTGCGCACCCAACCAGAGCGACGGGAGGAGCACATTTCAGAAAACGTGCTCAGCTCGTCGACAGAATGCGATTTAAGCAATAAAATTAAAAATGCACCTAAAACCTAAACCAAACGTTGCAGGTGCTTATTTCTTCGTGCGCAGTGGTCAACGCGGAACTCCCTAGCTGCCAGGAGCTATTTTTACTGTGCGCACCCAACCAGAGCGACGGGAGGAGCACATTTCAGAAAACGTGCTCAGCTCGTCGAGAGAATGCGATTTAAGCAATAAAATTAAAAATGCACCTAAAACCTAAACCAAACGTTGCAGGTGCTTATTTCTTCGTGCGCAGTGGTCAACGCGGCACTCCCTAGCTGCCAGGAGCTCTTTTTACTGTGCGCACCCAACCAGAGCGACGGGAGGAGCACATTTCAGAAAACGTGCTCAGCTCGTCGAGAGAATGCGATTTAAGCAATAAAATAAAAAATGCAACTAAAACCTAAACCAAACGTTGCAGGTGCTTATTTCTTCATGCGCAGTGGTCAACGCGGCACTCCCTAGCTGCCAGGAGCTCTATTTACTGTGCGCACCCAACCAGAGCGACGGGAGGAGCACATTTCAGAAAACGTGCTCAGCTCGTCGAGAAAATGCGATTTAAGCAATA
This sequence comes from Syngnathus floridae, assembly GCF_059516105.1. Taxonomy (NCBI): domain Eukaryota; kingdom Metazoa; phylum Chordata; class Actinopteri; order Syngnathiformes; family Syngnathidae; genus Syngnathus; species Syngnathus floridae. Next base: position 14,568,076 of record NC_142420.1, read on the forward strand.
AAATTAAAAATGCACCTAAAACCTAAACCAAACGTTGCAGGCGCTTATTTCTTCACGCGCCGTGGTCAACGCAGCACTCTCTAGCTGCCAGGAGCACTTTTTACTACGCGCACCCAACCAGAGCGACGGGAGGAGCACATTTCAGAAAACGTGCTCAGCTCGTCCAGAGAATGCGATTCAAGCAATAAAATAAAAAATGCACCTAAAACCTAAACCAAACGTTGCAGGTGCTTATTTCTTCGTGCGCAGTGGTCAACGCGGCACTCCCTAGCTGCCAGGAGCTCTTTTTACTGTGCGCACCCAACCAGAGCGACGGGAGGAGCATATTTCAGAAAACGTGCTCAGCTCGTCGAGAAAATGTGATTTAAGCAATAAAATTAAAAATGCACCTAAAACCTAAACCAAACGTTGCAGGTGCTTATTTATTCATGCGCAGTGGTCAACGCGGCACTCTCTAGCTGCCAGGAGCACTTTTTACTACGCGCACCCAACCAGAGCGACGGGAGGAGCACATTTCAGAAAACGTGCTCAGCTCGTCGAGAGAATGCGATTTAAGCAATAATATAAAAAATGCACCTAAAACCTAAACAAAACGTTGCAGGTGCTTATTTCTTTGTGCGCAGTGGTCAACGCGGCACTCTCTAGCTGCCAAGAGCACTTTTTACTATGCGCACCCAACCAGAGTGACGGGATGAGCACATTTCAGAAAACGTGCTCAGCTCGTCGAGAAAATGCGATTTAAGCAATAAAATTAAAAATGCACCTAAAACCTAAACCAAACGTTGCAGGTGCTTATTTCTTCGTGCGCAGTGGTCAACGCGGCACCCCCTAGCTGCTAAGAGCACTTTTTACTGTGCGCACCCAACCAGAGAGACGGGAGATGCACATTTCAGAAAACGTGCTCAGCTCGTCGAGAAAATGCGATTCAAGCAATAAAATTAAAAATGCACCTAAAACCTAAACCAAACGTTGCAGGTGGTTATTTCTTCATGCGCAGTGGTCAACGCGGCACTCTCTAGCTGCCAGGAGGACTTTTTACTACGCGCACCCAACCAGAGCGACGGGAGGAGCACATTTCAGAAAACGCGCTCAGCTCGTCGAGAGAATGCGATTTAAGCAATAAAATTAAAAATGCACCTAAAACCTAAACCAAACGTTGCAGGTGCTTATTTCTTCGTGCGCAGTGGTCAACGCGGCACTCCCTAGCTGCCAGGAGCTCTTTTTACTGTGCGCACCCAACCAGAGCGACGGGAGGAGCACATTTCAGAAAACGTGCTCAGCTCGTCGAGAAAATGCGATTTAAACAATAAAATTAAAAATGCACCTAAAACCTAAACCAAGCGTTGCAGGTGCTTATTTCTTCGTGCGCAGTGGTCAACGCGGCACTCCCTAGCTGCCAGGAGCACTTTTTACTGTGCGCACCCAACCAGAGTGACGGAAGGAGCACATTTCAGAAAACGTACTCAGCTCGTCGAGAAAATGCGATTTAAGCAATAAAATTAAAAATGCACCTAAAACCTAAACTAAACGTTGCAGGTGCTTATTTCTTCATGTGCAGTGGTCAACGCGGCACTCTCTAGCTGCCAGGAGCACTTTTTACTATGCGCGCACAACCAGAGCGACGGGAGGAGCACATTTCAGAAAACGTGCTCAGCTCGTCGAGAAAATGCGAATTAAGCAATAAAATTAAAAATGCACCTAAAACCTAAACCAAACGTTGCAGTCGCTTATTTCTTCACGCGCCGTGGTCAACGCGGCACTCTCTAGCTGCCAGGAGCACTTTTTACTACGCGCACCCAACCAGAGCGACGGGAGGAGCACATTTCAGAAAACGTGCTCAGCTCGTCCAGAGAATGCGATTCAAGCAATAAAATAAAAAATGCACCTAAAACCTAAACCAAACGTTGCAGGTGCTTATTTCTTCGTGCGCAGTGGTCAACGCGGCACTCCCTAGCTGCCAGGAGCTCTTTTTACTGTGCGCACCCAACCAGAGCGACGGGAGGAGCATATTTCAGAAAACGTGCTCAGCTCGTCGAGAAAATGTGATTCAAGCAATAAAATTAAAAATGCACCTAAAACCTAAACCAAACGTTGCAGGTGCTTATTTCTTCGTGCGCAGTGCTCAACGCGGCACTCCCTAGCTGCCAGGAGCACTTTTTACTGTGCGCACCCAACCAGAGTGACGGGAGGAGCACATTTCAGAAAACGTGCTCAGCTCGTCGAGAAAATGCGATTTAAGCAATAAAATTAAAAATGCACCTAAAACCTAAACCAAACGTTGCAGGTGCTTATTTCTTCGTGCGCAGTGCTCAACGCGGCACTCCCTAGCTGCCAGGAGCACTTTTTACTGTGCGCACCCAACCAGAGTGACGGGAGGAGCACATTTCAGAAAACGTGCTCAGCTCGTCGAGAAATGCGATTTGAGCAATAAAATTAAAAATGCACCTAAAACCTAAACCAAACGTTGCAGGTGCTTATTTCTTTGTGCGCAGTGGTCAACGCGGCACTCTCTAGCTGCCAAGAGCACTTTTTACTGTGCGCACCCAACCAGAGCGACGGGAGGAGCACATTTCAGAAAACGTGCTCAGCTCGTCGAGAGAATGCGATTTAAGCAATAAAATTAAAAATGCACCTAAAACCTAAACCAAACATTGCAGGTGCTTATTTCTTCGTGCGCAGTGGTCAACGCGGAACTCCCTAGCTGCCAGGAGCTCTTTTTACTGTGCGCACCCAACCAGAGCGACGGGAGGAGCCCATTTCAGAAAACGTGCTCAGCTCGTCGAGAAAATGCGATTTAAGCAATAAAATTAAAAATGCACCTTAAACCTAAACCAAACGTTGCAGGTGCTTATTTCTTCGTGCGCAGTGCTCAACGCGGCACTCCCTAGCTGCCAGGAGCTCTTTTTACTGTGCGCACCCAACCAGAGCGACGGGAGGAGCCCATTTCAGAAAACGTGCTCAGCTCGTCGAGAGAATGCGATTTAAGCAATAAAATTAAAAATGCACCTAAAACCTTAATTTAAACGTTGCAGGTGCTTATTTCTTCGTGCGCAGTGGTCAACGCGGAACTCCCTAGCTGCCAGGAGCTCTTTTTACTGTGCGCACCCAACCAGAGCGACGGGAGGAGCACATTTCAGAAAACGTGCTCAGCTCGTCGAGAGAATGCGATTTAAGCAATAAAATAAAAAATGCACCTAAAACCTAAACCAAACGTTGCAGGTGCTTATTTCTTCGTGCGCAGTGGTCAACGCGGCACTCCCTAGCTGCCAGGAGCTCTTTTTACTGTGCGCACCCAACCAGAGCGACGGGAGGAGCATATTTCATAAAACGTGCTCAGCTCGTCGAGAAAATGCGATTTAAGCAATAAAATTAAAAATGCACCTAAAACCTAAACCAAACGTTGCAGGTGCCTATTTCTTCATGTGCAGTGGTCAACGCGGCACTCTCTAGCTGCCAGGAGCACTTTTTACTATGCGCGCACAACCAGAGCGACGGGAGGAGCACATTTCAGAAAACGTGCTCAGCTCGTCGAGAAAATGCGATTTAAGCAATAAAATTTAAAATGCACCTAAAACCTAAACCAAACGTTGCAGGTGCTTATTTCTTTGTGCGCAGTGGTCAACGCGGCACTCTTTAGCTGCCAAGAGCACTTTTTACTATGCGCACCCAACCAGAGTGACGGGAGGAGCACATTTCAGAAAACGTGCTCAGCTCGTCGAGAAAATGCGATTTAAGCAATAAAATTAAAAATGCACCTAAAACCTAAACCAAACGTTGCAGGTGGTTATTTCTTCATGCGCAGTGGTCAACGCGGCACTTTCTAGCTGCCAAGAGCAGTTTTTACTGTGCGCACCCAACCAGAGTGACGGGAGGAGCACATTTCAGAAAACGTGCTCAGCTCGTCGAGAAAATGCGATTTAAGCAATAAAATTAAAAATGCACCTAAAACTTAAACCAAACGTTGCAGGTGCTTATTTCTTCGTGCGCAGTGGTCAACGCGGAACTCCCTAGCTGCCAGGAGCTATTTTTACTGTGCGCACCCAACCAGAGCGACGGGACGAGCACATTTCAGAAAACGTGCTCAGCTCGTCGAGAAAATGCGATTTAAGCAATAAAATTAAAAATGCACCTAAAACCTAAACCAAACGTTGCAGGTGCTTATTTCTTCGTGCGCAGTGCTCAACGCGGCACTCCCTAGCTGCCAGGAGCACTTTTTACTGTGCGCACCCAACCAGAGTGACGGGAGGAGCGCATTTCAGAAAACGTGCTCAGCTCGTCGAGAAAATGCGATTTAAGCAATAAAATTAAAAATGCACCTAAAACCTAAACCAAACGTTGCAGGTGCTTATTTCTTCATGCGCAGTGGTCAACGCGGCACTCTCTAGCTGCCAAGAGCACTTTTTATAGTGCGCACCCAACCAGAGTGACGGGAGGAGCACATTTCAGAAAACGTGCTCAGCTCGTCGAGAAAATGCGATTTAAGCAATAAGATTAAAAATGCACCTAAAACCTAAACCAAACGTTGCAGGTGCTTATTTCTTCATGCGCAGTGGTCAACGCGGCACTCTCTAGCTGCCATGATCACTTTTTACTACGCGCACCCAACCAGAGCGACGGGAGGAGCACATTTCAGAAAACGTGCTCAGCTCGTAGAGAGAATGCGATTTAAGCAATAAAATAAAAAATGCACCTAAAACCTAAACCAAACGTTGCAGGTGCTTATTTCTTCCTGCGCAGTGGTCAACGCGGTACTCCCTAGCTGCCAGGAGCTCTTTTTACTGTGCGCACCCAACCAGAGCGACGGGAGGAGCACATTTCAGAAAACGTGCTCAGCTTGTCGAGAAAATGCGATTTAAGCAATAAAATTAAAAATGCAGCTAAAACCTAAACCAAACGTTGCAGGTGCTTATTTCTTCATGCGCAGTGGTCAACGCGGCACTCTCTAACTGCCAGGAGCACTTTTTACTATGCGCGCCCAACCAGAGCGACGGGAGGAGCACATTTCAGAAAACGTGCTCAGCTCGTCGAGAAAATGCGATTAAAGCAATAAAATTAAAAATGCACCTAAAACCTAAACCAAACGTTGCAGGTGCTTGTTTTTTCATGCGCAGTGGTCAACGCGGCACTCCCGAGCTGCCAAGAGCACTTTTTACTGTGCGCACCCAACCAGAGCGACGGGAGGAGCACATTTCAGAAAACGTGCTCAGCTCGTCGAGAGAATGCGATTTAAGCAATAAAATTAAAAATGCACCTAAAACCTAAACCAAACGTTGCAGGTGCTTATTTCTTCATGCGCAGTGGTCAACGCGGCACTCTCTAGCTGCCAAGAGCACTTTTTACTGTGCGCACCCAACCAGAGTGACGGGAGGAGCACATTTCAGAAAACGTGCTAAGCTCGTCGAGAAAATGCGATTTAAGCAATAAAATTAAAAATGCACCTAAAACCTAAACCAAACGTTGCAGGTGCTTATGTCTTCGTGCGCAGTGGTCAACGCGGAACTCCCTAGCTGCCAGGAGCTCTTTTTACTGTGCGCACCCAACCAGAGCGACGGGAGGAGCACATTTCAGAAAACGTGCTCAGCTCGTCGAGAAAATGCGATTTAAGCAATAAAATTAAAAATGCAGCTAAAACCTAAACCAAACGTTGCGGGTGCTTATTTCTTCGTGCGTAGTGCTCAACGCGGCACTCTCTAGCTGCCAAGAGCACTTTTTACTGTGCACACCCAACCAGAGCGACGGGAGGAGCACATTTCAGAAAACGTGCTCAGCTCGTCGAGAGAATGCGATTTAAGCAATAAAATTAAAAATGCACCTAAAACCTAAACCAAACGTTGCAGGTGCTTATTTCTTCGTGCGCAGTGGTCAACGCGGAACTCCCTAGCTGCCAGGAGCTCTTTTTACTGTGCGCACCCAACCAGAGCGACGGGAGGAGCACATTTCAGAAAACGTGCTCAGCTCGTCGAGAAAATGCGATTTAAGCATTAAAATTAAAAATGCACCTAAAACCTAAACCAAACGTTGCAGGTGCTTATTTCTTCGTGCGCAGTGCTCAACGCGGCACTCCCTAGCTGCCAGGAGCACTTTTTACTGTGCGCACCCAACCAGAGTGACGGGAGGAGCACATTTCAGAAAACGTGCTCAGCTCGTCGAGAAAATGCGATTTAAGCAATAAAATTAAAAATGCACCTAAAACCTAAACCAAACGTTGCAGGTGCTTATTTCTTCATGCGCAGTGGTCAACGCGGCAATCTCTAGCTGCCAAGAGCACTTTTTACTGTGCGCACCCAACCAGAGTGACGGGAGGAGCACATTTCAGAAAACGTGCTCAGCTCGTCGAGAAAATGCGATTTAAGCAATAAGATTAAAAATGCACCTAAAACCTAAATTAAACGTTGCAGGTGCTTATTTCTTCATGCGCAGTGGTCAACGCGGCACTCTCTAGCTGCCAAGAGCACTTTTTACTGTGCGCACCCAACCAGAGCGACGGGAGGAGCACATTTCAGAAAACGTGCTCAGCTCGTCGAGAGAATGCGATTTAAGCAATAAAATTAAAAATGCACCTAAAACCTAAACCAAACATTGCAGGTGCTTATTTCTTCGTGCGCAGTGGTCAACGCGGAACTCCCTAGCTGCCAGGAGCTCTTTTTACTGTGCGCACCCAACCAGAGCGACGGGAGGAGCCCATTTCAGAAAACGTGCTCAGCTCGTCGAGAAAATGCGATTTAAGCAATAAAATTAAAAATGCACCTTAAACCTAAACCAAACGTTGCAGGTGCTTATTTCTTCGTGCGCAGTGCTCAACGCGGCACTCCCTAGCTGCCAGGAGCTCTTTTTACTGTGCGCACCCAACCAGAGCGACGGGAGGAGCCCATTTCAGAAAACGTGCTCAGCTCGTCGAGAGAATGCGATTTAAGCAATAAAATTAAAAATGCACCTAAAACCTTAATTTAAACGTTGCAGGTGCTTATTTCTTCGTGCGCAGTGGTCAACGCGGAACTCCCTAGCTGCCAGGAGCTCTTTTTACTGTGCGCACCCAACCAGAGCGACGGGAGGAGCACATTTCAGAAAACGTGCTCAGCTCGTCGAGAGAATGCGATTTAAGCAATAAAATAAAAAATGCACCTAAAACCTAAACCAAACGTTGCAGGTGCTTATTTCTTCGTGCGCAGTGGTCAACGCGGCACTCCCTAGCTGCCAGGAGCTCTTTTTACTGTGCGCACCCAACCAGAGCGACGGGAGGAGCATATTTCATAAAACGTGCTCAGCTCGTCGAGAAAATGCGATTTAAGCAATAAAATTAAAAATGCACCTAAAACCTAAACCAAACGTTGCAGGTGCCTATTTCTTCATGTGCAGTGGTCAACGCGGCACTCTCTAGCTGCCAGGAGCACTTTTTACTATGCGCGCACAACCAGAGCGACGGGAGGAGCACATTTCAGAAAACGTGCTCAGCTCGTCGAGAAAATGCGATTTAAGCAATAAAATTTAAAATGCACCTAAAACCTAAACCAAACGTTGCAGGTGCTTATTTCTTTGTGCGCAGTGGTCAACGCGGCACTCTTTAGCTGCCAAGAGCACTTTTTACTATGCGCACCCAACCAGAGTGACGGGAGGAGCACATTTCAGAAAACGTGCTCAGCTCGTCGAGAAAATGCGATTTAAGCAATAAAATTAAAAATGCACCTAAAACCTAAACCAAACGTTGCAGGTGGTTATTTCTTCATGCGCAGTGGTCAACGCGGCACTTTCTAGCTGCCAAGAGCAGTTTTTACTGTGCGCACCCAACCAGAGTGACGGGAGGAGCACATTTCAGAAAACGTGCTCAGCTCGTCGAGAAAATGCGATTTAAGCAATAAAATTAAAAATGCACCTAAAACTTAAACCAAACGTTGCAGGTGCTTATTTCTTCGTGCGCAGTGGTCAACGCGGAACTCCCTAGCTGCCAGGAGCTATTTTTACTGTGCGCACCCAACCAGAGCGACGGGACGAGCACATTTCAGAAAACGTGCTCAGCTCGTCGAGAAAATGCGATTTAAGCAATAAAATTAAAAATGCACCTAAAACCTAAACCAAACGTTGCAGGTGCTTATTTCTTCGTGCGCAGTGCTCAACGCGGCACTCCCTAGCTGCCAGGAGCACTTTTTACTGTGCGCACCCAACCAGAGTGACGGGAGGAGCGCATTTCAGAAAACGTGCTCAGCTCGTCGAGAAAATGCGATTTAAGCAATAAAATTAAAAATGCACCTAAAACCTAAACCAAACGTTGCAGGTGCTTATTTCTTCATGCGCAGTGGTCAACGCGGCACTCTCTAGCTGCCAAGAGCACTTTTTATAGTGCGCACCCAACCAGAGTGACGGGAGGAGCACATTTCAGAAAACGTGCTCAGCTCGTCGAGAAAATGCGATTTAAGCAATAAGATTAAAAATGCACCTAAAACCTAAACCAAACGTTGCAGGTGCTTATTTCTTCATGCGCAGTGGTCAACGCGGCACTCTCTAGCTGCCATGATCACTTTTTACTACGCGCACCCAACCAGAGCGACGGGAGGAGCACATTTCAGAAAACGTGCTCAGCTCGTCGAGAGAATGCGATTTAAGCAATAAAATAAAAAATGCACCTAAAACCTAAACCAAACGTTGCAGGTGCTTATTTCTTCCTGCGCAGTGGTCAACGCGGTACTCCCTAGCTGCCAGGAGCTCTTTTTACTGTGCGCACCCAACCAGAGCGACGGGAGGAGCACATTTCAGAAAACGTGCTCAGCTTGTCGAGAAAATGCGATTTAAGCAATAAAATTAAAAATGCAGCTAAAACCTAAACCAAACGTTGCAGGTGCTTATTTCTTCATGCGCAGTGGTCAACGCGGCACTCTCTAACTGCCAGGAGCACTTTTTACTATGCGCGCCCAACCAGAGCGACGGGAGGAGCACATTTCAGAAAACGTGCTCAGCTCGTCGAGAAAATGCGATTAAAGCAATAAAATTAAAAATGCACCTAAAACCTAAACCAAACGTTGCAGGTGCTTGTTTTTTCATGCGCAGTGGTCAACGCGGCACTCCCGAGCTGCCAAGAGCACTTTTTACTGTGCGCACCCAACCAGAGCGACGGGAGGAGCACATTTCAGAAAACGTGCTCAGCTCGTCGAGAGAATGCGATTTAAGCAATAAAATTAAAAATGCACCTAAAACCTAAACCAAACGTTGCAGGTGCTTATTTCTTCGTGCGCAGTGGTCAACGCGGAACTCCCTAGCTGCCAGGAGCTCTTTTTACTGTGCGCACCCAACCAGAGCGACGGGAGGAGCACATTTCAGAAAACGTGCTCAGCTCGTCGAGAAAATGCGATTTAAGCAATAAAATTAAAAATGCACCTAAAACCTAAACCAAACGTTGCAGGTGCTTATTTCTTCATGCGCAGTGGTCAACGCGGCACTCTCTAGCTGCCAGGAGCACTTTTTACTACGCGCACCCAACCAGAGCGACGGGAGGAGCACATTTCAGAAAACGTGCTCAGCTCGTCGAGAGAATGCGATTTAAGCAATAAAATAAAAAATGCACCTAAAACCTAAACCAAACGTTGCAGGTGCTTATTTCTTCGTGCGCAGTGGTCAACGCGGCACTCCCTAGCTGCCAGGAGCTCTTTTTACTGTGCGCACCCAACCAAAACGACGGGAGGAGCACATTTCAGAAAACGTGCTCAGCTCGTCGAGAAAATGCGATTTAAGCAATAAAATTAAAAATGCAGCTAAAACCTAAACCAAACGTTGCAGGTGCTTATTTCTTCGTGCGTAGTGCTCAACGCGGCACTCCCTAGCTGCCAGGAGCACTTTTTACTGTGCGCACCCAACCAGAGTGACGGGAGGAGCACATTTCAGAAAACGTGCTCAGCTCGTCGAGAGAATGCGATTTAAGCAATAAAATTAAAAATGCACCTAAAACCTAAACCAAACGTTGCAGGTGCTTATTTCTTCATGCGCAGTGGTCAACGCGGCACTCCCGAGCTGCCAAGAGCACTTTTTACTGTGCGCACCCAACCAGAGCGACGGGAGGAGCACATTTCAGAAAACGTGCTCAGCTCGTCGAGAGAATGCGATTTAAGCAATAAAATTAAAAATGCACCTAAAACCTAAACCAAACGTTGCAGGTGCTTATTTCTTCGTGCGCAGTGGTCAACGTGGCACTCTCTAGCTGCCAAGAGCACTTTTTACTGTGCGCACCCAACCAGAGTGACGGGATGAGCACATTTCAGAAAACGTGCTCAGCTCGTCGAGAAAATGCGATTTAAGCAATAAAATTAAAAATGCAGCTAAAACCTAAACCAATCGTTGCAGGTGCTTATTTCTTCGTGCGTAGTGCTCAACGCGGCACTCCCTAGCTGCCAGGAGCACTTTTTACTGTGCGCACCCAACCAGAGTGACGGGAGGAGCACATTTCAGAAAACGTGCTCAGCTCGTCGAGAAAATGCGATTTAAGGAATAAAATTAAAAATGCACCTAAAACCTAAACCAAACGTTGCAGGTGCTTATTTCTTCATGCGCAGTGGTCAACGCGGCACTCCCGAGCTGCCAAGAGCACTTTTTACTGTGCACACCCAACCAGAGCGACGGGAGGAGCACATTTCAGAAAACGTGCTCAGCTCGTCGAGAGAATGCGATTTAAGCAATAAAATTAAAAATGCACCTAAAACCTAAACCAAACGTTGCAGGTGCTTATGTCTTCGTGCGCAGTGGTCAACGCGGAACTCCCTAGCTGCCAGGAGCTCTTTTTACTGTGCGCACCCAACCAGAGCGACGGGAGGAGCACATTTCAGAAAACGTGCTCAGCTCGTCGAGAAAATGCGATTTAAGCAATAAAATTAAAAATGCAGCTAAAACCTAAACCAAACGTTGCGGGTGCTTATTTCTTCGTGCGTAGTGCTCAACGCGGCACTCTCTAGCTGCCAGGAGCTCTTTTTACTGTGCGCACCCAACCAGAGCGACGGGAGGAGCACATTTCAGAAAACGTGCTCAGCTCGTCGAGAAAATGCGATTTAAGCAATAAAATTAAAAATGCACCTAAAACCTAAACCAAACGTTGCAGGTGCTTATTTCTTCATGAGCAGTGGTCAACGCGGCACTCTCTAGCTGCCAAGAGCACTTTTTACTATGCGCACCCAACCAGAGTGACGGGAGGAGCACATTTCAGAAAACATGCTCAGCTCGTCGAGAAAATGCGATTTAAGCAATAAGATTAAAAATGCACCTAAAACCTAAACCAAACGTTGCAGGTGCTTATTTCTTCATGCGCAGTGGTCAACGCGGCACTCTCTAGCTGCCAGGAGCACTTTTTACTGTGTGCACCCAACCAGAGTGACGGGAGGAGCACATTTCAGAAAACGTGCTCAGCTCGTCGAGAAAATGCGATTTAAGCAATAAAATTAAAAATGCACCTAAAACCTAAACCAAACGTTGCAGGTGCTTATTTCTTCATGTGCAGTGGTCAACGCGGCACTCTCTAGCTGCCAAGAGCACTTTTTACTGTGCGCACCCAACCAGAGTGACGGGAGGAGCACATTTCAGAAAACGTGCTCAGCTCGTCGAGAAAATGCGATTTAAGCAATAAGATTAAAAATGCACCTAAAACCTAAACCAAACGTTGCAGGTGCTTATTTCTTCGTGCGCAGTGGTCAACGCGGCAGTCCCTAGCTGCCAGGAGAGCTTTTTACTGTGCGCACCCAACCAGAGTGACAGGAGGAGCACATTTCAGAAAACGTGCTCAGCTCGTCGAGAAAATGCGATTTAAGCAATAAAATTAAAAATGCACCCAAAACCTAAACCAAACGTTGCAGGTGCTTTTTTCTTTGTGCGCAGTGGTCAACGCGGCACTCTCTAGCTGCCAAGAGCACTTTTTACTATGCGCACCCAACCAGAGTGACGGGAGGAGCACATTTCAGAAAACGTGCTCAGCTCGTCGAGAAAATGCGATTTAAGCAATAAAATTAAAAATGCTCCTAAAACCTAAACCAAACGTTGCAGGTGCTTATTTCTTCATGCGCAGTGGTCAACGCGGCACTCTCTAGCTGCCAGGAGCACTTTTTACTACGCGCACCCAACCAGAGTGACGGGAGGAGCACATTTCAGAAAACGTGCTCAGCTCGTCGAGAGAATGCGATTTAAGCAATAAGATTAAAAATGCACCTAAAACCTAAACCAAACGTTGCAGGTGCTTATTTCTTCGTGCGCAGTGGTCAACGCGGCAGTCCCTAGCTGCCAGGAGAGCTTTTTACTGTGCGCACCCAACCAGAGTGACAGGAGGAGCACATTTCAGAAAACGTGCTCAGCTCGTCGAGAAAATGCGATTTAAGCAATAAAATTAAAAATGCACCCAAAACCTAAACCAAACGTTGCAGGTGCTTTTTTCTTTGTGCGCAGTGGTCAACGCGGCACTCTCTAGCTGCCAAGAGCACTTTTTACTATGCGCACCCAACCAGAGTGACGGGAGGAGCACATTTCAGAAAACGTGCTCAGCTCGTCGAGAAAATGCGATTTAAGCAATAAAATTAAAAATGCTCCTAAAACCTAAACCAAACGTTGCAGGTGCTTATTTCTTCATGCGCAGTGGTCAACGCGGCACTCTCTAGCTGCCAGGAGCACTTTTTACTACGCGCACCCAACCAGAGTGACGGGAGGAGCACATTTCAGAAAACGTGCTCAGCTCGTCGAGAGAATGCGATTTAAGCAATAAAATTAAAAATGCTCCTAAAACCTAAACCAAACGTTGCAGATGCTTATTTCTTCATGCGCAGTGGTCAACGCGGCACTCTCTAGCTGCCAGGAGCACTTTTTACTACGCGCACCCAACCAGAGCGACGGGAGGAGCACATTTCAGAAAACGTGCTCAGCTCGTCGAGAGAATGCGATTTAAGCAATAAAATAAAAAATGCACCTAAAACCTAAACCAAACGTTGCAGGTGCTTATTTCTTCGTGCGCAGTGGTCAACGCGGCACTCCCTAGCTGCCAGGAGCACTTTTTACTGTGCGCACCCAACCAGAGTGACGGGAGGAGCACATTTCAGAAAACGTGCTCAGCTCGTCGAGAAAATGCGATTTAAGCAATAAAATTAAAAATGCACCTAAAACCTAAACCAAACGTTGCAGGTGCTTATTTCTTCATGCGCAGTGGTCAACGCGGCACTCTCTAGCTGCCAAGAGCACTTTTTACTGTGCGCACCCAACCAGAGTGACGGGAGGAGCACATTTCAGAAAACGTGCTCAGCTCGTCGAGAAAATGCGATTTAAGCAATAAGATTAAAAATGCACCTAAAACCTAAACCAAACGTTGCAGGTGCTTATTTCTTCATGCGCAGTGGTCAACGCGGCACTCTCTAGCTGCCAGGAGCACTTTTTACTGTGTGCACCCAACCAGAGTGACGGGAGGAGCACATTTCAGAAAACGTGCTCAGCTCGTCGAGAAAATGCGATTTAAGCAATAAAATTAAAAATGCACCTAAAACCTAAACCAAACGTTGCAGGTGCTTATTTTTTCATGCGCAGTGGTCAACGCGGCACTCTCTAGCTGCCAGGAGCTCTTTTTACTGTGCGCACCAAACTAGAGCGACGGGAGGAGCACATTTCAGAAAACGTGCTCAGCTTGTCGAGAAAATGCGATTTAAGCAATAAAATTAAAAATGCACCTAAAACCTAAACCAAACGTTGCAGGTGCTTATTTCTTCGTGCGCAGTGTTCAACGCGGCACTCCCTAGCTGCCAGGAGCTCTTTTTACTCTGCGCACCCAACCAGAGCGACGGGAGGAGCACATTTCAGAAAACCTGCTCAGCTTGTCGAGAAAATGCGATTTAAGCAATAAAATTAAAAATGCACCTAAAACCTAAACCAAACGTTGCAGGTTCTTATTTCTTCTTGCGCAGTGGTCAACGCTGCACTCTCTAGCTGCCAGGAGCACTTTTTACTATGCGCGCCCAACCAGAGCGACGGGAGGAGCACATTTCAGAAAACGTGCTCAGCTCGTCGAGAAAATGCGATTTAAGCAATAAAATTAAAAATGCACCTAAAACCTAAACCAAACGTTGCAGGTGCTTATTTCTTCATGCGCAGTGGTCAAGGCGGCACTCCCGAGCTGCCAAGAGCACTTTTTACTGTGCGCACCCAACCAGAGCGACGGGAGGAGCACATTTCAGAAAACGTGCTCAGCTCGTCGAGAGAATGCGATTTAAGCAATAAAATTAAAAATGCACCTAAAACCTAAACCAAACGTTGCAGGTGCTTATTTCTTCGTGCGCAGTGGTCAACGCGGAACTCCCTAGCTGCCAGGAGCTCTTTTTACTGTGCGCACCCAACCAGAGCGACGGGAGGAGCACATTTCAGAAAACGTGCTCAGCTCGTCGAGAAAATGCGATTTAAGCAATAAAATTAAAAATGCACCTAAAACCTAAACCAAACGTTGCAGGTGCTTATTTCTTCGTGCGCAGTGCTCAACGCGGCACTCCCTAGCTGCCAGGAGCACTTTTTACTGTGCGCACCCAACCAGAGCGACGGGAGGGGCACATTTCAGAAAATGTGCTCAGCTCGTCGAGAGAATGCGATTTAAGCAATAAAATTAAAAATGCACCTAAAACCTAAACCAAACGTTGCAGGTGCTTATTTCTTCGTGCGCAGTGGTCAACGCGGAACTCCCTAGCTGCCAGGAGCTCTTTTTACTGTGCGCACCCAACCAGAGCGACGGGAGGAGCACATTTCAGAAAACGTGCTCAGCTCGTCGAGACAATGCGATTTAAGCAATAAAATTAAAAATGCACCTAAAACCTAAAGCAAACGTTGCAGGTGCTTATTTCTTCGTGCGCAGTGCTCAACGCGGCACTCCCTAGCTGCCAGGAGCACTTTTTACTGTGCGCACCCAACCAGAGTGACGGGAGGAGCACATTTCAGAAAACGTGCTCAGCTCGTCGAGAAAATGCGATTTAAGCAATAAAATTAAAAATGCACCTAAAACCTAAACCAAACGTTGCAGGTGCTTATTTCTTCGTGCGCAGTGGTCAACGCGGAACTCCCTAGCTGCCAAGAGCACTTTTTACTGTGCGCACCCAACCAGAGTGACGGGAGGAGCACATTTCAGAAAACGTACTCAGCTCGTCGAGAAAATGCGATTTAAGCAATAAAATTAAAAATGCACCTAAAACCTAAACCAAACGTTGCAGGTGCCTATTTCTTCATGTGCAGTGGTCAACGTGGCACTCTCTAGCTGCCAGGAGCACTTTTTACTATGCGCGCACAACCAGAGCGATGGGAGGAGCACATTTCAGAAAACGTGCTCAGCTCGTCGAGAAAATGCGATTTAAGCAATAAAATTTAAAATGCACCTAAAACCTAAACCAAACGTTGCAGGTGCTTATTTCTTTGTGCGCAGTGGTCAACGCGGCACTCTTTAGCTGCCAAGAGCACTTTTTACTATGCGCACCCAACCAGAGTGACGGGAGGAGCACATTTCAGAAAACGTGCTCAGCTCGTCGAGAAAATGCGATTTAAGCAATAAAATTAAAAATGCACCTAAAACCTAAACCAAACGTTGCAGGTGGTTATTTCTTCATGCGCAGTGGTCAACGCGGCACTCTCTAGCTGCCAAGAGCACTTTTTACTGTGCGCACCCAACCAGAGTGACGGGAGGAGCACATTTCAGAAAACGTGCTCAGCTCGTCGAGAAATTGCGATTTAAGCAATAAAATTAAAAATGCACCTAAAACCTAAACCAAACGTTGCAGGTGCTTATTTCTTCGTGCGCAGTGGTCAACGCGGAACTCCCTAGCTGCCAGGAGCTATTTTTACTGTGCGCACCCAACCAGAGCGACGGGAGGAGCACATTTCAGAAAACGTGCTCAGCTCGTCGACAGAATGCGATTTAAGCAATAAAATTAAAAATGCACCTAAAACCTAAACCAAACGTTGCAGGTGCTTATTTCTTCGTGCGCAGTGGTCAACGCGGAACTCCCTAGCTGCCAGGAGCTATTTTTACTGTGCGCACCCAACCAGAGCGACGGGAGGAGCACATTTCAGAAAACGTGCTCAGCTCGTCGAGAGAATGCGATTTAAGCAATAAAATTAAAAATGCACCTAAAACCTAAACCAAACGTTGCAGGTGCTTATTTCTTCGTGCGCAGTGGTCAACGCGGCACTCCCTAGCTGCCAGGAGCTCTTTTTACTGTGCGCACCCAACCAGAGCGACGGGAGGAGCACATTTCAGAAAACGTGCTCAGCTCGTCGAGAGAATGCGATTTAAGCAATAAAATAAAAAATGCAACTAAAACCTAAACCAAACGTTGCAGGTGCTTATTTCTTCATGCGCAGTGGTCAACGCGGCACTCCCTAGCTGCCAGGAGCTCTATTTACTGTGCGCACCCAACCAGAGCGACGGGAGGAGCACATTTCAGAAAACGTGCTCAGCTCGTCGAGAAAATGCGATTTAAGCAATAAAATTAAAAATGCACCTAAAACCTAAACCAAACGTTGCAGGCGCTTATTTCTTCACGCGCCGTGGTCAACGCAGCACTCTCTAGCTGCCAGGAGCACTTTTTACTACGCGCACCCAACCAGAGCGACGGGAGGAGCACATTTCAGAAAACGTGCTCAGCTCGTCCAGAGAATGCGATTCAAGCAATAAAATAAAAAATGCACCTAAAACCTAAACCAAACGTTGCAGGTGCTTATTTCTTCGTGCGCAGTGGTCAACGCGGCACTCCCTAGCTGCCAGGAGCTCTTTTTACTGTGCGCACCCAACCAGAGCGACGGGAGGAGCATATTTCAGAAAACGTGCTCAGCTCGTCGAGAAAATGTGATTTAAGCAATAAAATTAAAAATGCACCTAAAACCTAAACCAAACGTTGCAGGTGCTTATTTATTCATGCGCAGTGGTCAACGCGGCACTCTCTAGCTGCCAGGAGCACTTTTTACTACGCGCACCCAACCAGAGCGACGGGAGGAGCACATTTCAGAAAACGTGCTCAGCTCGTCGAGAGAATGCGATTTAAGCAATAATATAAAAAATGCACCTAAAACCTAAACAAAACGTTGCAGGTGCTTATTTCTTTGTGCGCAGTGGTCAACGCGGCACTCTCTAGCTGCCAAGAGCACTTTTTACTATGCGCACCCAACCAGAGTGACGGGATGAGCACATTTCAGAAAACGTGCTCAGCTCGTCGAGAAAATGCGATTTAAGCAATAAAATTAAAAATGCACCTAAAACCTAAACCAAACGTTGCAGGTGCTTATTTCTTCGTGCGCAGTGGTCAACGCGGCACCCCCTAGCTGCTAAGAGCACTTTTTACTGTGCGCACCCAACCAGAGAGACGGGAGATGCACATTTCAGAAAACGTGCTCAGCTCGTCGAGAAAATGCGATTCAAGCAATAAAATTAAAAATGCACCTAAAACCTAAACCAAACGTTGCAGGTGGTTATTTCTTCATGCGCAGTGGTCAACGCGGCACTCTCTAGCTGCCAGGAGGACTTTTTACTACGCGCACCCAACCAGAGCGACGGGAGGAGCACATTTCAGAAAACGCGCTCAGCTCGTCGAGAGAATGCGATTTAAGCAATAAAATTAAAAATGCACCTAAAACCTAAACCAAACGTTGCAGGTGCTTATTTCTTCGTGCGCAGTGGTCAACGCGGCACTCCCTAGCTGCCAGGAGCTCTTTTTACTGTGCGCACCCAACCAGAGCGACGGGAGGAGCACATTTCAGAAAACGTGCTCAGCTCGTCGAGAAAATGCGATTTAAACAATAAAATTAAAAATGCACCTAAAACCTAAACCAAGCGTTGCAGGTGCTTATTTCTTCGTGCGCAGTGGTCAACGCGGCACTCCCTAGCTGCCAGGAGCACTTTTTACTGTGCGCACCCAACCAGAGTGACGGAAGGAGCACATTTCAGAAAACGTACTCAGCTCGTCGAGAAAATGCGATTTAAGCAATAAAATTAAAAATGCACCTAAAACCTAAACTAAACGTTGCAGGTGCTTATTTCTTCATGTGCAGTGGTCAACGCGGCACTCTCTAGCTGCCAGGAGCACTTTTTACTATGCGCGCACAACCAGAGCGACGGGAGGAGCACATTTCAGAAAACGTGCTCAGCTCGTCGAGAAAATGCGAATTAAGCAATAAAATTAAAAATGCACCTAAAACCTAAACCAAACGTTGCAGTCGCTTATTTCTTCACGCGCCGTGGTCAACGCGGCACTCTCTAGCTGCCAGGAGCACTTTTTACTACGCGCACCCAACCAGAGCGACGGGAGGAGCACATTTCAGAAAACGTGCTCAGCTCGTCCAGAGAATGCGATTCAAGCAATAAAATAAAAAATGCACCTAAAACCTAAACCAAACGTTGCAGGTGCTTATTTCTTCGTGCGCAGTGGTCAACGCGGCACTCCCTAGCTGCCAGGAGCTCTTTTTACTGTGCGCACCCAACCAGAGCGACGGGAGGAGCATATTTCAGAAAACGTGCTCAGCTCGTCGAGAAAATGTGATTCAAGCAATAAAATTAAAAATGCACCTAAAACCTAAACCAAACGTTGCAGGTGCTTATTTCTTCGTGCGCAGTGCTCAACGCGGCACTCCCTAGCTGCCAGGAGCACTTTTTACTGTGCGCACCCAACCAGAGTGACGGGAGGAGCACATTTCAGAAAACGTGCTCAGCTCGTCGAGAAAATGCGATTTAAGCAATAAAATTAAAAATGCACCTAAAACCTAAACCAAACGTTGCAGGTGCTTATTTCTTCGTGCGCAGTGCTCAACGCGGCACTCCCTAGCTGCCAGGAGCACTTTTTACTGTGCGCACCCAACCAGAGTGACGGGAGGAGCACATTTCAGAAAACGTGCTCAGCTCGTCGAGAAATGCGATTTGAGCAATAAAATTAAAAATGCACCTAAAACCTAAACCAAACGTTGCAGGTGCTTATTTCTTTGTGCGCAGTGGTCAACGCGGCACTCTTTAGCTGCCAAGAGCACTTTTTACTATGCGCACCCAACCAGAGTGACGGGAGGAGCACATTTCAGAAAACGTGCTCAGCTCGTCGAGAAAATGCGATTTAAGCAATAAAATTAAAAATGCACCTAAAACCTAAACCAAACGTTGCAGGTGGTTATTTCTTCATGCGCAGTGGTCAACGCGGCACTTTCTAGCTGCCAAGAGCAGTTTTTACTGTGCGCACCCAACCAGAGTGACGGGAGGAGCACATTTCAGAAAACGTGCTCAGCTCGTCGAGAAAATGCGATTTAAGCAATAAAATTAAAAATGCACCTAAAACTTAAACCAAACGTTGCAGGTGCTTATTTCTTCGTGCGCAGTGGTCAACGCGGAACTCCCTAGCTGCCAGGAGCTATTTTTACTGTGCGCACCCAACCAGAGCGACGGGACGAGCACATTTCAGAAAACGTGCTCAGCTCGTCGAGAAAATGCGATTTAAGCAATAAAATTAAAAATGCACCTAAAACCTAAACCAAACGTTGCAGGTGCTTATTTCTTCGTGCGCAGTGCTCAACGCGGCACTCCCTAGCTGCCAGGAGCACTTTTTACTGTGCGCACCCAACCAGAGTGACGGGAGGAGCGCATTTCAGAAAACGTGCTCAGCTCGTCGAGAAAATGCGATTTAAGCAATAAAATTAAAAATGCACCTAAAACCTAAACCAAACGTTGCAGGTGCTTATTTCTTCATGCGCAGTGGTCAACGCGGCACTCTCTAGCTGCCAAGAGCACTTTTTATAGTGCGCACCCAACCAGAGTGACGGGAGGAGCACATTTCAGAAAACGTGCTCAGCTCGTCGAGAAAATGCGATTTAAGCAATAAGATTAAAAATGCACCTAAAACCTAAACCAAACGTTGCAGGTGCTTATTTCTTCATGCGCAGTGGTCAACGCGGCACTCTCTAGCTGCCATGATCACTTTTTACTACGCGCACCCAACCAGAGCGACGGGAGGAGCACATTTCAGAAAACGTGCTCAGCTCGTCGAGAGAATGCGATTTAAGCAATAAAATAAAAAATGCACCTAAAACCTAAACCAAACGTTGCAGGTGCTTATTTCTTCCTGCGCAGTGGTCAACGCGGTACTCCCTAGCTGCCAGGAGCTCTTTTTACTGTGCGCACCCAACCAGAGCGACGGGAGGAGCACATTTCAGAAAACGTGCTCAGCTTGTCGAGAAAATGCGATTTAAGCAATAAAATTAAAAATGCAGCTAAAACCTAAACCAAACGTTGCAGGTGCTTATTTCTTCATGCGCAGTGGTCAACGCGGCACTCTCTAACTGCCAGGAGCACTTTTTACTATGCGCGCCCAACCAGAGCGACGGGAGGAGCACATTTCAGAAAACGTGCTCAGCTCGTCGAGAAAATGCGATTAAAGCAATAAAATTAAAAATGCACCTAAAACCTAAACCAAACGTTGCAGGTGCTTGTTTTTTCATGCGCAGTGGTCAACGCGGCACTCCCGAGCTGCCAAGAGCACTTTTTACTGTGCGCACCCAACCAGAGCGACGGGAGGAGCACATTTCAGAAAACGTGCTCAGCTCGTCGAGAGAATGCGATTTAAGCAATAAAATTAAAAATGCACCTAAAACCTAAACCAAACGTTGCAGGTGCTTATTTCTTCGTGCGCAGTGGTCAACGCGGAACTCCCTAGCTGCCAGGAGCTCTTTTTACTGTGCGCACCCAACCAGAGCGACGGGAGGAGCACATTTCAGAAAACGTGCTCAGCTCGTCGAGAAAATGCGATTTAAGCAATAAAATTAAAAATGCACCTAAAACCTAAACCAAACGTTGCAGGTGCTTATTTCTTCATGCGCAGTGGTCAACGCGGCACTCTCTAGCTGCCAGGAGCACTTTTTACTACGCGCACCCAACCAGAGCGACGGGAGGAGCACATTTCAGAAAACGTGCTCAGCTCGTCGAGAGAATGCGATTTAAGCAATAAAATAAAAAATGCACCTAAAACCTAAACCAAACGTTGCAGGTGCTTATTTCTTCGTGTGCAGTGGTCAACGCGGCACTCCCTAGCTGCCAGGAGCTCTTTTTACTGTGCGCACCCAACCAAAACGACGGGAGGAGCACATTTCAGAAAACGTGCTCAGCTCGTCGAGAAAATGCGATTTAAGCAATAAAATTAAAAATGCAGCTAAAACCTAAACCAAACGTTGCAGGTGCTTATTTCTTCGTGCGTAGTGCTCAACGCGGCACTCCCTAGCTGCCAGGAGCTTTTTTTACTGTGCGCACCCAACCAGAGTGACGGGAGGAGCACATTTCAGAAAACGTGCTCAGCTCGTCGAGAGAATGCGATTTAAGCAATAAAATTAAAAATGCACCTAAAACCTAAACCAAACGTTGCAGGTGCTTATTTCTTCATGCGCAGTGTTAAACGCGGCACTCCCGAGCTGCCAAGAGCACTTTTTACTGTGCGCACCCAACCAGAGCGACGGGAGGAGCACATTTCAGAAAACGTGCTCAGCTCGTCGAGAGAATGCGATTTAAGCAATAAAATTAAAAATGCACCTAAAACCTAAACCAAACGTTGCAGGTGCTTATTTCTTCGTGCGCAGTGGTCAACGCGGCACTCTCTAGCTGCCAAGAGCACTTTTTACTGTGCGCACCCAACCAGAGCGACGGGAGGAGCACATTTCAGAAAACGTGCTCAGCTCGTCGAGAAAATGCGATTTAAGCAATAAAATTAAAAATGCAGCTAAAACCTAAACCAAACGTTGCGGGTGCTTATTTCTTCGTGCGTAGTGCTCAACGCGGCACTCTCTAGCTGCCAGGAGCTCTTTTTACTGTGCGCACCCAACCAGAGCGACGGGAGGAGCACATTTCAGAAAACGTGCTCAGCTCGTCGAGAAAATGCGATTTAAGCAATAAAATTAAAAATGCACCTAAAACCTAAACCAAACGTTGCAGGTGCTTATTTCTTCATGAGCAGTGGTCAACGCGGCACTCTCTAGCTGCCAAGAGCACTTTTTACTATGCGCACCCAACCAGAGTGACGGGAGGAGCACATTTCAGAAAACGTGCTCAGCTCGTCGAGAAAATGCGATTTAAGCAATAAGATTAAAAATGCACCTAAAACCTAAACCAAACGTTGCAGGTGCTTATTTCTTCATGCGCAGTGGTCAACGCGGCACTCCCTAGCTGCCAGGAGCTCTTTTTACTGTGCGCACCCAACCAGAGCGACGGGAGGAGCATATTTCAGAAAACGTGCTCAGCTCGTCGAGAAAATGTGATTTAAGCAATAAAATTAAAAATGCACCTAAAACCTAAACCAAACGTTGCAGGTGCTTATTTATTCATGCGCAGTGGTCAACGCGGCACTCTCTAGCTGCCAGGAGCACTTTTTACTACGCGCACCCAACCAGAGCGACGGGAGGAGCACATTTCAGAAAACGTGCTCAGCTCGTCGAGAGAATGCGATTTAAGCAATAATATAAAAAATGCACCTAAAACCTAAACTAAACGTTGCAGGTGCTTATTTCTTCATGTGCAGTGGTCAACGCGGCACTCTCTAGCTGCCAGGAGCACTTTTTACTATGCGCGCACAACCAGAGCGACGGGAGGAGCACATTTCAGAAAACGTGCTCAGCTCGTCGAGAAAATGCGAATTAAGCAATAAAATTAAAAATGCACCTAAAACCTAAACCAAACGTTGCAGTCGCTTATTTCTTCACGCGCCGTGGTCAACGCGGCACTCTCTAGCTGCCAGGAGCACTTTTTACTACGCGCACCCAACCAGAGCGACGGGAGGAGCACATTTCAGAAAACGTGCTCAGCTCGTCCAGAGAATGCGATTCAAGCAATAAAATAAAAAATGCACCTAAAACCTAAACCAAACGTTGCAGGTGCTTATTTCTTCGTGCGCAGTGGTCAACGCGGCACTCCCTAGCTGCCAGGAGCTCTTTTTACTGTGCGCACCCAACCAGAGCGACGGGAGGAGCATATTTCAGAAAACGTGCTCAGCTCGTCGAGAAAATGTGATTCAAGCAATAAAATTAAAAATGCACCTAAAACCTAAACCAAACGTTGCAGGTGCTTATTTCTTCGTGCGCAGTGCTCAACGCGGCACTCCCTAGCTGCCAGGAGCACTTTTTACTGTGCGCACCCAACCAGAGTGACGGGAGGAGCACATTTCAGAAAACGTGCTCAGCTCGTCGAGAAAATGCGATTTAAGCAATAAAATTAAAAATGCACCTAAAACCTAAACCAAACGTTGCAGGTGCTTATTTCTTCGTGCGCAGTGCTCAACGCGGCACTCCCTAGCTGCCAGGAGCACTTTTTACTGTGCGCACCCAACCAGAGTGACGGGAGGAGCACATTTCAGAAAACGTGCTCAGCTCGTCGAGAAATGCGATTTGAGCAATAAAATTAAAAATGCACCTAAAACCTAAACCAAACGTTGCAGGTGCTTATTTCTTTGTGCGCAGTGGTCAACGCGGCACTCTTTAGCTGCCAAGAGCACTTTTTACTATGCGCACCCAACCAGAGTGACGGGAGGAGCACATTTCAGAAAACGTGCTCAGCTCGTCGAGAAAATGCGATTTAAGCAATAAAATTAAAAATGCACCTAAAACCTAAACCAAACGTTGCAGGTGGTTATTTCTTCATGCGCAGTGGTCAACGCGGCACTTTCTAGCTGCCAAGAGCAGTTTTTACTGTGCGCACCCAACCAGAGTGACGGGAGGAGCACATTTCAGAAAACGTGCTCAGCTCGTCGAGAAAATGCGATTTAAGCAATAAAATTAAAAATGCACCTAAAACTTAAACCAAACGTTGCAGGTGCTTATTTCTTCGTGCGCAGTGGTCAACGCGGAACTCCCTAGCTGCCAGGAGCTATTTTTACTGTGCGCACCCAACCAGAGCGACGGGACGAGCACATTTCAGAAAAC
This sequence comes from Syngnathus floridae, assembly GCF_059516105.1. Taxonomy (NCBI): domain Eukaryota; kingdom Metazoa; phylum Chordata; class Actinopteri; order Syngnathiformes; family Syngnathidae; genus Syngnathus; species Syngnathus floridae. The sequence continues at coordinate 14,591,974 of NC_142420.1, forward strand.
GTGCTCAGCTCGTCGAGAAAATGCGATTTAAGCAATAAAATTAAAAATGCACCTAAAACCTAAACCAAACGTTGCAGGTGCTTATTTCTTCGTGCGCAGTGCTCAACGCGGCACTCCCTAGCTGCCAGGAGCACTTTTTACTGTGCGCACCCAACCAGAGTGACGGGAGGAGCGCATTTCAGAAAACGTGCTCAGCTCGTCGAGAAAATGCGATTTAAGCAATAAAATTAAAAATGCACCTAAAACCTAAACCAAACGTTGCAGGTGCTTATTTCTTCATGCGCAGTGGTCAACGCGGCACTCTCTAGCTGCCAAGAGCACTTTTTATAGTGCGCACCCAACCAGAGTGACGGGAGGAGCACATTTCAGAAAACGTGCTCAGCTCGTCGAGAAAATGCGATTTAAGCAATAAGATTAAAAATGCACCTAAAACCTAAACCAAACGTTGCAGGTGCTTATTTCTTCATGCGCAGTGGTCAACGCGGCACTCTCTAGCTGCCATGATCACTTTTTACTACGCGCACCCAACCAGAGCGACGGGAGGAGCACATTTCAGAAAACGTGCTCAGCTCGTCGAGAGAATGCGATTTAAGCAATAAAATAAAAAATGCACCTAAAACCTAAACCAAACGTTGCAGGTGCTTATTTCTTCCTGCGCAGTGGTCAACGCGGTACTCCCTAGCTGCCAGGAGCTCTTTTTACTGTGCGCACCCAACCAGAGCGACGGGAGGAGCACATTTCAGAAAACGTGCTCAGCTTGTCGAGAAAATGCGATTTAAGCAATAAAATTAAAAATGCAGCTAAAACCTAAACCAAACGTTGCAGGTGCTTATTTCTTCATGCGCAGTGGTCAACGCGGCACTCTCTAACTGCCAGGAGCACTTTTTACTATGCGCGCCCAACCAGAGCGACGGGAGGAGCACATTTCAGAAAACGTGCTCAGCTCGTCGAGAAAATGCGATTAAAGCAATAAAATTAAAAATGCACCTAAAACCTAAACCAAACGTTGCAGGTGCTTGTTTCTTCGTGCGCAGTGGTCAACGCGGAACTCCCTAGCTGCCAGGAGCTCTTTTTACTGTGCGCACCCAACCAGAGCGACGGGAGGAGCACATTTCAGAAAACGTGCTCAGCTCGTCGAGAAAATGCGATTTAAGCAATAAAATTAAAAATGCACCTAAAACCTAAACCAAACGTTGCAGGTGCTTATTTCTTCATGCGCAGTGGTCAACGCGGCACTCTCTAGCTGCCAGGAGCACTTTTTACTACGCGCACCCAACCAGAGCGACGGGAGGAGCACATTTCAGAAAACGTGCTCAGCTCGTCGAGAGAATGCGATTTAAGCAATAAAATAAAAAATGCACCTAAAACCTAAACCAAACGTTGCAGGTGCTTATTTCTTCGTGCGCAGTGGTCAACGCGGCACTCCCTAGCTGCCAGGAGCTCTTTTTACTGTGCGCACCCAACCAAAACGACGGGAGGAGCACATTTCAGAAAACGTGCTCAGCTCGTCGAGAAAATGCGATTTAAGCAATAAAATTAAAAATGCAGCTAAAACCTAAACCAAACGTTGCAGGTGCTTATTTCTTCATGCGCAGTGGTCAAGGCGGCACTCCCGAGCTGCCAAGAGCACTTTTTACTGTGCGCACCCAACCAGAGCGACGGGAGGAGCACATTTCAGAAAACGTGCTCAGCTCGTCGAGAGAATGCGATTTAAGCAATAAAATTAAAAATGCACCTAAAACCTAAACCAAACGTTGCAGGTGCTTATTTCTTCGTGCGCAGTGGTCAACGCGGAACTCCCTAGCTGCCAGGAGCTCTTTTTACTGTGCGCACCCAACCAGAGCGACGGGAGGAGCACATTTCAGAAAACGTGCTCAGCTCGTCGAGAAAATGCGATTTAAGCAATAAAATTAAAAATGCACCTAAAACCTAAACCAAACGTTGCAGGTGCTTATTTCTTCGTGCGCAGTGCTCAACGCGGCACTCCCTAGCTGCCAGGAGCACTTTTTACTGTGCGCACCCAACCAGAGCGACGGGAGGGGCACATTTCAGAAAATGTGCTCAGCTCGTCGAGAGAATGCGATTTAAGCAATAAAATTAAAAATGCACCTAAAACCTAAACCAAACGTTGCAGGTGCTTATTTCTTCGTGCGCAGTGGTCAACGCGGAACTCCCTAGCTGCCAGGAGCTCTTTTTACTGTGCGCACCCAACCAGAGCGACGGGAGGAGCACATTTCAGAAAACGTGCTCAGCTCGTCAAGACAATGCAATTTAAGCAATAAAATTAAAAATGCACCTAAAACCTAAAGCAAACGTTGCAGGTGCTTATTTCTTCGTGCGCAGTGCTCAACGCGGCACTCCCTAGCTGCCAGGAGCACTTTTTACTGTGCGCACCCAACCAGAGTGACGGGAGGAGCACATTTCAGAAAACGTGCTCAGCTCGTCGAGAAAATGCGATTTAAGCAATAAAATTAAAAATGCACCTAAAACCTAAACCAAACGTTGCAGGTGCTTATTTCTTCGTGCGCAGTGGTCAACGCGGAACTCCCTAGCTGCCAAGAGCACTTTTTACTGTGCGCACCCAACCAGAGTGACGGGAGGAGCACATTTCAGAAAACGTACTCAGCTCGTCGAGAAAATGCGATTTAAGCAATAAAATTAAAAATGCACCTAAAACCTAAACCAAACGTTGCAGGTGCCTATTTCTTCATGTGCAGTGGTCAACGTGGCACTCTCTAGCTGCCAGGAGCACTTTTTACTATGCGCGCACAACCAGAGCGATGGGAGGAGCACATTTCAGAAAACGTGCTCAGCTCGTCGAGAAAATGCGATTTAAGCAATAAAATTTAAAATGCACCTAAAACCTAAACCAAACGTTGCAGGTGCTTATTTCTTTGTGCGCAGTGGTCAACGCGGCACTCTTTAGCTGCCAAGAGCACTTTTTACTATGCGCACCCAACCAGAGTGACGGGAGGAGCACATTTCAGAAAACGTGCTCAGCTCGTCGAGAAAATGCGATTTAAGCAATAAAATTAAAAATGCACCTAAACCTAAACCAAACGTTGCAGGTGGTTATTTCTTCATGCGCAGTGGTCAACGCGGCACTCTCTAGCTGCCAAGAGCACTTTTTACTGTGCGCACCCAACCAGAGTGACGGGAGGAGCACATTTCAGAAAACGTGCTCAGCTCGTCGAGAAATTGCGATTTAAGCAATAAAATTTAAAATGCACCTAAAACCTAAACCAAACGTTGCAGGTGCTTATTTCTTCGTGCGCAGTGGTCAACGCGGAACTCCCTAGCTGCCAGGAGCTATTTTTACTGTGCGCACCCAACCAGAGCGACGGGAGGAGCACATTTCAGAAAACGTGCTCAGCTCGTCGACAGAATGCGATTTAAGCAATAAAATTAAAAATGCACCTAAAACCTAAACCAAACGTTGCAGGTGCTTATTTCTTCGTGCGCAGTGGTCAACGCGGAACTCCCTAGCTGCCAGGAGCTATTTTTACTGTGCGCACCCAACCAGAGCGACGGGAGGAGCACATTTCAGAAAACGTGCTCAGCTCGTCGAGAGAATGCGATTTAAGCAATAAAATTAAAAATGCACCTAAAACCTAAACCAAACGTTGCAGGTGCTTATTTCTTCATGTGCAGTGGTCAACGCGGCACTCCCGAGCTGCCAAGAGCACTTTTTACTACGCGCACCCAACCAGAGCGACGGGAGGAGCACATTTCAGAAAACGTGCTCAGCTCGTCGAGAGAATGCGATTTAAGCAATAAAATTAAAAATGCACCTAAAACCTAAACCAAACGTTGCAGGTGTTTATTTCTTCGTGCGCAGTGGTCAACGCGGCACTCTCTAGCTGCCAAGAGCACTTTTTACTACGCGCACCCAACCAGAGCGACGGGAGGAGCACATTTCAGAAAACGTGCTCAGCTCGTCGAGAAAATGCGATTTAAGCAATAAAATTAAAAATGCACCTAAAACCTAAACCAAACGTTGCAGGTGCTTATTTCTTCATGCGCAGTGCTCAACGCGGCACTCCCTAGCTGCCAGGAGCACTTTTTACTGTGCGCACCCAACCAGAGTGACGGGAGGAGCACATTTCAGAAAACGTGCTCAGCTCGTCGAGAAAATGCGATTTAAGCAATAAAATTAAAAATGCACCTAAAACCTAAACCAAACGTTGCAGGTGCTTATTTCTTCGTGCGCAGTGGTCAACGCGGCACTCCCTAGCTGCCAGGAGCTATTTTTACTGTGTGCACCCAACCAGAGCGACGGGAGGAGCATATTTCAGAAAACGTGCTCAGCTCGTCGAGAGAATGCGATTTAAGCAATAAAATTAAAAATGCACCTAAAACCTAAACCAAACGTTGCAGGTGCTTATTTCTTCATGTGCAGTGGTCAACGCGGCACTCTCTAGCTGCCAGGAGCACTTTTTACTATGCGCGCACAACCAGAGCGACGGGAGGAGCACATTTCAGAAAACGTGCTCAGCTCGTCGAGAAAATGCGATTTAAGCAATAAAATTTAAAATGCACCTAAAACCTAAACCAAACGTTGCAGGTGCTTATTTCTTCGTGCGCAGTGGTCAACGCGGCACTCCCTAGCTGCCAGGAGCTCTTTTTACTGTGCGCACCCAACCAGAGCGACGGGAGGAGCACATTTCAGAAAACGTGCTCAGCTTGTCGAGAAAATGCGATTTAAGCAATAAAATTAAAAATGCACCTAAAACCTAAACCAAACGTTGCAGGTGCTTATTTCTTCGTGCGCAGTGCTCAACGCGGCACTCCCTAGCTGCCAGGAGCACTTTTTACTATGCGCACCCAACCAGAGCGACGGGAGGAGCACATTTCAGAAAACGTGCTCAGCTCGTCGAGAAAATGCGATTTAAGCAATAAAATTAAAAATGCACCTAAAACCTAAACCAAACGTTGCAGGTGCTTAGTTCTTCATGCGCAGTGGTCAACGCGGCACTCCCGAGCTGCCAAGAGCACTTTTTACTGTGCGCACCCAACCAGAGCGACGGGAGGAGCACATTTCAGAAAACGTGCTCAGCTCGTCGAGAGAATGCGATTTAAGCAATAAAATTAAAAATGCACCTAAAACCTAAACCAAACGTTGCAGGTGCTTATTTCTTCGTGCGCAGTGGTCAACTAGCTGCCAGGAGCTCTTTTTACTGTGCGCACCCAACCAGAGCGACGGGAGGAGCACATTTCAGAAAACGTGCTCAGCTCGTCGAGAAAATGCGATTTAAGCAATAAGATTAAAAATGCACCTAAAACCTAAACCAAACGTTGCAGGTGCTTATTTCTTCATGCACAGTGGTCAAAGCGGCACTCTCTAGCTGCCAGGAGCACTTTTTACTACGCGCACCCAACCAGAGCGACGGGAGGAGCACATTTCAGAAAACGTGCTCAGCTCGTCGAGAGAATGCGATTTAAGCAATAAAATTAAAAATGCACCTAAAACCTAAACCAAACGTTGCAGGTGCTTATTTCTTCATGCGCAGTGGTCAACGCGGCACTCTCTAGCTGCCAGGAGCACTTTTTACTACGCGCACCCAACCAGAGCGACGGGAGGAGCACATTTCAGAAAACGTGCTCAGCTCGTCGAGAGAATGCGATTTAAGCAATAAAATAAAAAATGCACCTAAAACCTAAACCAAACGTTGCAGGTGCTTATTTCTTCGTGCGCAGTGGTCAACTAGCTGCCAGGAGCTCTTTTTACTGTGCGCACCCAACCAGAGCGACGGGAGGAGCACATTTCAGAAAACGTGCTCAGCTCGTCGAGAAAATGCGATTTAAGCAATAAGATTAAAAATGCACCTAAAACCTAAACCAAACGTTGCAGGTACTTATTTCTTCATGCACAGTGGTCAAAGCGGCACTCTCTAGCTGCCAGGAGCACTTTTTACTACGCGCACCCAACCAGAGCGACGGGAGGAGCACATTTCAGAAAACGTGCTCAGCTCGTCGAGAGAATGCGATTTAAGCAATAAAATTAAAAATGCACCTAAAACCTAAACCAAACGTTGCAGGTGCTTATTTCTTCGTGTGCAGTGGTCAACGCGGCACTCTCTAGCTGCCAAGAGCACTTTTTACTGTGCGCACCCAACCAGAGCGACGGGAGGAGCACATTTCAGAAAACGTGCTCAGCTCGTCGAGAAAATGCGATTTAAGCAATAAAATTAAAAATGCACCTAAAACCTAAACCAAACGTTGCAGGTGCTTATTTCTTCATGCGCAGTGGTCAACGCGGCACTCTCTAGCTGCCAGGAGCACTTTTTACTACGCGCACCCAACCAGAGCGACGGGAGGAGCACATTTCAGAAAACGTGCTCAGCTCGTCGAGAGAATGCGATTTAAGCAATAAAATAAAAAATGCACCTAAAACCTAAACCAAACGTTGCAGGTGCTTATTTCTTCGTGCGCAGTGGTCAACGCGGCACTCCCTAGCTGCCAGGAGCTCTTTTTACTGTGTGCACCCAACCAGAGCGACGGGAGGAGCACATTTCAGAAAACGTGCTCAGCTCGTCGAGAGAATGCGATTTAAGCAATAAAATAAAAAATGCACCTAAAACCTAAACCAAACGTTGCAGGTGCTTATTTCTTCGTGCGCAGTGGTCAACGCGGCACTCCCTAGCTGCCAGGAGCACTTTTTACTGTGCGCACCCAACATGAGTGACGGGAGGAGCACATTTCAGAAAACGTGCTCAGCTCGTCGAGAAAATGCGATTTAAGCAATACAATTAAAAATGCACCTAAAACCTAAACCAAACGTTGCAGGTGCTTATTTCTTCATGCGCAGTGGTCAACGCGGCACTCTCTAGCTGCCAAGAGCACTTTTTACTGTGCGCACCCAACCAGAGTGACGGGAGGAGCACATTTCAGAAAACGTGCTCAGCTCGTCGAGAAAATGCGATTTAAGCAATAAAATTAAAAATGCACCTAAAACCTAAACCAAACGTTGCAGGTGCTTATTTCTTCATGTGCAGTGGTCAACGCGGCACTCTCTAGCTGCCAGGAGCACTTTTTACTATGCGCGCACAACCAGAGCGACGGGAGGAGCACATTTCAGAAAACGTGCTCAGCTCGTCGAGAAAATGCGATTTAAGCAATAGAATTTAAAATGCACCTAAAACCTAAACCAAACGTTGCAGGTGCTTATTTCTTTGTGCGCAGTGGTCAACGCGGCACTTTTTAGCTGCCAGGAGCTCTTTTTACTGTGCGCACCCAACCAGAGCGACGGGAGGAGCACATTTCAGAAAACGTGCTCAGCTCGTCGAGAAAATGCGATTTAAGCAATAAAATTAAAAATGCAGCTAAAACCTAAACCAAACGTTGCAGGTGCTTATTTCTTCGTGCGTAGTGCTCAACGCGGCACTCCCTAGCTGCCAGGAGCACTTTTTACTGTGCGCACCCAACCAGAGTGACGGGAGGAGCACATTTCAGAAAACGTGCTCAGCTCGTCGAGAAAATGCGATTTAAGCAATAAAATTAAAAATGCACCTAAAACTTAAACCAAACGTTGCAGGTGCTTATTTCTTCATGCGCAGTGGTCAACGCGGCACTCTCTAGCTACCAAGAGCACTTTTTACTGTGCGCACCCAACCAGAGCGACGGGAGGAGCACATTTCAGAAAACGTGCTCAGCTCGTCGAGAAAATGCGATTTAAGCAATAAAATTAAAAATGCACCTAAAACCTAAACCAAACGTTGCAGGTGCTTATTTCTTCATGTGCAGTGGTCAACGCGGCACTCTCTAGCTGCCAGGAGCACTTTTTACTATGCGCGCACAACCAGAGCGACGGGAGGAGAACATTTCAGAAAACGTGCTCAGCTCGTCGAGAAAATGCGATTTAAGCAATAAAATTTAAAATGCACCTAAAACCTAAACCAAACGTTGCAGGTGCTTATTTCTTCATGCGCAGTGGTCAACGCGGCACTCTCTAGCTGCCAGGAGCACTTTTTACTGTGTGTACCCAACCAGAGTGACGGGAGGAGCACATTTCAGAAAACGTGCTCAGCTCGTGAAGAAAATGCGATTTAAGCAATAAAATTAAAAATGCACCTAAAACCTAAACCAAACGTTGCAGGTGCTTATTTCTTCATGCGCAGTGGTCAACGCGGCACTCTCTAGCTGCCAAGAGCACTTTTTACTGTACGCACCCAACCAGAGTGACGGGAGGAGCACATTTCAGAAAACGTGCTCAGCTCGTCGAGAGAATGCGATTTAAGCAATAAAATTAAAAATGCACCTAAAACCTAAACCAAACGTTGCAGGTGCTTATTTCTTCGTGCGCAGTGGTCAACGCGGAACTCCCTAGCTGCCAGGAACTATTTTTACTGTGCGCACCCAACCAGAGCGACGGGAGGAGCACATTTCAGAAAACGTGCTCAGCTCGTCGAGAAAATGCGATTTAAGCAATAAAATTAAAAATGCACCTAAAACCTAAACCAAACGTTGCAGGTGCTTATTTCTTCGTGCGCAGTGCTCAACGCGGCACTCCCTAGCTGCCAGGAGTTCTTTTTACTGTGCGCACCCAACCAGAGCGACGGGAGGAGCACATTTCAGAAAACGTGCTCAGCTCGTCGAGAAAATGCGATTTAAGCAATAAAATTAAAAATGCACCTAAAACCTAAACCAAACGTTGCAGGTGCTCATTTCTTCATGCGCAGTGGTCAACCCGGCACTCTCTTGCTGCCAGGAGCACTTTTTACTACGCGCACCCAACCAGAGCGACGGGAGGAGCACATTTCAGAAAACGTGCTCAGCTCGTCGAGAAAATGCGATTTAAGCAATAAAATTAAAAATGCACCTAAAACCTAAACCAAACGTTGCAGGTGGTTATTTCTTCATGCGCAGTTGTCAACGCGGCACTCTCTAGCTGCCAGGAGCACTTTTTACTACGCGCACCCAACCAGAGCGACGGGAGGAGCACATTTCAGAAAACGTGCTCAGCTCGTCGAGAGAATGCGATTTAAGCAATAAAATAAAAAATGCACCTAAAACCTAAACCAAACGTTGCAGGTGCTTATTTCTTCGTGCGCAGTGGTCAACGCGGAACTCCCTAGCTGCCAGGAGCTATTTTTACTGTGCGCACCCAACCAGAGCGACGGGAGGAGCACATTTCAGAAAACGTGCTCAGCTCGTCGAGAAAATGCGATTTAAGCAATAAAATTAAAAATGCACCTAAAACCTAAACCAAACGTTGCAGGTGCTTATTTCTTCGTGCGCAGTGGTCAACGCGGAACTCCCTAGCTGCCAGGAGCTCTTTTTACCGTGCGCACCCAACCAGAGCGACGGGAGGAGCACATTTCAGAAAACGTGCTCAGCTCGTCGAGACAATGCGATTTAAGCAATAAAATTAAAAATGCACCTAAAACCTAAACCAAACGTTGCAGGTGCCTATTTCTTCATGTGCAGTGGTCAACGCGGCACTCTCTAGCTGCCAGGAGCACTTTTGACTATGCGCGCACAACCAGAGCGACGGGAGGAGCACATTTCAGAAAACGTGCTCAGCTCGTCGAGAGAATGCGATTTAAGCAATAAAATTAAAAATGCACCTAAAACCTAAACCAAACGTTGCAGGTGCTTATTTCTTCGTGCGCAGTGGTCAACGCGGAACTCCCTAGCTGCCAGGAGCTATTTTTACTGTGCGCACCCAACCAGAGCGACGGGAGGAGCACATTTCAGAAAACGTGCTCAGCTCGTCGAGAGAATGCAATTTAAGCAATAAAATAAAAAATGCACCTAAAACCTAAACCAAACGTTGCAGGTGCTTATTTCTTCGTGCGCAGTGGTAAACGCGGCAGTCCCTAGCTGCCAGGAGCTCTTTTTACTGTGCGCACCCAACCAGAGCGACGGGAGGAGCACATTTCAGAAAACGTGATCAGCTCGTCGAGAAAATGCGATTTAAGCAATAAAATCAAAAATGCACCTAAAACCTAAACCAAACGTTGCAGGTGCTTATTTCTTCATGCGCAGTGGTCAACGCGGCACTCTCTAGCTGCCAGGAGCACTTTTTACTACGCGCACCCAACCAGAGCGACGGGAGGAGCACATTTCAGAAAACGTGCTCAGCTCGTCGAGAGAATGCGATTTAAGCAATAAAATAAAAAATTCACCTAAAACCTAAACCAAACGTTGCAGGTGCTTATTTCTTCGTGCGCAGTGGTCAACGCGGAACTCCCTAGCTGCCAGGAGCTCTTTTTACTGTGCGCAACCAACCAGAGCGACGGGAGGAGCCCATTTCAGAAAACGTGCTCAGCTCGTCGAGAAAATGCGATTTAAGCAATAAAATTAAAAATGCACCTAAAACCTAAACCAAACGTTGCAGGTGCTTATTTCTTCGTGCGCAGTGCTCAACGCGGCACTCCCTAGCTGCCAGGAGCACTTTTTACTGTGCGCACCCAACCAGAGTGACGGGAGGAGCACATTTCAGAAAACGTGCTCACCTCGTCGAGAAAATGCGATTTAAGCAATAAAATTAAAAATGCACCTAAAACCTAAACCAAACGTTGCAGGTGCTTATTTCTTCATGCGCAGTGGTCAACGCGGCACTCTCTAGCTGCCAGGAGCACTTTTTACTACGCGCACCCAACCAGAGCGACGGGAGGAGCACATTTCAGAAAACGTGCTCAGCTCGTCGAGAGAATGCGATTTAAGCAATAAAATAAAAAAATGCACCTAAAACCTAAACCAAACGTTGCAGGTGCTTATTTCTTCGTGCGCAGTTTTCAACGCGGCACTCTCTAGCTGCCAGGAGCACTTTTTACTACGCGCACCCAACCAGAGCGACGGGAGGAGCACATTTCAGAAAACGTGCTCAGCTCGTCGAGAGAATGCGATTTAAGCAATAAAATAAAAAATGCACCTAAAACCTAAACCAAACGTTGCAGGTGCTTATTTCTTCGTGCGCAGTGGTCAACGCGGAACTCCCTAGCTGCCAGGAGCTCTTTTTACTGTGCGCACCCAACCAGAGCGACGGGAGGAGCCCATTTCAGAAAACGTGCTCAGCTCGTCGAGAAAATGCGATTTAAGCAATAAAATTAAAAATGCACCTAAAACCTAAACCAAACGTTGCAGGTGCTTATTTCTTCGTGCGCAGTGCTCAACGCGGCACTCCCTAGCTGCCAGGAGCAATTTTTACTGTGCGCACCCAACCAGAGTGACGGGAGGAGCACATTTCAGAAAACGTGCTCACCTCGTCGAGAAAATGCGATTTAAGCAATAAAATTAAAAATGCACCTAAAACCTAAACCAAACGTTGCAGGTGCTTATTTCTTCATGCGCAGTGGTCAACGCGGCACTCTCTAGCTGCCAGGAGCACTTTTTACTACGCGCACCCAACCAGAGCGACGGGAGGAGCACATTTCAGAAAACGTGCTCAGCTCGTCGAGAGAATGCGATTTAAGCAATAAAATAAAAAAATGCACCTAAAACCTAAACCAAACGTTGCAGGTGCTTATTTCTTCGTGCGCAGTTTTCAACGCGGCACTCCCTAGCTGCCAGGAGCTCTTTTTACTGTGTGCACCCAACCAGAGCGACGGGAGGAGCACATTTCAGAAAACGTGCTCAGCTCGTCGAGAGAATGCGATTTAAGCAATAAAATAAAAAATGCACCTAAAACCTAAACCAAACGTTGCAGGTGCTTATTTCTTCGTGCGCAGTGGTCAACGCGGAACTCCCTAGCTGCCAGGAGCTCTTTTTACTGTGCGCACCCAACCAGAGCGACGGGAGGAGCCCATTTCAGAAAACGTGCTCAGCTCGTCGAGAAAATGCGATTTAAGCAATAAAATTAAAAATGCACCTAAAACCTAAACCAAACGTTGCAGGTGCTTATTTCTTCGTGCGCAGTGCTCAACGCGGCACTCCCTAGCTGCCAGGAGCACTTTTTACTGTGCGCACCCAACCAGAGTGACGGGAGGAGCACATTTCAGAAAACGTGCTCAGCTCGTCGAGAAAATGCGATTTAAGCAATAAAATTAAAAATGCACCTAAAACCTAAACCAAACGTTGCAGGTGCTTATTTCTTCATGCGCAGTGGTCAACGCGGCACTCTCTAGCTGCCAAGAGCACTTTTTACTGTGCGCACCCAACCAGAGTGACGAGAGGAGCACATTTCAGAAAACGTGCTCAGCTCGTCGAGAAAATGCGATTTAAGCAATAAAATTAAAAATGCACCTAAAACCTAAACCAAACGTTGCAGGTGCTTATTTCTTCATGCGCAGTGGTCAACGCGGCACTCCCGAGCTGCCAAGAGCACTTTTTACTGTGCGCACCCAACCAGAGCGACGGGAGGAGCACATTTCAGAAAACGTGCTCAGCTCGTCGAGAGAATGCGATTTAAGCAATAAAATTAAAAATGCACCTAAAACCTAAACCAAACGTTGCAGGTGCTTATTTCTTCGTGCGCAGTGGTCAACGCGGAACTCCCTAGCTTCCAGGAGCTCTTTTTACTGTGCGCACCCAACCAGAGCGACGGGAGGAGCACATTTCAGAAAACGTGCTCAGCTCGTCGAGAAAATGCGATTAAAGCAATAAAATTAAAAATGCAGCTAAAACCTAAACCAAACGTTGCAGGTGCTTATTTCTTCATGCGCAGTGGTCAACGCGGCACTCCCGAGCTGCCAAGAGCACTTTTTACTGTGCGCACCCAATCAGAGCGACGGGAGGAGCACATTTCAGAAAACGTGCTCAGCTCGTCGAGAGAATGCGATTTAAGCAATAAAATTAAAAATGCACCTAAAACCTAAACCAAACGTTGCAGGTGCTTATTTCTTCGTGCGCAGGGGTCAACGCGGAACTCCCTAGCTGCCAGGAGCTCTTTTTACTTAGCGCAACCAACCAGAGAGACGGGAGGAGCACATTTCAGAAAACGTGCTCAGCTCGTCGAGAAAATGCGATTTAAGCAATAAAATTAAAAATGCACCTAAAACCTAAACCAAACGTTGCAGGTGCTTATTTCTTCATGCGCAGTGGTCAACGCGGCACTCTCTAGCTGCCAGGAGCACTTTTTACTACGCGCACCCAACCAGAGCGACGGGAGGAGCACATTTCAGAAAACGTGCTCAGCTCGTCGAGAGAATGCGATTTAAGCAATAAAATAAAAAATGCACCTAAAACCTAAACCAAACGTTGCAGGTGCTTATTTCTTCGTGCGCAGTGGTCAACGCGGCACTCCCTAGCTGCCAGGAGCTCTTTTTACTGTGTGCACCCAACCAGAGCGACGGGAGGAGCACATTTCAGAAAACGTGCTCAGCTCGTCGAGAAAATGCGATTTAAGCAATAAAATAAAAAATGCACCTAAAACCTAAACCAAACGTTGCAGGTGCTTATTTCTTCGTGCGCAGTGGTCAACGCGGAACTCCCTAGCTGCCAGGAGCTCTTTTTACTGTGCGCACCCAACCAGAGCGACGGGAGGAGCCCATTTCAGAAAACGTGCTCAGCTCGTAGAGAAAATGCGATTTAAGCAATAAAATTAAAAATGCACCTAAAACCTAAACCAAACGTTGCAGGTGCTTATTTCTTCGTGCGCAGTGGTCAACGCGGCACTCCCTAGCTGCCAGGAGCACTTTTTACTGTGCGCACCCAACCAGAGTGACGGGAGGAGCACATTTCAGAAAACGTGCTCAGCTCGTCGAGAAAATGCGATTTAAGCAATAAAATTAAAAATGCAGCTAAAACCTAAACCAAACGTTGCAGGTGCTTATTTCTTCGTGCGTAGTGCTCAACGCGGCACTCCCTAGCTGCCAGGAGCACTTTTTACTGTGCGCACCCAACCAGAGTGACGGGAGGAGCACATTTCAGAAAACGTGCTCAGCTCGTCGAGAAAATGCGATTTAAGCAATAAAATTAAAAATGCACCTAAAACCTTGCAGGTGCTTATTTCTTCATGTGCAGTGGTCAACGCGGCACTCTCTAGCTGCCAAGAGCACTTTTTACTGTGCGCACCCAACCAGAGTGACGGGAGGAGCACATTTCAGAAAACGTGCTCAGCTCGTCGAGAAAATGCGATTTAAGCAATAAGATTAAAAATGCACCTAAAACCTAAACCAAACGTTGCAGGTGCTTATTTCTTCATGCGCAGTGGTCAACGCGGCACTCTCCAGCTGCCAAGAGCACTTTTTACTGTGTGCACCCAACCAGAGAAACGGGAGGAGCAAATTTCAGAAAACGTGCTCAGCTCGTCGAGAAAATGCGATTTAAGCAATAAGATTAAAAATGCACCTAAAACCTAAACCAAACGTTGCAGGTGCTTATTTCTTCTTGCGCAGTGGTCAACGCGGCACTCTCTAGCTGCCAGGAGCACTTTTTACTACGCGCACCCAACCAGAGCGACGGGAGGAGCATATTTCAGAAAACGTGCTCAGCTCGTCGAGAGAATGCGATTTAAGCAATAAAATAAAAAATGCACCTAAAACCTAAACCAAACGTTGCAGGTGCTTATTTCTTCGTGCGCAGTGGTCAACGCGGCACTCCCTAGCTGCCAGGAGCTCTTTTTACTGTGCGCACCCAACCAGAGCGACGGGAGGAGCACATTTCAGAAAACGTGCTCAGCTCGTCGAGAAAATGCGATTTAAGCAATAAAATTAAAAATGCACCTAAAACCTAAACCAAAGGTTGCAGGTGCTTATTTCTTCATGCGCAGTGGTCAACGCGGCACTCCCGAGCTGCCAAGAGCACTTTTTACTGTGCGCACCCAACCAGAGCGACGGGAGGAGCACATTTCAGAAAACGTGCTCAGCTCGTCGAGAGAATGCGATTTAAGCAATAAAATTAAAAATGCACCTAAAACCTAAACCAAACGTTGCAGGTGCTTATTTCTTCGTGCGCAGGGGTCAACGCGGAACTCCCTAGCTGCCAGGAGCTCTTTTTACTTTGCGCAACCAACCAGAGCGACGGGAGGAGCACATTTCAGAAAACGTGCTCAGCTCGTCGAGAAAATGCGATTTAAGCAATAAAATTAAAAATGCACCTAAAACCTAAACCAAACGTTGCAGGTGCTTATTTCTTCATGCGCAGTGGTCAACGCGGCACTCTCTAGCTGCCAGGAGCACTTTTTACTACGCGCACCCAACCAGAGCGACGGGAGGAGCACATTTCAGAAAACGTGCTCAGCTCGTCGAGAGAATGCGATTTAAGCAATAAAATAAAAAATGCACCTAAAACCTAAACCAAACGTTGCAGGTGCTTATTTCTTCGTGCGCAGTGGTCAACGCGGCACTCCCTAGCTGCCAGGAGCTCTTTTTACTGTGTGCACCCAACCAGAGCGACGGGAGGAGCACATTTCAGAAAACGTGCTCAGCTCGTCGAGAGAATGCGATTTAAGCAATAAAATAAAAAATGCACCTAAAACCTAAACCAAACGTTGCAGGTGCTTATTTCTTCGTGCGCAGTGGTCAACGCGGAACTCCCTAGCTGCCAGGAGCTCTTTTTACTGTGCGCACCCAACCAGAGCGACGGGAGGAGCCCATTTCAGAAAACGTGCTCAGCTCGTAGAGAAAATGCGATTTAAGCAATAAAATTAAAAATGCACCTAAAACCTAAACCAAACGTTGCAGGTGCTTATTTCTTCGTGCGCAGTGCTCAACGCGGCACTCCCTAGCTGCCAGGAGCACTTTTTACTGTGCGCACCCAACCAGAGTGACGGGAGGAGCACATTTCAGAAAACGTGCTCAGCTCGTCGAGAAAATGCGATTTAAGCAATAAAATTAAAAATGCACCTAAAACCTAAACCAAACGTTGCAGGTGTTTATTTCTTCATGCGCAGTGGTCAACGCGGCACTCTCTAGCTGCCAAGAGCACTTTTTACTGTGCGCACCCAACCAGAGTGACGGGATGAGCACATTTCAGAAAACGTGCTCAGCTCGTCGAGAAAATGCGATTAAAGCAATAAGATTAAAAATGCACCTAAAACCTAAACCAAACGTTGCAGGTGCTTATTTCTTCGTGCGCAGTACTCAACGCGGCACTCCCTAGCTGCCAGGAGCACTTTTTACTGTGCGCACCCAACCAGAGTGACGGGAGGAGCACATTTCAGAAAACGTGCTCAGCTCGTCGAGACAATGCGATTTAAGCAATAAGATTAAAAATGCACCTAAAACCTAAACCAAACGTTGCAGGTGCTTATTTCTTCGTGCGCAGTACTCAACGCGGCACTCCCTAGCTGCCAGGAGCACTTTTTACTGTGCGCACCCAGCCAGAGTGACGGGAGGAGCACATTTCAGAAAACGTGCTCAACTCGTCGAGAAAATGCGATTTAAGCAATAAAATTAAAAATGCACCTAAAACCTAAACCAAAGGTTGCAGGTGCTTATTTCTTCATGCGCAGTGGTCAACGCGGCACTCTCTAGCTGCCAGGAGCACTTTTTACTACGCGCACCCAACCAGAGCGACGGGAGGAGCACATTTCAGAAAACGTGCTCAGCTCGTCGAGAGAATGCGATTTAAGCAATAAAATAAAAAATGCACCTAAAACCTAAACCAAACGTTGCAGGTGCTTATTTCTTCGTGCGCAGTGGTCAACGCGGCACTCCCTAGCTGCCAGGAGCTCTTTTTACTGTGTGCACCCAACCAGAGCGACTGGAGGAGCACATTTCAGAAAACGTGCTCAGCTCGTCGAGAGAATGCGATTTAAGCAATAAAATAAAAAATGCACCTAAAACCTAAACCAAACGTTGCAGGTGCTTATTTCTTCGTGCGCAGTGGTCAACGCGGAACTCCCTAGCTGCCAGGAGCTCTTTTTACTGTGCGCACCCAACCAGAGCGACGGGAGGAGCCCATTTCAGAAAACGTGCTCAGCTCGTCGAGAGAATGCGATTTAAGCAATAAAATTAAAAATGCACCTAAAACCTAAACCAAACGTTGCAGGTGCTTATTTCTTCGTGCGCAGTGGTCAACGCGGAACTCCCTAGCTGCCAGGAGCTCTTTTTACTGTGCGCACCCAACCAGAGCGACGGGAGGAGCACATTTCAGAAAACGTGCTCAGCTCGTCGAGAAACTGCGATTTAAGCAATAAAATTAAAAATGCACCTAAAACCTAAACCAAACGTTGCAGGTGGTTATTTCTTCATGCGCAGTGGTCAACGCGGCACTCTCTAGCTGCCAGGAGCACTTTTTACTACGCGCACCCAACCAGAGCGACGGGAGGACCACATTTCAGAAAACGTGCTCAGCTCGTCGAGAGAATGCAATTTAAGCAATAAAATAAAAAATGCACTTAAAACCTAAACCAAACGTTGCAGGTGCTTATTTCTTCGTGCGCAGTGGTCAACGCGGCACTCCCTAGCTGCCAGGAGCTCTTTTTACTGTGCGCACCCAACCAGAGCGACGGGAGGAGCCCATTTCAGAAAACGTGCTCAGCTCGTCGAGAGAATGCGATTTAAGCAATAAAATTAAAAATGCACCTAAAACCTAAACCAAACGTTGCAGGTGCTTATTTCTTCGTGCGCAGTGGTCAACGCGGAACTCCCTAGCTGCCAGGAGTTCTTTTTACTGTGCGCACCCAACCAGAGCGACGGGAGGAGCACATTTCAGAAAACGTGCTCAGCTCGTCGAGAAACTGCGATTTAAGCAATAAAATTAAAAATGCACCTAAAACCTAAACCAAACGTTGCAGGTGGTTATTTCTTCATGCGCAGTGGTCAACGCGGCACTCTCTAGCTGCCAGGAGCACTTTTTACTACGCGCACCCAACCAGAGCGACGGGAGGAGCACATTTCAGAAAACGTGCTCAGCTCGTCGAGAGAATGCGATTTAAGCAATAAAATAAAAAATGCACCTAAAACCTAAACCAAACGTTGCAGGTGCTTATTTCTTCGTGCGCAGTGGTCAACGCGGCACTCCCTAGCTGCCAGGAGCTCTTTTTACTGTGCACACCCAACCAGAGCGACGGGAGGAGCATATTTCATAAAACGTGCTCAGCTCGTCGAGAAAATGCGATTTAAGCAATAAAATTAAAAATGCACCTAAAACCTAAACCAAACGTTGCAGGTGCCTATTTCTTCATGTGCAGTGGTCAACGCGGCACTCTCTAGCTGCCAGGAGCACTTTTTACTATGCGCGCACAACCAGAGCGACGGGAGGAGCACATTTCAGAAAACGTGCTCAGCTCGTCGAGAAAATGCGATTTAAGCAATAAAATTTAAAATGCACCTAAAACCTAAACCAAACGTTGCAGGTGCTTATTTCTTTGTGCGCAGTGGTCAACGCGGCACTCTTTAGCTGCCAAGAGCACTTTTTACTATGCGCACCCAACCAGAGTGACGGGAGGAGCACATTTCAGAAAACGTGCTCAGCTCGTCGAGAAAATGCGATTTAAGCAATAAAATTAAAAATGCACCTAAAACCTAAACCAAACGTTGCAGGTGGTTATTTCTTCATGCGCAGTGGTCAACGCGGCACTTTCTAGCTGGCAAGAGCAGTTTTTACTGTGCGCACCCAACCAGAGTGACGGGAGGAGCACATTTCAGAAAACGTGCTCAGCTCGTCGAGAAAATGCGATTTAAGCAATAAAATTAAAAATGCACCTAAAACTTAAACCAAACGTTGCAGGTGCTTATTTCTTCGTGCGCAGTGGTCAACTCGGAACTCCCTAGCTGCCAGGAGCTATTTTTACTGTGCGCACCCAACCAGAGCGACGGGAGGAGCACATTTCAGAAAACGTGCTCAGCTCGTCGAGAAAATGCGATTAAAGCAATAAAATTAAAAATGCACCGAAAACCTAAACCAAACGTTGCAGGTGCTTATTTCTTCGTGCGCAGTGCTCAACGCGGCACTCCCTAGCTGCCAGGAGCACTTTTTACTGTGCGCACCCAACCAGAGTGACGGGAGGAGCGCATTTCAGAAAACGTGCTCAGCTCGTCGAGAAAATGCGATTTAAGCAATAAAATTAAAAATGCTCCTAAAACCTAAACCAAACGTTGCAGGTGCTTATTTCTTCATGCGCAGTGGTCAACGCGGCACTCTCTAGCTGCCAAGAGCACTTTTTATTGTGCGCACCCAACCAGAGTGACGGGAGGAGCACATTTCAGAAAACGTGCTCAGCTCGTCGAGAAAATGCGATTTAAGCAATAAGATTAAAAATGCACCTAAAACCTAAACCAAACGTTGCAGGTGCTTATTTCTTCATGCGCAGTGGTCAACGCGGCACTCTCTAGCTGCCATGATCACTTTTTACTACGCGCACCCAACCAGAGCGACGGGAGGAGCACATTTCAGAAAACGTGCTCAGCTCGTCGAGAGAATGCGATTTAAGCAATAAAATAAAAAATGCACCTAAAACCTAAACCAAACGTTGCAGGTGCTTATTTCTTCGTGCGCAGTGGTCAACGCGGCACTCCCTAGCTGCCAGGAGCTCTTTTTACTGTGCGCACCCAACCAGAGCGACGGGAGGAGCACATTTCAGAAAACGTGCTCAGCTTGTCGAGAAAATGCGATTTAAGCAATAAAATTAAAAATGCAGCTAAAACCTAAACCAAACGTTGCAGGTGCTTATTTCTTCATGCGCAGTGGTCAACGCGGCACTCTCTAACTGCCAGGAGCACTTTTTACTATGCGCGCCCAACCAGAGCGACGGGAGGAGCACATTTCAGAAAACGTGCTCAGCTCGTCGAGAAAATGCGATTAAAGCAATAAAATTAAAAATGCACCTAAAACCTAAACCAAACGTTGCAGGTGCTTGTTTTTTCATGCGCAGTGGTCAACGCGGCACTCCCGAGCTGCCAAGAGCACTTTTTACTGTGCGCACCCAACCAGAGCGACGGGAGGAGCACATTTCAGAAAACGTGCTCAGCTCGTCGAGAGAATGCGATTTAAGCAATAAAATTAAAAATGCACCTAAAACCTAAACCAAACGTTGCAGGTGCTTATTTCTTCGTGCGCAGTGGTCAACGCGGAACTCCCTAGCTGCCAGGAGCTCTTTTTACTGTGCGCACCGGACCAGAGCGACGGGAGGAGCACATTTCAGAAAACGTGCTCAGCTCGTCGAGAAAATGCGATTTAAGCAATAAAATTAAAAATGCTCCTAAAACCTAAACCAAACGTTGCAGGTGCTTATTTCTTCATTTGCAGTGGTCAACGCGGCACTCTCTAGCTGCCAGGAGCACTTTTTACTACGCGCACTCAACCAGAGCGACGGGAGGAGCACATTTCAGAAAACGTGCTCAGCTCGTCGAGAGAATGCGATTTAAGCAATAAAATAAAAAATGCACCTAAAACCTAAACCAAACGTTGCAGGTGCTTATTTCTTCGTGCGCAGTGGTCAACGCGGCACTCCCTAGCTGCCAGGAGCTCTTTTTACTGTGTGCACCCAACCAGAGCGACGGGAGGAGCACATTTCAGAAAACGTGCTCAGCTCGTCGAGAGAATGCGATTTAAGCAATAAAATAAAAAATGCACCTAAAACCTAAACCAAACGTTGCAGGTGCTTATTTCTTCGTGCGCAGTGGTCAACGCGGAACTCCCTAGCTGCCAGGAGCTCTTTTTACTGTGCGCACCCAACCAGAGCGACGGGAGGAGCCCATTTCAGAAAACGTGCTCAGCTCGTAGAGAAAATGCGATTTAAGCAATAAAATTAAAAATGCACCTAAAACCTAAACCAAACGTTGCAGGTGCTTATTTCTTCGTGCGCAGTGCTCAACGCGACACTCCCTAGCTGCCAGGAGCACTTTTTACTGTGCGCACCCAACCAGAGTGACGGGAGGAGCACATTTCAGAAAACGTGCTCAGCTCGTCGAGAAAATGCGATTTAAGCAATAAAATTAAAAATGCACCTAAAACCTAAACCAAACGTTGCAGGTGCTTATTTCTTCATGCGCAGTGGTCAACGCGGCACTCTCTAGCTGCCAAGAGCACTTTTTACTGTGCGCACCCAACCAGAGCGACAGGAGGAGCACATTTCAGAAAACGTGCTCAGCTCGTCGAGAGAATGCGATTTAAGCAATAAAATTAAAAATGCACCTAAAACCTAAACCAAACGTTGCAGGTGCTTATTTCTTCGTGCGCAGTGGTCAACGCGGAACTCCCTAGCTGCCAGGAGCTCTTTTTACTGTGCGCACCCAACCAGAGCGACGGGAGGAGCACATTTCAGAAAACGTGCTCAGTTCGTCGAGAAAATGCGATTTAAGCAATAAAATTAAAAATGCAGCTAAAACCTAAACCAAACGTTGCAGGTGCTTATTTCTTCGTGCGTAGTCCTCAACGCAGCACTCCCTAGCTGCCAGGAGCACTTTTTACTGTGCGCACCCAACCAGAGTGACGGGAGGAGCACATTTCAGAAAACGTGCTCAGCTCGTCGAGAGAATGCGATTTAAGCAATAAAATAAAAAATGCACCTAAAACCTAAACCAAACGTTGCAGGTGCTTATTTCTTCATGCGCAGTGGTCAACGCGGCACTCTCTAGCTGCCAGGAGCACTTTTTACTACGCGCACCCAACCAGAGCGACGGGAGGAGCATATTTCAGAAAACGTGCTCAGCTCGTCGAGAGAATGCGATTTAAGCAATAAAATAAAAAATGAACCTAAAACCTAAACCAAACGTTGCAGGTGCTTATTTCTTCGTGCGCAGTGGTCAACGCGGCACTCCCTAGCTGCCAGGAGCTCTTTTTACTGTGCGCACCCAACCAGAGCGACGGGAGGAGCACATTTCAGAAAACGTGCTCAGCTCGTCGAGAAAATGCGATTTAAGCAATAAAATTAAAAATGCACCTAAATCCTAAACCAAAGGTTGCAGGTGCTTATTTCTTCATGCGCAGTGGTCAACGCGGCACTCCCGAGCTGCCAAGAGCACTTTTTACTGTGCGCACCCAACCAGAGCGACGGGAGGAGCACATTTCAGAAAACGTGCTCAGCTCGTCGAGAGAATGCGATTTAAGCAATAAAATTAAAAATGCACCTAAAACCTAAACCAAACGTTGCAGGTGCTTATTTCTTCGTGCGCAGGGGTCAACGCGGAACTCCCTAGCTGCCAGGAGCTCTTTTTACTTTGCGCAACCAACCAGAGCGACGGGAGGAGCACATTTCAGAAAACGTGCTCAGCTCGTCGAGAAAATGCGATTTAAGCAATAAAATTAAAAATGCACCTAAAACCTAAACCAAACGTTGCAGGTGCTTATTTCTTCATGCGCAGTGGTCAACGCGGCACTCTCTAGCTGCCAGGAGCACTTTTTACTACGCGCACCCAACCAGAGCGAAGGGAGGAGCACATTTCAGAAAACGTGCTCAGCTCGTCGAGAGAATGCGATTTAAGCAATAAAAATAAAAAATGCACCTAAAACCTAAACCAAACGTTGCAGGTGCTTATTTCTTCGTGCGCAGTGGTCAACGCGGCACTCCCTAGCTGCCAGGAGCTCTTTTTACTGTGTGCACCCAACCAGAGCGACGGGAGGAGCACATTTCAGAAAACGTGCTCAGCTCGTCGAGAGAATGCGATTTAAGCAATAAAATAAAAAATGCACCTAAAACCTAAACCAAACGTTGCAGGTGCTTATTTCTTCGTGCGCAGTGGTCAACGCGGAACTCCCTAGCTGCCAGGAGCTCTTTTTACTGTGCGCACCCAACCAGAGCGACGGGAGGAGCCCATTTCAGAAAACGTGCTCAGCTCGTAGAGAAAATGCGATTTAAGCAATAAAATTAAAAATGCACCTAAAACCTAAACCAAACGTTGCAGGTGCTTATTTCTTCGTGCGCAGTGCTCAACGCGGCACTCCCTAGCTGCCAGGAGCACTTTTTACTGTGCGCACCCAACCAGAGTGACGGGAGGAGCACATTTCAGAAAACGTGCTCAGCTCGTCGAGAAAATGCGATTTAAGCAATAAAATTAAAAATGCACCTAAAACCTAAACCAAACGTTGCAGGTGCTTATTTCTTCATGCGCAGTGGTCAACGCGGCACTCTCTAGCTGCCAAGAGCACTTTTTACTGTGCGCACCCAACCAGAGTGACGGGATGAGCACATTTCAGAAAACGTGCTCAGCTCGTCGAGAAAATGCGATTTAAGCAATAAAATTAAAAATGCACCTAAAACCTAAACCAAACGTTGCAGGTGCTTATTTCTTCGTGCGTAGTGCTCAACGCGGCACTCCCTAGCTGCCAGGAGCACTTTTTACTGTGCGCACCCAACCAGAGTGACGGGAGGAGCACATTTCAGAAAACGTGCTCAGCTCGTCGAGAGAATGCTATTTAAGCAATAAAATTAAAAATGCACCTAAAACCTAAACCAAA
Source organism: Syngnathus floridae (assembly GCF_059516105.1). Classification (NCBI taxonomy): domain Eukaryota; kingdom Metazoa; phylum Chordata; class Actinopteri; order Syngnathiformes; family Syngnathidae; genus Syngnathus; species Syngnathus floridae. The sequence continues at coordinate 14,615,200 of NC_142420.1, forward strand.
CGTTGCAGGTGCTAATTTCTTCATTCGCAGTGGTCAACGCGGCACTCCCGAGCTGCCAAGAGCACTTTTTACTGTGTGCACCCAACCAGAGCGACGGCAGGAGCACATTTCAGAAAACGTGCTCAGCTCGTCGAGAGAATGCGATTTAAGCATTAAAATTAAAAATGCACCTAAAACCTAAACCAAACGTTGCAGGTGCTTATTTCTTCGTGCGCAATGGTCAACGCGGAACTCCCTAGCTACCAGGAGCTCTTTTTACTGTGCGCACCCAACCAGAGCGACGGGAGGAGCACATTTCAGAAAACGTGCTCAGCTCGTCGAGAAAATGCGATTTAAGCAATAAAATTAAAAATGCAGCTAAAACCTAAACCAAACGTTAAAGGTGCTTATTTCTTCGTGCGTAGTGCTCAACGCGGCACTCCCTAGCTGTCAGGAGCACTTTTTACTATGCGCACCCAACCAGAGTGACGGGAGGAGCACATTTCAGAAAACGTGCTCAGCTCGTCGAGAAAATGCGATTTAAGCAATAAAATTAAAAATGCACCTAAAACCTTGCAGGTGCTTATTTCTTCATGCGCAGTGGTCAACGCGGCACTCTCTAGCTGCCAAGAGCACTTTTTACTGTGCGCACCCAACCAGAGTGACGGGAGGAGCACATTTCAGAAAACGTGCTCAGCTCGTCGAGAAAATGCGATTTAAGCAATAAGATTGAAAATGCACCTAAAACCTAAACCAAACGTTGCAGGTGCTTATTTCTTCGTGCGCAGTACTCAACGCGGCACTCCCTAGCTGCCAGGAGCACTTTTTACTGTGCGCACCCAACCAGAGTGACGGGAGGAGCACATTTCAGAAAACGTGCTCAACTCGTCGAGAAAATGCGATTTAAGCAATAAAATTAAAAATGCACCTAAAACCTAAACCAAAGGTTGCAGGTGCTTATTTCTTCATGCGCAGTGGTCAACGCGGCACTCTCTAGCTGCCAGGAGCACTTTTTACTACGCGCACCCAACCAGAGCGACGGGAGGAGCACATTTCAGAAAACGTGCTCAGCTCGTCGAGAGAATGCGATTTAAGCAATAAAATAAAAAATGCACCTAAAACCTAAACCAAACGTTGCAGGTGCTTATTTCTTCGTGCGCAGTGGTCAACGCGGCACTCCCTAGCTGCCAGGAGCTCTTTTTACTGTGTGCACCCAACCAGAGCGACTGGAGGAGCACATTTCAGAAAACGTGCTCAGCTCGTCGAGAGAATGCGATTTAAGCAATAAAATAAAAAATGCACCTAAAACCTAAACCAAACGTTGCAGGTGCTTATTTCTTCGTGCGCAGTGGTCAACGCGGAACTCCCTAGCTGCCAGGAGCTCTTTTTACTGTGCGCACCCAACCAGAGCGACGGGAGGAGCCCATTTCAGAAAACGTGCTCAGCTCGTCGAGAGAATGCGATTTAAGCAATAAAATTAAAAATGCACCTAAAACCTAAACCAAACGTTGCAGGTGCTTATTTCTTCGTGCGCAGTGGTCAACGCGGAACTCCCTAGCTGCCAGGAGCTCTTTTTACTGTGCGCACCCAACCAGAGCGACGGGAGGAGCACATTTCAGAAAACGTGCTCAGCTCGTCGAGAAACTGCGATTTAAGCAATAAAATTAAAAATGCACCTAAAACCTAAACCAAACGTTGCAGGTGGTTATTTCTTCATGCGCAGTGGTCAACGCGGCACTCTCTAGCTGCCAGGAGCACTTTTTACTACGCGCACCCAACCAGAGCGACGGGAGGACCACATTTCAGAAAACGTGCTCAGCTCGTCGAGAGAATGCAATTTAAGCAATAAAATAAAAAATGCACTTAAAACCTAAACCAAACGTTGCAGGTGCTTATTTCTTCGTGCGCAGTGGTCAACGCGGCACTCCCTAGCTGCCAGGAGCTCTTTTTACTGTGCGCACCCAACCAGAGCGACGGGAGGAGCCCATTTCAGAAAACGTGCTCAGCTCGTCGAGAGAATGCGATTTAAGCAATAAAATTAAAAATGCACCTAAAACCTAAACCAAACGTTGCAGGTGCTTATTTCTTCGTGCGCAGTGGTCAACGCGGAACTCCCTAGCTGCCAGGAGTTCTTTTTACTGTGCGCACCCAACCAGAGCGACGGGAGGAGCACATTTCAGAAAACGTGCTCAGCTCGTCGAGAAACTGCGATTTAAGCAATAAAATTAAAAATGCACCTAAAACCTAAACCAAACGTTGCAGGTGGTTATTTCTTCATGCGCAGTGGTCAACGCGGCACTCTCTAGCTGCCAGGAGCACTTTTTACTACGCGCACCCAACCAGAGCGACGGGAGGAGCACATTTCAGAAAACGTGCTCAGCTCGTCGAGAGAATGCGATTTAAGCAATAAAATAAAAAATGCACCTAAAACCTAAACCAAGCGTTGCAGGTGCTTATTTCTTCGTGCGCAGTGGTCAACGCGGCACTCCCTAGCTGCCAGGAGCTCTTTTTACTGTGCACACCCAACCAGAGCGACGGGAGGAGCATATTTCATAAAACGTGCTCAGCTCGTCGAGAAAATGCGATTTAAGCAATAAAATTAAAAATGCACCTAAAACCTAAACCAAACGTTGCAGGTGCCTATTTCTTCATGTGCAGTGGTCAACGCGGCACTCTCTAGCTGCCAGGAGCACTTTTTACTATGCGCGCACAACCAGAGCGACGGGAGGAGCACATTTCAGAAAACGTGCTCAGCTCGTCGAGAAAATGCGATTTAAGCAATAAAATTTAAAATGCACCTAAAACCTAAACCAAACGTTGCAGGTGCTTATTTATTTGTGCGCAGTGGTCAACGCGGCACTCTTTAGCTACCAAGAGCACTTTTTACTATGCGCACCCAACCAGAGTGACGGGAGGAGCACATTTCAGAAAACGTGCTCAGCTCGTCGAGAAAATGCGATTTAAGCAATAAAATTAAAAATGCACCTAAAACCTAAACCAAACGTTGCAGGTGGTTATTTCTTCATGCGCAGTGGTCAACGCGGCACTTTCTAGCTGGCAAGAGCAGTTTTTACTGTGCGCACCCAACCAGAGTGACGGGAGGAGCACATTTCAGAAAACGTGCTCAGCTCGTCGAGAAAATGCGATTTAAGCAATAAAATTAAAAATGCACCTAAAACTTAAACCAAACGTTGCAGGTGCTTATTTCTTCGTGCGCAGTGGTCAACTCGGAACTCCCTAGCTGCCAGGAGCTATTTTTACTGTGCGCACCCAACCAGAGCGACGGGAGGAGCACATTTCAGAAAACGTGCTCAGCTCGTCGAGAAAATGCGATTTAAGCAATAAAATTAAAAATGCACCGAAAACCTAAACCAAACGTTGCAGGTGCTTATTTCTTCGTGCGCAGTGCTCAACGCGGCACTCCCTAGCTGCCAGGAGCACTTTTTACTGTGCGCACCCAACCAGAGTGACGGGAGGAGCGCATTTCAGAAAACGTGCTCAGCTCGTCGAGAAAATGCGATTTAAGCAATAAAATTAAAAATGCTCCTAAAACCTAAACCAAACGTTGCAGGTGCTTATTTCTTCATGCGCAGTGGTCAACGCGGCACTCTCTAGCTGCCAAGAGCACTTTTTATTGTGCGCACCCAACCAGAGTGACGGGAGGAGCACATTTCAGAAAACGTGCTCAGCTCGTCGAGAAAATGCGATTTAAGCAATAAGATTAAAAATGCACCTAAAACCTAAACCAAACGTTGCAGGTGCTTATTTCTTCATGCGCAGTGGTCAACGCGGCACTCTCTAGCTGCCATGATCACTTTTTACTACGCGCACCCAACCAGAGCGACGGGAGGAGCACATTTCAGAAAACGTGCTCAGCTCGTCGAGAGAATGCGATTTAAGCAATAAAATAAAAAATGCACCTAAAACCTAAACCAAACGTTGCAGGTGCTTATTTCTTCGTGCGCAGTGGTCAACGCGGCACTCCCTAGCTGCCAGGAGCTCTTTTTACTGTGCGCACCCAACCAGAGCGACGGGAGGAGCACATTTCAGAAAACGTGCTCAGCTTGTCGAGAAAATGCGATTTAAGCAATAAAATTAAAAATGCAGCTAAAACCTAAACCAAACGTTGCAGGTGCTTATTTCTTCATGCGCAGTGGTCAACGCGGCACTCTCTAACTGCCAGGAGCACTTTTTACTATGCGCGCCCAACCAGAGCGACGGGAGGAGCACATTTCAGAAAACGTGCTCAGCTCGTCGAGAAAATTCGATTAAAGCAATAAAATTAAAAATGCACCTAAAACCTAAACCAAACGTTGCAGGTGCTTGTTTTTTCATGCGCAGTGGTCAACGCGGCACTCCCGAGCTGCCAAGAGCACTTTTTACTGTGCGCACCCAACCAGAGCGACGGGAGGAGCACATTTCAGAAAACGTGCTCAGCTCGTCGAGAGAATGCGATTTAAGCAATAAAATTAAAAATGCACCTAAAACCTAAAACAAACGTTGCAGGTGCTTATTTCTTCGTGCGCAGTGGTCAACGCGGAACTCCCTAGCTGCCAGGAGCTCTTTTTACTGTGCGCACCCAACCAGAGCGACGGGAGGAGCACATTTCAGAAAACGTGCTCAGCTCGTCGAGAAAATGCGATTTAAGCAATAAAATTAAAAATGCACCTAAAACCTAAACCAAACGTTGCAGGTGCTTATTTCTTCATGCGCAGTGGTCAACGCGGCACTCTCTAGCTGCCAGGAGCACTTTTTACTACGCGCACTCAACCAGAGCGACGGGAGGAGCACATTTCAGAAAACGTGCTCAGCTCGTCGAGAGAATGCGATTTAAGCAATAAAATAAAAAATGCACCTAAAACCTAAACCAAACGTTGCAGGTGCTTATTTCTTCGTGCGCAGTGGTCAACGCGGCACTCCCTAGCTGCCAGGAGCTCTTTTTACTGTGTGCACCCAACCAGAGCGACGGGAGGAGCACATTTCAGAAAACGTGCTCAGCTCGTCGAGAGAATGCGATTTAAGCAATAAAATAAAAAATGCACCTAAAACCTAAACCAAACGTTGCAGGTGCTTATTTCTTCGTGCGCAGTGGTCAACGCGGAACTCCCTAGCTGCCAGGAGCTCTTTTTACTGTGCGCACCCAACCAGAGCGACGGGAGGAGCCCATTTCAGAAAACGTGCTCAGCTCGTAGAGAAAATGCGATTTAAGCAATAAAATTAAAAATGCACCTAAAACCTAAACCAAACGTTGCAGGTGCTTATTTCTTCGTGCGCAGTGCTCAACGCGACACTCCCTAGCTGCCAGGAGCACTTTTTACTGTGCGCACCCAACCAGAGTGACGGGAGGAGCACATTTCAGAAAACGTGCTCAGCTCGTCGAGAAAATGCGATTTAAGCAATAAAATTAAAAATGCACCTAAAACCTAAACCAAGCGTTGCAGGTGCTTATTTCTTCATGCGGAGTGGTCAACGCGGCACTCTCTAGCTGCCAAGAGCACTTTTTACTGTGCGCACCCAACCAGAGTGACGGGAGGAGCACATTTCAGAAAACGTGCTCAGCTCGTCGAGAAAATGCGATTTAAGCAATAAGATTAAAAATGCACCTAAAACCTAAACCAAACGTTGCAGGTGCTTATTTCTTCATGCGCAGTGGTCAACGCGGCACTCTCTAGCTGCCAGGAGCACTTTTTACTACGCGCACCCAACCAGAGCGACGGGAGGAGCATATTTCAGAAAACGTGCTCAGCTCGTCGAGAGAATGCGATTTAAGCAATAAAATAAAAAATGCACCTAAAACCTAAACCAAACGTTGCAGGTGCTTATTTCTTCGTGCGCAGTGGTCAACGCGGCACTCCCTAGCTGCCAGGAGCTCTTTTTACTGTGCGCACCCAACCAGAGCGACGGGAGGAGCACATTTCAGAAAACGTGCTCAGCTCGTCGAGAAAATGCGATTTAAGCAATAAAATTAAAAATGCAGCTAAAACCTAAACCAAACGTTGCAGGTGCTTATTTATTCGTGCGCAGTGCTCAACGCGGCACTCCCTAGCTGCCAGGAGCACTTTTTACTGTGCGCACCAAACCAGAGTGACGGGAGGAGCACATTTCAGAAAACGTGCTCAGCTCGTCGAGAAAATGCGATTTAAGCAATAAAATTAAAAATGCACCCAAAACCTAAACCAAACGTTGCAGGTGGTTATTTCTTCAAGTGCAGTGGTCAACGCGGCACTCTCTAGCTGCCAGGAGCACTTTTTACTATGCGCGCCCAACCAGAGCGACGGGAGGAGCACGTTTCAGAAAACGTGCTCAGCTCGTCGAGAAAATGCGATTTAAGCAATAAAATTAAAAATGCACCTAAAACCTAACCCAAACGTTGCAGGTGCTTATTTCTTCATGTGCAGTGGTCAACGCGGCACTCCCTAGCTGCCAGGAGCACTTTTTACTGTGCGCACCCAACCAGAGTGACGGGAGGAGCACATTTCAGAAAACGTGCTCAGCTCGTCGAGAAAATGCGATTTAAGCAATAAAATTAAAAATGCACCTAAAACCTAAACCAAACGTTGCAGGTGCTTATTTCTTCATGCGCAGTGGTCAACGCGGCACTCTCTAGCTGCCAAGAGCACTTTTTACTGTGCGCACCCAACCAGAGTGACGGGATGAGCACATTTCAGAAAACGTGCTCAGCTCGTCGAGAAAATGCGATTTAAGCAATAAAATTAAAAATGCAGCTAAAACCTAAACCAAACGTTGCAGGTGCTTAATTCTTCGTGCGTAGTGCTCAACGCGGCACTCCCTAGCTGCCAGGAGCACTTTTTACTGTGCGCACCCAACCAGAGTGACGGGAGGAGCACATTTCAGAAAACGTGCTCAGCTCGTCGAGAGAATGCGATTTAAGCAATAAAATTAAAAATGCACCTAAAACCTAAACCAAACGTTGCAGGTTCTTATTTCTTCATGCGCAGTGGTCAACGTGGCACTCTCTAGCTGCCAGGAGCACTTTTTACTGTGTGCACCCAACCAGAGTGACGGGAGGAGCACATTTCAGAAAACGTGCTCAGCTCGTCGAGAAAATGCGATTTAAGCAATAAAATTAAAAATGCACCTAAAACCTAAACCAAACGTTGCAGGTGCTTATTTCTTCATGCGCAGTGGTCAACGCGGCACTCTCTAGCTGCCAAGAGCACTTTTTACTGTGCGCACCCAACCAGAGTGACGGGAGGAGCACATTTCAGAAAACGTGCTCAGCTCGTCGAGAAAATGCGATTTAAGCAATAAGATTAAAAATGCACCTAAAACCTAAACCAAACGTTGCAGGTGCTTATTTCTTCATGCGCAGTGGTCAACGCGGCACTCTCGAGCTGCCAGGAGCACTTTTTACTACGCGCACCCAACCAGAGCGACGGGAGGAGCACATTTCAGAAAACGTGCTCAGCTCGTCGAGAGAATGCGATTTAAACAATAAAATAAAAAATGCACCTAAAACCTAAACCAAACGTTGCAGGTGCTTATTTCTTCATGCGCAGTGGTCAACGCGGCACTCTCTAGCTGCCAGGAGCACTTTTTACTACGCGCACCCAACCAGAGCGACGGGAGGAGCACATTTCAGAAAACGTGCTCAGCTCGTCGAGAGAATGCGATTTAAGAAATAAAATAAAAAATGGACCTAAAACCTAAACCAAACGTTGCAGGTGCTTATTTCTTCGTGCGCAGTGCTCAACGCGGCACTCCCTAGCTGCCAGGAGCACTTTTTACTGTGCGCACCCAACCAGAGTGACGGGAGGAGCACATTTCAGAAAACGTGCTCAGCTCGTCGAGAGAATGCTATTTAAGCAATAAAATTAAAAATGCACCTAAAACCTAAACCAAACGTTGCAGGTGCTAATTTCTTCATTCGCAGTGGTCAACGCGGCACTCCCGAGCTGCCAAGAGCACTTTTTACTGTGTGCACCCAACCAGAGCGACGGCAGGAGCACATTTCAGAAAACGTGCTCAGCTCGTCGAGAGAATGCGATTTAAGCAATAAAATTAAAAATGCACCTAAAACCTAAACCAAACGTTGCAGGTGCTTATTTCTTCGTGCGCAATGGTCAACGCGGAACTCCCTAGCTACCAGGAGCTCTTTTTACTGTGCGCACCCAACCAGAGCGACGGGAGGAGCACATTTCAGAAAACGTGCTCAGCTCGTCGAGAAAATGCGATTTAAGCAATAAAATTAAAAATGCAGCTAAAACCTAAACCAAACGTTGCAGGTGCTTATTTCTTCGTGCGTAGTGCTCAACGCGGCACTCCCTAGCTGTCAGGAGCACTTTTTACTATGCGCACCCAACCAGAGTGACGGGAGGAGCACATTTCAGAAAACGTGCTCAGCTCGTCGAGAAAATGCGATTTAAGCAATAAAATTAAAAATGCACCTAAAACCTTGCAGGTGCTTATTTCTTCATGCGCAGTGGTCAACGCGGCACTCTCTAGCTGCCAAGAGCACTTTTTACTGTGCGCACCCAACCAGAGTGACGGGAGGAGCACATTTCAGAAAACGTGCTCAGCTCGTCGAGAAAATGCGATTTAAGCAATAAGATTGAAAATGCACCTAAAACCTAAACCAAACGTTGCAGGTGCTTATTTCTTCGTGCGCAGTACTCAACGCGGCACTCCCTAGCTGCCAGGAGCACTTTTTACTGTGCGCACCCAACCAGAGTGACGGGAGGAGCACATTTCAGAAAACGTGCTCAACTCGTCGAGAAAATGCTATTTAAGCAATAAAATTAAAAATGCACCTAAAACCTAAACCAAAGGTTGCAGGTGCTTATTTCTTCATGCGCAGTGGTCAACGCGGCACTCTCTAGCTGCCAGGAGCACTTTTTACTACGCGCACCCAACCAGAGCGACGGGAGGAGCACATTTCAGAAAACGTGCTCAGCTCGTCGAGAGAATGCGATTTAAGCAATAAAATAAAAAATGCACCTAAAACCTAAACCAAACGTTGCAGGTGCTTATTTCTTCGTGCGCAGTGGTCAACGCGGCACTCCCTAGCTGCCAGGAGCTCTTTTTACTGTGTGCACCCAACCAGAGCGACTGGAGGAGCACATTTCAGAAAACGTGCTCAGCTCGTCGAGAAAATGCGATTTAAGCAATAAAATAAAAAATGCACCTAAAACCTAAACCAAACGTTGCAGGTGCTTATTTCTTCGTGCGCAGTGGTCAACGCGGAACTCCCTAGCTGCCAGGAGCTCTTTTTACTGTGCGCACCCAACCAGAGCGACGGGAGGAGCCCATTTCAGAAAACGTGCTCAGCTCGTCGAGAGAATGCGATTTAAGCAATAAAATTAAAAATGCACCCAAAACCTAAACCAAACGTTGCAGGTGGTTATTTCTTCAAGTGCAGTGGTCAACGCGGCACTCTCTAGCTGCCAGGAGCACTTTTTACTATGCGCGCCCAACCAGAGCGACGGGAGGAGCACGTTTCAGAAAACGTGCTCAGCTCGTCGAGAAAATGCGATTTAAGCAATAAAATTAAAAATGCACCTAAAACCTAACCCAAACGTTGCAGGTGCTTATTTCTTCATGTGCAGTGGTCAACGCGGCACTCCCTAGCTGCCAGGAGCACTTTTTACTGTGCGCACCCAACCAGAGTGACGGGAGGAGCACATTTCAGAAAACGTGCTCAGCTCGTCGAGAAAATGCGATTTAAGCAATAAAATTAAAAATGCACCTAAAACCTAAACCAAACGTTGCAGGTGCTTATTTCTTCATGCGCAGTGGTCAACGCGGCACTCTCTAGCTGCCAAGAGCACTTTTTACTGTGCGCACCCAACCAGAGTGACGGGATGAGCACATTTCAGAAAACGTGCTCAGCTCGTCGAGAAAATGCGATTTAAGCAATAAAATTAAAAATGCAGCTAAAACCTAAACCAAACGTTGCAGGTGCTTAATTCTTCGTGCGTAGTGCTCAACGCGGCACTCCCTAGCTGCCAGGAGCACTTTTTACTGTGCGCACCCAACCAGAGTGACGGGAGGAGCACATTTCAGAAAACGTGCTCAGCTCGTCGAGAGAATGCGATTTAAGCAATAAAATTAAAAATGCACCTTAAACCTAAACCAAACGTTGCAGGTGCTTATTTCTTCATGCGCAGTGGTCAACGCGGCACTCCCGAGCTGCCAAGAGCACTTTTTACTGTGCGCATCCAACCAGAGCGACGGGAGGAGCACATTTCAGAAAACGTGCTCAGCTCGTCGCGAGAATGCGATTTAAGCAATAAAATTAAAAATGCACCTAAAACCTAAACCAAACGTTGCAGGTGCTTATTTCTTCGTGCGCAGTGGTCAACGCGGAACTCCCTAGCTGCCAGGAGCTCTTTTTACTGTGCGCACCCAACCAGAGCGACGGGAGGAGCACATTTCAGAAAACGTGCTCAGCTCGTCGAGAAAATGCGATTTAAGCAATAAAATTAAAAATGCAGCTAAAACCTAAACCAAACGTTGCAGGTGCTTATTTCTTCGTGCGTAGTGCTCAACGCAGCACTCCCTAGCTGCCAGGAGCACTTTTTACTGTGCGCACCCAACCAGAGTGACGGGAGGAGCACATTTCAGAAAACGTGCTCAGCTCGTCGAGAAAATGCGATTTAAGCAATAAAATTAAAAATGCACCTAAAACCTAAACCAAGCGTTGCAGGTGCTTATTTCTTCATGCGGAGTGGTCAACGCGGCACTCTCTAGCTGCAAAGAGCACTTTTTACTGTGCGCACCCAACCAGAGTGACGGGAGGAGCACATTTCAGAAAACGTGCTCAGCTCGTCGAGAAAATGCGATTTAAGCAATAAGATTAAAAATGCACCTAAAACCTAAACCAAACGTTGCAGGTGCTTATTTCTTCATGCGCAGTGGTCAACGCGGCACTCTCTAGCTGCCAGGAGCACTTTTTACTACGCGCACCCAACCAGAGCGACGGGAGGAGCATATTTCAGAAAACGTGCTCAGCTCGTCGAGAGAATGCGATTTAAGCAATAAAATAAAAAATGCACCTAAAACCTAAACCAAACGTTGCAGGTGCTTATTTCTTCGTGCGCAGTGGTCAACGCGGCACTCCCTAGCTGCCAGGAGCTCTTTTTACTGTGCGCACCCAACCAGAGCGACGGGAGGAGCACATTTCAGAAAACGTGCTCAGCTCGTCGAGAAAATGCGATTTAAGCAATAAAATTAAAAATGCAGCTAAAACCTAAACCAAACGTTGCAGGTGCTTATTTCTTCGTGCGCAGTGCTCAACGCGGCACTCCCTAGCTGCCAGGAGCACTTTTTACTGTGCGCACCCAACCAGAGTGACGGGAGGAGCACATTTCAGAAAACGTGCTCAGCTCGTCGAGAAAATGCGATTTAAGCAATAAAATTAAAAATGCACCCAAAACCTAAACCAAACGTTGCAGGTGGTTATTTCTTCAAGCGCAGTGGTCAACGCGGCACTCTCTAGCTGCCAGGAGCACTTTTTACTATGCGCGCCCAACCAGAGCGACGGGAGGAGCACGTTTCAGAAAACGTGCTCAGCTCGTCGAGAAAATGCGATTTAAGCAATAAAATTAAAAATGCACCTAAAACCTAACCCAAACGTTGCAGGTGCTTATTTCTTCATGTGCAGTTGTCAACGCGGCACTCCCTAGCTGCCAGGAGCACTTTTTACTGTGCGCACCCAACCAGAGTGACGGAAGGAGCACATTTCAGAAAACGTGCTCAGCTCGTCGAGAAAATGCAATTTAAGCAATAAGATTAAAAATGCACCTAAAACCTAAACCAAACGTTGCAGGTTCTTATTTCTTCATGCGCAGTGGTCAACGTGGCACTCTCTAGCTGCCAGGAGCACTTTTTACTGTGTGCACCCAACCAGAGTGACGGGAGGAGCACATTTCAGAAAACGTGCTCAGCTCGTCGAGAAAATGCGATTTAAGCAATAAAATTAAAAATGCACCTAAAACCTAAACCAAACGTTGCAGGTGCTTATTTCTTCATGCGCAGTGGTCAACGCGGCACTCTCTAGCTGCCAAGAGCACTTTTTACTGTGCGCACCCAACCAGAGTGACGGGAGGAGCACATTTCAGAAAACGTGCTCAGCTCGTCGAGAAAATGCGATTTAAGCAATAAGATTAAAAATGCACCTAAAACCTAAACCAAACGTTGCAGGTGCTTATTTCTTCATGCGCAGTGGTCAACGCGGCACTCTCTAGCTGCCAGGAGCACTTTTTACTACGCGCACCCAACCAGAGTGACGGGAGGAGCACATTTCAGAAAACGTGCTCAGCTCGTCGAGAGAATGCGATTTAAACAATAAAATAAAAAATGCACCTAAAACCTAAACCAAACGTTGCAGGTGCTTATTTCTTCATGCGCAGTGGTCAACGCGGCACTCTCTAGCTGCCAAGAGCACTTTTTACTGTGCGCACCCAACCAGAGTGACGGGAGGAGCACATTTCAGAAAACGTGCTCAGCTCGTCGAGAGAATGCTATTTAAGCAATAAAATTAAAAATGCACCTAAAACCTAAACCAAACGTTGCAGGTGCTAATTTCTTCATTCGCAGTGGTCAACGCGGCACTCCCGAGCTGCCAAGAGCACTTTTTACTGTGTGCACCCAACCAGAGCGACGGCAGGAGCACATTTCAGAAAACGTGCTCAGCTCGTCGAGAGAATGCGATTTAAGCAATAAAATTAAAAATGCACCTAAAACCTAAACCAAACGTTGCAGGTGCTTATTTCTTCGTGCGCAATGGTCAACGCGGAACTCCCTAGCTACCAGGAGCTCTTTTTACTGTGCGCACCCAACCAGAGCGACGGGAGGAGCACATTTCAGAAAACGTGCTCAGCTCGTCGAGAAAATGCGATTTAAGCAATAAAATTAAAAATGCAGCTAAAACCTAAACCAAACGTTGCAGGTGCTTATTTCTTCGTGCGTAGTGCTCAACGCGGCACTCCCTAGCTGTCAGGAGCACTTTTTACTATGCGCACCCAACCAGAGTGACGGGAGGAGCACATTTCAGAAAACGTGCTCAGCTCGTCGAGAAAATGCGATTTAAGCAATAAAATTAAAAATGCACCTAAAACCTTGCAGGTGCTTATTTCTTCATGCGCAGTGGTCAACGCGGCACTCTCTAGCTGCCAAGAGCACTTTTTACTGTGCGCACCCAACCAGAGTGACGGGAGGAGCACATTTCAGAAAACGTGCTCAGCTCGTCGAGAAAATGCGATTTAAGCAATAAGATTGAAAATGCACCTAAAACCTAAACCAAACGTTGCAGGTGCTTATTTCTTCGTGCGCAGTACTCAACGCGGCACTCCCTAGCTGCCAGGAGCACTTTTTACTGTGCGCACCCAACCAGAGTGACGGGAGGAGCACATTTCAGAAAACGTGCTCAACTCGTCGAGAAAATGCTATTTAAGCAATAAAATTAAAAATGCACCTAAAACCTAAACCAAAGGTTGCAGGTGCTTATTTCTTCATGCGCAGTGGTCAACGCGGCACTCTCTAGCTGCCAGGAGCACTTTTTACTACGCGCACCCAACCAGAGCGACGGGAGGAGCACATTTCAGAAAACGTGCTCAGCTCGTCGAGAGAATGCGATTTAAGCAATAAAATAAAAAATGCACCTAAAACCTAAACCAAACGTTGCAGGTGCTTATTTCTTCGTGCGCAGTGGTCAACGCGGCACTCCCTAGCTGCCAGGAGCTCTTTTTACTGTGTGCACCCAACCAGAGCGACTGGAGGAGCACATTTCAGAAAACGTGCTCAGCTCGTCAAGAGAATGCGATTTAAGCAATAAAATTAAAAATGCACCTAAAACCTAAACCAAACGTTGCAGGTGCTTATTTCTTCGTGCGCAGTGGTCAACGCGGAACTCCCTAGCTGCCAGGAGCTCTTTTTACTGTGCGCACCCAACCAGAGCGACGGGAGGAGCCCATTTCAGAAAACGTGCTCAGCTCGTCGAGAGAATGCGATTTAAGCAATAAAATTAAAAATGCACCTAAAACCTAAACCAAACGTTGCAGGTGCTTATTTCTTCGTGCGCAGTGGTCAACGCGGAACTCCCTAGCTGCCAGGAGCTCTTTTTACTGTGCGCACCCAACCAGAGCGACGGGAGGAGCACATTTCAGAAAACGTGCTCAGCTCGTCGAGAAACTGCGATTTAAGCAATAAAATTAAAAATGCACCTAAAACCTAAACCAAACGTTGCAGGTGGTTATTTCTTCATGCGCAGTGGTCAACGCGGCACTCTCTAGCTGCCAGGAGCACTTTTTACTACGCGCACCCAACCAGAGCGACGGGAGGAGCACATTTCAGAAAACGTGCTCAGCTCGTCGAGAGAATGCAATTTAAGCAATAAAATAAAAAATGCACTTAAAACCTAAACCAAACGTTGCAGGTGCTTATTTCTTCGTGCGCAGTGGTCAACGCGGCACTCCCTAGCTGCCAGGAGCTCTTTTTACTGTGCGCACCCAACCAGAGCGACGGGAGGAGCCCATTTCAGAAAACGTGCTCAGCTCGTCGAGAGAATGCGATTTAAGCAATAAAATTAAAAATGCACCTAAAACCTAAACCAAACGTTGCAGGTGCTTATTTCTTCGTGCGAAGTGGTCAACGCGGAACTCCCTAGCTGCCAGGAGCTCTTTTTACTGTGCGCACCCAACCAGAGCGACGGGAGGAGCACATTTCAGAAAACGTGCTCAGCTCGTCGAGAAACTGCGATTTAAGCAATAAAATTAAAAATGCACCTAAAACCTAAACCAAACGTTGCAGGTGGTTATTTCTTCATGCGCAGTGGTCAACGCGGCACTCCCTAGCTGCCAGGAGCACTTTTTACTACGCGCACCCAACCAGAGCGACGGGAGGAGCACATTTCAGAAAACGTGCTCAGCTCGTCGAGAGAATGCGATTTAAGCAATAAAATAAAAAATGCACCTAAAACCTAAACCAAACGTTGCAGGTGCTTATTTCTTCGTGCGCAGTGGTCATCGCGGCACTCCCTAGCTGCCAGGAGCTCTTTTTACTGTGCACACCCAACCAGAGCGACGGGAGGAGCATATTTCATAAAACGTGCTCAGCTCGTCGAGAAAATGCGATTTAAGCAATAAAATTAAAAATGCACCTAAAACCTAAACCAAACGTTGCAGGTGCCTATTTCTTCATGTGCAGTGGTCAACGCGGCACTCTCTAGCTGCCAGGAGCACTTTTTACTATGCGCGCACAACCAGAGCGACGGGAGGAGCACATTTCAGAAAACGTGCTCAGCTCGTCGAGAAAATGCGATTTAAGCAATAAAATTTAAAATGCACCTAAAACCTAAACCAAACGTTGCAGGTGCTTATTTCTTTGTGCGCAGTGGTCAACGCGGCACTCTTTAGCTGCCAAGAGCACTTTTTACTATGCGCACCCAACCAGAGTGACGGGAGGAGCACATTTCAGAAAACGTGCTCAGCTCGTCGAGAAAATGCGATTTAAGCAATAAAATTAAAAATGCACCTAAAACCTAAACCAAACGTTGCAGGTGGTTATTTCTTCATGCGCAGTGGTCAACGCGGCACTTTCTAGCTGGCAAGAGCAGTTTTTACTGTGCGCACCCAACCAGAGTGACGGGAGGAGCACATTTCAGAAAACGTGCTCAGCTCGTCGAGAAAATGCGATTTAAGCAATAAAATTAAAAATGCACCTAAAACTTAAACCAAACGTTGCAGGTGCTTATTTCTTCGTGCGCAGTGGTCAACTCGGAACTCCCTAGCTGCCAGGAGCTGATTTTACTGTGCGCACCCAACCAGAGCGACGGGAGGAGCACATTTCAGAAAACGTGCTCAGCTCGTCGAGAAAATGCGATTTAAGCAATAAAATTAAAAATGCACCGAAAACCTAAACCAAACGTTGCAGGTGCTTATTTCTTCGTGCGCAGTGCTCAACGCGGCACTCCCTAGCTGCCAGGAGCACTTTTTACTGTGCGCACCCAACCAGAGTGACGGGAGGAGCGCATTTCAGAAAACGTGCTCAGCTCGTCGAGAAAATGCGATTTAAGCAATAAAATTAAAAATGCTCCTAAAACCTAAACCAAACGTTGCAGGTGCTTATTTCTTCATGCGCAGTGGTCAACGCGGCACTCTCTAGCTGCCAAGAGCACTTTTTATTGTGCGCACCCAACCAGAGTGACGGGAGGAGCACATTTCAGAAAACGTGCTCAGCTCGTCGAGAAAATGCGATTTAAGCAATAAGATTAAAAATGCACCTAAAACCTAAACCAAACGTTGCAGGTGCTTATTTCTTCATGCGCAGTGGTCAACGCGGCACTCTCTAGCTGCCATGATCACTTTTTACTACGCGCACCCAACCAGAGCGACGGGAGGAGCACATTTCAGAAAACGTGCTCAGCTCGTCGAGAGAATGCGATTTAAGCAATAAAATAAAAAATGCACCTAAAACCTAAACCAAACGTTGCAGGTGCTTATTTCTTCATGCGCAGTGGTCAACGCGGCACTCTCTAACTGCCAGGAGCACTTTTTACTATGCGCGCCCAACCAGAGCGACGGGAGGAGCACATTTCAGAAAACGTGCTCAGCTCGTCGAGAAAATGCGATTAAAGCAATAAAATTAAAAATGCACCTAAAACCTAAACCAAACGTTGCAGGTGCTTGTTTTTTCATGCGCAGTGGTCAACGCGGCACTCCCGAGCTGCCAAGAGCACTTTTTACTGTGCGCACCCAACCAGAGCGACGGGAGGAGCACATTTCAGAAAACGTGCTCAGCTCGTCGAGAGAATGCGATTTAAGCAATAAAATTAAAAATGCACCTAAAACCTAAACCAAACGTTGCAGGTGCTTATTTCTTCGTGCGCAGTGGTCAACGCGGAACTCCCTAGCTGCCAGGAGCTCTTTTTACTGTGCGCACCCAACCAGAGCGACGGGAGGAGCACATTTCAGAAAACGTGCTCAGCTCGTCGAGAAAATGCGATTTAAGCAATAAAATTAAAAATGCACCTAAAACCTAAACCAAACGTTGCAGGTGCTTATTTCTTCATGCGCAGTGGTCAACGCGGCACTCTCTAGCTGCCAGGAGCACTTTTTACTACGCGCACTCAACCAGAGCGACGGGAGGAGCACATTTCAGAAAACGTGCTCAGCTCGTCGAGAGAATGCGATTTAAGCAATAAAATAAAAAATGCACCTAAAACCTAAACCAAACGTTGCAGGTGCTTATTTCTTCGTGCGCAGTGGTCAACGCGGCACTCCCTAGCTGCCAGGAGCTCTTTTTACTGTGTGCACCCAACCAGAGCGACGGGAGGAGCACATTTCAGAAAACGTGCTCAGCTCGTCGAGAGAATGCGATTTAAGCAATAAAATAAAAAATGCACCTAAAACCTAAACCAAACGTTGCAGGTGCTTATTTCTTCGTGCGCAGTGGTCAACGCGGAACTCCCTAGCTGCCAGGAGCTCTTTTTACTGTGCGCACCCAACCAGAGCGACGGGAGGAGCCCATTTCAGAAAACGTGCTCAGCTCGTAGAGAAAATGCGATTTAAGCAATAAAATTAAAAATGCACCTAAAACCTAAACCAAACGTTGCAGGTGCTTATTTCTTCGTGCGCAGTGCTCAACGCGACACTCCCTAGCTGCCAGGAGCACTTTTTACTGTGCGCACCCAACCAGAGTGACGGGAGGAGCACATTTCAGAAAACGTGCTCAGCTCGTCGAGAAAATGCGATTTAAGCAATAAAATTAAAAATGCACCTAAAACCTAAACCAAGCGTTGCAGGTGCTTATTTCTTCATGCGGAGTGGTCAACGCGGCACTCTCTAGCTGCCAAGAGCACTTTTTACTGTGCGCACCCAACCAGAGTGACGGGAGGAGCACATTTCAGAAAACGTGCTCAGCTCGTCGAGAAAATGCGATTTAAGCAATAAGATTAAAAATGCACCTAAAACCTAAACCAAACGTTGCAGGTGCTTATTTCTTCATGCGCAGTGGTCAACGCGGCACTCTCTAGCTGCCAGGAGCACTTTTTACTACGCGCACCCAACCAGAGCGACGGGAGGAGCATATTTCAGAAAACGTGCTCAGCTCGTCGAGAGAATGCGATTTAAGCAATAAAATAAAAAATGCACCTAAAACCTAAACCAAACGTTGCAGGTGCTTATTTCTTCGTGCGCAGTGGTCAACGCGGCACTCCCTAGCTGCCAGGAGCTCTTTTTACTGTGCGTACCCAACCAGAGCGACGGGAGGAGCACATTTCAGAAAACGTGCTCAGCTCGTCGAGAAAATGCGATTTAAGCAATAAAATTAAAAATGCAGCTAAAACCTAAACCAAACGTTGCAGGTGCTTATTTATTCGTGCGCAGTGCTCAACGCGGCACTCCCTAGCTGCCAGGAGCACTTTTTACTGTGCGCACCAAACCAGAGTGACGGGAGGAGCACATTTCAGAAAACGTGCTCAGCTCGTCGAGAAAATGCGATTTAAGCAATAAAATTAAAAATGCACCCAAAACCTAAACCAAACGTTGCAGGTGGTTATTTCTTCAAGCGCAGTGGTCAACGCGGCACTCTCTAGCTGCCAGGAGCACTTTTTACTATGCGCGCCCAACCAGAGCGACGGGAGGAGCACGTTTCAGAAAACGTGCTCAGCTCGTCGAGAAAATGCGATTTAAGCAATAAAATTAAAAATGCACCTAAAACCTAACCCAAACGTTGCAGGTGCTTATTTCTTCATGTGCAGTGGTCAACGCGGCACTCCCTAGCTGCCAGGAGCACTTTTTACTGTGCGCACCCAACCAGAGTGACGGGAGGAGCACATTTCAGAAAACGTGCTCAGCTCGTCGAGAAAATGCGATTTAAGCAATAAAATTAAAAATGCACCTAAAACCTAAACCAAACGTTGCAGGTGCTTATTTCTTCATGCGCAGTGGTCAACGCGGCACTCTCTAGCTGCCAAGAGCACTTTTTACTGTGCGCACCCAACCAGAGTGACGGGATGAGCACATTTCAGAAAACGTGCTCAGCTCGTCGAGAAAATGCGATTTAAGCAATAAAATTAAAAATGCAGCTAAAACCTAAACCAAACGTTGCAGGTGCTTAATTCTTCGTGCGTAGTGCTCAACGCGGCACTCCCTAGCTGCCAGGAGCACTTTTTACTGTGCGCACCCAACCAGAGTGACGGGAGGAGCACATTTCAGAAAACGTGCTCAGCTCGTCGAGAGAATGCGATTTAAGCAATAAAATTAAAAATGCACCTAAAACCTAAACCAAACGTTGCAGGTGCTTATTTCTTCATGCGCAGTGGTCAACGCGGCACTCCCGAGCTGCCAAGAGCACTTTTTACTGTGCGCACCCAACCAGAGCGACGGGAGGAGCACATTTCAGAAAACGTGCTCAGCTCGTCGAGAGAATGCGATTTAAGCAATAAAATTAAAAATGCACCTAAAACCTAAACCAAACGTTGCAGGTGCTTATTTCTTCGTGCGCAGTGGTCAACGCGGAACTCCCTAGCTGCCAGGAGCTCTTTTTACTGTGCGCACCCAACCAGAGCGACGGGAGGAGCACATTTCAGAAAACGTGCTCAGCTCGTCGAGAAAATGCGATTTAAGCAATAAAATTAAAAATGCAGCTAAAACCTAAACCAAACGTTGCAGGTGCTTATTTCTTCGTGCGTAGTGCTCAACGCAGCACTCCCTAGCTGCCAGGAGCACTTTTTACTGTGCGCACCCAACCAGAGTGACGGGAGGAGCACATTTCAGAAAACGTGCTCAGCTCGTCGAGAAAATGCGATTTAAGCAATAAAATTAAAAATGCACCTAAAACCTAAACCAAGCGTTGCAGGTGCTTATTTCTTCATGCGGAGTGGTCAACGCGGCACTCTCTAGCTGCAAAGAGCACTTTTTACTGTGCGCACCCAACCAGAGTGACGGGAGGAGCACATTTCAGAAAACGTGCTCAGCTCGTCGAGAAAATGCGATTTAAGCAATAAGATTAAAAATGCACCTAAAACCTAAACCAAACGTTGCAGGTGCTTATTTCTTCATGCGCAGTGGTCAACGCGGCACTCTCTAGCTGCCAGGAGCACTTTTTACTACGCGCACCCAACCAGAGCGACGGGAGGAGCATATTTCAGAAAACGTGCTCAGCTCGTCGAGAGAATGCGATTTAAGCAATAAAATAAAAAATGCACCTAAAACCTAAACCAAACGTTGCAGGTGCTTATTTCTTCGTGCGCAGTGGTCAACGCGGCACTCCCTAGCTGCCAGGAGCTCTTTTTACTGTGCGCACCCAACCAGAGCGACGGGAGGAGCACATTTCAGAAAACGTGCTCAGCTCGTCGAGAAAATGCGATTTAAGCAATAAAATTAAAAATGCAGCTAAAACCTAAACCAAACGTTGCAGGTGCTTATTTCTTCGTGCGCAGTGCTCAACGCGGCACTCCCTAGCTGCCAGGAGCACTTTTTACTGTGCGCACCCAACCAGAGTGACGGGAGGAGCACATTTCAGAAAACGTGCTCAGCTCGTCGAGAAAATGCGATTTAAGCAATAAAATTAAAAATGCACCCAAAACCTAAACCAAACGTTGCAGGTGGTTATTTCTTCAAGCGCAGTGGTCAACGCGGCACTCTCTAGCTGCCAGGAGCACTTTTTACTATGCGCGCCCAACCAGAGCGACGGGAGGAGCACGTTTCAGAAAACGTGCTCAGCTCGTCGAGAAAATGCGATTTAAGCAATAAAATTAAAAATGCACCTAAAACCTAACCCAAACGTTGCAGGTGCTTATTTCTTCATGTGCAGTGGTCAACGCGGCACTCCCTAGCTGCCAGGAGCACTTTTTACTGTGCGCACCCAACCAGAGTGACGGAAGGAGCACATTTCAGAAAACGTGCTCAGCTCGTCGAGAAAATGCAATTTAAGCAATAAGATTAAAAATGCACCTAAAACCTAAACCAAACGTTGCAGGTTCTTATTTCTTCATGCGCAGTGGTCAACGTGGCACTCTCTAGCTGCCAGGAGCACTTTTTACTGTGTGCACCCAACCAGAGTGACGGGAGGAGCACATTTCAGAAAACGTGCTCAGCTCGTCGAGAAAATGCGATTTAAGCAATAAAATTAAAAATGCACCTAAAACCTAAACCAAACGTTGCAGGTGCTTATTTCTTCATGCGCAGTGGTCAACGCGGCACTCTCTAGCTGCCAAGAGCACTTTTTACTGTGCGCACCCAACCAGAGTGACGGGAGGAGCACATTTCAGAAAACGTGCTCAGCTCGTCGAGAAAATGCGATTTAAGCAATAAGATTAAAAATGCACCTAAAACCTAAACCAAACGTTGCAGGTGCTTATTTCTTCATGCGCAGTGGTCAACGCGGCACTCTCTAGCTGCCAGGAGCACTTTTTACTACGCGCACCCAACCAGAGCGACGGGAGGAGCACATTTCAGAAAACGTGCTCAGCTCGTCGAGAGAATGCGATTTAAACAATAAAATAAAAAATGCACCTAAAACCTAAACCAAACGTTGCAGGTGCTTATTTCTTCATGCGCAGTGGTCAACGCGGCACTCTCTAGCTGCCAGGAGCACTTTTTACTACGCGCACCCAACCAGAGCGACGGGAGGAGCACATTTCAGAAAACGTGCTCAGCTCGTCGAGAGAATGCGATTTAAGAAATAAAATAAAAAATGGACCTAAAACCTAAACCAAACGTTGCAGGTGCTTATTTCTTCGTGCGCAGTGGTCAACGCGGCACTCCCTAGCTGCCAGGAGCTCTTTTTACTGTGTGCACCCAACCAGAGCGACGGGAGGAGCACATTTCAGAAAACGTGCTCAGCTCGTCGAGAGAATGCGATTTAAGCAATAAAATAAAAAATGCACCTAAAACCTAAACCAAACGTTGCAGGTGCTTATTTCTTCGTGCGCAGTGGTCAACGCGGAACTCCCTAGCTGCCAGGAGCTCTTTTTACTGTGCGCACCCAACCAGAGCGACGGGAGGAGCCCATTTCAGAAAAACTGCTCAGCTCGTCGAGAAAATGCGATTTAAGCAATAAAATTAAAAATGCACCTAAAACCTAAACCAAACGTTGCAGGTGCTTATTTCTTCGTGCGCAGTGCTCAACGCGGCACTCCCTAGCTGCCAGGAGCACTTTTTACTGTGCGCACCCAACCAGAGTGACGGGAGGAGCACATTTCAGAAAACGTGCTCAGCTCGTCGAGAAAATGCGATTTAAGCAATAAAATTAAAAATGCACCTAAAACCTAAACCAAACGTTGCAGGTGCTTATTTCTTCATGCGCAGTGGTCAACGCGGCACTCTCTAGCTGCCAAGAGCACTTTTTACTGTGCGCACCCAACCAGAGTGACGAGAGGAGCACATTTCAGAAAACGTGCTCAGCTCGTCGAGAAAATGCGATTTAAGCAATAAAATTAAAAATGCACCTAAAACCTAAACCAAACGTTGCAGGTGCTTATTTCTTCGTGCGCAGTGGTCAACGCGGAACTCCCTAGCTGCCAGGAGCTCTTTTTACTGTGCGCACCCAACCAGAGCGACGGGAGGAGCCCATTTCAGAAAACGTGCTCAGCTCGTAGAGAAAATGCGATTTAAGCAATAAAATTAAAAATGCACCTAAAACCTAAACCAAACGTTGCAGGTGCTTATTTCTTCGTGCGCAGTGCTCAACGCGACACTCCCTAGCTGCCAGGAGCACTTTTTACTGTGCGCACCCAACCAGAGTGACGGGAGGAGCACATTTCAGAAAACGTGCTCAGCTCGTCGAGAAAATGCGATTTAAGCAATAAAATTAAAAATGCACCTAAAACCTAAACCAAGCGTTGCAGGTGCTTATTTCTTCATGCGGAGTGGTCAACGCGGCACTCTCTAGCTGCCAAGAGCACTTTTTACTGTGCGCACCCAACCAGAGTGACGGGAGGAGCACATTTCAGAAAACGTGCTCAGCTCGTCGAGAAAATGCGATTTAAGCAATAAGATTAAAAATGCACCTAAAACCTAAACCAAACGTTGCAGGTGCTTATTTCTTCATGCGCAGTGGTCAACGCGGCACTCTCTAGCTGCCAGGAGCACTTTTTACTACGCGCACCCAACCAGAGCGACGGGAGGAGCATATTTCAGAAAACGTGCTCAGCTCGTCGAGAGAATGCGATTTAAGCAATAAAATAAAAAATGCACCTAAAACCTAAACCAAACGTTGCAGGTGCTTATTTCTTCGTGCGCAGTGGTCAACGCGGCACTCCCTAGCTGCCAGGAGCTCTTTTTACTGTGCGCACCCAACCAGAGCGACGGGAGGAGCACATTTCAGAAAACGTGCTCAGCTCGTCGAGAAAATGCGATTTAAGCAATAAAATTAAAAATGCAGCTAAAACCTAAACCAAACGTTGCAGGTGCTTATTTATTCGTGCGCAGTGCTCAACGCGGCACTCCCTAGCTGCCAGGAGCACTTTTTACTGTGCGCACCAAACCAGAGTGACGGGAGGAGCACATTTCAGAAAACGTGCTCAGCTCGTCGAGAAAATGCGATTTAAGCAATAAAATTAAAAATGCACCCAAAACCTAAACCAAACGTTGCAGGTGGTTATTTCTTCAAGCGCAGTGGTCAACGCGGCACTCTCTAGCTGCCAGGAGCACTTTTTACTATGCGCGCCCAACCAGAGCGACGGGAGGAGCACGTTTCAGAAAACGTGCTCAGCTCGTCGAGAAAATGCGATTTAAGCAATAAAATTAAAAATGCACCTAAAACCTAACCCAAACGTTGCAGGTGCTTATTTCTTCATGTGCAGTGGTCAACGCGGCACTCCCTAGCTGCCAGGAGCACTTTTTACTGTGCGCACCCAACCAGAGTGACGGGAGGAGCACATTTCAGAAAACGTGCTCAGCTCGTCGAGAAAATGCGATTTAAGCAATAAAATTAAAAATGCACCTAAAACCTAAACCAAACGTTGCAGGTGCTTATTTCTTCATGCGCAGTGGTCAACGCGGCACTCTCTAGCTGCCAAGAGCACTTTTTACTGTGCGCACCCAACCAGAGTGACGGGATGAGCACATTTCAGAAAACGTGCTCAGCTCGTCGAGAAAATGCGATTTAAGCAATAAAATTAAAAATGCAGCTAAAACCTAAACCAAACGTTGCAGGTGCTTAATTCTTCGTGCGTAGTGCTCAACGCGGCACTCCCTAGCTGCCAGGAGCACTTTTTACTGTGCGCACCCAACCAGAGTGACGGGAGGAGCACATTTCAGAAAACGTGCTCAGCTCGTCGAGAGAATGCGATTTAAGCAATAAAATTAAAAATGCACCTAAAACCTAAACCAAACGTTGCAGGTGCTTATTTCTTCATGCGCAGTGGTCAACGCGGCACTCCCGAGCTGCCAAGAGCACTTTTTACTGTGCGCACCCAACCAGAGCGACGGGAGGAGCACATTTCAGAAAACGTGCTCAGCTCGTCGAGAGAATGCGATTTAAGCAATAAAATTAAAAATGCACCTAAAACCTAAACCAAACGTTGCAGGTGCTTATTTCTTCGTGCGCAGAGGTCAACGCGGAACTCCCTAGCTGCCAGGAGCTCTTTTTACTGTGCGCACCCAACCAGAGCGACGGGAGGAGCACATTTCAGAAAACGTGCTCAGCTCGTCGAGAAAATGCGATTTAAGCAATAAAATTAAAAATGCAGCTAAAACCTAAACCAAACGTTGCAGGTGCTTATTTCTTCGTGCGTAGTGCTCAACGCAGCACTCCCTAGCTGCCAGGAGCACTTTTTACTGTGCGCACCCAACCAGAGTGACGGGAGGAGCACATTTCAGAAAACGTGCTCAGCTCGTCGAGAAAATGCGATTTAAGCAATAAAATTAAAAATGCACCTAAAACCTAAACCAAGCGTTGCAGGTGCTTATTTCTTCATGCGGAGTGGTCAACGCGGCACTCTCTAGCTGCAAAGAGCACTTTTTACTGTGCGCACCCAACCAGAGTGACGGGAGGAGCACATTTCAGAAAACGTGCTCAGCTCGTCGAGAAAATGCGATTTAAGCAATAAGATTAAAAATGCACCTAAAACCTAAACCAAACGTTGCAGGTGCTTATTTCTTCATGCGCAGTGGTCAACGCGGCACTCTCTAGCTGCCAGGAGCACTTTTTACTACGCGCACCCAACCAGAGCGACGGGAGGAGCATATTTCAGAAAACGTGCTCAGCTCGTCGAGAGAATGCGATTTAAGCAATAAAATAAAAAATGCACCTAAAACCTAAACCAAACGTTGCAGGTGCTTATTTCTTCGTGCGCAGTGGTCAACGCGGCACTCCCTAGCTGCCAGGAGCTCTTTTTACTGTGCGCACCCAACCAGAGCGACGGGAGGAGCACATTTCAGAAAACGTGCTCAGCTCGTCGAGAAAATGCGATTTAAGCAATAAAATTAAAAATGCAGCTAAAACCTAAACCAAACGTTGCAGGTGCTTATTTCTTCGTGCGCAGTGCTCAACGCGGCACTCCCTAGCTGCCAGGAGCACTTTTTACTGTGCGCACCCAACCAGAGTGACGGGAGGAGCACATTTCAGAAAACGTGCTCAGCTCGTCGAGAAAATGCGATTTAAGCAATAAAATTAAAAATGCACCCAAAACCTAAACCAAACGTTGCAGGTGGTTATTTCTTCAAGCGCAGTGGTCAACGCGGCACTCTCTAGCTGCCAGGAGCACTTTTTACTATGCGCGCCCAACCAGAGCGACGGGAGGAGCACGTTTCAGAAAACGTGCTCAGCTCGTCGAGAAAATGCGATTTAAGCAATAAAATTAAAAATGCACCTAAAACCTAACCCAAACGTTGCAGGTGCTTATTTCTTCATGTGCAGTGGTCAACGCGGCACTCCCTAGCTGCCAGGAGCACTTTTTACTGTGCGCACCCAACCAGAGTGACGGAAGGAGCACATTTCAGAAAACGTGCTCAGCTCGTCGAGAAAATGCAATTTAAGCAATATGATTAAAAATGCACCTAAAACCTAAACCAAACGTTGCAGGTTCTTATTTCTTCATGCGCAGGGGTCAACGTGGCACTCTCTAGCTGCCAGGAGCACTTTTTACTGTGTGCACCCAACCAGAGTGACGGGAGGAGCACATTTCAGAAAACGTGCTCAGCTCGTCGAGAAAATGCGATTTAAGCAATAAAATTAAAAATGCACCTAAAACCTAAACCAAACGTTGCAGGTGCTTATTTCTTCATGCGCAGTGGTCAACGCGGCACTCTCTAGCTGCCAAGAGCACTTTTTACTGTGCGCACCCAACCAGAGTGACGGGAGGAGCACATTTCAGAAAACGTGCTCAGCTCGTCGAGAAAATGCGATTTAAGCAATAAGATTAAAAATGCACCTAAAACCTAAACCAAACGTTGCAGGTGCTTATTTCTTCATGTGCAGTGGTCAACGCGGCACTCTCTAGCTGCCAGGAGCACTTTTTACTACGCGCACCCAACCAGAGCGACGGGAGGAGCACATTTCAGAAAACGTGCTCAGCTCGTCGAGAGAATGCGATTTAAACAATAAAATAAAAAAAGGACCTAAAACCTAAACCAAACGTTGCAGGTGCTTATTTCTTCATGCGCAGTGGTCAACGCGGCACTCTCTAGCTGCCAGGAGCACTTTTTACTACGCGCACCCAACCAGAGCGACGGGAGGAGCACATTTCAGAAAACGTGCTCAGCTCGTCGAGAGAATGCGATTTAAGAAATAAAATAAAAAATGGACCTAAAACCTAAACCAAACGTTGCAGGTGCTTATTTCTTCGTGCGCAGTGGTCAACGCGGCACTCCCTAGCTGCCAGGAGCTCTTTTTACTGTGTGCACCCAACCAGAGCGACGGGAGGAGCACATTTCAGAAAACGTGCTCAGCTCGTCGAGAGAATGCGATTCAAGCAATAAAATAAAAAATGCACCTAAAACCTAAACCAAACGTTGCAGGTGCTTATTTCTTCGTGCGCAGTGGTCAACGCGGAACTCCCTAGCTGCCAGGAGCTCTTTTTACTGTGCGCACCCAACCAGAGCGACGGGAGGAGCCCATTTCAGAAAAACTGCTCAGCTCGTCGAGAAAATGCGATTTAAGCAATAAAATTAAAAATGCACCTAAAACCTAAACCAAACGTTGCAGGTGCTTATTTCTTCGTGCGCAGTGCTCAACGCGGCACTCCCTAGCTGCCAGGAGCACTTTTTACTGTGCGCACCCAACCAGAGTGACGGGAGGAGCACATTTCAGAAAACGTGCTCAGCTCGTCGAGAAAATGCGATTTAAGCAATAAAATTAAAAATGCACCTAAAACCTAAACCAAACGTTGCAGGTGCTTATTTCTTCATGCGCAGTGGTCAACGCGGCACTCTCTAGCTGCCAAGAGCACTTTTTACTGTGCGCACCCAACCAGAGTGACGAGAGGAGCACATTTCAGAAAACGTGCTCAGCTCGTCGAGAAAATGCGATTTAAGCAATAAAATTAAAAATGCACCTAAAACCTAAACCAAACGTTGCAGGTGCTTATTTCTTCGTGCGCAGTACTCAACGCGGCACTCCCTAGCTGCCAGGAGCACTTTTTACTGTGCGCACCCAACCAGAGTGACGGGAGGAGCACATTTCAGAAAACGTGCTGAGCTCGTCGAGAAAATGCGATTTAAGCAATAAAATTAAAAATGCACCTAAAACCTAAACCAAACGTTGCAGGTGCTTATTTCTTCGTGCGCAGTGCTCAACGCGGCACTCCCTAGCTGCCAGGAGCACTTTTTACTGTGCGCACCCAACCAGAGTGACGGGAGGAGCACATTTCAGAAAACGTGCTCAGCTCGTCGAGAAAATGCGATTTAAGCAATAAGATTAAAAATGCACCTAAAACCTAAACCAAACGTTGCAGGTGCTTATTTCTTCATGCGCAGTGGTCAACGCGGCACTCTCTAGCTGCCAGGAGCACTTTTTACTACGCGCACCCAACCAGAGCGACGGGAGGAGCACATTTCAGAACACGTGCTCAGCTCGTCGAGATTGCGATTTAAGCAATAAAATAAAAAATGCACCTAAAACCTAAACCAAACGTTGCAGGTGCTTATTTCTTCGTGCGCAGTGGTCAACGCGGCATTCCCTAGCTGCCAGGAGCACTTTTTACTGTGCGCACCCAACCAGAGTGACGGGAGGAGCACATTTCAGAAAACGTGCTCAGCTCGTCGAGAAAATGCGATTTAAGCAATAAAATTAAAAATGCACCTAAAACCTAAACCAAACGTTGCAGGTGCTTATTTCTTCATGCGCAGTGGTCAACGCGGCACTCTCTAGCTGCCAGGAGCACTTTTTACTATGCGCGCCCAACCAGAGCGACGGGAGGAGCACATTTCAGAAAACGTGCTCAGCTCGTCGAGAAAATGCGATTTAAGCAATAAAATTAAAAATGCACCTAAAACCTAAACCAAACGTTGCAGGTGCTTATTTCTTCATGCGCAGTGGTCAACGCGGCACTCCCGAGCTGCCAAGAGCACTTTTTACTGTGCGCACCCAACCAGAGCGACGGGAGGAGCACATTTCAGAAAACGTGCTCAGCTCGTCGAGAGAATGCGATTTAAGCAATAAAATTAAAAATGCACCTAAAACCTAAACCAAACGTTGCAGGTGCTTATTTCTTCGTGCGCAGTGGTCAACGCGGAACTCCCTAGCTGCCAGGAGCTCTTTTTACTGTGCGCACCCAACCAGAGCGACGGGAGGAGCACATTTCAGAAAACGTGCTCAGCTCGTCGAGAAAATGCGATTTAAGCAATAAAATTAAAAATGCAGCTAAAACCTAAACCAAACGTTGCAGGTGCTTATTTCTTCGTGCGTAGTGCTCAACGCGGCACTCCCTAGCTGCCAGGCGCACTTTTTACTGTGCGCACCCAACCAGAGTGACGGGAGGAGCACATTTCAGAAAACGTGCTCAGCTCGTCGAGAAAATGCGATTTAAGCAATAAAATTAAAAATGCACCTAAAACCGAAACCAAACGTTGCAGGTGCTTATTTCTTCGTGCGCAGTGGTCAACGCGGAACTCCCTAGCTGCCAGGAGCTCTTTTTACTGTGCGCACCCAACCAGAGCGACGGGAGGAGCACATTTCAGAAAACGTGCTCAGCTCGTCGAGAAAATGCGATTTAAGCAATAAAATTAAAAATGCAGCTAAAACCTTAACCAAACGTTGCAGGTGCTTATTTCTTCATGCGCAGTGCTCAACGCGGCACTCCCTAGCTGCCAGGAGCACTTTTTATTGTGCGCACCCAACCAGAGTGACGGGAGGAGCACATTTCAGAAAACGTGCTCAGCTCGTCGAGAAAATGGGATTTAAGCAATAAAATTAAAAATGCACCCAAAACCTAAACCAAACGTTGCAGGTGGTTATTTCTTCAAGCGCAGTGGTCAACGCGGCACTCTCTAGCTGCCAAGAGCACTTTTTACTATGCGCACCCAACCAGAGTGACGGGAGGAGCACATTTCAGAAAACGTGCTCAGCTCGTCGAGAAAATGCGATTTAAGCAATAAAATTAAAAATGCTCCTAAAACCTAAACCAAACGTTGTAGGTGCTTATTTCTTCATGCGCAGTGGTCAACGCGGCACTCTCTAGCTGCCAGGAGCACTTTTTACTACGCGCACCCAACCAGAGCGACGGGAGGAGCACATTTCAGAAAACGTGCTCAGCTCGTCGAGAGAATGCGATTTAAGCAATAAAATTAAAAATGCACCTAAAACCTAAACCAAACGTTGCAGGTGCTTATTTCTTCGTGCGCAGTGCTCAACGCGGCACTCCCTAGCTGCCAGGAGCACTTTTTACTGTGCGCACCCAACCAGAGTGACGGGAGGAGCACATTTCAGAAAACGTGCTCAGCTCGTCGAGAAAATGCGATTTAAGCAATAAAATTAAAAATGCACCTAAAACCTAAACCAAACGTTGCAGGTGCTTATTTCTTCATGCGCAGTGGTCAACGCGGCACTCTCTAGCTGCCAAGAGCACTTTTTACTGTGCGCACCCAACCAGAGTGACGGGAGGAGCACATTTCAGAAAACGTGCTCAGCTCGTCGAGAAAATGCGATTTAAGCAATAAGATTAAAAATGCACCTAAAACCTAAACCAAACGTTGCAGGTGCTTATTTCTTCATGCGCAGTGGTCAACGCGGCACTCTCTAGCTGCCAGGAGCACTTTTTACTACGCGCACCCAACCAGAGCGACGGGAGGAGCACATTTCAGAAAACGTGCTTAGCTCGTCGAGAGATTGCGATTTAAGCAATAAAATAAAAATGCACCTAAAACCTAAACCAAACGTTGCAGGTGCTTATTTCTTCGTGCGCAGTGCTCAACGCGGCACTCCCTAGCTGCCAGGAGCACCTTTTACTGTGCGCACCCAACCAGAGTGACGGGAGGAGCACATTTCAGGAAACGTGCTCAGCTCGTCGAGATTGCGATTTAAGCAATAAAATAAAAAATGCACCTAAAACCTAAACCAAACGTTGCAGGTGCTTATTTCTTCGTACGCAGTGGTCAACGCGGCACTCCCTAGCTGCCAGGAGCACTTTTTACTGTGCGCACCCAACCAGAGTGACGGGAGGAGCACATTTCAGAAAACGTGCTCAGCTCGTCGAGAAAATGCGATTTAAGCAATAAAATTAAAAATGCACCTAAAACCTAAACCAAACGTTGCAGGTGCTTATTTCTTCATGCGCAGTGGTCAACGCGGCACTCTCTAGCTGCCAGGAGCACTTTTTACTATGCGCGCCCAACCAGAGCGACGGGAGGAGCACATTTCAGAAAACGTGCTCAGCTCGTCGAGAAAATGCGATTTAAGCAATAAAATTAAAAATGCACCTAAAACCTAAACCAAACGTTGCAGGTGCTTATTTTTTTCATGCGCAGTGGTCAACGCGGCACTCCCGAGCTGCCAAGAGCACTTTTTACTGTGCGCACCCAACCAGAGCGACGGGCGGAGCACATTTCAGAAAACGTGCTCAGCTTGTCGAGAAAATGCGATTTAAGCAATAAAATTAAAAATGCAGCTAAAACCTAAACCAAACGTTGCAGGTGCTTATTTCTTCGTGCGCAGTGCTCAACGCGGCACTCCCTAGCTGCCAGGAGCACTTTTTACTGTGCGCACCCAACCAGAGTGACGGGAGGAGCACATTTCAGAAAACGTGCTCAGCTCGTCGAGAAAATGCGATTTAAGCAATAAAATTAAAAATGCACCTAAAACCTAAACCAAACGTTGCAGGTGCTTATTTCTTCGTGCGCAGTGGTCAACGCGGCACTCCCTAGCTGCCAGGAGCTCTTTTTACTGTGCGCACCCAACCAGAGCGACGGGAGGAGAACATTACAGAAAACGTGCTCAGCTTGTCGAGAAAATGCGATTTAAGCAATAAAATTAAAAATGCACCTAAAACCTAAACCAAACGTTGCAGGTGCTTATTTCTTCATGCGCAGTGGTCAACGCGGCACTCTCTAGCTGCCAAGAGCACTTTTTACTGTGCGCACCCAACCAGAGTGACGGGATGAGCACATTTCAGAAAACGTGCTCAGCTCGTCGAGAAAATGCGATTTAAGCAATAAAATTAAAAATGCACCTAAAACCTAAACCAAACGTTGCAGGTGCTTATTTCTTCGTGCGCAGTGGTCAACGCGGCACTCCCTAGCTGCCAGGAGCTCTTTTTACTGTGTGCACCCAACCAGAGCGACGGGAGGAGCACATTTCAGAAAACGTGCTCAGCTCGTCGAGAGAATGCGATTTAAGCAATAAAATAAAAAATGCACCTAAAACCTAAACCAAACATTGCAGGTGCTTATTTCTTCGTGCGCAGTGGTCAACGCGGAACTCCCTAGCTGCCAGGAGCTCTTTTTACTGTGCGCACCCAACCAGAGCGACGGGAGGAACCCATTTCAGAAAACGTGCTCAGCTCGTCGAGAAAATGCGATTTAAGCAATAAAATTAAAAATGCACCTAAAACCTAAACCAAACGTTGCAGGTGCTTATTTCTTCGTGCGCAGTGCTCAACGCGGCACTCCCTAGCTGCCAGGAGCACTTTTTACTGTGCGCACCCAACCAGAGTGATGGGAGGAGCACATTTCAGAAAACGTGCTCAGCTCGTCGAGAAAATGCGATTTAAGCAACAAATTAAAAATGCACCTAAAACCTAAACCAAACGTTGCAGGTGCTTATTTCTTCATGCGCAGTGGTCAACGCGGCACTCTCTAGCTGCCAAGAGCACATTTTACTGTGCGCACCCAACCAGAGTGACGGGAGGAGCACATTTCAGAAAACGTGCTAAGCTCGTCGAGAAAATGCGATTTAAGCAATAAAATTAAAAATGCAACTAAAACCTAAACCAAACGTTGCAGGTGCTTATTTCTTCGTGCGCGGTACTCAACGCGGCACTCCCTAGCTGCCAGGAGCACTTTTTACTGTGCGCACCCAACCAGAGTGACGGGAGGAGCACATTTCAGAAAACGTGCTCAACTCGTCGAGAAAATGCGATTTAAGCAATAAAATTAAAAATGCACCTAAAACCTAAACCAAAGGTTGCAGGTGCTTATTTCTTCGTGCGCAGTGCTCAACGCGGCACTTTCTAGCTGCCAGGAGCACTTTTTACTACGCGCACCCAACCAGAGCGACGGGAGGAGCACATTTCAGAAAACGTGCTCAGCTCGTCGAGAGAATGCGATTTAAGCAATAAAATAAAAAATGCACCTAAAACCTAAACCAAACGTTGCAGGTGCTTATTTCTTCGTGCGTAGTGGTCAACGCGGCACTCCCTAGCTGCCAGGAGCTCTTTTTACTGTGTGCACCCAACCAGAGCGACGGGAGGAGCACATTTCAGAAAACGTGCTCAGCTCGTCGAGAGAATGCGATTTAAGCAATAAAATAAAAAATGCACCTAAAACCTAAACCAAACGTTGCAGGTGCTTATTTCTTCGTGCGCAGTGGTCAACGCGGAACTCCCTAGCTGCCTGGAGCTCTTTTTACTGTGCGCACCCAACCAGAGCGACGGGAGGAGCCCATTTCAGAAAACGTGCTCAGCTCGTCGAGAGAATGCGATTTAAGCAATAAAATTAAAAATGCACCTAAAACCTAAACCAAACGTTGCAGGTGCTTATTTCTTCGTGCGCAGTGGTCAACGCGGAACTCCCTAGCTGCCAGGAGCTCTTTTTACTGTGCGCACCCAACCAGAGCGACGGGAGGAGCACATTTCAGAAAACGTGCTCAGCTCGTCGAGAAACTGCGATTTAAGCAATAAAATTAAAAATGCACCTAAAACCTAAACCAAACGTTGCAGGTGGTTATTTCTTCATGCGCAGTGGTCAACGCGGCACTCTCTAGCTGCCAGGAGCACTTTTTACTACGCGCACCCAACCAGAGCGACGGGAGGAGCACATTTCAGAAAACGTGCTCAGCTCGTCGAGAGAATGCGATTTAAGCAATAAAATATAAAATGCACCTAAAACCTAAACCAAACGTTGCAGGTGCTTATTTCTTCGTGCGCAGTGGTCAACGCGGAACTCCCTAGCTGCCAGGAGCTCTTTTTACTGTGCGCACCCAACCAGAGCGACGGGAGGAGCACATTTCAGAAAACGTGCTCAGCTCGTCGAGAAACTGCGATTTAAGCAATAAAATTAAAAATGCACCTAAAACCTAAACCAAACGTTGCAGGTGGTTATTTCTTCATGCGCAGTGGTCAACGCGGAACTCCCTAGCTGCCAGGAGCACTTTTTACTACGCGCACCCAACCAGAGCGACGGGAGGAGCACATTTCAGAAAACGTGCTCAGCTCGTCGAGAAAATGCGATTTAAGCAATAAAATTAAAAATGCACCTAAAACCTAAACCAAACGTTGCAGGTGGTTATTTCTTCGTGCGCAGTGCTCAACGCGGCACTCCCTAGCTGCCAGGAGCACTTTTTACTGTGCGCACCCAACCAGAGTGACGGGAGGAGCGCATTTCAGAAAACGTGCTCAGCTCGTCGAGAAAATGCGATTTAAGCAATAAAATAAAAAATGCACCTAAAACCTAAACCAAACGTTGCAGGTGCTTATTTCTTCGTGCGCAGTGGTCAACGCGGCACTCCCTAGCTGCCAGGAGCTCTTTTTACTGTGCGCACCCAACCAGAGCGACGGGAGGAGCACATTTCAGAAAACGTGCTCAGCTTGTCGAGAAAATGCGATTTAAGCAATAAAATTAAAAATGCAGCTAAAACCTAAACCAAACGTTGCAGGTGCTTATTTCTTCATGCGCAGTGGTCAACGCGGCACTCTCTAACTGCCAGGAGCACTTTTTACTATGCGCGCCCAACCAGAGCGACGGGAGGAGCACATTTCAGAAAACGTGCTCAGCTCGTCGAGAAAATGCGATTTAAGCAATAAAATAAAAAATGCACCTAAAACCTAAACCAAACGTTGCAGGTGCTTATTTCTTCGTGCGCAGTGGTCAACGCGGCACTCTCTAGCTGCCAGGAGCACTTTTTACTACGCGCACCCAACCAGAGCGACGGGAGGAGCATATTTCATAAAACGTGCTCAGCTCGTCGAGAAAATGCGATTTAAGCAATAAAATTAAAAATGCACCTAAAACCTAAACCAAACGTTGCAGGTGCCTATTTCTTCATGTGCAGTGGTCAACGCGGCACTCTCTAGCTGCCAGGAGCACTTTTTACTATGCGCGCACAACCAGAGCGACGGGAGGAGCACATTTCAGAAAACGTGCTCAGCTCGTCGAGAAAATGCGATTTAAGCAATAAAATTTAAAATGCACCTAAAACCTAAACCAAACGTTGCAGGTGCTTATTTCTTTGTGCGCAGTGGTCAACGCGGCACTCTTTAGCTGCCAAGAGCACTTTTTACTATGCGCACCCAACCAGAGTGACGGGAGGAGCACATTTCAGAAAACGTGCTCAGCTCGTCGAGAAAATGCGATTTAAGCAATAAAATTAAAAATGCACCTAAAACCTAAACCAAACGTTGCAGGTGGTTATTTCTTAATGCGCAGTGGTCAACGCGGCACTTTCTAGCTGCCAAGAGCAGTTTTTACTGTGCGCACCCAACCAGAGTGACGGGAGGAGCACATTTCAGAAAACGTGCTCAGCTCGTCGAGAAAATGCGATTTAAGCAATAAAATTAAAAATGCACCTAAAACCTAAACCAAACGTTGCAGGTGCTTATTTCTTCGTGCGCAGTGGTCAACGCGGAACTCCCTAGCTGCCAGGAGCTATTTTTACTGTGCGCACCCAACCAGAGCGACGGGAGGAGCACATTTCAGAAAACGTGCTCAGCTCGTCGAGAAAATGCGATTTAAGCAATAAAATTAAAAATGCACCTAAAACCTAAACCAAACGTTGCAGGTGCTTATTTCTTCGTGCGCAGTGCTCAACGCGGCACTCCCTAGCTGCCAGGAGCACTTTTTACTGTGCGCACCCAACCAGAGTGACGGGAGGAGCGCATTTCAGAAAACGTGCTCAGCTCGTCGAGAAAATGCGATTTAAGCAACAAATTAAAAATGCACCTAAAACCTAAACCAAACGTTGCAGGTGCTTATTTCTTCATGCGCAGTGGTCAACGCGGCACTCTCTAGCTGCCAAGAGCACTTTTTACTGTGCGCACCCAACCAGAGTGACGGGAGGAGCACATTTCAGAAAACGTGCTAAGCTCGTCGAGAAATGCGATTTAAGCAATAAAATTAAAAATGCAGCTAAAACCTAAACCAAACGTTGCAGGTGCTTATTTCTTCATGCGCAGTGGTCAACGCGGCACTCTCTAGCTGCCAGGAGCTCTTTTTACTGTGTGCACCCAACCAGAGCGACGGGAGGAGCACATTTCAGAAAACGTGCTCAGCTCGTCGAGAGAATGCGATTTAAGCAATAAAATAAAAAATGCACCTAAAACCTAAACCAAACGTTGCAGGTGCTTATTTCTTCGTGCGCAGTGGTCAACGCGGAACTCCCTAGCTGCCAGGAGCTCTTTTTACTGTGCGCACCCAACCAGAGCGACGGGAGGAGCCCATTTCAGAAAACGTGCTCAGCTCGTCGAGAGAATGCGATTTAAGCAATAAAATTAAAAATGCACCTAAAACCTAAACCAAACGTTGCAGGTGCTTATTTCTTCGTGCGCAGTGGTCAACGCGGAACTCCCTAGCTGCCAGGAGCTCTTTTTACTGTGCGCACCCAACCAGAGTGACGGGAGGAGCACATTTCAGAAAACGTGCTCAGCTCGTCGAGAAACTGCGATTTAAGCAATAAAATAAAAAATGCACCTAAAACCTAAACCAAACGTTGCAGGTGGTTATTTCTTCATGCGCAGTGGTCAACGCGGCACTCTCTAGCTGCCAGGAGCACTTTTTCCTACGCGCACCCAACCAGAGCGACGGGAGGAGCACATTTCAGAAAACGTGCTCAGCTCGTCGAGAGAATGCGATTTAAGCAATAAAATAAAAAATGCACCTAAAACCTAAACCAAACGTTGCAGGTGCTTATTTCTTCGTGCGCAGTGGTCAACGCGGAACTCCCTAGCTGCCAGGAGCTCTTTTTACTGTGCGCACCCAACCAGAGCGACGGGAGGAGCACATTTCAGAAAACGTGCTCAGCTCGTCGAGAAACTGCGATTTAAGCAATAAAATTAAAAATGCACCTAAAACCTAAACCAAACGTTGCAGGTGGTTATTTCTTCATGCGCAGTGGTCAACGCGGCACTCTCTAGCTGCCAGGAGCACTTTTTACTACGCGCACCCAACCAGAGCGACGGGAGGAGCACATTTCAGAAAACGTGCTCAGCTCGTCGAGAGAATGCGATTTAAGCAATAAAATAAAAAATGCACCTAAAACCTAAACCAAACGTTGCAGGTGCTTATTTCTTCGTGCGCAGTGGTCAACGCGGCACTCCCTAGCTGCCAGGAGCTCTTTTTACTGTGCGCACCCAACCAGAGCGACGGGAGGAGCATATTTCATAAAACGTGCTCAGCTCGTCGAGAAAATGCGATTTAAGCAATAAAATTAAAAATGCACCTAAAACCTAAACCAAACGTTGCAGGTGCCTATTTCTTCATGTGCAGTGGTCAACGCGGCACTCTCTAGCTGCCAGGAGCACTTTTTACTATGCGCGCACAACCAGAGCGACGGGAGGAGCACATTTCAGAAAACGTGCTCAGCTCGTCGAGAAAATGCGATTTAAGCAATAAAATTTAAAATGCACCTAAAACCTAAACCAAACGTTGCAGGTGCTTATTTCTTTGTGCGCAGTGGTCAACGCGGCACTCTTTAGCTGCCAAGAGCACTTTTTACTATGCGCACCCAACCAGAGTGACGGGAGGAGCACATTTCAGAAAACGTGCTCAGCTCGTCGAGAAAATGCGATTTAAGCAATAAAGTTAAAAATGCACCTAAAACCTAAACCAAACGTTGCAGGTGGTTATTTCTTAATGCGCAGTGGTCAACGCGGCACTTTCTAGCTGCCAAGAGCAGTTTTTACTGTGCGCACCCAACCAGAGTGACGGGAGGAGCACATTTCAGAAAACGTGCTCAGCTCGTCGAGAAAATGCGATTTAAGCAATAAAATTAAAAATGCACCTAAAACCTAAACCAAACGTTGCAGGTGCTTATTTCTTCGTGCGCAGTGGTCAACGCGGAACTCCCTAGCTGCCAGGAGCTTTTTTTACTGTGCGCACCCAACCAGAGCGACGGGAGGAGCACATTTCAGAAAACGTGCTCAGCTCGTCGAGAAAATGCGATTTAAGCAATAAAATTAAAAATGCACCTAAAACCTAAACCAAACGTTGCAGGTGCTTATTTCTTCGTGCGCAGTGCTCAACGCGGTACTCCCTAGCTGCCAGGAGCACTTTTTACTGTGCGCACCCAACCAGAGTGACGGGAGGAGCGCATTTCAGAAAACGTGCTCAGCTCGTCGAGAAAATGCGATTTAAGCAATAAAATTAAAAATGCACCTAAAACCTAAACCAAACGTTGCAGGTGCTTATTTCTTCATGCGCAGTGGTCAACGCGGCACTCTCTAGCTGCCAAGAGCACTTTTTACTGTGCGCACCCAACCAGAGTGACGGGAGGAGCACATTTCAGAAAACGTGCTAAGCTCGTCGAGAAAATGCGATTTAAGCAATAAAATTTAAAATGCACCTAAAACCTAAACCAAACGTTGCAGGTGCTTATTTCTTTGTGCGCAGTGGTCAACGCGGCACTCTTTAGCTGCCAAGAGCACTTTTTACTATGCGCACCCAACCAGAGTGACGGGAGGAGCACATTTCAGAAAACGTGCTCAGCTCGTCGAGAAAATGCGATTTAAGCAATAAAATTAAAAATGCACCTAAAACCTAAACCAAACGTTGCAGGTGGTTCTTTCTTCATGCACAGTGGTCAACGCGGCACTCCCGAGCTGCCAAGAGCACTTTTTACTGTGCACACCCAACCAGAGCGACGGGAGGAGCACATTTCAGAAAACGTGCTCAGCTCGTCGAGAGAATGCGATTTAAGCAATAAAATTAAAAATGCACCTAAAACCTAAACCAAACGTTGCAGGTGCTTATTTCTTCGTGCGCAGTGGTCAACGCGGAACTCCCTAGCTGCCAGGAGCTCTTTTTACTGTGCGCACCCAACCAGAGCGACGGGAGGAGCACATTTCAGAAAACGTGCTCAGCTCGTCGAGAAAATGCGATTTAAGCATTAAAATTAAAAATGCACCTAAAACCTAAACCAAACGTTGCAGGTGCTTATTTCTTCGTGCGCAGTGCTCAACGTGGCACTCCCTAGCTGCCAGGAGCACTTTTTACTGTGCGCACCCAACCAGAGTGACGGGAGGAGCACATTTCAGAAAACGTGCTCAGCTCGTCGAGAAAATGCGATTTAAGCAATAAAATTAAAAATGCACCTAAAACCTAAACCAAACGTTGCAGGTGCTTATTTCTTCATGCGCAGTGGTCAACGCGGCAATCTCTAGCTGCCAAGAGCACTTTTTACTGTGCGCACCCAACCAGAGTGACGGGAGGAGCACATTTCAGAAAACGTGCTCAGCTCGTCGAGAAAATGCGATTTAAGCAATAAGATTAAAAATGCACCTAAAACCTCAATCAAACGTTGCAGGTGCTTATTTCTTCATGCGCAGTGGTCAACGCGGCACTCTCTAGCTGCCAGGAGCACTTTTTACTGTGCGCACCCAACCAGAGCGACGGGAGGAGCACATTTCAGAAAACGTGCTCAGCTCGTCGAGAGAATGCGATTTAAGCAATAAAATTAAAAATGCACCTAAAACCTAAACCAAACGTTGCAGGTGCTTATTTCTTCGTGCGCAGTGGTCAACGCGGCACTCCCTAGCTGCCAGGAGCTCTTTTTACTGTGTGCACCCAACCAGAGCGACGGGAGGAGCACATTTCAGAAAACGTGCTCAGCTCGTCGAGAGAATGCGATTTAAGCAATAAAATAAAAAATGCACCTAAAACCTAAACCAAACATTGCAGGTGCTTATTTCTTCGTGCGCAGTGGTCAACGCGGAACTCCCTAGCTGCCAGGAGCTCTTTTTACTGTGCGCACCCAACCAGAGCGACGGGAGGAGCCCATTTCAGAAAACGTGCTCAGCTCGTCGAGAAAATGCGATTTAAGCAATAAAATTAAAAATGCACCTTAAACCTAAACCAAACGTTGCAGGTGCTTATTTCTTCGTGCGCAGTGCTCAACGCGGCACTCCCTAGCTGCCAGGAGCT
Source organism: Syngnathus floridae (assembly GCF_059516105.1). Taxonomy (NCBI): domain Eukaryota; kingdom Metazoa; phylum Chordata; class Actinopteri; order Syngnathiformes; family Syngnathidae; genus Syngnathus; species Syngnathus floridae. Next base: position 14,654,868 of record NC_142420.1, read on the forward strand.
CTTTTTACTGTGCGCACCCAACCAGAGCGACGGGAGGAGCCCATTTCAGAAAACGTGCTCAGCTCGTCGAGAGAATGCGATTTAAGCAATAAAATTAAAAATGCACCTAAAACCTAAACCAAACGTTGCAGGTGCTTATTTCTTCGTGCGCAGTGGTCAACGCGGAACTCCCTAGCTGCCAGGAGCTCTTTTTACTGTGCGCACCCAACCAGAGCGACGGGAGGAGCACATTTCAGAAAACGTGCTCAGCTCGTCGAGAAACTGCGATTTAAGCAATAAAATTAAAAATGCACCTAAAACCTAAACCAAACGTTGCAGGTGGTTATTTCTTCATGCGCAGTGGTCAACGCGGCACTCTCTAGCTGCCAGGAGCACTTTTTACTACGCGCACCCAACCAGAGCGACGGGAGGAGCACATTTCAGAAAACGTGCTCAGCTCGTCGAGAGAATGCGATTTAAGCAATAAAATAAAAAATGCACCTAAAACCTAAACCAAACGTTGCAGGTGCTTATTTCTTCGTGCGCAGTGGTCAACGCGGCACTCCCTAGCTGCCAGGAGCTCTTTTTACTGTGCGCACCCAACCAGAGCGACGGGAGGAGCATATTTCATAAAACGTGCTCAGCTCGTCGAGAAAATGCGATTTAAGCAATAAAATTAAAAATGCACCTAAAACCTAAACCAAACGTTGCAGGTGCCTATTTCTTCATGTGCAGTGGTCAACGCGGCACTCTCTAGCTGCCAGGAGCACTTTTTACTATGCGCGCACAACCAGAGCGACGGGAGGAGCACATTTCAGAAAACGTGCTCAGCTCGTCGAGAAAATGCGATTTAAGCAATAAAATTAAAAATGCACCTAAAACCTAAACCAAACGTTGCAGGTGGTTATTTCTTCATGCGCAGTGGTCAACGCGGCACTTTCTAGCTGCCAAGAGCAGTTTTTACTGTGCGCACCCAACCAGAGTGACGGGAGGAGCACATTTCAGAAAACGTGCTCAGCTCGTCGAGAAAATGCGATTTAAGCAATAAAATTAAAAATGCACCTAAAACTTAAACCAAACGTTGCAGGTGCTTATTTCTTCGTGCGCAGTGGTCAACGCGGAACTCCCTAGCTGCCAGGAGCTATTTTTACTGTGCGCACCCAACCAGAGCGACGGGACGAGCACATTTCAGAAAACGTGCTCAGCTCGTCGAGAAAATGCGATTTAAGCAATAAAATTAAAAATGCACCTAAAACCTAAACCAAACGTTGCAGGTGCTTATTTCTTCGTGCGCAGTGCTCAACGCGGCACTCCCTAGCTGCCAGGAGCACTTTTTACTGTGCGCACCCAACCAGAGTGACGGGAGGAGCGCATTTCAGAAAACGTGCTCAGCTCGTCGAGAAAATGCGATTTAAGCAATAAAATTAAAAATGCACCTAAAACCTAAACCAAACGTTGCAGGTGCTTATTTCTTCATGCGCAGTGGTCAACGCGGCACTCTCTAGCTGCCAAGAGCACTTTTTATAGTGCGCACCCAACCAGAGTGACGGGAGGAGCACATTTCAGAAAACGTGCTCAGCTCGTCGAGAAAATGCGATTTAAGCAATAAGATTAAAAATGCACCTAAAACCTAAACCAAACGTTGCAGGTGCTTATTTCTTCATGCGCAGTGGTCAACGCGGCACTCTCTAGCTGCCATGATCACTTTTTACTACGCGCACCCAACCAGAGCGACGGGAGGAGCACATTTCAGAAAACGTGCTCAGCTCGTCGAGAGAATGCGATTTAAGCAATAAAATAAAAAATGCACCTAAAACCTAAACCAAACGTTGCAGGTGCTTATTTCTTCCTGCGCAGTGGTCAACGCGGTACTCCCTAGCTGCCAGGAGCTCTTTTTACTGTGCGCACCCAACCAGAGCGACGGGAGGAGCACATTTCAGAAAACGTGCTCAGCTTGTCGAGAAAATGCGATTTAAGCAATAAAATTAAAAATGCAGCTAAAACCTAAACCAAACGTTGCAGGTGCTTATTTCTTCATGCGCAGTGGTCAACGCGGCACTCTCTAACTGCCAGGAGCACTTTTTACTATGCGCGCCCAACCAGAGCGACGGGAGGAGCACATTTCAGAAAACGTGCTCAGCTCGTCGAGAAAATGCGATTAAAGCAATAAAATTAAAAATGCACCTAAAACCTAAACCAAACGTTGCAGGTGCTTGTTTTTTCATGCGCAGTGGTCAACGCGGCACTCCCGAGCTGCCAAGAGCACTTTTTACTGTGCGCACCCAACCAGAGCGACGGGAGGAGCACATTTCAGAAAACGTGCTCAGCTCGTCGAGAGAATGCGATTTAAGCAATAAAATTAAAAATGCACCTAAAACCTAAACCAAACGTTGCAGGTGCTTATTTCTTCATGCGCAGTGGTCAACGCGGCACTCTCTAGCTGCCAAGAGCACTTTTTACTGTGCGCACCCAACCAGAGTGACGGGAGGAGCACATTTCAGAAAACGTGCTAAGCTCGTCGAGAAAATGCGATTTAAGCAATAAAATTTAAAATGCACCTAAAACCTAAACCAAACGTTGCAGGTGCTTATTTCTTTGTGCGCAGTGGTCAACGCGGCACTCTTTAGCTGCCAAGAGCACTTTTTACTATGCGCACCCAACCAGAGTGACGGGAGGAGCACATTTCAGAAAACGTGCTCAGCTCGTCGAGAAAATGCGATTTAAGCAATAAAATTAAAAATGCACCTAAAACCTAAACCAAACGTTGCAGGTGGTTCTTTCTTCATGCACAGTGGTCAACGCGGCACTCCCGAGCTGCCAAGAGCACTTTTTACTGTGCACACCCAACCAGAGCGACGGGAGGAGCACATTTCAGAAAACGTGCTCAGCTCGTCGAGAGAATGCGATTTAAGCAATAAAATTAAAAATGCACCTAAAACCTAAACCAAACGTTGCAGGTGCTTATTTCTTCGTGCGCAGTGGTCAACGCGGAACTCCCTAGCTGCCAGGAGCTCTTTTTACTGTGCGCACCCAACCAGAGCGACGGGAGGAGCACATTTCAGAAAACGTGCTCAGCTCGTCGAGAAAATGCGATTTAAGCATTAAAATTAAAAATGCACCTAAAACCTAAACCAAACGTTGCAGGTGCTTATTTCTTCGTGCGCAGTGCTCAACGCGGCACTCCCTAGCTGCCAGGAGCACTTTTTACTGTGCGCACCCAACCAGAGTGACGGGAGGAGCACATTTCAGAAAACGTGCTCAGCTCGTCGAGAAAATGCGATTTAAGCAATAAAATTAAAAATGCACCTAAAACCTAAACCAAACGTTGCAGGTGCTTATTTCTTCATGCGCAGTGGTCAACGCGGCAATCTCTAGCTGCCAAGAGCACTTTTTACTGTGCGCACCCAACCAGAGTGACGGGAGGAGCACATTTCAGAAAACGTGCTCAGCTCGTCGAGAAAATGCGATTTAAGCAATAAGATTAAAAATGCACCTAAAACCTAAATCAAACGTTGCAGGTGCTTATTTCTTCATGCGCAGTGGTCAACGCGGCACTCTCTAGCTGCCAGGAGCACTTTTTACTGTGCGCACCCAACCAGAGTGACGGGAGGAGCGCATTTCAGAAAACGTGCTCAGCTCGTCGAGAAAATGCGATTTAAGCAATAAAATTAAAAATGCACCTAAAACCTAAACCAAACGTTGCAGGTGCTTATTTCTTCATGCGCAGTGGTCAACGCGGCACTCTCTAGCTGCCAAGAGCACTTTTTACTGTGCGCACCCAACCAGAGTGACGGGAGGAGCACATTTCAGAAAACGTGCTAAGCTCGTCGAGAAAATGCGAATTAAGCAATAAAATTTAAAATGCACCTAAAACCTAAACCAAACGTTGCAGGTGCTTATTTCTTTGTGCGCAGTGGTCAACGCGGCACTCTTTAGCTGCCAAGAGCACTTTTTACTATGCGCACCCAACCAGAGTGACGGGAGGAGCACATTTCAGAAAACGTGCTCAGCTCGTCGAGAAAATGCGATTTAAGCAATAAAATTAAAAATGCACCTAAAACCTAAACCAAACGTTGCAGGTGGTTCTTTCTTCATGCACAGTGGTCAACGCGGCACTCCCGAGCTGCCAAGAGCACTTTTTACTGTGCACACCCAACCAGAGCGACGGGAGGAGCACATTTCAGAAAACGTGCTCAGCTCGTCGAGAGAATGCGATTTAAGCAATAAAATTAAAAATGCACCTAAAACCTAAACCAAACGTTGCAGGTGCTTATTTCTTCGTGCGCAGTGGTCAACGCGGAACTCCCTAGCTGCCAGGAGCTCTTTTTACTGTGCGCACCCAACCAGAGCGACGGGAGGAGCACATTTCAGAAAACGTGCTCAGCTCGTCGAGAAAATGCGATTTAAGCATTAAAATTAAAAATGCACCTAAAACCTAAACCAAACGTTGCAGGTGCTTATTTCTTCGTGCGCAGTGCTCAACGCGGCACTCCCTAGCTGCCAGGAGCACTTTTTACTGTGCGCACCCAACCAGAGTGACGGGAGGAGCACATTTCAGAAAACGTGCTCAGCTCGTCGAGAAAATGCGATTTAAGCAATAAAATTAAAAATGCACCTAAAACCTAAACCAAACGTTGCAGGTGCTTATTTCTTCATGCGCAGTGGTCAACGCGGCAATCTCTAGCTGCCAAGAGCACTTTTTACTGTGCGCACCCAACCAGAGTGACGGGAGGAGCACATTTCAGAAAACGTGCTCAGCTCGTCGAGAAAATGCGATTTAAGCAATAAGATTAAAAATGCACCTAAAACCTAAATTAAACGTTGCAGGTGCTTATTTCTTCATGCGCAGTGGTCAACGCGGCACTCTCTAGCTGCCAGGAGCACTTTTTACTGTGCGCACCCAACCAGAGCGACGGGAGGAGCACATTTCAGAAAACGTGCTCAGCTCGTCGAGAGAATGCGATTTAAGCAATAAAATTAAAAATGCACCTAAAACCTAAACCAAACATTGCAGGTGCTTATTTCTTCGTGCGCAGTGGTCAACGCGGAACTCCCTAGCTGCCAGGAGCTCTTTTTACTGTGCGCACCCAACCAGAGCGACGGGAGGAGCCCATTTCAGAAAACGTGCTCAGCTCGTCGAGAAAATGCGATTTAAGCAATAAAATTAAAAATGCACCTTAAACCTAAACCAAACGTTGCAGGTGCTTATTTCTTCGTGCGCAGTGCTCAACGCGGCACTCCCTAGCTGCCAGGAGCTCTTTTTACTGTGCGCACCCAACCAGAGCGACGGGAGGAGCCCATTTCAGAAAACGTGCTCAGCTCGTCGAGAGAATGCGATTTAAGCAATAAAATTAAAAATGCACCTAAAACCTTAATTTAAACGTTGCAGGTGCTTATTTCTTCGTGCGCAGTGGTCAACGCGGAACTCCCTAGCTGCCAGGAGCTCTTTTTACTGTGCGCACCCAACCAGAGCGACGGGAGGAGCACATTTCAGAAAACGTGCTCAGCTCGTCGAGAGAATGCGATTTAAGCAATAAAATAAAAAATGCACCTAAAACCTAAACCAAACGTTGCAGGTGCTTATTTCTTCGTGCGCAGTGGTCAACGCGGCACTCCCTAGCTGCCAGGAGCTCTTTTTACTGTGCGCACCCAACCAGAGCGACGGGAGGAGCATATTTCATAAAACGTGCTCAGCTCGTCGAGAAAATGCGATTTAAGCAATAAAATTAAAAATGCACCTAAAACCTAAACCAAACGTTGCAGGTGCCTATTTCTTCATGTGCAGTGGTCAACGCGGCACTCTCTAGCTGCCAGGAGCACTTTTTACTATGCGCGCACAACCAGAGCGACGGGAGGAGCACATTTCAGAAAACGTGCTCAGCTCGTCGAGAAAATGCGATTTAAGCAATAAAATTTAAAATGCACCTAAAACCTAAACCAAACGTTGCAGGTGCTTATTTCTTTGTGCGCAGTGGTCAACGCGGCACTCTTTAGCTGCCAAGAGCACTTTTTACTATGCGCACCCAACCAGAGTGACGGGAGGAGCACATTTCAGAAAACGTGCTCAGCTCGTCGAGAAAATGCGATTTAAGCAATAAAATTAAAAATGCACCTAAAACCTAAACCAAACGTTGCAGGTGGTTATTTCTTCATGCGCAGTGGTCAACGCGGCACTTTCTAGCTGCCAAGAGCAGTTTTTACTGTGCGCACCCAACCAGAGTGACGGGAGGAGCACATATCAGAAAACGTGCTCAGCTCGTCGAGAAAATGCGATTTAAGCAATAAAATTAAAAATGCACCTAAAACTTAAACCAAACGTTGCAGGTGCTTATTTCTTCGTGCGCAGTGGTCAACGCGGAACTCCCTAGCTGCCAGGAGCTATTTTTACTGTGCGCACCCAACCAGAGCGACGGGACGAGCACATTTCAGAAAACGTGCTCAGCTCGTCGAGAAAATGCGATTTAAGCAATAAAATTAAAAATGCACCTAAAACCTAAACCAAACGTTGCAGGTGCTTATTTCTTCGTGCGCAGTGCTCAACGCGGCACTCCCTAGCTGCCAGGAGCACTTTTTACTGTGCGCACCCAACCAGAGTGACGGGAGGAGCGCATTTCAGAAAACGTGCTCAGCTCGTCGAGAAAATGCGATTTAAGCAATAAAATTAAAAATGCACCTAAAACCTAAACCAAACGTTGCAGGTGCTTATTTCTTCATGCGCAGTGGTCAACGCGGCACTCTCTAGCTGCCAAGAGCACTTTTTATAGTGCGCACCCAACCAGAGTGACGGGAGGAGCACATTTCAGAAAACGTGCTCAGCTCGTCGAGAAAATGCGATTTAAGCAATAAGATTAAAAATGCACCTAAAACCTAAACCAAACGTTGCAGGTGCTTATTTCTTCATGCGCAGTGGTCAACGCGGCACTCTCTAGCTGCCATGATCACTTTTTACTACGCGCACCCAACCAGAGCGACGGGAGGAGCACATTTCAGAAAACGTGCTCAGCTCGTCGAGAGAATGCGATTTAAGCAATAAAATAAAAAATGCACCTAAAACCTAAACCAAACGTTGCAGGTGCTTATTTCTTCCTGCGCAGTGGTCAACGCGGTACTCCCTAGCTGCCAGGAGCTCTTTTTACTGTGCGCACCCAACCAGAGCGACGGGAGGAGCACATTTCAGAAAACGTGCTCAGCTTGTCGAGAAAATGCGATTTAAGCAATAAAATTAAAAATGCAGCTAAAACCTAAACCAAACGTTGCAGGTGCTTATTTCTTCATGCGCAGTGGTCAACGCGGCACTCTCTAACTGCCAGGAGCACTTTTTACTATGCGCGCCCAACCAGAGCGACGGGAGGAGCACATTTCAGAAAACGTGCTCAGCTCGTCGAGAAAATGCGATTAAAGCAATAAAATTAAAAATGCACCTAAAACCTAAACCAAACGTTGCAGGTGCTTGTTTTTTCATGCGCAGTGGTCAACGCGGCACTCCCGAGCTGCCAAGAGCACTTTTTACTGTGCGCACCCAACCAGAGCGACGGGAGGAGCACATTTCAGAAAACGTGCTCAGCTCGTCGAGAGAATGCGATTTAAGCAATAAAATTAAAAATGCACCTAAAACCTAAACCAAACGTTGCAGGTGCTTATTTCTTCATGCGCAGTGGTCAACGCGGCACTCTCTAGCTGCCAAGAGCACTTTTTACTGTGCGCACCCAACCAGAGTGACGGGAGGAGCACATTTCAGAAAACGTGCTAAGCTCGTCGAGAAAATGCGATTTAAGCAATAAAATTAAAAATGCACCTAAAACCTAAACCAAACGTTGCAGGTGCTTATGTCTTCGTGCGCAGTGGTCAACGCGGAACTCCCTAGCTGCCAGGAGCTCTTTTTACTGTGCGCACCCAACCAGAGCGACGGGAGGAGCACATTTCAGAAAACGTGCTCAGCTCGTCGAGAAAATGCGATTTAAGCAATAAAATTAAAAATGCAGCTAAAACCTAAACCAAACGTTGCGGGTGCTTATTTCTTCGTGCGTAGTGCTCAACGCGGCACTCTCTAGCTGCCAAGAGCACTTTTTACTGTGCACACCCAACCAGAGCGACGGGAGGAGCACATTTCAGAAAACGTGCTCAGCTCGTCGAGAGAATGCGATTTAAGCAATAAAATTAAAAATGCACCTAAAACCTAAACCAAACGTTGCAGGTGCTTATTTCTTCGTGCGCAGTGGTCAACGCGGAACTCCCTAGCTGCCAGGAGCTCTTTTTACTGTGCGCACCCAACCAGAGCGACGGGAGGAGCACATTTCAGAAAACGTGCTCAGCTCGTCGAGAAAATGCGATTTAAGCATTAAAATTAAAAATGCACCTAAAACCTAAACCAAACGTTGCAGGTGCTTATTTCTTCGTGCGCAGTGCTCAACGCGGCACTCCCTAGCTGCCAGGACCACTTTTTACTGTGCGCACCCAACCAGAGTGACGGGAGGAGCACATTTCAGAAAACGTGCTCAGCTCGTCGAGAAAATGCGATTTAAGCAATAAAATTAAAAATGCACCTAAAACCTAAACCAAACGTTGCAGGTGCTTATTTCTTCATGCGCAGTGGTCAACGCGGCAATCTCTAGCTGCCAAGAGCACTTTTTACTGTGCGCACCCAACCAGAGTGACGGGAGGAGCACATTTCAGAAAACGTGCTCAGCTCGTCGAGAAAATGCGATTTAAGCAATAAGATTAAAAATGCACCTAAAACCTAAATTAAACGTTGCAGGTGCTTATTTCTTCATGCGCAGTGGTCAACGCGGCACTCTCTAGCTGCCAGGAGCACTTTTTACTGTGCGCACCCAACCAGAGCGACGGGAGGAGCACATTTCAGAAAACGTGCTCAGCTCGTCGAGAGAATGCGATTTAAGCAATAAAATTAAAAATGCACCTAAAACCTAAACCAAACATTGCAGGTGCTTATTTCTTCGTGCGCAGTGGTCAACGCGGAACTCCCTAGCTGCCAGGAGCTCTTTTTACTGTGCGCACCCAACCAGAGCGACGGGAGGAGCCCATTTCAGAAAACGTGCTCAGCTCGTCGAGAAAATGCGATTTAAGCAATAAAATTAAAAATGCACCTTAAACCTAAACCAAACGTTGCAGGTGCTTATTTCTTCGTGCGCAGTGCTCAACGCGGCACTCCCTAGCTGCCAGGAGCTCTTTTTACTGTGCGCACCCAACCAGAGCGACGGGAGGAGCCCATTTCAGAAAACGTGCTCAGCTCGTCGAGAGAATGCGATTTAAGCAATAAAATTAAAAATGCACCTAAAACCTTAATTTAAACGTTGCAGGTGCTTATTTCTTCGTGCGCAGTGGTCAACGCGGAACTCCCTAGCTGCCAGGAGCTCTTTTTACTGTGCGCACCCAACCAGAGCGACGGGAGGAGCACATTTCAGAAAACGTGCTCAGCTCGTCGAGAAACTGCGATTTAAGCAATAAAATTAAAAATGCACCTAAAACCTAAACCAAACGTTGCAGGTGGTTATTTCTTCATGCGCAGTGGTCAACGCGGCACTCTCTAGCTGCCAGGAGCACTTTTTACTACGCGCACCCAACCAGAGCGACGGGAGGAGCACATTTCAGAAAACGTGCTCAGCTCGTCGAGAGAATGCGATTTAAGCAATAAAATAAAAAATGCACCTAAAACCTAAACCAAACGTTGCAGGTGCTTATTTCTTCGTGCGCAGTGGTCAACGCGGCACTCCCTAGCTGCCAGGAGCTCTTTTTACTGTGCGCACCCAACCAGAGCGACGGGAGGAGCATATTTCATAAAACGTGCTCAGCTCGTCGAGAAAATGCGATTTAAGCAATAAAATTAAAAATGCACCAAAAACCTAAACCAAACGTTGCAGGTGCCTATTTCTTCATGTGCAGTGGTCAACGCGGCACTCTCTAGCTGCCAGGAGCACTTTTTACTATGCGCGCACAACCAGAGCGACGGGAGGAGCACATTTCAGAAAACGTGCTCAGCTCGTCGAGAAAATGCGATTTAAGCAATCAAATTTTAAATGCACCTAAAACCTAAACCAAACGTTGCAGGTGCTTATTTCTTTGTGCGCAGTGGTCAACGCGGCACTCTTTAGCTGCCAAGAGCACTTTTTACTATGCGCACCCAACCAGAGTGACGGGAGGAGCACATTTCAGAAAACGTGCTCAGCTCGTCGAGAAAATGCGATTTAAGCAATAAAATTAAAAATGCACCTAAAACCTAAACCAAACGTTGCAGGTGGTTATTTCTTCATGCGCAGTGGTCAACGCGGCACTTTCTAGCTGCCAAGAGCAGTTTTTACTGTGCGCACCCAACCAGAGTGACGGGAGGAGCACATTTCAGAAAACGTGCTCAGCTCGTCGAGAAAATGCGATTTAAGCAATAAAATTAAAAATGCACCTAAAACTTAAACCAAACGTTGCAGGTGCTTATTTCTTCGTGCGCAGTGGTCAACGCGGAACTCCCTAGCTGCCAGGAGCTATTTTTACTGTGCGCACCCAACCAGAGCGACGGGACGAGCACATTTCAGAAAACGTGCTCAGCTCGTCGAGAAAATGCGATTTAAGCAATAAAATTAAAAATGCACCTAAAACCTAAACCAAACGTTGCAGGTGCTTATTTCTTCGTGCGCAGTGCTCAACGCGGCACTCCCTAGCTGCCAGGAGCACTTTTTACTGTGCGCACCCAACCAGAGTGACGGGAGGAGCGCATTTCAGAAAACGTGCTCAGCTCGTCGAGAAAATGCGATTTAAGCAATAAAATTAAAAATGCACCTAAAACCTAAACCAAACGTTGCAGGTGCTTATTTCTTCATGCGCAGTGGTCAACGCGGCACTCTCTAGCTGCCAAGAGCACTTTTTATAGTGCGCACCCAACCAGAGTGACGGGAGGAGCACATTTCAGAAAACGTGCTCAGCTCGTCGAGAAAATGCGATTTAAGCAATAAGATTAAAAATGCACCTAAAACCTAAACCAAACGTTGCAGGTGCTTATTTCTTCATGCGCAGTGGTCAACGCGGCACTCTCTAGCTGCCATGATCACTTTTTACTACGCGCACCCAACCAGAGCGACGGGAGGAGCACATTTCAGAAAACGTGCTCAGCTCGTCGAGAGAATGCGATTTAAGCAATAAAATAAAAAATGCACCTAAAACCTAAACCAAACGTTGCAGGTGCTTATTTCTTCCTGCGCAGTGGTCAACGCGGTACTCCCTAGCTGCCAGGAGCTCTTTTTACTGTGCGCACCCAACCAGAGCGACGGGAGGAGCACATTTCAGAAAACGTGCTCAGCTTGTCGAGAAAATGCGATTTAAGCAATAAAATTAAAAATGCAGCTAAAACCTAAACCAAACGTTGCAGGTGCTTATTTCTTCATGCGCAGTGGTCAACGCGGCACTCTCTAACTGCCAGGAGCACTTTTTACTATGCGCGCCCAACCAGAGCGACGGGAGGAGCACATTTCAGAAAACGTGCTCAGCTCGTCGAGAAAATGCGATTAAAGCAATAAAATTAAAAATGCACCTAAAACCTAAACCAAACGTTGCAGGTGCTTGTTTTTTCATGCGCAGTGGTCAACGCGGCACTCCCGAGCTGCCAAGAGCACTTTTTACTGTGCGCACCCAACCAGAGCGACGGGAGGAGCACATTTCAGAAAACGTGCTCAGCTCGTCGAGAGAATGCGATTTAAGCAATAAAATTAAAAATGCACCTAAAACCTAAACCAAACGTTGCAGGTGCTTATTTCTTCGTGCGCAGTGGTCAACGCGGAACTCCCTAGCTGCCAGGAGCTCTTTTTACTGTGCGCACCCAACCAGAGCGACGGGAGGAGCACATTTCAGAAAACGTGCTCAGCTCGTCGAGAAAATGCGATTTAAGCAATAAAATTAAAAATGCACCTAAAACCTAAACCAAACGTTGCAGGTGCTTATTTCTTCATGCGCAGTGGTCAACGCGGCACTCTCTAGCTGCCAGGAGCACTTTTTACTACGCGCACCCAACCAGAGCGACGGGAGGAGCACATTTCAGAAAACGTGCTCAGCTCGTCGAGAGAATGCGATTTAAGCAATAAAATAAAAAATGCACCTAAAACCTAAACCAAACGTTGCAGGTGCTTATTTCTTCGTGCGCAGTGGTCAACGCGGCACTCCCTAGCTGCCAGGAGCTCTTTTTACTGTGCGCACCCAACCAAAACGACGGGAGGAGCACATTTCAGAAAACGTGCTCAGCTCGTCGAGAAAATGCGATTTAAGCAATAAAATTAAAAATGCAGCTAAAACCTAAACCAAACGTTGCAGGTGCTTATTTCTTCGTGCGTAGTGCTCAACGCGGCACTCCCTAGCTGCCAGGAGCACTTTTTACTGTGCGCACCCAACCAGAGTGACGGGAGGAGCACATTTCAGAAAACGTGCTCAGCTCGTCGAGAGAATGCGATTTAAGCAATAAAATTAAAAATGCACCTAAAACCTAAACCAAACGTTGCAGGTGCTTATTTCTTCATGCGCAGTGGTCAACGCGGCACTCCCGAGCTGCCAAGAGCACTTTTTACTGTGCGCACCCAACCAGAGCGACGGGAGGAGCACATTTCAGAAAACGTGCTCAGCTCGTCGAGAGAATGCGATTTAAGCAATAAAATTAAAAATGCACCTAAAACCTAAACCAAACGTTGCAGGTGCTTATTTCTTCGTGCGCAGTGGTCAACGCGGCACTCTCTAGCTGCCAAGAGCACTTTTTACTGTGCGCACCCAACCAGAGTGACGGGATGAGCACATTTCAGAAAACGTGCTCAGCTCGTCGAGAAAATGCGATTTAAGCAATAAAATTAAAAATGCAGCTAAAACCTAAACCAATCGTTGCAGGTGCTTATTTCTTCGTGCGTAGTGCTCAACGCGGCACTCCCTAGCTGCCAGGAGCACTTTTTACTGTGCGCACCCAACCAGAGTGACGGGAGGAGCACATTTCAGAAAACGTGCTCAGCTCGTCGAGAAAATGCGATTTAAGGAATAAAATTAAAAATGCACCTAAAACCTAAACCAAACGTTGCAGGTGCTTATTTCTTCATGCGCAGTGGTCAACGCGGCACTCCCGAGCTGCCAAGAGCACTTTTTACTGTGCACACCCAACCAGAGCGACGGGAGGAGCACATTTCAGAAAACGTGCTCAGCTCGTCGAGAGAATGCGATTTAAGCAATAAAATTAAAAATGCACCTAAAACCTAAACCAAACGTTGCAGGTGCTTATGTCTTCGTGCGCAGTGGTCAACGCGGAACTCCCTAGCTGCCAGGAGCTCTTTTTACTGTGCGCACCCAACCAGAGCGACGGGAGGAGCACATTTCAGAAAACGTGCTCAGCTCGTCGAGAAAATGCGATTTAAGCAATAAAATTAAAAATGCAGCTAAAACCTAAACCAAACGTTGCGGGTGCTTATTTCTTCGTGCGTAGTGCTCAACGCGGCACTCTCTAGCTGCCAGGAGCTCTTTTTACTGTGCGCACCCAACCAGAGCGACGGGAGGAGCACATTTCAGAAAACGTGCTCAGCTCGTCGAGAAAATGCGATTTAAGCAATAAAATTAAAAATGCACCTAAAACCTAAACCAAACGTTGCAGGTGCTTATTTCTTCATGAGCAGTGGTCAACGCGGCACTCTCTAGCTGCCAAGAGCACTTTTTACTATGCGCACCCAACCAGAGTGACGGGAGGAGCACATTTCAGAAAACATGCTCAGCTCGTCGAGAAAATGCGATTTAAGCAATAAGATTAAAAATGCACCTAAAACCTAAACCAAACGTTGCAGGTGCTTATTTCTTCATGCGCAGTGGTCAACGCGGCACTCTCTAGCTGCCAGGAGCACTTTTTACTGTGTGCACCCAACCAGAGTGACGGGAGGAGCACATTTCAGAAAACGTGCTCAGCTCGTCGAGAAAATGCGATTTAAGCAATAAAATTAAAAATGCACCTAAAACCTAAACCAAACGTTGCAGGTGCTTATTTCTTCATGTGCAGTGGTCAACGCGGCACTCTCTAGCTGCCAAGAGCACTTTTTACTGTGCGCACCCAACCAGAGTGACGGGAGGAGCACATTTCAGAAAACGTGCTCAGCTCGTCGAGAAAATGCGATTTAAGCAATAAGATTAAAAATGCACCTAAAACCTAAACCAAACGTTGCAGGTGCTTATTTCTTCGTGCGCAGTGGTCAACGCGGCAGTCCCTAGCTGCCAGGAGAGCTTTTTACTGTGCGCACCCAACCAGAGTGACAGGAGGAGCACATTTCAGAAAACGTGCTCAGCTCGTCGAGAAAATGCGATTTAAGCAATAAAATTAAAAATGCACCCAAAACCTAAACCAAACGTTGCAGGTGCTTTTTTCTTTGTGCGCAGTGGTCAACGCGGCACTCTCTAGCTGCCAAGAGCACTTTTTACTATGCGCACCCAACCAGAGTGACGGGAGGAGCACATTTCAGAAAACGTGCTCAGCTCGTCGAGAAAATGCGATTTAAGCAATAAAATTAAAAATGCTCCTAAAACCTAAACCAAACGTTGCAGGTGCTTATTTCTTCATGCGCAGTGGTCAACGCGGCACTCTCTAGCTGCCAGGAGCACTTTTTACTACGCGCACCCAACCAGAGTGACGGGAGGAGCACATTTCAGAAAACGTGCTCAGCTCGTCGAGAGAATGCGATTTAAGCAATAAAATTAAAAATGCACCTAAAACCTAAACCAAACGTTGCAGGTGCTTATTTCTTCATGCGCAGTGGTCAACGCGGCACTCTCTAGCTGCCAGGAGCACTTTTTACTGTGTGCACCCAACCAGAGTGACGGGAGGAGCACATTTCAGAAAACGTGCTCAGCTCGTCGAGAAAATGCGATTTAAGCAATAAAATTAAAAATGCGCCTAAAACCTAAACCAAACGTTGCAGGTGCTTATTTCTTCATGCGCAGTGGTCAACGCGGCACTCTCTAGCTGCCAGGAGCTCTTTTTACTGTGCGCACCCAACCAGAGCGACGGGAGGAGCCCATTTCAGAAAACGTGCTCAGCTCGTCGAGAAAATGCGATTTAAGCAATAAAATTAAAAATGCACCTAAAACCTAAACCAAACGTTGCAGGTGCTTATTTCTTCGTGCGCAGTGCTCAACGCGGCACTCCCTAGCTGCCAGGACCACTTTTTACCGTGCGCACCCAACCAGAGTGAATGGAGGAGCACATTTCAGAAAACGTGCTCAGCTCGTCGAGAAAATGCGATTTAAGCAATAAAATTAAAAATGCACCTAAAACCTAAACCAAACGTTGCAGGTGCTTATTTCTTTGTGTGCAGTGGTCAACGCGGCACTCTCTAGCTGCCAAGAGCACTTTTTACTATGCGCACCCAACCAGAGTGACGGGAGGAGCACATTTCAGAAAACGTGCTCAGCTCGTCGAGAAAATGCGATTTAAGCAATAAAATTAAAAATGCTCCTAAAACCTAAACCAAACGTTGCAGATGCTTATTTCTTCATGCGCAGTGGTCAACGCGGCACTCTCTAGCTGCCAGGAGCACTTTTTACTACGCGCACCCAACCAGAGCGACGGGAGGAGCACATTTCAGAAAACGTGCTCAGCTCGTCGAGAGAATGCGATTTAAGCAATAAAATAAAAAATGCACCTAAAACCTAAACCAAACGTTGCAGGTGCTTATTTCTTCGTGCGCAGTGGTCAACGCGGCACTCCCTAGCTGCCAGGAGCACTTTTTACTGTGCGCACCCAACCAGAGTGACGGGAGGAGCACATTTCAGAAAACGTGCTCAGCTCGTCGAGAAAATGCGATTTAAGCAATAAAATTAAAAATGCACCTAAAACCTAAACCAAACGTTGCAGGTGCTTATTTCTTCATGCGCAGTGGTCAACGCGGCACTCTCTAGCTGCCAAGAGCACTTTTTACTGTGCGCACCCAACCAGAGTGACGGGAGGAGCACATTTCAGAAAACGTGCTCAGCTCGTCGAGAAAATGCGATTTAAGCAATAAGATTAAAAATGCACCTAAAACCTAAACCAAACGTTGCAGGTGCTTATTTCTTCATGCGCAGTGGTCAACGCGGCACTCTCTAGCTGCCAGGAGCACTTTTTACTGTGTGCACCCAACCAGAGTGACGGGAGGAGCACATTTCAGAAAACGTGCTCAGCTCGTCGAGAAAATGCGATTTAAGCAATAAAATTAAAAATGCACCTAAAACCTAAACCAAACGTTGCAGGTGCTTATTTTTTCATGCGCAGTGGTCAACGCGGCACTCTCTAGCTGCCAGGAGCTCTTTTTACTGTGCGCACCAAACTAGAGCGACGGGAGGAGCACATTTCAGAAAACGTGCTCAGCTTGTCGAGAAAATGCGATTTAAGCAATAAAATTAAAAATGCACCTAAAACCTAAACCAAACGTTGCAGGTGCTTATTTCTTCGTGCGCAGTGTTCAACGCGGCACTCCCTAGCTGCCAGGAGCTCTTTTTACTCTGCGCACCCAACCAGAGCGACGGGAGGAGCACATTTCAGAAAACGTGCTCAGCTTGTCGAGAAAATGCGATTTAAGCAATAAAATTAAAAATGCACCTAAAACCTAAACCAAACGTTGCAGGTTCTTATTTCTTCTTGCGCAGTGGTCAACGCTGCACTCTCTAGCTGCCAGGAGCACTTTTTACTATGCGCGCCCAACCAGAGCGACGGGAGGAGCACATTTCAGAAAACGTGCTCAGCTCGTCGAGAAAATGCGATTTAAGCAATAAAATTAAAAATGCACCTAAAACCTAAACCAAACGTTGCAGGTGCTTATTTCTTCATGCGCAGTGGTCAAGGCGGCACTCCCGAGCTGCCAAGAGCACTTTTTACTGTGCGCACCCAACCAGAGCGACGGGAGGAGCACATTTCAGAAAACGTGCTCAGCTCGTCGAGAGAATGCGATTTAAGCAATAAAATTAAAAATGCACCTAAAACCTAAACCAAACGTTGCAGGTGCTTATTTCTTCGTGCGCAGTGGTCAACGCGGAACTCCCTAGCTGCCAGGAGCTCTTTTTACTGTGCGCACCCAACCAGAGCGACGGGAGGAGCACATTTCAGAAAACGTGCTCAGCTCGTCGAGAAAATGCGATTTAAGCAATAAAATTAAAAATGCACCTAAAACCTAAACCAAACGTTGCAGGTGCTTATTTCTTCGTGCGCAGTGCTCAACGCGGCACTCCCTAGCTGCCAGGAGCACTTTTTACTGTGCGCACCCAACCAGAGCGACGGGAGGGGCACATTTCAGAAAATGTGCTCAGCTCGTCGAGAGAATGCGATTTAAGCAATAAAATTAAAAATGCACCTAAAACCTAAACCAAACGTTGCAGGTGCTTATTTCTTCGTGCGCAGTGGTCAACGCGGAACTCCCTAGCTGCCAGGAGCTCTTTTTACTGTGCGCACCCAACCAGAGCGACGGGAGGAGCACATTTCAGAAAACGTGCTCAGCTCGTCGAGACAATGCGATTTAAGCAATAAAATTAAAAATGCACCTAAAACCTAAAGCAAACGTTGCAGGTGCTTATTTCTTCGTGCGCAGTGCTCAACGCGGCACTCCCTAGCTGCCAGGAGCACTTTTTACTGTGCGCACCCAACCAGAGTGACGGGAGGAGCACATTTCAGAAAACGTGCTCAGCTCGTCGAGAAAATGCGATTTAAGCAATAAAATTAAAAATGCACCTAAAACCTAAACCAAACGTTGCAGGTGCTTATTTCTTCGTGCGCAGTGGTCAACGCGGAACTCCCTAGCTGCCAAGAGCACTTTTTACTGTGCGCACCCAACCAGAGTGACGGGAGGAGCACATTTCAGAAAACGTACTCAGCTCGTCGAGAAAATGCGATTTAAGCAATAAAATTAAAAATGCACCTAAAACCTAAACCAAACGTTGCAGGTGCCTATTTCTTCATGTGCAGTGGTCAACGTGGCACTCTCTAGCTGCCAGGAGCACTTTTTACTATGCGCGCACAACCAGAGCGATGGGAGGAGCACATTTCAGAAAACGTGCTCAGCTCGTCGAGAAAATGCGATTTAAGCAATAAAATTTAAAATGCACCTAAAACCTAAACCAAACGTTGCAGGTGCTTATTTCTTTGTGCGCAGTGGTCAACGCGGCACTCTTTAGCTGCCAAGAGCACTTTTTACTATGCACACCCAACCAGAGTGACGGGAGGAGCACATTTCAGAAAACGTGCTCAGCTCGTCGAGAAAATGCGATTTAAGCAATAAAATTAAAAATGCACCTAAAACCTAAACCAAACGTTGCAGGTGGTTATTTCTTCATGCGCAGTGGTCAACGCGGCACTCTCTAGCTGCCAAGAGCACTTTTTACTGTGCGCACCCAACCAGAGTGACGGGAGGAGCACATTTCAGAAAACGTGCTCAGCTCGTCGAGAAATTGCGATTTAAGCAATAAAATTAAAAATGCACCTAAAACCTAAACCAAACGTTGCAGGTGCTTATTTCTTCGTGCGCAGTGGTCAACGCGGAACTCCCTAGCTGCCAGGAGCTATTTTTACTGTGCGCACCCAACCAGAGCGACGGGAGGAGCACATTTCAGAAAACGTGCTCAGCTCGTCGACAGAATGCGATTTAAGCAATAAAATTAAAAATGCACCTAAAACCTAAACCAAACGTTGCAGGTGCTTATTTCTTCGTGCGCAGTGGTCAACGCGGAACTCCCTAGCTGCCAGGAGCTATTTTTACTGTGCGCACCCAACCAGAGCGACGGGAGGAGCACATTTCAGAAAACGTGCTCAGCTCGTCGAGAGAATGCGATTTAAGCAATAAAATTAAAAATGCACCTAAAACCTAAACCAAACGTTGCAGGTGCTTATTTCTTCGTGCGCAGTGGTCAACGCGGCACTCCCTAGCTGCCAGGAGCTCTTTTTACTGTGCGCACCCAACCAGAGCGACGGGAGGAGCACATTTCAGAAAACGTGCTCAGCTCGTCGAGAGAATGCGATTTAAGCAATAAAATAAAAAATGCAACTAAAACCTAAACCAAACGTTGCAGGTGCTTATTTCTTCATGCGCAGTGGTCAACGCGGCACTCCCTAGCTGCCAGGAGCTCTATTTACTGTGCGCACCCAACCAGAGCGACGGGAGGAGCACATTTCAGAAAACGTGCTCAGCTCGTCGAGAAAATGCGATTTAAGCAATAAAATTAAAAATGCACCTAAAACCTAAACCAAACGTTGCAGGCGCTTATTTCTTCACGCGCCGTGGTCAACGCAGCACTCTCTAGCTGCCAGGAGCACTTTTTACTACGCGCACCCAACCAGAGCGACGGGAGGAGCACATTTCAGAAAACGTGCTCAGCTCGTCCAGAGAATGCGATTCAAGCAATAAAATAAAAAATGCACCTAAAACCTAAACCAAACGTTGCAGGTGCTTATTTCTTCGTGCGCAGTGGTCAACGCGGCACTCCCTAGCTGCCAGGAGCTCTTTTTACTGTGCGCACCCAACCAGAGCGACGGGAGGAGCATATTTCAGAAAACGTGCTCAGCTCGTCGAGAAAATGTGATTTAAGCAATAAAATTAAAAATGCACCTAAAACCTAAACCAAACGTTGCAGGTGCTTATTTATTCATGCGCAGTGGTCAACGCGGCACTCTCTAGCTGCCAGGAGCACTTTTTACTACGCGCACCCAACCAGAGCGACGGGAGGAGCACATTTCAGAAAACGTGCTCAGCTCGTCGAGAGAATGCGATTTAAGCAATAATATAAAAAATGCACCTAAAACCTAAACAAAACGTTGCAGGTGCTTATTTCTTTGTGCGCAGTGGTCAACGCGGCACTCTCTAGCTGCCAAGAGCACTTTTTACTATGCGCACCCAACCAGAGTGACGGGATGAGCACATTTCAGAAAACGTGCTCAGCTCGTCGAGAAAATGCGATTTAAGCAATAAAATTAAAAATGCACCTAAAACCTAAACCAAACGTTGCAGGTGCTTATTTCTTCGTGCGCAGTGGTCAACGCGGCACCCCCTAGCTGCTAAGAGCACTTTTTACTGTGCGCACCCAACCAGAGAGACGGGAGATGCACATTTCAGAAAACGTGCTCAGCTCGTCGAGAAAATGCGATTCAAGCAATAAAATTAAAAATGCACCTAAAACCTAAACCAAACGTTGCAGGTGGTTATTTCTTCATGCGCAGTGGTCAACGCGGCACTCTCTAGCTGCCAGGAGGACTTTTTACTACGCGCACCCAACCAGAGCGACGGGAGGAGCACATTTCAGAAAACGCGCTCAGCTCGTCGAGAGAATGCGATTTAAGCAATAAAATTAAAAATGCACCTAAAACCTAAACCAAACGTTGCAGGTGCTTATTTCTTCGTGCGCAGTGGTCAACGCGGCACTCCCTAGCTGCCAGGAGCTCTTTTTACTGTGCGCACCCAACCAGAGCGACGGGAGGAGCACATTTCAGAAAACGTGCTCAGCTCGTCGAGAAAATGCGATTTAAACAATAAAATTAAAAATGCACCTAAAACCTAAACCAAGCGTTGCAGGTGCTTATTTCTTCGTGCGCAGTGGTCAACGCGGCACTCCCTAGCTGCCAGGAGCACTTTTTACTGTGCGCACCCAACCAGAGTGACGGAAGGAGCACATTTCAGAAAACGTACTCAGCTCGTCGAGAAAATGCGATTTAAGCAATAAAATTAAAAATGCACCTAAAACCTAAACTAAACGTTGCAGGTGCTTATTTCTTCATGTGCAGTGGTCAACGCGGCACTCTCTAGCTGCCAGGAGCACTTTTTACTATGCGCGCACAACCAGAGCGACGGGAGGAGCACATTTCAGAAAACGTGCTCAGCTCGTCGAGAAAATGCGAATTAAGCAATAAAATTAAAAATGCACCTAAAACCTAAACCAAACGTTGCAGTCGCTTATTTCTTCACGCGCCGTGGTCAACGCGGCACTCTCTAGCTGCCAGGAGCACTTTTTACTACGCGCACCCAACCAGAGCGACGGGAGGAGCACATTTCAGAAAACGTGCTCAGCTCGTCCAGAGAATGCGATTCAAGCAATAAAATAAAAAATGCACCAGAAACCTAAACCAAACGTTGCAGGTGCTTATTTCTTCGTGCGCAGTGGTCAACGCGGCACTCCCTAGCTGCCAGGAGCTCTTTTTACTGTGCGCACCCAACCAGAGCGACGGGAGGAGCATATTTCAGAAAACGTGCTCAGCTCGTCGAGAAAATGTGATTCAAGCAATAAAATTAAAAATGCACCTAAAACCTAAACCAAACGTTGCAGGTGCTTATTTCTTCGTGCGCAGTGCTCAACGCGGCACTCCCTAGCTGCCAGGAGCACTTTTTACTGTGCGCACCCAACCAGAGTGACGGGAGGAGCACATTTCAGAAAACGTGCTCAGCTCGTCGAGAAAATGCGATTTAAGCAATAAAATTAAAAATGCACCTAAAACCTAAACCAAACGTTGCAGGTGCTTATTTCTTCGTGCGCAGTGCTCAACGCGGCACTCCCTAGCTGCCAGGAGCACTTTTTACTGTGCGCACCCAACCAGAGTGACGGGAGGAGCACATTTCAGAAAACGTGCTCAGCTCGTCGAGAAATGCGATTTGAGCAATAAAATTAAAAATGCACCTAAAACCTAAACCAAACGTTGCAGGTGCTTATTTCTTTGTGCGCAGTGGTCAACGCGGCACTCTTTAGCTGCCAAGAGCACTTTTTACTATGCGCACCCAACCAGAGTGACGGGAGGAGCACATTTCAGAAAACGTGCTCAGCTCGTCGAGAAAATGCGATTTAAGCAATAAAATTAAAAATGCACCTAAAACCTAAACCAAACGTTGCAGGTGGTTATTTCTTCATGCGCAGTGGTCAACGCGGCACTTTCTAGCTGCCAAGAGCAGTTTTTACTGTGCGCACCCAACCAGAGTGACGGGAGGAGCACATTTCAGAAAACGTGCTCAGCTCGTCGAGAAAATGCGATTTAAGCAATAAAATTAAAAATGCACCTAAAACTTAAACCAAACGTTGCAGGTGCTTATTTCTTCGTGCGCAGTGGTCAACGCGGAACTCCCTAGCTGCCAGGAGCTATTTTTACTGTGCGCACCCAACCAGAGCGACGGGACGAGCACATTTCAGAAAACGTGCTCAGCTCGTCGAGAAAATGCGATTTAAGCAATAAAATTAAAAATGCACCTAAAACCTAAACCAAACGTTGCAGGTGCTTATTTCTTCGTGCGCAGTGCTCAACGCGGCACTCCCTAGCTGCCAGGAGCACTTTTTACTGTGCGCACCCAACCAGAGTGACGGGAGGAGCGCATTTCAGAAAACGTGCTCAGCTCGTCGAGAAAATGCGATTTAAGCAATAAAATTAAAAATGCACCTAAAACCTAAACCAAACGTTGCAGGTGCTTATTTCTTCATGCGCAGTGGTCAACGCGGCACTCTCTAGCTGCCAAGAGCACTTTTTATAGTGCGCACCCAACCAGAGTGACGGGAGGAGCACATTTCAGAAAACGTGCTCAGCTCGTCGAGAAAATGCGATTTAAGCAATAAGATTAAAAATGCACCTAAAACCTAAACCAAACGTTGCAGGTGCTTATTTCTTCATGCGCAGTGGTCAACGCGGCACTCTCTAGCTGCCATGATCACTTTTTACTACGCGCACCCAACCAGAGCGACGGGAGGAGCACATTTCAGAAAACGTGCTCAGCTCGTCGAGAGAATGCGATTTAAGCAATAAAATAAAAAATGCACCTAAAACCTAAACCAAACGTTGCAGGTGCTTATTTCTTCCTGCGCAGTGGTCAACGCGGTACTCCCTAGCTGCCAGGAGCTCTTTTTACTGTGCGCACCCAACCAGAGCGACGGGAGGAGCACATTTCAGAAAACGTGCTCAGCTTGTCGAGAAAATGCGATTTAAGCAATAAAATTAAAAATGCAGCTAAAACCTAAACCAAACGTTGCAGGTGCTTATTTCTTCATGCGCAGTGGTCAACGCGGCACTCTCTAACTGCCAGGAGCACTTTTTACTATGCGCGCCCAACCAGAGCGACGGGAGGAGCACATTTCAGAAAACGTGCTCAGCTCGTCGAGAAAATGCGATTAAAGCAATAAAATTAAAAATGCACCTAAAACCTAAACCAAACGTTGCAGGTGCTTGTTTTTTCATGCGCAGTGGTCAACGCGGCACTCCCGAGCTGCCAAGAGCACTTTTTACTGTGCGCACCCAACCAGAGCGACGGGAGGAGCACATTTCAGAAAACGTGCTCAGCTCGTCGAGAGAATGCGATTTAAGCAATAAAATTAAAAATGCACCTAAAACCTAAACCAAACGTTGCAGGTGCTTATTTCTTCGTGCGCAGTGGTCAACGCGGAACTCCCTAGCTGCCAGGAGCTCTTTTTACTGTGCGCACCCAACCAGAGCGACGGGAGGAGCACATTTCAGAAAACGTGCTCAGCTCGTCGAGAAAATGCGATTTAAGCAATAAAATTAAAAATGCACCTAAAACCTAAACCAAACGTTGCAGGTGCTTATTTCTTCATGCGCAGTGGTCAACGCGGCACTCTCTAGCTGCCAGGAGCACTTTTTACTACGCGCACCCAACCAGAGCGACGGGAGGAGCACATTTCAGAAAACGTGCTCAGCTCGTCGAGAGAATGCGATTTAAGCAATAAAATAAAAAATGCACCTAAAACCTAAACCAAACGTTGCAGGTGCTTATTTCTTCGTGCGCAGTGGTCAACGCGGCACTCCCTAGCTGCCAGGAGCTCTTTTTACTGTGCGCACCCAACCAAAACGACGGGAGGAGCACATTTCAGAAAACGTGCTCAGCTCGTCGAGAAAATGCGATTTAAGCAATAAAATTAAAAATGCAGCTAAAACCTAAACCAAACGTTGCAGGTGCTTATTTCTTCGTGCGTAGTGCTCAACGCGGCACTCCCTAGCTGCCAGGAGCACTTTTTACTGTGCGCACCCAACCAGAGTGACGGGAGGAGCACATTTCAGAAAACGTGCTCAGCTCGTCGAGAGAATGCGATTTAAGCAATAAAATTAAAAATGCACCTAAAACCTAAACCAAACGTTGCAGGTGCTTATTTCTTCATGCGCAGTGTTAAACGCGGCACTCCCGAGCTGCCAAGAGCACTTTTTACTGTGCGCACCCAACCAGAGCGACGGGAGGAGCACATTTCAGAAAACGTGCTCAGCTCGTCGAGAGAATGCGATTTAAGCAATAAAATTAAAAATGCACCTAAAACCTAAACCAAACGTTGCAGGTGCTTATTTCTTCGTGCGCAGTGGTCAACGCGGCACTCTCTAGCTGCCAAGAGCACTTTTTACTGTGCGCACCCAACCAGAGCGACGGGAGGAGCACATTTCAGAAAACGTGCTCAGCTCGTCGAGAAAATGCGATTTAAGCAATAAAATTAAAAATGCAGCTAAAACCTAAACCAAACGTTGCGGGTGCTTATTTCTTCGTGCGTAGTGCTCAACGCGGCACTCTCTAGCTGCCAGGAGCTCTTTTTACTGTGCGCACCCAACCAGAGCGACGGGAGGAGCACATTTCAGAAAACGTGCTCAGCTCGTCGAGAAAATGCGATTTAAGCAATAAAATTAAAAATGCACCTAAAACCTAAACCAAACGTTGCAGGTGCTTATTTCTTCATGAGCAGTGGTCAACGCGGCACTCTCTAGCTGCCAAGAGCACTTTTTACTATGCGCACCCAACCAGAGTGACGGGAGGAGCACATTTCAGAAAACGTGCTCAGCTCGTCGAGAAAATGCGATTTAAGCAATAAGATTAAAAATGCACCTAAAACCTAAACCAAACGTTGCAGGTGCTTATTTCTTCATGCGCAGTGGTCAACGCGGCACTCCCTAGCTGCCAGGAGCTCTTTTTACTGTGCGCACCCAACCAGAGCGACGGGAGGAGCATATTTCAGAAAACGTGCTCAGCTCGTCGAGAAAATGTGATTTAAGCAATAAAATTAAAAATGCACCTAAAACCTAAACCAAACGTTGCAGGTGCTTATTTATTCATGCGCAGTGGTCAACGCGGCACTCTCTAGCTGCCAGGAGCACTTTTTACTACGCGCACCCAACCAGAGCGACGGGAGGAGCACATTTCAGAAAACGTGCTCAGCTCGTCGAGAGAATGCGATTTAAGCAATAATATAAAAAATGCACCTAAAACCTAAACAAAACGTTGCAGGTGCTTATTTCTTTGTGCGCAGTGGTCAACGCGGCACTCTCTAGCTGCCAAGAGCACTTTTTACTATGCGCACCCAACCAGAGTGACGGGATGAGCACATTTCAGAAAACGTGCTCAGCTCGTCGAGAAAATGCGATTTAAGCAATAAAATTAAAAATGCACCTAAAACCTAAACCAAACGTTGCAGGTGCTTATTTCTTCGTGCGCAGTGGTCAACGCGGCACCCCCTAGCTGCTAAGAGCACTTTTTACTGTGCGCACCCAACCAGAGAGACGGGAGATGCACATTTCAGAAAACGTGCTCAGCTCGTCGAGAAAATGCGATTCAAGCAATAAAATTAAAAATGCACCTAAAACCTAAACCAAACGTTGCAGGTGGTTATTTCTTCATGCGCAGTGGTCAACGCGGCACTCTCTAGCTGCCAGGAGGACTTTTTACTACGCGCACCCAACCAGAGCGACGGGAGGAGCACATTTCAGAAAACGCGCTCAGCTCGTCGAGAGAATGCGATTTAAGCAATAAAATTAAAAATGCACCTAAAACCTAAACCAAACGTTGCAGGTGCTTATTTCTTCGTGCGCAGTGGTCAACGCGGCACTCCCTAGCTGCCAGGAGCTCTTTTTACTGTGCGCACCCAACCAGAGCGACGGGAGGAGCACATTTCAGAAAACGTGCTCAGCTCGTCGAGAAAATGCGATTTAAACAATAAAATTAAAAATGCACCTAAAACCTAAACCAAGCGTTGCAGGTGCTTATTTCTTCGTGCGCAGTGGTCAACGCGGCACTCCCTAGCTGCCAGGAGCACTTTTTACTGTGCGCACCCAACCAGAGTGACGGAAGGAGCACATTTCAGAAAACGTACTCAGCTCGTCGAGAAAATGCGATTTAAGCAATAAAATTAAAAATGCACCTAAAACCTAAACTAAACGTTGCAGGTGCTTATTTCTTCATGTGCAGTGGTCAACGCGGCACTCTCTAGCTGCCAGGAGCACTTTTTACTATGCGCGCACAACCAGAGCGACGGGAGGAGCACATTTCAGAAAACGTGCTCAGCTCGTCGAGAAAATGCGAATTAAGCAATAAAATTAAAAATGCACCTAAAACCTAAACCAAACGTTGCAGTCGCTTATTTCTTCACGCGCCGTGGTCAACGCGGCACTCTCTAGCTGCCAGGAGCACTTTTTACTACGCGCACCCAACCAGAGCGACGGGAGGAGCACATTTCAGAAAACGTGCTCAGCTCGTCCAGAGAATGCTATTCAAGCAATAAAATAAAAAATGCACCTAAAACCTAAACCAAACGTTGCAGGTGCTTATTTCTTCGTGCGCAGTGGTCAACGCGGCACTCCCTAGCTGCCAGGAGCTCTTTTTACTGTGCGCACCCAACCAGAGCGACGGGAGGAGCATATTTCAGAAAACGTGCTCAGCTCGTCGAGAAAATGTGATTCAAGCAATAAAATTAAAAATGCACCTAAAACCTAAACCAAACGTTGCAGGTGCTTATTTCTTCGTGCGCAGTGCTCAACGCGGCACTCCCTAGCTGCCAGGAGCACTTTTTACTGTGCGCACCCAACCAGAGTGACGGGAGGAGCACATTTCAGAAAACGTGCTCAGCTCGTCGAGAAAATGCGATTTAAGCAATAAAATTAAAAATGCACCTAAAACCTAAACCAAACGTTGCAGGTGCTTATTTCTTCGTGCGCAGTGCTCAACGCGGCACTCCCTAGCTGCCAGGAGCACTTTTTACTGTGCGCACCCAACCAGAGTGACGGGAGGAGCACATTTCAGAAAACGTGCTCAGCTCGTCGAGAAATGCGATTTGAGCAATAAAATTAAAAATGCACCTAAAACCTAAACCAAACGTTGCAGGTGCTTATTTCTTTGTGCGCAGTGGTCAACGCGGCACTCTTTAGCTGCCAAGAGCACTTTTTACTATGCGCACCCAACCAGAGTGACGGGAGGAGCACATTTCAGAAAACGTGCTCAGCTCGTCGAGAAAATGCGATTTAAGCAATAAAATTAAAAATGCACCTAAAACCTAAACCAAACGTTGCAGGTGGTTATTTCTTCATGCGCAGTGGTCAACGCGGCACTTTCTAGCTGCCAAGAGCAGTTTTTACTGTGCGCACCCAACCAGAGTGACGGGAGGAGCACATTTCAGAAAACGTGCTCAGCTCGTCGAGAAAATGCGATTTAAGCAATAAAATTAAAAATGCACCTAAAACTTAAACCAAACGTTGCAGGTGCTTATTTCTTCGTGCGCAGTGGTCAACGCGGAACTCCCTAGCTGCCAGGAGCTATTTTTACTGTGCGCACCCAACCAGAGCGACGGGACGAGCACATTTCAGAAAACGTGCTCAGCTCGTCGAGAAAATGCGATTTAAGCAATAAAATTAAAAATGCACCTAAAACCTAAACCAAACGTTGCAGGTGCTTATTTCTTCGTGCGCAGTGCTCAACGCGGCACTCCCTAGCTGCCAGGAGCACTTTTTACTGTGCGCACCCAACCAGAGTGACGGGAGGAGCGCATTTCAGAAAACGTGCTCAGCTCGTCGAGAAAATGCGATTTAAGCAATAAAATTAAAAATGCACCTAAAACCTAAACCAAACGTTGCAGGTGCTTATTTCTTCATGCGCAGTGGTCAACGCGGCACTCTCTAGCTGCCAAGAGCACTTTTTATAGTGCGCACCCAACCAGAGTGACGGGAGGAGCACATTTCAGAAAACGTGCTCAGCTCGTCGAGAAAATGCGATTTAAGCAATAAGATTAAAAATGCACCTAAAACCTAAACCAAACGTTGCAGGTGCTTATTTCTTCATGCGCAGTGGTCAACGCGGCACTCTCTAGCTGCCATGATCACTTTTTACTACGCGCACCCAACCAGAGCGACGGGAGGAGCACATTTCAGAAAACGTGCTCAGCTCGTCGAGAGAATGCGATTTAAGCAATAAAATAAAAAATGCACCTAAAACCTAAACCAAACGTTGCAGGTGCTTATTTCTTCCTGCGCAGTGGTCAACGCGGTACTCCCTAGCTGCCAGGAGCTCTTTTTACTGTGCGCACCCAACCAGAGCGACGGGAGGAGCACATTTCAGAAAACGTGCTCAGCTTGTCGAGAAAATGCGATTTAAGCAATAAAATTAAAAATGCAGCTAAAACCTAAACCAAACGTTGCAGGTGCTTATTTCTTCATGCGCAGTGGTCAACGCGGCACTCTCTAACTGCCAGGAGCACTTTTTACTATGCGCGCCCAACCAGAGCGACGGGAGGAGCACATTTCAGAAAACGTGCTCAGCTCGTCGAGAAAATGCGATTAAAGCAATAAAATTAAAAATGCACCTAAAACCTAAACCAAACGTTGCAGGTGCTTGTTTTTTCATGCGCAGTGGTCAACGCGGCACTCCCGAGCTGCCAAGAGCACTTTTTACTGTGCGCACCCAACCAGAGCGACGGGAGGAGCACATTTCAGAAAACGTGCTCAGCTCGTCGAGAGAATGCGATTTAAGCAATAAAATTAAAAATGCACCTAAAACCTAAACCAAACGTTGCAGGTGCTTATTTCTTCGTGCGCAGTGGTCAACGCGGAACTCCCTAGCTGCCAGGAGCTCTTTTTACTGTGCGCACCCAACCAGAGCGACGGGAGGAGCACATTTCAGAAAACGTGCTCAGCTCGTCGAGAAAATGCGATTTAAGCAATAAAATTAAAAATGCACCTAAAACCTAAACCAAACGTTGCAGGTGCTTATTTCTTCATGCGCAGTGGTCAACGCGGCACTCTCTAGCTGCCAGGAGCACTTTTTACTACGCGCACCCAACCAGAGCGACGGGAGGAGCACATTTCAGAAAACGTGCTCAGCTCGTCGAGAGAATGCGATTTAAGCAATAAAATAAAAAATGCACCTAAAACCTAAACCAAACGTTGCAGGTGCTTATTTCTTCGTGCGCAGTGGTCAACGCGGCACTCCCTAGCTGCCAGGAGCTCTTTTTACTGTGCGCACCCAACCAAAACGACGGGAGGAGCACATTTCAGAAAACGTGCTCAGCTCGTCGAGAAAATGCGATTTAAGCAATAAAATTAAAAATGCAGCTAAAACCTAAACCAAACGTTGCAGGTGCTTATTTCTTCATGCGCAGTGGTCAAGGCGGCACTCCCGAGCTGCCAAGAGCACTTTTTACTGTGCGCACCCAACCAGAGCGACGGGAGGAGCACATTTCAGAAAACGTGCTCAGCTCGTCGAGAGAATGCGATTTAAGCAATAAAATTAAAAATGCACCTAAAACCTAAACCAAACGTTGCAGGTGCTTATTTCTTCGTGCGCAGTGGTCAACGCGGAACTCCCTAGCTGCCAGGAGCTCTTTTTACTGTGCGCACCCAACCAGAGCGACGGGAGGAGCACATTTCAGAAAACGTGCTCAGCTCGTCGAGAAAATGCGATTTAAGCAATAAAATTAAAAATGCACCTAAAACCTAAACCAAACGTTGCAGGTGCTTATTTCTTCGTGCGCAGTGCTCAACGCGGCACTCCCTAGCTGCCAGGAGCACTTTTTACTGTGCGCACCCAACCAGAGCGACGGGAGGGGCACATTTCAGAAAATGTGCTCAGCTCGTCGAGAGAATGCGATTTAAGCAATAAAATTAAAAATGCACCTAAAACCTAAACCAAACGTTGCAGGTGCTTATTTCTTCGTGCGCAGTGGTCAACGCGGAACTCCCTAGCTGCCAGGAGCTCTTTTTACTGTGCGCACCCAACCAGAGCGACGGGAGGAGCACATTTCAGAAAACGTGCTCAGCTCGTCAAGACAATGCAATTTAAGCAATAAAATTAAAAATGCACCTAAAACCTAAAGCAAACGTTGCAGGTGCTTATTTCTTCGTGCGCAGTGCTCAACGCGGCACTCCCTAGCTGCCAGGAGCACTTTTTACTGTGCGCACCCAACCAGAGTGACGGGAGGAGCACATTTCAGAAAACGTGCTCAGCTCGTCGAGAAAATGCGATTTAAGCAATAAAATTAAAAATGCACCTAAAACCTAAACCAAACGTTGCAGGTGCTTATTTCTTCGTGCGCAGTGGTCAACGCGGAACTCCCTAGCTGCCAAGAGCACTTTTTACTGTGCGCACCCAACCAGAGTGACGGGAGGAGCACATTTCAGAAAACGTACTCAGCTCGTCGAGAAAATGCGATTTAAGCAATAAAATTAAAAATGCACCTAAAACCTAAACCAAACGTTGCAGGTGCCTATTTCTTCATGTGCAGTGGTCAACGTGGCACTCTCTAGCTGCCAGGAGCACTTTTTACTATGCGCGCACAACCAGAGCGATGGGAGGAGCACATTTCAGAAAACGTGCTCAGCTCGTCGAGAAAATGCGATTTAAGCAATAAAATTTAAAATGCACCTAAAACCTAAACCAAACGTTGCAGGTGCTTATTTCTTTGTGCGCAGTGGTCAACGCGGCACTCTTTAGCTGCCAAGAGCACTTTTTACTATGCGCACCCAACCAGAGTGACGGGAGGAGCACATTTCAGAAAACGTGCTCAGCTCGTCGAGAAAATGCGATTTAAGCAATAAAATTAAAAATGCACCTAAACCTAAACCAAACGTTGCAGGTGGTTATTTCTTCATGCGCAGTGGTCAACGCGGCACTCTCTAGCTGCCAAGAGCACTTTTTACTGTGCGCACCCAACCAGAGTGACGGGAGGAGCACATTTCAGAAAACGTGCTCAGCTCGTCGAGAAATTGCGATTTAAGCAATAAAATTTAAAATGCACCTAAAACCTAAACCAAACGTTGCAGGTGCTTATTTCTTCGTGCGCAGTGGTCAACGCGGAACTCCCTAGCTGCCAGGAGCTATTTTTACTGTGCGCACCCAACCAGAGCGACGGGAGGAGCACATTTCAGAAAACGTGCTCAGCTCGTCGACAGAATGCGATTTAAGCAATAAAATTAAAAATGCACCTAAAACCTAAACCAAACGTTGCAGGTGCTTATTTCTTCGTGCGCAGTGGTCAACGCGGAACTCCCTAGCTGCCAGGAGCTATTTTTACTGTGCGCACCCAACCAGAGCGACGGGAGGAGCACATTTCAGAAAACGTGCTCAGCTCGTCGAGAGAATGCGATTTAAGCAATAAAATTAAAAATGCACCTAAAACCTAAACCAAACGTTGCAGGTGCTTATTTCTTCGTGCGCAGTGGTCAACGCGGCACTCCCTAGCTGCCAGGAGCTCTTTTTACTGTGCGCACCCAACCAGAGCGACGGGAGGAGCACATTTCAGAAAACGTGCTCAGCTCGTCGAGAGAATGCGATTTAAGCAATAAAATAAAAAATGCAACTAAAACCTAAACCAAACGTTGCAGGTGCTTATTTCTTCATGCGCAGTGGTCAACGCGGCACTCCCTAGCTGCCAGGAGCTCTATTTACTGTGCGCACCCAACCAGAGCGACGGGAGGAGCACATTTCAGAAAACGTGCTCAGCTCGTCGAGAAAATGCGATTTAAGCAATAAAATTAAAAATGCACCTAAAACCTAAACCAAACGTTGCAGGCGCTTATTTCTTCACGCGCCGTGGTCAACGCAGCACTCTCTAGCTGCCAGGAGCACTTTTTACTACGCGCACCCAACCAGAGCGACGGGAGGAGCACATTTCAGAAAACGTGCTCAGCTCGTCCAGAGAATGCGATTCAAGCAATAAAATAAAAAATGCACCTAAAACCTAAACCAAACGTTGCAGGTGCTTATTTCTTCGTGCGCAGTGGTCAACGCGGCACTCCCTAGCTGCCAGGAGCTCTTTTTACTGTGCGCACCCAACCAGAGCGACGGGAGGAGCATATTTCAGAAAACGTGCTCAGCTCGTCGAGAAAATGTGATTTAAGCAATAAAATTAAAAATGCACCTAAAACCTAAACCAAACGTTGCAGGTGCTTATTTATTCATGCGCAGTGGTCAACGCGGCACTCTCTAGCTGCCAGGAGCACTTTTTACTACGCGCACCCAACCAGAGCGACGGGAGGAGCACATTTCAGAAAACGTGCTCAGCTCGTCCAGAGAATGCGATTCAAGCAATAAAATAAAAAATGCACCTAAAACCTAAACCAAACGTTGCAGGTGCTTATTTCTTCGTGCGCAGTGGTCAACGCGGCACTCCCTAGCTGCCAGGAGCACTTTTTACTGTGCGCACCCAACCAGAGTGACGGGAGGAGCACATTTCAGAAAACGTGCTCAGCTCGTCGAGAAAATGCGATTTAAGCAATAAAATTAAAAATGCACCTAAAACCTAAACCAAACGTTGCAGGTGCTTATTTCTTCGTGCGCAGTGCTCAACGCGGCACTCCCTAGCTGCCAGGAGCACTTTTTACTGTGCGCACCCAACCAGAGTGACGGGAGGAGCACATTTCAGAAAACGTGCTCAGCTCGTCGAGAAATGCGATTTGAGCAATAAAATTAAAAATGCACCTAAAACCTAAACCAAACGTTGCAGGTGCTTATTTCTTTGTGCGCAGTGGTCAACGCGGCACTCTCTAGCTGCCAAGAGCACTTTTTACTATGCGCACCCAACCAGAGTGACGGGATGAGCCAATTTCAGAAAACGTGCTCAGCTCGTCGAGAAAATGCGATTTAAGCAATACAATTAAAAATGCACCTAAAACCTAAACCAAACGTTGCAGGTGCTTATTTCTTCGTGCGCAGTGGTCAACGCGGCACTCCCTAGCTGCCAGGAGCACTTTTTACTGTGCGCACCCAACCAGAGTGACGGAAGGAGCACATTTCAGAAAACGTACTCAGCTCGTCGAGAAAATGCGATTTAAGCAATAAAATTAAAAATGCACCTAAAACCTAAACCAAACGTTGCAGGTGCTTATTTCTTCATGCGCAGTGGTCAACGCGGCACTCTCTAGCTGCCAGGAGCACTTTTTACTACGCGCACCCAACCAGAGCGACGGGAGGAGCACATTTCAGAAAACGTGCTCAGCTCGTCGAGAAAATGCGATTTAAGCAATAAAATTAAAATTGCACCTAAAACCTAAACCAAACGTTGCAGGTGCTTATTTCTTCATGCGCAGTGGTCAACGCGGCACTCTCTAGCTGCCAGGTGCACTTTTTACTATGCGCGCACAACCAGAGCGACGGGAGGAGCACATTTCAGAAAACGTGCTCAGCTCGTCGAGAAAATGCGATTTAAGCAATAAAATTTAAAATGCACCTAAAACCTAAACCAAACGTTGCAGGTGCTTATTTCTTTGTGCGCAGTGGTCAACGCGGCACTCTTTAGCTGCCAAGAGCACTTTTTACTATGCGCACCCAACCAGAGTGACGGGAGGAGCACATTTCAGAAAACGTGCTCAGCTCGTCGAGAAAATGCGATTTAAGCAATAAAATTAAAAATGCACCTAAAACCTAAACCAAACGTTGCAGGTGGTTATTTCTTCATGCGCAGTGGTCAACGCGGCACTCCCGAGCTGCCAAGAGCACTTTTTACTGTGCGCACCCAACCAGAGCGACAGGAGGAGCACATTTCAGAAAACGTGCTCAGCTCGTCGAGAGAATGCGATTTAAGCAATAAAATTAAAAATGCACCTAAAACCTAAACCAAACGTTGCAGGTGCTTATTTCTTCGTGCGCAGTGGTCAACGCGGAACTCCCTAGCTGCCAGGAGCTCTTTTTACTGTGCGCACCCAACCAGAGCGACGGGAGGAGCACATTTCAGAAAACGTGCTCAGCTCGTCGAGAAATTGCGATTTAAGCAATAAAATTAAAAATGCACCTAAAACCTAAACCAAACGTTGCAGGTGCTTATTTCTTCATGCGCAGTGGTCAACGCGGCACTCTCTAGCTGCCAAGAGCACTTTTTACTGTGCGCACCCAACCAGAGTGACGAGAGGAGCACATTTCAGAAAACGTGCTCAGCTCGTCGAGGAAATGCGATTTAAGCAATAAAATTAAAAATGCACCTAAAACCTAAACCAAACGTTGCAGGTGCTTATTTCTTCATGCGCAGTGGTCAACGCGGCACTCTCTAGCTGCCAAGAGCACTTTTTACTGTGCGCACCCAACCAGAGTGACGGGAGGAGCACATTTCAGAAAACGTGCTCAGCTCGTCGAGAAAATGCGATTTAAGCAATAAGATTAAAAATGCACCTAAAACCTAAACCAAACGTTGCAGGTGCTTATTTCTTCATGCGCAGTGGCCAACGCGGCACTCTCTAGCTGCCAGGAGCACTTTTTACTGTGTGCACCCAACCAGAGTGACGGGAGGAGCACATTTCAGAAAACGTGCTCAGCTCGTCGAGAAAATGCGATTTAAGCAATAAAATTAAAAATGCAGCTAAAACCTAAACCAAACGTTGCAGGTGGTTATTTCTTCGTGCGTAGTGCTCAACGCGGCACTCCCTAGCTGCCAGGAGCACTTTTTACTGTGCGCACCCAACCAGAGTGACGGGAGGAGCACATTTCAGAAAACGTGCTCAGCTCGTCGAGAAAATGCGATTTAAGCAATAAAATTAAAAATGCACCTAAAACCTAAACCAAACGTTGCAGGTGCTTATTTCTTCATGCGCAGTGGTCAACGCGGCACTCTCTAGCTGCCAAAAGCACTTTTTACTGTGCGCACCCAACCAGAGTGACGGGAGGAGCACATTTCAGAAAACGTGCTCAGCTCGTCGAGAAAATGCGATTTAAGCAATAAGATTAAAAATGCACCTAAAACCTAAACCAAACGTTGCAGGTGCTTATTTCTTCATGCGCAGTGGTCAACGCGGCACTCTCTAGCTGCCAGGAGCACTTTTTACTGTGTGCACCCAACCAGAGTGACGGGAGGAGCACATTTCAGAAAACGTGCTCAGCTCGTCAAGAAAATGCGATTTAAGCAATAAAATTAAAAATGCACCTAAAACCTAAACCAAACGTTGCAGGTGCTTATTTCTTCATGCGCAGTGGTCAACGCGGCACTCTCTAGCTGCCAAGAGCACTTTTTACTGTGCGCACCCAACCAGAGTGACGGGAGGAGCACATTTCAGAAAACGTGCTCAGCTCGTCGAGAAAATGCGATTTAAGCAATAAGATTAAAAATGCACCTAAAACCTAAACCGAACGTTGCAGGTGCTTATTTCTTCATGCGCAGTGGTCAACGCGGCACTCTCTAGCTGCCAGGAGCACTTTTTACCACGCGCACCCAACCAGAGCGACGGGAGGAGCACATTTCAGAAAACGTGCTCAGCTCGTCGAGAGAATGTGATTTAAGCAATAAAATAAAAAATGCACCTAAAACCTAAACCAAACGTTGCAGGTGCTTATTTCTTCGTGCGTAGTGCTCAACGCGGCACTCCCTAGCTGCCAGGAGCACTTTTTACTGTGCGCACCCAACCAGAGTGACGGGAGGAGCACATTTCAGAAAACGTGCTCAGCTCGTCGAGAAAATGCGATTTAAGCAATAAAATTAAAAATGCACCTAAAACCTAAACCAAACGTTGCAGGTGCTTATTTCTTCATGCGCAGTGGTCAACGCGGCACTCTCTAGCTGCCAGGAGCTTTTTTTACTACGCGCACCCAACCAGAGCGATGGGAGGAGCACATTTCAGAAAACGTGCTCAGCTCGTCGAGAAAATGCGATTTAAGCAATAAAATTAAAAATGCACCCAAAACCTAAACCAAACGTTGCAGGTGGTTATTTCTTCAAGCGCAGTGGTCAACGCGGCACTCTCTAGCTGCCAAGAGCACTTTTTACTATGCGCACCCAACCAGAGTGACGGGAGGAGCACATTTCAGAAAACGTGCTCAGCTCGTCGAGAAAATGCGATTTAAGCAATAAAATTAAAAATGCTCCTAAAACCTAAACCAAACGTTGCAGGTGCTTATTTCTTCATGCGCAGTGGTCAACGCGGCACTCTCTAGCTGCCAGGAGCACTTTTTACTACGCGCACCCAACCAGAGCGACGGGAGGAGCATATTTCAGAAAACGTGCTCAGCTCGTCGAGAGAATGCGATTTAAGCAATAAAATAAAAAATGCACCTAAAACCTAAACCAAACGTTGCAGGTGCTTATTTCTTCGTGCGCAGTGGTCAACGCGGCACTCCCTAGCTGCCAGGAGCTCTTTTTACTGTGCGCACCCAACCAGAGCGACGGGAGGAGCACATTTCAGAAAACGTGCTCAGCTCGTCGAGAAAATGCGATTTAAGCAATAAAATTAAAAATGCACCTAAAACCTAAACCAAACGTTGCAGGTGCCTATTTCTTCATGTGCAGTGGTCAACGCGGCACTCTCTAGCTGCCAGGAGCACTTTTTACTATGCGCGCACAACCAGAGCGACGGGAGGAGCACATTTCAGAAAACGTGCTCAGCTCGTCGAGAAAATGCGATTTAAGCAATAAAATTAAAAATGCACCTAAAACCTAAACCAAACGTTGCAGGTGCTTATTTCTTCGTGCGCAGTGCTCAACGCGGCACTCCCTAGCTGCCAGGAGCACTTTTTACTGTGCGCACCCAACCAGAGTGACCGGAGGAGCACATTTCAGAAAACGAGCTCAGCTCGTCGAGAAAATGCGATTTAAGCAATACAATTAAAAATGCACCTAAAACCTAAACCAAACGTTGCAGGTGCTTATTTCTTCGTGCGCAGTGGTCAACGCGGCACTCTCTAGCTGCCAAGAGCACTTTTTACTGTGCGCACCCAACCAGAGTGACGGGAGGAGCACATTTCAGAAAACGTGCTCAGCTCGTCGAGAAAATGCGATTTAAGCAATAAAATTAAAAATGCACCTAAAACCTAAACCAAACGTTGCAGCTGCTTATTTCTTCGTGCGCAGTTCTCAACGCAGCACTCCCTAGCTGCCAGGAGCACTTTTTACTGTGCGCACCCAACCAGAGTGACGGGAGGAGCACATTTCAGAAAACGTGCTCAGCTCGTCGAGAAAATGCGATTTAAGCAAGAAAATTAAAAATGCACCTAAAACGTAAACCAAACGTTGCAGGTGCTTATTTCTTCGTGCGCAGTGCTCAACGCGGCACTCCCTAGCTGCCAGGAGCACTTTTTACTGTGCGCACCCAACCAGAGTGACGGGAGGAGCACATTTCAGAAAACGTGCTCAGCTCGTCGAGAAAATGCGATTTAAGCAATAAAATTAAAAATGCACCTAAAACTTAAACCAAACGTTGCAGGTGCTTATTTCTTCATGCGCAGTGGTCAACGCGGCACTCTCTAGCTACCAAGAGAACTTTTTACTGTGCGCACCCAACCAGAGCGACGGGAGGAGCACATTTCAGAAAACGTGCTCAGCTCGTCGAGAAAATGCGATTTAAGCAATAAAATTAAAAATGCACCTAAAACCTAAACCAAACGTTGCAGGTGCTTATTTCTTCATGTGCAGTGGTCAACGCGGCACTCTCTAGCTGCCAGGAGCACTTTTTACTATGAGCGCACAACCAGAGCGACGGGAGGAGCACATTTCAGAAAACGTGCTCAGCTCGTCGAGAAAATGCGATTTAAGCAATAAAATTTAAAATGCACCTAAAACCTAAACCAAACGTTGCAGGTGCTTATTTCTTTGTGCGCAGTGGTCAACGCGGCACCTTTTAGCTGCCACGAGCACTTTTTACTGTGCGCACCCAACCAGAGTGACGGGAGGAGCACATTTCAGAAAACGTGCTCAGCTCGTCGAGAAAATGCGATTTAAGCAATAAAATTAAAAATGCACCTAAAACCTAAACCAAACGTTGCAGGTGCTTATTTCTTCCTGCGCAGTGGTCAACGCGGTACTCCCTAGCTGCCAGGAGCTCTTTTTACTGTGCGCACCCAACCAGAGCGACGGGAGGAGCACATTTCAGAAAACGTGCTCAGCTCGTCGAGAAAATGCGATTTAAGCAATAAAATTAAAAATGCACCTAAAACCTAAACCAAACGTTGCAGGTGCTTATTTCTTCGTGCGCAGTGCTCAACGCGGCACTCCCTAGCTGCCAGGAGCACTTTTTACTGTGCGCACCCAACCAGAGCGACGGGAGGGGCACATTTCAGAAAATGTGCTCAGCTCGTCGAGAGAATGCGATTTAAGCAATAAAATTAAAAATGCACCTAAAACCTAAACCAAACGTTGCAGGTGCTTATTTCTTCGTGCGCAGTGGTCAACGCGGAACTCCCTAGCTGCCAGGAGCTCTTTTTACTGTGCGCACCCAACCAGAGCGACGGGAGGAGCACATTTCAGAAAACGTGCTCAGCTCGTCGAGACAATGCGATTTAAGCAATAAAATTAAAAATGCACCTAAAACCTAAAGCAAACGTTGCAGGTGCTTATTTCTTCGTGCGCAGTGCTCAACGCGGCACTCCCTAGCTGCCAGGAGCACTTTTTACTGTGCGCACCCAACCAGAGTGACGGGAGGAGCACATTTCAGAAAACGTGCTCAGCTCGTCGAGAAAATGCGATTTAAGCAATAAAATTAAAAATGCACCTAAAACCTAAACCAAACGTTGCAGGTGCTTATTTCTTCGTGCGCAGTGGTCAACGCGGAACTCCCTAGCTGCCAAGAGCACTTTTTACTGTGCGCACCCAACCAGAGTGACGGGAGGAGCACATTTCAGAAAACGTACTCAGCTCGTCGAGAAAATGCGATTTAAGCAATAAAATTAAAAATGCACCTAAAACCTAAACCAAACGTTGCAGGTGCCTATTTCTTCATGTGCAGTGGTCAACGTGGCACTCTCTAGCTGCCAGGAGCACTTTTTACTATGCGCGCACAACCAGAGCGATGGGAGGAGCACATTTCAGAAAACGTGCTCAGCTCGTCGAGAAAATGCGATTTAAGCAATAAAATTTAAAATGCACCTAAAACCTAAACCAAACGTTGCAGGTGCTTATTTCTTTGTGCGCAGTGGTCAACGCGGCACTCTTTAGCTGCCAAGAGCACTTTTTACTATGCGCACCCAACCAGAGTGACGGGAGGAGCACATTTCAGAAAACGTGCTCAGCTCGTCGAGAAAATGCGATTTAAGCAATAAAATTAAAAATGCACCTAAAACCTAAACCAAACGTTGCAGGTGGTTATTTCTTCATGCGCAGTGGTCAACGCGGCACTCTCTAGCTGCCAAGAGCACTTTTTACTGTGCGCACCCAACCAGAGTGACGGGAGGAGCACATTTCAGAAAACGTGCTCAGCTCGTCGAGAAATTGCGATTTAAGCAATAAAATTAAAAATGCACCTAAAACCTAAACCAAACGTTGCAGGTGCTTATTTCTTCGTGCGCAGTGGTCAACGCGGAACTCCCTAGCTGCCAGGAGCTATTTTTACTGTGCGCACCCAACCAGAGCGACGGGAGGAGCACATTTCAGAAAACGTGCTCAGCTCGTCGACAGAATGCGATTTAAGCAATAAAATTAAAAATGCACCTAAAACCTAAACCAAACGTTGCAGGTGCTTATTTCTTCGTGCGCAGTGGTCAACGCGGAACTCCCTAGCTGCCAGGAGCTATTTTTACTGTGCGCACCCAACCAGAGCGACGGGAGGAGCACATTTCAGAAAACGTGCTCAGCTCGTCGAGAGAATGCGATTTAAGCAATAAAATTAAAAATGCACCTAAAACCTAAACCAAACGTTGCAGGTGCTTATTTCTTCGTGCGCAGTGGTCAACGCGGCACTCCCTAGCTGCCAGGAGCTCTTTTTACTGTGCGCACCCAACCAGAGCGACGGGAGGAGCACATTTCAGAAAACGTGCTCAGCTCGTCGAGAGAATGCGATTTAAGCAATAAAATAAAAAATGCAACTAAAACCTAAACCAAACGTTGCAGGTGCTTATTTCTTCATGCGCAGTGGTCAACGCGGCACTCCCTAGCTGCCAGGAGCTCTATTTACTGTGCGCACCCAACCAGAGCGACGGGAGGAGCACATTTCAGAAAACGTGCTCAGCTCGTCGAGAAAATGCGATTTAAGCAATAAAATTAAAAATGCACCTAAAACCTAAACC
Source organism: Syngnathus floridae (assembly GCF_059516105.1). Taxonomy (NCBI): domain Eukaryota; kingdom Metazoa; phylum Chordata; class Actinopteri; order Syngnathiformes; family Syngnathidae; genus Syngnathus; species Syngnathus floridae. The sequence goes on from NC_142420.1 coordinate 14,695,004, forward strand.
AAACGTTGCAGGCGCTTATTTCTTCACGCGCCGTGGTCAACGCAGCACTCTCTAGCTGCCAGGAGCACTTTTTACTACGCGCACCCAACCAGAGCGACGGGAGGAGCACATTTCAGAAAACGTGCTCAGCTCGTCCAGAGAATGCGATTCAAGCAATAAAATAAAAAATGCACCTAAAACCTAAACCAAACGTTGCAGGTGCTTATTTCTTCGTGCGCAGTGGTCAACGCGGCACTCCCTAGCTGCCAGGAGCTCTTTTTACTGTGCGCACCCAACCAGAGCGACGGGAGGAGCATATTTCAGAAAACGTGCTCAGCTCGTCGAGAAAATGTGATTTAAGCAATAAAATTAAAAATGCACCTAAAACCTAAACCAAACGTTGCAGGTGCTTATTTATTCATGCGCAGTGGTCAACGCGGCACTCTCTAGCTGCCAGGAGCACTTTTTACTACGCGCACCCAACCAGAGCGACGGGAGGAGCACATTTCAGAAAACGTGCTCAGCTCGTCGAGAGAATGCGATTTAAGCAATAATATAAAAAATGCACCTAAAACCTAAACAAAACGTTGCAGGTGCTTATTTCTTTGTGCGCAGTGGTCAACGCGGCACTCTCTAGCTGCCAAGAGCACTTTTTACTATGCGCACCCAACCAGAGTGACGGGATGAGCACATTTCAGAAAACGTGCTCAGCTCGTCGAGAAAATGCGATTTAAGCAATAAAATTAAAAATGCACCTAAAACCTAAACCAAACGTTGCAGGTGCTTATTTCTTCGTGCGCAGTGGTCAACGCGGCACCCCCTAGCTGCTAAGAGCACTTTTTACTGTGCGCACCCAACCAGAGAGACGGGAGATGCACATTTCAGAAAACGTGCTCAGCTCGTCGAGAAAATGCGATTCAAGCAATAAAATTAAAAATGCACCTAAAACCTAAACCAAACGTTGCAGGTGGTTATTTCTTCATGCGCAGTGGTCAACGCGGCACTCTCTAGCTGCCAGGAGGACTTTTTACTACGCGCACCCAACCAGAGCGACGGGAGGAGCACATTTCAGAAAACGCGCTCAGCTCGTCGAGAGAATGCGATTTAAGCAATAAAATTAAAAATGCACCTAAAACCTAAACCAAACGTTGCAGGTGCTTATTTCTTCGTGCGCAGTGGTCAACGCGGCACTCCCTAGCTGCCAGGAGCTCTTTTTACTGTGCGCACCCAACCAGAGCGACGGGAGGAGCACATTTCAGAAAACGTGCTCAGCTCGTCGAGAAAATGCGATTTAAACAATAAAATTAAAAATGCACCTAAAACCTAAACCAAGCGTTGCAGGTGCTTATTTCTTCGTGCGCAGTGGTCAACGCGGCACTCCCTAGCTGCCAGGAGCACTTTTTACTGTGCGCACCCAACCAGAGTGACGGAAGGAGCACATTTCAGAAAACGTACTCAGCTCGTCGAGAAAATGCGATTTAAGCAATAAAATTAAAAATGCACCTAAAACCTAAACTAAACGTTGCAGGTGCTTATTTCTTCATGTGCAGTGGTCAACGCGGCACTCTCTAGCTGCCAGGAGCTCTTTTTACTGTGCGCACCCAACCAGAGCGACGGGAGGAGCACATTTCAGAAAACGTGCTCAGCTCGTCGAGAAAATGCGATTTAAGCAATAAAATTAAAAATGCACCTAAAACCTAAACCAAACGTTGCAGGTGCTTATTTCTTCATGAGCAGTGGTCAACGCGGCACTCTCTAGCTGCCAAGAGCACTTTTTACTATGCGCACCCAACCAGAGTGACGGGAGGAGCACATTTCAGAAAACGTGCTCAGCTCGTCGAGAAAATGCGATTTAAGCAATAAGATTAAAAATGCACCTAAAACCTAAACCAAACGTTGCAGGTGCTTATTTCTTCATGCGCAGTGGTCAACGCGGCACTCCCTAGCTGCCAGGAGCTCTTTTTACTGTGCGCACCCAACCAGAGCGACGGGAGGAGCATATTTCAGAAAACGTGCTCAGCTCGTCGAGAAAATGTGATTTAAGCAATAAGATTAAAAATGCACCTAAAACCTAAACCAAACGTTGCAGGTTCTTATTTCTTCATGCGCAGTGGTCAACGTGGCACTCTCTAGCTGCCAGGAGCACTTTTTACTGTGTGCACCCAACCAGAGTGACGGGAGGAGCACATTTCAGAAAACGTGCTCAGCTCGTCGAGAAAATGCGATTTAAGCAATAAAATTAAAAATGCACCTAAAACCTAAACCAAACGTTGCAGGTGCTTATTTCTTCATGCGCAGTGGTCAACGCGGCACTCTCTAGCTGCCAAGAGCACTTTTTACTGTGCGCACCCAACCAGAGTGACGGGAGGAGCACATTTCAGAAAACGTGCTCAGCTCGTCGAGAAAATGCGATTTAAGCAATAAGATTAAAAATGCACCTAAAACCTAAACCAAACGTTGCAGGTGCTTATTTCTTCATGCGCAGTGGTCAACGCGGCACTCTCTAGCTGCCAGGAGCACTTTTTACTACGCGCACCCAACCAGAGCGACGGGAGGAGCACATTTCAGAAAACGTGCTCAGCTCGTCGAGAGAATGCGATTTAAACAATAAAATAAAAAATGCACCTAAAACCTAAACCAAACGTTGCAGGTGCTTATTTCTTCATGCGCAGTGGTCAACGCGGCACTCTCTAGCTGCCAGGAGCACTTTTTACTACGCGCACCCAACCAGAGCGACGGGAGGAGCACATTTCAGAAAACGTGCTCAGCTCGTCGAGAGAATGCGATTTAAGAAATAAAATAAAAAATGGACCTAAAACCTAAACCAAACGTTGCAGGTGCTTATTTCTTCGTGCGCAGTGGTCAACGCGGCACTCCCTAGCTGCCAAGAGCTCTTTTTACTGTGTGCACCCAACCAGAGCGACGGGAGGAGCACATTTCAGAAAACGTGCTCAGCTCGTCGAGAGAATGCGATTTAAGCAATAAAATAAAAAATGCACCTAAAACCTAAACCAAACGTTGCAGGTGCTTATTTCTTCATGCGCAGTGGTCAACGCGGCACTCTCTAGCTGCCAAGAGCACTTTTTACTGTGCGCACCCAACCAGAGTGACGGGATGAGCACATTTCAGAAAACGTGCTCAGCTCGTCGAGAAAATGCGATTTAAGCAATAAAATTAAAAATGCACCTAAAACCTAAACCAAACGTTGCAGGTGCTTATTTCTTCGTGCGTAGTGCTCAACGCGGCACTCCCTAGCTGCCAGGAGCACTTTTTACTGTGCGCACCCAACCAGAGTGACGGGAGGAGCACATTTCAGAAAACGTGCTCAGCTCGTCGAGAGAATGCGAATTAAGCAATAAAATTAAAAATGCACCTAAAACCTAAACCAAACGTTGCAGGTGCTAATTTCTTCATTCGCAGTGGTCAACGCGGCACTCCCGAGCTGCCAAGAGCACTTTTTACTGTGTGCACCCAACCAGAGCGACGGCAGGAGCACATTTCAGAAAACGTGCTCAGCTCGTCGAGAGAATGCGATTTAAGCAATAAAATTAAAAATGCACCTAAAACCTAAACCAAACGTTGCAGGTGCTTATTTCTTCGTGCGCAATGGTCAACGCGGAACTCCCTAGCTACCAGGAGCTCTTTTTACTGTGCGCACCCAACCAGAGCGACGGGAGGAGCACATTTCAGAAAACGTGCTCAGCTCGTCGAGAAAATGCGATTTAAGCAATAAAATTAAAAATGCAGCTAAAACCTAAACCAAACGTTGCAGGTGCTTATTTCTTCGTGCGTAGTGCTCAACGCGGCACTCCCTAGCTGTCAGGAGCACTTTTTACTATGCGCACCCAACCAGAGTGACGGGAGGAGCACATTTCAGAAAACGTGCTCAGCTCGTCGAGAAAATGCGATTTAAGCAATAAAATTAAAAATGCACCTAAAACCTTGCAGGTGCTTATTTCTTCATGCGCAGTGGTCAACGCGGCACTCTCTAGCTGCCAAGAGCACTTTTTACTGTGCGCACCCAACCAGAGTGACGGGAGGAGCACATTTCAGAAAACGTGCTCAGCTCGTCGAGAAAATGCGATTTAAGCAATAAGATTGAAAATGCACCTAAAACCTAAACCAAACGTTGCAGGTGCTTATTTCTTCGTGCGCAGTACTCAACGCGGCACTCCCTAGCTGCCAGGAGCACTTTTTACTGTGCGCACCCAACCAGAGTGACGGGAGGAGCACATTTCAGAAAACGTGCTCAACTCGTCGAGAAAATGCGATTTAAGCAATAAAATTAAAAATGCACCTAAAACCTAAACCAAAGGTTGCAGGTGCTTATTTCTTCATGCGCAGTGGTCAACGCGGCACTCTCTAGCTGCCAGGAGCACTTTTTACTACGCGCACCCAACCAGAGCGACGGGAGGAGCACATTTCAGAAAACGTGCTCAGCTCGTCGAGAGAATGCGATTTAAGCAATAAAATAAAAAATGCACCTAAAACCTAAACCAAACGTTGCAGGTGCTTATTTCTTCGTGCGCAGTGGTCAACGCGGCACTCCCTAGCTGCCAGGAGCTCTTTTTACTGTGTGCACCCAACCAGAGCGACTGGAGGAGCACATTTCAGAAAACGTGCTCAGCTCGTCGAGAGAATGCGATTTAAGCAATAAAATAAAAAATGCACCTAAAACCTAAACCAAACGTTGCAGGTGCTTATTTCTTCGTGCGCAGTGGTCAACGCGGAACTCCCTAGCTGCCAGGAGCTCTTTTTACTGTGCGCACCCAACCAGAGCGACGGGAGGAGCCCATTTCAGAAAACGTGCTCAGCTCGTCGAGAGAATGCGATTTAAGCAATAAAATTAAAAATGCACCTAAAACCTAAACCAAACGTTGCAGGTGCTTATTTCTTCGTGCGCAGTGGTCAACGCGGAACTCCCTAGCTGCCAGGAGCTCTTTTTACTGTGCGCACCCAACCAGAGCGACGGGAGGAGCACATTTCAGAAAACGTGCTCAGCTCGTCGAGAAACTGCGATTTAAGCAATAAAATTAAAAATGCACCTAAAACCTAAACCAAACGTTGCAGGTGGTTATTTCTTCATGCGCAGTGGTCAACGCGGCACTCTCTAGCTGCCAGGAGCACTTTTTACTACGCGCACCCAACCAGAGCGACGGGAGGAGCACATTTCAGAAAACGTGCTCAGCTCGTCGAGAGAATGCAATTTAAGCAATAAAATAAAAAATGCACTTAAAACCTAAACCAAACGTTGCAGGTGCTTATTTCTTCGTGCGCAGTGGTCAACGCGGCACTCCCTAGCTGCCAGGAGCTCTTTTTACTGTGCGCACCCAACCAGAGCGACGGGAGGAGCCCATTTCAGAAAACGTGCTCAGCTCGTCGAGAGAATGCGATTTAAGCAATAAAATTAAAAATGCACCTAAAACCTAAACCAAACGTTGCAGGTGCTTATTTCTTCGTGCGAAGTGGTCAACGCGGAACTCCCTAGCTGCCAGGAGCTCTTTTTACTGTGCGCACCCAACCAGAGCGACGGGAGGAGCACATTTCAGAAAACGTGCTCAGCTCGTCGAGAAACTGCGATTTAAGCAATAAAATTAAAAATGCACCTAAAACCTAAACCAAACGTTGCAGGTGGTTATTTCTTCATGCGCAGTGGTCAACGCGGCACTCCCTAGCTGCCAGGAGCACTTTTTACTACGCGCACCCAACCAGAGCGACGGGAGGAGCACATTTCAGAAAACGTGCTCAGCTCGTCGAGAGAATGCGATTTAAGCAATAAAATAAAAAATGCACCTAAAACCTAAACCAAACGTTGCAGGTGCTTATTTCTTCGTGCGCAGTGGTCATCGCGGCACTCCCTAGCTGCCAGGAGCTCTTTTTACTGTGCACACCGAACCAGAGCGACGGGAGGAGCACATTTCAGAAAACGTGCTCAGCTCGTCGAGAGAATGCGATTTAAGCAATAAAATAAAAAATGCACCTAAAACCTAAACCAAACGTTGCAGGTGCTTATTTCTTCGTGCGCAGTGGTCAACGCGGAACTCCCTAGCTGCCAGGAGCTCTTTTTACTGTGCGCACCCAACCAGAGCGACGGGAGGAGCCCATTTCAGAAAACGTGCTCAGCTCGTCGAGAGAATGCGATTTAAGCAATAAAATTAAAAATGCACCTAAAACCTAAACCAAACGTTGCAGGTGCTTATTTCTTCGTGCGCAGTGGTCAACGCGGAACTCCCTAGCTGCCAGGAGCTCTTTTTACTGTGCGCACCCAACCAGAGCGACGGGAGGAGCACATTTCAGAAAACGTGCTCAGCTCGTCGAGAAACTGCGATTTAAGCAATAAAATTAAAAATGCACCTAAAACCTAAACCAAACGTTGCAGGTGGTTATTTCTTCATGCGCAGTGGTCAACGCGGCACTCTCTAGCTGCCAGGAGCACTTTTTACTACGCGCACCCAACCAGAGCGACGGGAGGAGCACATTTCAGAAAACGTGCTCAGCTCGTCGAGAGAATGCAATTTAAGCAATAAAATAAAAAATGCACTTAAAACCTAAACCAAACGTTGCAGGTGCTTATTTCTTCGTGCGCAGTGGTCAACGCGGCACTCCCTAGCTGCCAGGAGCTCTTTTTACTGTGCGCACCCAACCAGAGCGACGGGAGGAGCCCATTTCAGAAAACGTGCTCAGCTCGTCGAGAGAATGCGATTTAAGCAATAAAATTAAAAATGCACCTAAAACCTAAACCAAACGTTGCAGGTGCTTATTTCTTCGTGCGAAGTGGTCAACGCGGAACTCCCTAGCTGCCAGGAGCTCTTTTTACTGTGCGCACCCAACCAGAGCGACGGGAGGAGCACATTTCAGAAAACGTGCTCAGCTCGTCGAGAAACTGCGATTTAAGCAATAAAATTAAAAATGCACCTAAAACCTAAACCAAACGTTGCAGGTGGTTATTTCTTCATGCGCAGTGGTCAACGCGGCACTCCCTAGCTGCCAGGAGCACTTTTTACTACGCGCACCCAACCAGAGCGACGGGAGGAGCACATTTCAGAAAACGTGCTCAGCTCGTCGAGAGAATGCGATTTAAGCAATAAAATAAAAAATGCACCTAAAACCTAAACCAAACGTTGCAGGTGCTTATTTCTTCGTGCGCAGTGGTCATCGCGGCACTCCCTAGCTGCCAGGAGCTCTTTTTACTGTGCACACCGAACCAGAGCGACGGGAGGAGCATATTTCATAAAACGTGCTCAGCTCGTCGAGAAAATGCGATTTAAGCAATAAAATTAAAAATGCACCTAAAACCTAAACCAAACGTTGCAGGTGCCTATTTCTTCATGTGCAGTGGTCAACGCGGCACTCTCTAGCTGCCAGGAGCACTTTTTACTATGCGCGCACAACCAGAGCGACGGGAGGAGCACATTTCAGAAAACGTGCTCAGCTCGTCGAGAAAATGCGATTTAAGCAATAAAATTTAAAATGCACCTAAAACCTAAACCAAACGTTGCAGGTGCTTATTTCTTTGTGCGCAGTGGTCAACGCGGCACTCTTTAGCTGCCAAGAGCACTTTTTACTATGCGCACCCAACCAGAGTGACGGGAGGAGCACATTTCAGAAAACGTGCTCAGCTCGTCGAGAAAATGCGATTTAAGCAATAAAATTAAAAATGCACCTAAAACCTAAACCAAACGTTGCAGGTGGTTATTTCTTCATGCGCAGTGGTCAACGCGGCACTTTCTAGCTGGCAAGAGCAGTTTTTACTGTGCGCACCCAACCAGAGTGACGGGAGGAGCACATTTCAGAAAACGTGCTCAGCTCGTCGAGAAAATGCGATTTAAGCAATAAAATTAAAAATGCACCTAAAACTTAAACCAAACGTTGCAGGTGCTTATTTCTTCGTGCGCAGTGGTCAACTCGGAACTCCCTAGCTGCCAGGAGCTATTTTTACTGTGCGCACCCAACCAGAGCGACGGGAGGAGCACATTTCAGAAAACGTGCTCAGCTCGTCGAGAAAATGCGGTTTAAGCAATAAAATTAAAAATGCACCGAAAACCTAAACCAAACGTTGCAGGTGCTTATTTCTTCGTGCGCAGTTGTCAACGCGGCACTCCCTAGCTGCCAGGAGCACTTTTTACTGTGCGCACCCAACCAGAGTGACGGAAGGAGCACATTTCAGAAAACGTGCTCAGCTCGTCGAGAAAATGCAATTTAAGCAATAAGATTAAAAATGCACCTAAAACCTAAACCAAACGTTGCAGGTTCTTATTTCTTCATGCGCAGTGGTCAACGTGGCACTCTCTAGCTGCCAGGAGCACTTTTTACTGTGTGCACCCAACCAGAGTGACGGGAGGAGCACATTTCAGAAAACGTGCTCAGCTCGTCGAGAAAATGCGATTTAAGCAATAAAATTAAAAATGCACCTAAAACCTAAACCAAACGTTGCAGGTGCTTATTTCTTCATGCGCAGTGGTCAACGCGGCACTCTCTAGCTGCCAAGAGCACTTTTTACTGTGCGCACCCAACCAGAGTGACGGGAGGAGCACATTTCAGAAAACGTGCTCAGCTCGTCGAGAAAATGCGATTTAAGCAATAAGATTAAAAATGCACCTAAAACCTAAACCAAACGTTGCAGGTGCTTATTTCTTCATGCGCAGTGGTCAACGCGGCACTCTCTAGCTGCCAGGAGCACTTTTTACTACGCGCACCCAACCAGAGCGACGGGAGGAGCACATTTCAGAAAACGTGCTCAGCTCGTCGAGAGAATGCGATTTAAACAATAAAATAAAAAATGCACCTAAAACCTAAACCAAACGTTGCAGGTGCTTATTTCTTCATGCGCAGTGGTCAACGCGGCACTCTCTAGCTGCCAGGAGCACTTTTTACTACGCGCACCCAACCAGAGCGACGGGAGGAGCACATTTCAGAAAACGTGCTCAGCTCGTCGAGAGAATGCGATTTAAGAAATAAAATAAAAAATGGACCTAAAACCTAAACCAAACGTTGCAGGTGCTTATTTCTTCGTGCGCAGTGGTCAACGCGGCACTCCCTAGCTGCCAAGAGCTCTTTTTACTGTGTGCACCCAACCAGAGCGACGGGAGGAGCACATTTCAGAAAACGTGCTCAGCTCGTCGAGAGAATGCGATTTAAGCAATAAAATAAAAAATGCACCTAAAACCTAAACCAAACGTTGCAGGTGCTTATTTCTTCATGCGCAGTGGTCAACGCGGCACTCTCTAGCTGCCAAGAGCACTTTTTACTGTGCGCACCCAACCAGAGTGACGGGATGAGCACATTTCAGAAAACGTGCTCAGCTCGTCGAGAAAATGCGATTTAAGCAATAAAATTAAAAATGCACCTAAAACCTAAACCAAACGTTGCAGGTGCTTATTTCTTCGTGCGTAGTGCTCAACGCGGCACTCCCTAGCTGCCAGGAGCACTTTTTACTGTGCGCACCCAACCAGAGTGACGGGAGGAGCACATTTCAGAAAACGTGCTCAGCTCGTCGAGAGAATGCTATTTAAGCAATAAAATTAAAAATGCACCTAAAACCTAAACCAAACGTTGCAGGTGCTAATTTCTTCATTCGCAGTGGTCAACGCGGCACTCCCGAGCTGCCAAGAGCACTTTTTACTGTGTGCACCCAACCAGAGCGACGGCAGGAGCACATTTCAGAAAACGTGCTCAGCTCGTCGAGAGAATGCGATTTAAGCAATAAAATTAAAAATGCACCTAAAACCTAAACCAAACGTTGCAGGTGCTTATTTCTTCGTGCGCAATGGTCAACGCGGAACTCCCTAGCTACCAGGAGCTCTTTTTATTGTGCGCACCCAACCAGAGCGACGGGAGGAGCACATTTCAGAAAACGTGCTCAGCTCGTCGAGAAAATGCGATTTAAGCAATAAAATTAAAAATGCAGCTAAAACCTAAACCAAACGTTGCAGGTGCTTATTTCTTCGTGCGTAGTGCTCAACGCGGCACTCCCTAGCTGTCAGGAGCACTTTTTACTATGCGCACCCAACCAGAGTGACGGGAGGAGCACATTTCAGAAAACGTGCTCAGCTCGTCGAGAAAATGCGATTTAAGCAATAAAATTAAAAATGCACCTAAAACCTTGCAGGTGCTTATTTCTTCATGCGCAGTGGTCAACGCGGCACTCTCTAGCTGCCAAGAGCACTTTTTACTGTGCGCACCCAACCAGAGTGACGGGAGGAGCACATTTCAGAAAACGTGCTCAGCTCGTCGAGAAAATGCGATTTAAGCAATAAGATTGAAAATGCACCTAAAACCTAAACCAAACGTTGCAGGTGCTTATTTCTTCGTGCGCAGTACTCAACGCGGCACTCCCTAGCTGCCAGGAGCACTTTTTACTGTGCGCACCCAACCAGAGTGACGGGAGGAGCACATTTCAGAAAACGTGCTCAACTCGTCGAGAAAATGCGATTTAAGCAATAAAATTAAAAATGCACCTAAAACCTAAACCAAAGGTTGCAGGTGCTTATTTCTTCATGCGCAGTGGTCAACGCGGCACTCTCTAGCTGCCAGGAGCACTTTTTACTACGCGCACCCAACCAGAGCGACGGGAGGAGCACATTTCAGAAAACGTGCTCAGCTCGTCGAGAGAATGCGATTTAAGCAATAAAATAAAAAATGCACCTAAAACCTAAACCAAACGTTGCAGGTGCTTATTTCTTCGTGCGCAGTGGTCAACGCGGCACTCCCTAGCTGCCAGGAGCTCTTTTTACTGTGTGCACCCAACCAGAGCGACTGGAGGAGCACATTTCAGAAAACGTGCTCAGCTCGTCGAGAGAATGCGATTTAAGCAATAAAATAAAAAATGCACCTAAAACCTAAACCAAACGTTGCAGGTGCTTATTTCTTCGTGCGCAGTGGTCAACGCGGAACTCCCTAGCTGCCAGGAGCTCTTTTTACTGTGCGCACCCAACCAGAGCGACGGGAGGAGCCCATTTCAGAAAACGTGCTCAGCTCGTCGAGAGAATGCGATTTAAGCAATAAAATTAAAAATGCACCTAAAACCTAAACCAAACGTTGCAGGTGCTTATTTCTTCGTGCGCAGTGGTCAACGCGGAACTCCCTAGCTGCCAGGAGCTCTTTTTACTGTGCGCACCCAACCAGAGCGACGGGAGGAGCACATTTCAGAAAACGTGCTCAGCTCGTCGAGAAACTGCGATTTAAGCAATAAAATTAAAAATGCACCTAAAACCTAAACCAAACGTTGCAGGTGGTTATTTCTTCATGCGCAGTGGTCAACGCGGCACTCTCTAGCTGCCAGGAGCACTTTTTACTACGCGCACCCAACCAGAGCGACGGGAGGAGCACATTTCAGAAAACGTGCTCAGCTCGTCGAGAGAATGCAATTTAAGCAATAAAATAAAAAATGCACTTAAAACCTAAACCAAACGTTGCAGGTGCTTATTTCTTCGTGCGCAGTGGTCAACGCGGCACTCCCTAGCTGCCAGGAGCTCTTTTTACTGTGCGCACCCAACCAGAGCGACGGGAGGAGCCCATTTCAGAAAACGTGCTCAGCTCGTCGAGAGAATGCGATTTAAGCAATAAAATTAAAAATGCACCTAAAACCTAAACCAAACGTTGCAGGTGCTTATTTCTTCGTGCGAAGTGGTCAACGCGGAACTCCCTAGCTGCCAGGAGCTCTTTTTACTGTGCGCACCCAACCAGAGCGACGGGAGGAGCACATTTCAGAAAACGTGCTCAGCTCGTCGAGAAACTGCGATTTAAGCAATAAAATTAAAAATGCACCTAAAACCTAAACCAAACGTTGCAGGTGGTTATTTCTTCATGCGCAGTGGTCAACGCGGCACTCCCTAGCTGCCAGGAGCACTTTTTACTACGCGCACCCAACCAGAGCGACGGGAGGAGCACATTTCAGAAAACGTGCTCAGCTCGTCGAGAGAATGCGATTTAAGCAATAAAATAAAAAATGCACCTAAAACCTAAACCAAACGTTGCAGGTGCTTATTTCTTCGTGCGCAGTGGTCATCGCGGCACTCCCTAGCTGCCAGGAGCTCTTTTTACTGTGCACACCGAACCAGAGCGACGGGAGGAGCACATTTCAGAAAACGTGCTCAGCTCGTCGAGAGAATGCGATTTAAGCAATAAAATAAAAAATGCACCTAAAACCTAAACCAAACGTTGCAGGTGCTTATTTCTTCGTGCGCAGTGGTCAACGCGGAACTCCCTAGCTGCCAGGAGCTCTTTTTACTGTGCGCACCCAACCAGAGCGACGGGAGGAGCCCATTTCAGAAAACGTGCTCAGCTCGTCGAGAGAATGCGATTTAAGCAATAAAATTAAAAATGCACCTAAAACCTAAACCAAACGTTGCAGGTGCTTATTTCTTCGTGCGCAGTGGTCAACGCGGAACTCCCTCGCTGCCAGGAGCTCTTTTTACTGTGCGCACCCAACCAGAGCGACGGGAGGAGCACATTTCAGAAAACGTGCTCAGCTCGTCGAGAAACTGCGATTTAAGCAATAAAATTAAAAATGCACCTAAAACCTAAACCAAACGTTGCAGGTGGTTATTTCTTCATGCGCAGTGGTCAACGCGGCACTCTCTAGCTGCCAGGAGCACTTTTTACTACGCGCACCCAACCAGAGCGACGGGAGGAGCACATTTCAGAAAACGTGCTCAGCTCGTCGAGAGAATGCAATTTAAGCAATAAAATAAAAAATGCACTTAAAACCTAAACCAAACGTTGCAGGTGCTTATTTCTTCGTGCGCAGTGGTCAACGCGGCACTCCCTAGCTGCCAGGAGCTCTTTTTACTGTGCGCACCCAACCAGAGCGACGGGAGGAGCCCATTTCAGAAAACGTGCTCAGCTCGTCGAGAGAATGCGATTTAAGCAATAAAATTAAAAATGCACCTAAAACCTAAACCAAACGTTGCAGGTGCTTATTTCTTCGTGCGAAGTGGTCAACGCGGAACTCCCTAGCTGCCAGGAGCTCTTTTTACTGTGCGCACCCAACCAGAGCGACGGGAGGAGCACATTTAAGAAAACGTGCTCAGCTCGTCGAGAAACTGCGATTTAAGCAATAAAATTAAAAATGCACCTAAAACCTAAACCAAACGTTGCAGGTGGTTATTTCTTCATGCGCAGTGGTCAACGCGGCACTCCCTAGCTGCCAGGAGCACTTTTTACTACGCGCACCCAACCAGAGCGACGGGAGGAGCACATTTCAGAAAACGTGCTCAGCTCGTCGAGAGAATGCGATTTAAGCAATAAAATAAAAAATGCACCTAAAACCTAAACCAAACGTTGCAGGTGCTTATTTCTTCGTGCGCAGTGGTCATCGCGGCACTCCCTAGCTGCCAGGAGCTCTTTTTACTGTGCACACCGAACCAGAGCGACGGGAGGAGCATATTTCATAAAACGTGCTCAGCTCGTCGAGAAAATGCGATTTAAGCAATAAAATTAAAAATGCACCTAAAACCTAAACCAAACGTTGCAGGTGCCTATTTCTTCATGTGCAGTGGTCAACGCGGCACTCTCTAGCTGCCAGGAGCACTTTTTACTATGCGCGCACAACCAGAGCGACGGGAGGAGCACATTTCAGAAAACGTGCTCAGCTCGTCGAGAAAATGCGATTTAAGCAATAAAATTTAAAATGCACCTAAAACCTAAACCAAACGTTGCAGGTGCTTATTTCTTTGTGCGCAGTGGTCAACGCGGCACTCTTTAGCTGCCAAGAGCACTTTTTACTATGCGCACCCAACCAGAGTGACGGGAGGAGCACATTTCAGAAAACGTGCTCAGCTCGTCGAGAAAATGCGATTTAAGCAATAAAATTAAAAATGCACCTAAAACCTAAACCAAACGTTGCAGGTGGTTATTTCTTCATGCGCAGTGGTCAACGCGGCACTTTCTAGCTGGCAAGAGCAGTTTTTACTGTGCGCACCCAACCAGAGTGACGGGAGGAGCACATTTCAGAAAACGTGCTCAGCTCGTCGAGAAAATGCGATTTAAGCAATAAAATTAAAAATGCACCTAAAACTTAAACCAAACGTTGCAGGTGCTTATTTCTTCGTGCGCAGTGGTCAACTCGGAACTCCCTAGCTGCCAGGAGCTATTTTTACTGTGCGCACCCAACCAGAGCGACGGGAGGAGCACATTTCAGAAAACGTGCTCAGCTCGTCGAGAAAATGCGATTTAAGCAATAAAATTAAAAATGCACCGAAAACCTAAACCAAACGTTGCAGGTGCTTATTTCTTCGTGCGCAGTGCTCAACGCGGCACTCCCTAGCTGCCAGGAGCACTTTTTACTGTGCGCACCCAACCAGAGTGACGGGAGGAGCGCATTTCAGAAAACGTGCTCAGCTCGTCGAGAAAATGCGATTTAAGCAATAAAATTAAAAATGCTCCTAAAACCTAAACCAAACGTTGCAGGTGCTTATTTCTTCATGCGCAGTGGTCAACGCGGCACTCTCTAGCTGCCATGATCACTTTTTACTACGCGCACCCAACCAGAGCGACGGGAGGAGCACATTTCAGAAAACGTGCTCAGCTCGTCGAGAGAATGCGATTTAAGCAATAAAATAAAAAATGCACCTAAAACCTAAACCAAACGTTGCAGGTGCTTATTTCTTCGTGCGCAGTGGTCAACGCGGCACTCCCTAGCTGCCAGGAGCTCTTTTTACTGTGCGCACCCAACCAGAGCGACGGGAGGAGCACATTTCAGAAAACGTGCTCAGCTTGTCGAGAAAATGCGATTTAAGCAATAAAATTAAAAATGCAGCTAAAACCTAAACCAAACGTTGCAGGTGCTTATTTCTTCATGCGCAGTGGTCAACGCGGCACTCTCTAACTGCCAGGAGCACTTTTTACTCTGCGCGCCCAACCAGAGCGACGGGAGGAGCACATTTCAGAAAACGTGCTCAGCTCGTCGAGAAAATGCGATTAAAGCAATAAAATTAAAAATGCACCTAAAACCTAAACCAAACGTTGCAGGTGCTTGTTTTTTCATGCGCAGTGGTCAACGCGGCACTCCCGAGCTGCCAAGAGCACTTTTTACTGTGCGCACCCAACCAGAGCGACGGGAGGAGCACATTTCAGAAAACGTGCTCAGCTCGTCGAGAGAATGCGATTTAAGCAATAAAATTAAAAATGCACCTAAAACCTAAACCAAACGTTGCAGGTGCTTATTTCTTCGTGCGCAGTGGTCAACGCGGAACTCCCTAGCTGCCAGGAGCTCTTTTTACTGTGCGCACCCAACCAGAGCGACGGGAGGAGCACATTTCAGAAAACGTGCTCAGCTCGTCGAGAAAATGCGATTTAAGCAATAAAATTAAAAATGCACCTAAAACCTAAACCAAACGTTGCAGGTGCTTATTTCTTCATGCGCAGTGGTCAACGCGGCACTCTCTAGCTGCCAGGAGCACTTTTTACTACGCGCACTCAACCAGAGCGACGGGAGGAGCACATTTCAGAAAACGTGCTCAGCTCGTCGAGAGAATGCGATTTAAGCAATAAAATAAAAAATGCACCTAAAACCTAAACCAAACGTTGCAGGTGCTTATTTCTTCGTGCGCAGTGGTCAACGCGGCACTCCCTAGCTGCCAGGAGCTCTTTTTACTGTGTGCACCCAACCAGAGCGACGGGAGGAGCACATTTCAGAAAACGTGCTCAGCTCGTCGAGAGAATGCGATTCAAGCAATAAAATAAAAAATGCACCTAAAACCTAAACCAAACGTTGCAGGTGCTTATTTCTTCGTGCGCAGTGGTCAACGCGGAACTCCCTAGCTGCCAGGAGCTCTTTTTACTGTGCGCACCCAACCAGAGCGACGGGAGGAGCCCATTTCAGAAAACGTGCTCAGCTCGTAGAGAAAATGCGATTTAAGCAATAAAATTAAAAATGCACCTAAAACCTAAACCAAACGTTGCAGGTGCTTATTTCTTCGTGCGCAGTGCTCAACGCGACACTCCCTAGCTGCCAGGAGCACTTTTTACTGTGCGCACCCAACCAGAGTGACGGGAGGAGCACATTTCAGAAAACGTGCTCAGCTCGTCGAGAAAATGCGATTTAAGCAATAAAATTAAAAATGCACCTAAAACCTAAACCAAGCGTTGCAGGTGCTTATTTCTTCATGCGGAGTGGTCAACGCGGCACTCTCTAGCTGCCAAGAGCACTTTTTACTGTGCGCACCCAACCAGAGTGACGGGAGGAGCACATTTCAGAAAACGTGCTCAGCTCGTCGAGAAAATGCGATTTAAGCAATAAGATTAAAAATGCACCTAAAACCTAAACCAAACGTTGCAGGTGCTTATTTCTTCATGCGCAGTGGTCAACGCGGCACTCTCTAGCTGCCAGGAGCACTTTTTACTACGCGCACCCAACCAGAGCGACGGGAGGAGCATATTTCAGAAAACGTGCTCAGCTCGTCGAGAGAATGCGATTTAAGCAATAAAATAAAAAATGCACCTAAAACCTAAACCAAACGTTGCAGGTGCTTATTTCTTCGTGCGCAGTGGTCAACGCGGCACTCCCTAGCTGCCAGGAGCTCTTTTTACTGTGCGTACCCAACCAGAGCGACGGGAGGAGCACATTTCAGAAAACGTGCTCAGCTCGTCGAGAAAATGCGATTTAAGCAATAAAATTAAAAATGCAGCTAAAACCTAAACCAAACGTTGCAGGTGCTTATTTATTCGTGCGCAGTGCTCAACGCGGCACTCCCTAGCTGCCAGGAGCACTTTTTACTGTGCGCACCAAACCAGAGTGACGGGAGGAGCACATTTCAGAAAACGTGCTCAGCTCGTCGAGAAAATGCGATTTAAGCAATAAAATTAAAAATGCACCCAAAACCTAAACCAAACGTTGCAGGTGGTTATTTCTTCAAGCGCAGTGGTCAACGCGGCACTCTCTAGCTGCCAGGAGCACTTTTTACTATGCGCGCCCAACCAGAGCGACGGGAGGAGCACGTTTCAGAAAACGTGCTCAGCTCGTCGAGAAAATGCGATTTAAGCAATAAAATTAAAAATGCACCTAAAACCTAACCCAAACGTTGCAGGTGCTTATTTCTTCATGTGCAGTGGTCAACGCGGCACTCCCTAGCTGCCAGGAGCACTTTTTACTGTGCGCACCCAACCAGAGTGACGGGAGGAGCACATTTCAGAAAACGTGCTCAGCTCGTCGAGAAAATGCGATTTAAGCAATAAAATTAAAAATGCACCTAAAACCTAAACCAAACGTTGCAGGTGCTTATTTCTTCATGCGCAGTGGTCAACGCGGCACTCTCTAGCTGCCAAGAGCACTTTTTACTGTGCGCACCCAACCAGAGTGACGGGATGAGCACATTTCAGAAAACGTGCTCAGCTCGTCGAGAAAATGCGATTTAAGCAATAAAATTAAAAATGCAGCTAAAACCTAAACCAAACGTTGCAGGTGCTTAATTCTTCGTGCGTAGTGCTCAACGCGGCACTCCCTAGCTGCCAGGAGCACTTTTTACTGTGCGCACCCAACCAGAGTGACGGGAGGAGCACATTTCAGAAAACGTGCTCAGCTCGTCGAGAGAATGCGATTTAAGCAATAAAATTAAAAATGCACCTAAAACCTAAACCAAACGTTGCAGGTGCTTATTTCTTCATGCGCAGTGGTCAACGCGGCACTCCCGAGCTGCCAAGAGCACTTTTTACTGTGCGCACCCAACCAGAGCGACGGGAGGAGCACATTTCAGAAAACGTGCTCAGCTCGTCGAGAGAATGCGATTTAAGCAATAAAATTAAAAATGCACCTAAAACCTAAACCAAACGTTGCAGGTGCTTATTTCTTCGTGCGCAGTGGTCAACGCGGAACTCCCTAGCTGCCAGGAGCTCTTTTTACTGTGCGCACCCAACCAGAGCGACGGGAGGAGCACATTTCAGAAAACGTGCTCAGCTCGTCGAGAAAATGCGATTTAAGCAATAAAATTAAAAATGCAGCTAAAACCTAAACCAAACGTTGCAGGTGCTTATTTCTTCGTGCGTAGTGCTCAACGCAGCACTCCCTAGCTGCCAGGAGCACTTTTTACTGTGCGCACCCAACCAGAGTGACGGGAGGAGCACATTTCAGAAAACGTGCTCAGCTCGTCGAGAAAATGCGATTTAAGCAATAAAATTAAAAATGCACCTAAAACCTAAACCAAGCGTTGCAGGTGCTTATTTCTTCATGCGGAGTGGTCAACGCGGCACTCTCTAGCTGCAAAGAGCACTTTTTACTGTGCGCACCCAACCAGAGTGACGGGAGGAGCACATTTCAGAAAACGTGCTCAGCTCGTCGAGAAAATGCGATTTAAGCAATAAGATTAAAAATGCACCTAAAACCTAAACCAAACGTTGCAGGTGCTTATTTCTTCATGCGCAGTGGTCAACGCGGCACTCTCTAGCTGCCAGGAGCACTTTTTACTACGCGCACCCAACCAGAGCGACGGGAGGAGCATATTTCAGAAAACGTGCTCAGCTCGTCGAGAGAATGCGATTTAAGCAATAAAATAAAAAATGCACCTAAAACCTAAACCAAACGTTGCAGGTGCTTATTTCTTCGTGCGCAGTGGTCAACGCGGCACTCCCTAGCTGCCAGGAGCTCTTTTTACTGTGCGCACCCAACCAGAGCGACGGGAGGAGCACATTTCAGAAAACGTGCTCAGCTCGTCGAGAAAATGCGATTTAAGCAATAAAATTAAAAATGCAGCTAAAACCTAAACCAAACGTTGCAGGTGCTTATTTCTTCGTGCGCAGTGCTCAACGCGGCACTCCCTAGCTGCCAGGAGCACTTTTTACTGTGCGCACCCAACCAGAGTGACGGGAGGAGCACATTTCAGAAAACGTGCTCAGCTCGTCGAGAAAATGCGATTTAAGCAATAAAATTAAAAATGCACCCAAAATCTAAACCAAACGTTGCAGGTGGTTATTTCTTCAAGCGCAGTGGTCAACGCGGCACTCTCTAGCTGCCAGGAGCACTTTTTACTATGCGCGCCCAACCAGAGCGACGGGAGGAGCACGTTTCAGAAAACGTGCTCAGCTCGTCGAGAAAATGCGATTTAAGCAATAAAATTAAAAATGCACCTAAAACCTAACCCAAACGTTGCAGGTGCTTATTTCTTCATGTGCAGTGGTCAACGCGGCACTCCCTAGCTGCCAGGAGCACTTTTTACTGTGCGCACCCAACCAGAGTGACGGAAGGAGCACATTTCAGAAAACGTGCTCAGCTCGTCGAGAAAATGCAATTTAAGCAATAAGATTAAAAATGCACCTAAAACCTAAACCAAACGTTGCAGGTTCTTATTTCTTCATGCGCAGTGGTCAACGTGGCACTCTCTAGCTGCCAGGAGCACTTTTTACTGTGTGCACCCAACCAGAGTGACGGGAGGAGCACATTTCAGAAAACGTGCTCAGCTCGTCGAGAAAATGCGATTTAAGCAATAAAATTAAAAATGCACCTAAAACCTAAACCAAACGTTGCAGGTGCTTATTTCTTCATGCGCAGTGGTCAACGCGGCACTCTCTAGCTGCCAAGAGCACTTTTTACTGTGCGCACCCAACCAGAGTGACGGGAGGAGCACATTTCAGAAAACGTGCTCAGCTCGTCGAGAAAATGCGATTTAAGCAATAAGATTAAAAATGCACCTAAAACCTAAACCAAACGTTGCAGGTGCTTATTTCTTCGTGCGCAGTGGTCAACGCGGAACTCCCTAGCTGCCAGGAGCTCTTTTTACTGTGCGCACCCAACCAGAGCGACGGGAGGAGCCCATTTCAGAAAACGTGCTCAGCTCGTAGAGAAAATGCGATTTAAGCAATAAAATTAAAAATGCACCTAAAACCTAAACCAAACGTTGCAGGTGCTTATTTCTTCGTGCGCAGTGCTCAACGCGACACTCCCTAGCTGCCAGGAGCACTTTTTACTGTGCGCACCCAACCAGAGTGACGGGAGGAGCACATTTCAGAAAACGTGCTCAGCTCGTCGAGAAAATGCGATTTAAGCAATAAAATTAAAAATGCACCTAAAACCTAAACCAAGCGTTGCAGGTGCTTATTTCTTCATGCGGAGTGGTCAACGCGGCACTCTCTAGCTGCCAAGAGCACTTTTTACTGTGCGCACCCAACCAGAGTGACGGGAGGAGCACATTTCAGAAAACGTGCTCAGCTCGTCGAGAAAATGCGATTTAAGCAATAAGATTAAAAATGCACCTAAAACCTAAACCAAACGTTGCAGGTGCTTATTTCTTCATGCGCAGTGGTCAACGCGGCACTCTCTAGCTGCCAGGAGCACTTTTTACTACGCGCACCCAACCAGAGCGACGGGAGGAGCATATTTCAGAAAACGTGCTCAGCTCGTCGAGAGAATGCGATTTAAGCAATAAAATAAAAAATGCACCTAAAACCTAAACCAAACGTTGCAGGTGCTTATTTCTTCGTGCGCAGTGGTCAACGCGGCACTCCCTAGCTGCCAGGAGCTCTTTTTACTGTGCGCACCCAACCAGAGCGACGGGAGGAGCACATTTCAGAAAACGTGCTCAGCTCGTCGAGAAAATGCGATTTAAGCAATAAAATTAAAAATGCAGCTAAAACCTAAACCAAACGTTGCAGGTGCTTATTTATTCGTGCGCAGTGCTCAACGCGGCACTCCCTAGCTGCCAGGAGCACTTTTTACTGTGCGCACCAAACCAGAGTGACGGGAGGAGCACATTTCAGAAAACGTGCTCAGCTCGTCGAGAAAATGCGATTTAAGCAATAAAATTAAAAATGCACCCAAAACCTAAACCAAACGTTGCAGGTGGTTATTTCTTCAAGCGCAGTGGTCAACGCGGCACTCTCTAGCTGCCAGGAGCACTTTTTACTATGCGCGCCCAACCAGAGCGACGGGAGGAGCACGTTTCAGAAAACGTGCTCAGCTCGTCGAGAAAATGCGATTTAAGCAATAAAATTAAAAATGCACCTAAAACCTAACCCAAACGTTGCAGGTGCTTATTTCTTCATGTGCAGTGGTCAACGCGGCACTCCCTAGCTGCCAGGAGCACTTTTTACTGTGCGCACCCAACCAGAGTGACGGGAGGAGCACATTTCAGAAAACGTGCTCAGCTCGTCGAGAAAATGCGATTTAAGCAATAAAATTAAAAATGCACCTAAAACCTAAACCAAACGTTGCAGGTGCTTATTTCTTCATGCGCAGTGGTCAACGCGGCACTCTCTAGCTGCCAAGAGCACTTTTTACTGTGCGCACCCAACCAGAGTGACGGGATGAGCACATTTCAGAAAACGTGCTCAGCTCGTCGAGAAAATGCGATTTAAGCAATAAAATTAAAAATGCAGCTAAAACCTAAACCAAACGTTGCAGGTGCTTAATTCTTCGTGCGTAGTGCTCAACGCGGCACTCCCTAGCTGCCAGGAGCACTTTTTACTGTGCGCACCCAACCAGAGTGACGGGAGGAGCACATTTCAGAAAACGTGCTCAGCTCGTCGAGAGAATGCGATTTAAGCAATAAAATAAAAAATGCACCTAAAACCTAAACCAAACGTTGCAGGTGCTTATTTCTTCATGCGCAGTGGTCAACGCGGCACTCCCGAGCTGCCAAGAGCACTTTTTACTGTGCGCACCCAACCAGAGCGACGGGAGGAGCACATTTCAGAAAACGTGCTCAGCTCGTCGAGAGAATGCGATTTAAGCAATAAAATTAAAAATGCACCTAAAACCTAAACCAAACGTTGCAGGTGCTTATTTCTTCGTGCGCAGTGGTCAACGCGGAACTCCCTAGCTGCCAGGAGCTCTTTTTACTGTGCGCACCCAACCAGAGCGACGGGAGGAGCACATTTCAGAAAACGTGCTCAGCTCGTCGAGAAAATGCGATTTAAGCAATAAGATTAAAAATGCAGCTAAAACCTAAACCAAACGTTGCAGGTGCTTATTTCTTCATGCGGAGTGGTCAACGCGGCACTCTCTAGCTGCAAAGAGCACTTTTTACTCTGCGCACCCAACCAGAGTGACGGGAGGAGCACATTTCAGAAAACGTGCTCAGCTCGTCGAGAAAATGCGATTTAAGCAATAAGATTAAAAATGCACCTAAAACCTAAACCAAACGTTGCAGGTGCTTATTTCTTCATGCGCAGTGGTCAACGCGGCACTCTCTAGCTGCCAGGAGCACTTTTTACTACGCGCACCCAACCAGAGCGACGGGAGGAGCATATTTCAGAAAATGTGCTCAGCTCGTCGAGAGAATGCGATTTAAGCAATAAAATAAAAAATGCACCTAAAACCTAAACCAAACGTTGCAGGTGCTTATTTCTTCGTGCGCAGTGGTCAACGCGGCACTCCCTAGCTGCCAGGAGCTCTTTTTACTGTGCGCACCCAACCAGAGCGACGGGAGGAGCACATTTCAGAAAACGTGCTCAGCTCGTCGAGAAAATGCGATTTAAGCAATAAAATTAAAAATGCACCTAAAACCTAAACCAAACGTTGCAGGTGCTTATTTCTTCATGCGCAGTGGTCAACGCGGCACTCTCTAGCTGCCAAGAGCACTTTTTACTGTGCGCACCCAACCAGAGTGACGGGAGGAGCACATTTCAGAAAACGTGCTCAGCTCGTCGAGAAAATGCGATTTAAGCAATAAGATTAAAAATGCACCTAAAACCTAAACCAAACGTTGCAGGTGCTTATTTCTTCATGCGCAGTGGTCAACGCGGCACTCTCTAGCTGCCAGGAGCACTTTTTACTACGCGCACCCAACCAGAGCGACGGGAGGAGCACATTTCAGAAAACGTGCTCAGCTCGTCGAGAGAATGCGATTTAAACAATAAAATAAAAAATGCACCTAAAACCTAAACCAAACGTTGCAGGTGCTTATTTCTTCATGCGCAGTGGTCAACGCGGCACTCTCTAGCTGCCAGGAGCACTTTTTACTACGCGCACCCAACCAGAGCGACGGGAGGAGCACATTTCAGAAAACGTGCTCAGCTCGTCGAGAGAATGCGATTTAAGAAATAAAATAAAAAATGGACCTAAAACCTAAACCAAACGTTGCAGGTGCTTATTTCTTCGTGCGCAGTGGTCAACGCGGCACTCCCTAGCTGCCAGGAGCTCTTTTTACTGTGTGCACCCAACCAGAGCGACGGGAGGAGCACATTTCAGAAAACGTGCTCAGCTCGTCGAGAGAATGCGATTTAAGCAATAAAATAAAAATGCACCTAAAACCTAAACCAAACGTTGCAGGTGCTTATTTCTTCGTGCGCAGTGGTCAACGCGGAACTCCCTAGCTGCCAGGAGCTCTTTTTACTGTGCGCACCCAACCAGAGCGACGGGAGGAGCCCATTTCAGAAAAACTGCTCAGCTCGTCGAGAAAATGCGATTTAAGCAATAAAATTAAAAATGCACCTAAAACCTAAACCAAACGTTGCAGGTGCTTATTTCTTCGTGCGCAGTGCTCAACGCGGCACTCCCTAGCTGCCAGGAGCACTTTTTACTGTGCGCACCCAACCAGAGTGACGGGAGGAGCACATTTCAGAAAACGTGCTCAGCTCGTCGAGAAAATGCGATTTAAGCAATAAAATTAAAAATGCACCTAAAACCTAAACCAAACGTTGCAGGTGCTTATTTCTTCATGCGCAGTGGTCAACGCGGCACTCTCTAGCTGCCAAGAGCACTTTTTACTGTGCGCACCCAACCAGAGTGACGAGAGGAGCACATTTCAGAAAACGTGCTCAGCTCGTCGAGAAAATGCGATTTAAGCAATAAAATTAAAAATGCACCTAAAACCTAAACCAAACGTTGCAGGTGCTTATTTCTTCGTGCGCAGTACTCAACGCGGCACTCCCTAGCTGCCAGGAGCACTTTTTACTGTGCGCACCCAACCAGAGTGACGGGAGGAGCACATTTCAGAAAACGTGCTCAGCTCGTCGAGAAAATGCGATTTAAGCAATAAAATTAAAAATGCA
Source organism: Syngnathus floridae (assembly GCF_059516105.1). Lineage (NCBI taxonomy): Eukaryota > Metazoa > Chordata > Actinopteri > Syngnathiformes > Syngnathidae > Syngnathus > Syngnathus floridae. The sequence continues at coordinate 14,718,902 of NC_142420.1, forward strand.
CCTAAAACCTAAACCAAACGTTGCAGGTGCTTATTTCTTCGTGCGCAGTGCTCAACGCGGCACTCCCTAGCTGCCAGGAGCACTTTTTACTGTGCGCACCCAACCAGAGTGACGGGAGGAGCACATTTCAGAAAACGTGCTCAGCTCGTCGAGAAAATGCGATTTAAGCAATAAGATTAAAAATGCACCTAAAACCTAAACCAAACGTTGCAGGTGCTTATTTCTTCATGCGCAGTGGTCAACGCGGCACTCTCTAGCTGCCAGGAGCACTTTTTACTACGCGCACCCAACCAGAGCGACGGGAGGAGCACATTTCAGAACACGTGCTCAGCTCGTCGAGATTGCGATTTAAGCAATAAAATAAAAAATGCACCTAAAACCTAAACCAAACGTTGCAGGTGCTTATTTCTTCGTGCGCAGTGGTCAACGCGGCATTCCCTAGCTGCCAGGAGCACTTTTTACTGTGCGCACCCAACCAGAGTGACGGGAGGAGCACATTTCAGAAAACGTGCTCAGCTCGTCGAGAAAATGCGATTTAAGCAATAAAATTAAAAATGCACCTAAAACCTAAACCAAACGTTGCAGGTGCTTATTTCTTCATGCGCAGTGGTCAACGCGGCACTCCCGAGCTGCCAAGAGCACTTTTTACTGTGCGCACCCAACCAGAGCGACGGGAGGAGCACATTTCAGAAAACGTGCTCAGCTCGTCGAGAGAATGCGATTTAAGCAATAAAATTAAAAATGCACCTAAAACCTAAACCAAACGTTGCAGGTGCTTATTTCTTCGTGCGCAGTGGTCAACGCGGAACTCCCTAGCTGCCAGGAGCTCTTTTTACTGTGCGCACCCAACCAGAGCGACGGGAGGAGCACATTTCAGAAAACGTGCTCAGCTCGTCGAGAAAATGCGATTTAAGCAATAAAATTAAAAATGCAGCTAAAACCTAAACCAAACGTTGCAGGTGCTTATTTCTTCGTGCGTAGTGCTCAACGCGGCACTCCCTAGCTGCCAGGCGCACTTTTTACTGTGCGCACCCAACCAGAGTGACGGGAGGAGCACATTTCAGAAAACGTGCTCAGCTCGTCGAGAAAATGCGATTTAAGCAATAAAATTAAAAATGCACCTAAAACCGAAACCAAACGTTGCAGGTGCTTATTTCTTCGTGCGCAGTGGTCAACGCGGAACTCCCTAGCTGCCAGGAGCTCTTTTTACTGTGCGCACCCAACCAGAGCGACGGGAGGAGCACATTTCAGAAAACGTGCTCAGCTCGTCGAGAAAATGCGATTTAAGCAATAAAATTAAAAATGCAGCTAAAACCTTAACCAAACGTTGCAGGTGCTTATTTCTTCATGCGCAGTGCTCAACGCGGCACTCCCTAGCTGCCAGGAGCACTTTTTATTGTGCGCACCCAACCAGAGTGACGGGAGGAGCACATTTCAGAAAACGTGCTCAGCTCGTCGAGAAAATGGGATTTAAGCAATAAAATTAAAAATGCACCCAAAACCTAAACCAAACGTTGCAGGTGGTTATTTCTTCAAGCGCAGTGGTCAACGCGGCACTCTCTAGCTGCCAAGAGCACTTTTTACTATGCGCACCCAACCAGAGTGACGGGAGGAGCACATTTCAGAAAACGTGCTCAGCTCGTCGAGAAAATGCGATTTAAGCAATAAAATTAAAAATGCTCCTAAAACCTAAACCAAACGTTGTAGGTGCTTATTTCTTCATGCGCAGTGGTCAACGCGGCACTCTCTAGCTGCCAGGAGCACTTTTTACTACGCGCACCCAACCAGAGCGACGGGAGGAGCACATTTCAGAAAACGTGCTCAGCTCGTCGAGAGAATGCGATTTAAGCAATAAAATTAAAAATGCACCTAAAACCTAAACCAAACGTTGCAGGTGCTTATTTCTTCGTGCGCAGTGCTCAACGCGGCACTCCCTAGCTGCCAGGAGCACTTTTTACTGTGCGCACCCAACCAGAGTGACGGGAGGAGCACATTTCAGAAAACGTGCTCAGCTCGTCGAGAAAATGCGATTTAAGCAATAAAATTAAAAATGCACCTAAAACCTAAACCAAACGTTGCAGGTGCTTATTTCTTCATGCGCAGTGGTCAACGCGGCACTCTCTAGCTGCCAAGAGCACTTTTTACTGTGCGCACCCAACCAGAGTGACGGGAGGAGCACATTTCAGAAAACGTGCTCAGCTCGTCGAGAAAATGCGATTTAAGCAATAAGATTAAAAATGCACCTAAAACCTAAACCAAACGTTGCAGGTGCTTATTTCTTCATGCGCAGTGGTCAACGCGGCACTCTCTAGCTGCCAGGAGCACTTTTTACTACGCGCACCCAACCAGAGCGACGGGAGGAGCACATTTCAGAAAACGTGCTTAGCTCGTCGAGAGATTGCGATTTAAGCAATAAAATAAAAATGCACCTAAAACCTAAACCAAACGTTGCAGGTGCTTATTTCTTCGTGCGCAGTGCTCAACGCGGCACTCCCTAGCTGCCAGGAGCACCTTTTACTGTGCGCACCCAACCAGAGTGACGGGAGGAGCACATTTCAGGAAACGTGCTCAGCTCGTCGAGATTGCGATTTAAGCAATAAAATAAAAAATGCACCTAAAACCTAAACCAAACGTTGCAGGTGCTTATTTCTTCGTACGCAGTGGTCAACGCGGCACTCCCTAGCTGCCAGGAGCACTTTTTACTGTGCGCACCCAACCAGAGTGACGGGAGGAGCACATTTCAGAAAACGTGCTCAGCTCGTCGAGAAAATGCGATTTAAGCAATAAAATTAAAAATGCACCTAAAACCTAAACCAAACGTTGCAGGTGCTTATTTCTTCATGCGCAGTGGTCAACGCGGCACTCTCTAGCTGCCAGGAGCACTTTTTACTATGCGCGCCCAACCAGAGCGACGGGAGGAGCACATTTCAGAAAACGTGCTCAGCTCGTCGAGAAAATGCGATTTAAGCAATAAAATTAAAAATGCACCTAAAACCTAAACCAAACGTTGCAGGTGCTTATTTTTTTCATGCGCAGTGGTCAACGCGGCACTCCCGAGCTGCCAAGAGCACTTTTTACTGTGCGCACCCAACCAGAGCGACGGGCGGAGCACATTTCAGAAAACGTGCTCAGCTTGTCGAGAAAATGCGATTTAAGCAATAAAATTAAAAATGCAGCTAAAACCTAAACCAAACGTTGCAGGTGCTTATTTCTTCGTGCGCAGTGCTCAACGCGGCACTCCCTAGCTGCCAGGAGCACTTTTTACTGTGCGCACCCAACCAGAGTGACGGGAGGAGCACATTTCAGAAAACGTGCTCAGCTCGTCGAGAAAATGCGATTTAAGCAATAAAATTAAAAATGCACCTAAAACCTAAACCAAACGTTGCAGGTGCTTATTTCTTCGTGCGCAGTGGTCAACGCGGCACTCCCTAGCTGCCAGGAGCTCTTTTTACTGTGCGCACCCAACCAGAGCGACGGGAGGAGAACATTACAGAAAACGTGCTCAGCTTGTCGAGAAAATGCGATTTAAGCAATAAAATTAAAAATGCACCTAAAACCTAAACAGAACGTTGCAGGTGCTTATTTCTTCATGCGCAGTGGTCAACGCGGCACTCTCTAGCTGCCAAGAGCACTTTTTACTGTGCGCACCCAACCAGAGTGACGGGATGAGCACATTTCAGAAAACGTGCTCAGCTCGTCGAGAAAATGCGATTTAAGCAATAAAATTAAAAATGCACCTAAAACCTAAACCAAACGTTGCAGGTGCTTATTTCTTCGTGCGCAGTGGTCAACGCGGCACTCCCTAGCTGCCAGGAGCTCTTTTTACTGTGTGCACCCAACCAGAGCGACGGGAGGAGCACATTTCAGAAAACGTGCTCAGCTCGTCGAGAGAATGCGATTTAAGCAATAAAATAAAAAATGCACCTAAAACCTAAACCAAACATTGCAGGTGCTTATTTCTTCGTGCGCAGTGGTCAACGCGGAACTCCCTAGCTGCCAGGAGCTCTTTTTACTGTGCGCACCCAACCAGAGCGACGGGAGGAACCCATTTCAGAAAACGTGCTCAGCTCGTCGAGAAAATGCGATTTAAGCAATAAAATTAAAAATGCACCTAAAACCTAAACCAAACGTTGCAGGTGCTTATTTCTTCGTGCGCAGTGCTCAACGCGGCACTCCCTAGCTGCCAGGAGCACTTTTTACTGTGCGCACCCAACCAGAGTGATGGGAGGAGCACATTTCAGAAAACGTGCTCAGCTCGTCGAGAAAATGCGATTTAAGCAACAAATTAAAAATGCACCTAAAACCTAAACCAAACGTTGCAGGTGCTTATTTCTTCATGCGCAGTGGTCAACGCGGCACTCTCTAGCTGCCAAGAGCACATTTTACTGTGCGCACCCAACCAGAGTGACGGGAGGAGCACATTTCAGAAAACGTGCTAAGCTCGTCGAGAAAATGCGATTTAAGCAATAAAATTAAAAATGCAACTAAAACCTAAACCAAACGTTGCAGGTGCTTATTTCTTCGTGCGCGGTACTCAACGCGGCACTCCCTAGCTGCCAGGAGCACTTTTTACTGTGCGCACCCAACCAGAGTGACGGGAGGAGCACATTTCAGAAAACGTGCTCAACTCGTCGAGAAAATGCGATTTAAGCAATAAAATTAAAAATGCACCTAAAACCTAAACCAAAGGTTGCAGGTGCTTATTTCTTCATGCGCAGTGGTCAACGCGGCACTCTCTAGCTGCCAGGAGCACTTTTTACTACGCGCACCCAACCAGAGCGACGGGAGGAGCACATTTCAGAAAACGTGCTCAGCTCGTCGAGAGAATGCGATTTAAGCAATAAAATAAAAAATGCACCTAAAACCTAAACCAAACGTTGCAGGTGCTTATTTCTTCGTGCGCAGTGGTCAACGCGGAACTCCCTAGCTGCCAGGAGCTCTTTTTACTGTGCGCACCCAACCAGAGCGACGGGAGGAGCCCATTTCAGAAAACGTGCTCAGCTCGTCGAGAGAATGCGATTTAAGCAATAAAATTAAAAATGCACCTAAAACCTAAACCAAACGTTGCAGGTGCTTATTTCTTCATGCGCAGTGGTCAACGCGGCACTCCCGAGCTGCCAAGAGCACTTTTTACTGTGCGCACCCAACCAGAGCGACGGGAGGAGCACATTTCAGAAAACGTGCTCAGCTCGTCGAGAGAATGCGATTTAAGCAATAAAATTAAAAATGCAGCTAAAACCTAAACCAAACGTTGCAGGTGCTTATTTCTTCATGCGGAGTGGTCAACGCGGCACTCTCTAGCTGCAAAGAGCACTTTTTACTGTGCGCACCCAACCAGAGTGACGGGAGGAGCACATTTCAGAAAACGTGCTCAGCTCGTCGAGAAAATGCGATTTAAGCAATAAGATTAAAAATGCACCTAAAACCTAAACCAAACGTTGCAGGTGCTTATTTCTTCATGTGCAGTGGTCAACGCGGCACTCCCTAGCTGCCAGGAGCACTTTTTACTGTGCGCACCCAACCAGAGTGACGGAAGGAGCACATTTCAGAAAACGTGCTCAGCTCGTCGAGAAAATGCAATTTAAGCAATATGATTAAAAATGCACCTAAAACCTAAACCAAACGTTGCAGGTTCTTATTTCTTCATGCGCAGGGGTCAACGTGGCACTCTCTAGCTGCCAGGAGCACTTTTTACTGTGTGCACCCAACCAGAGTGACGGGAGGAGCACATTTCAGAAAACGTGCTCAGCTCGTCGAGAAAATGCGATTTAAGCAATAAAATTAAAAATGCACCTAAAACCTAAACCAAACGTTGCAGGTGCTTATTTCTTCATGCGCAGTGGTCAACGCGGCACTCTCTAGCTGCCAAGAGCACTTTTTACTGTGCGCACCCAACCAGAGTGACGGGAGGAGCACATTTCAGAAAACGTGCTCAGCTCGTCGAGAAAATGCGATTTAAGCAATAAGATTAAAAATGCACCTAAAACCTAAACCAAACGTTGCAGGTGCTTATTTCTTCATGCGCAGTGGTCAACGCGGCACTCTCTAGCTGCCAGGAGCACTTTTTACTACGCGCACCCAACCAGAGCGACGGGAGGAGCACATTTCAGAAAACGTGCTCAGCTCGTCGAGAGAATGCGATTTAAACAATAAAATAAAAAATGCACCTAAAACCTAAACCAAACGTTGCAGGTGCTTATTTCTTCATGCGCAGTGGTCAACGCGGCACTCTCTAGCTGCCAGGAGCACTTTTTACTACGCGCACCCAACCAGAGCGACGGGAGGAGCACATTTCAGAAAACGTGCTCAGCTCGTCGAGAGAATGCGATTTAAGAAATAAAATAAAAAATGGACCTAAAACCTAAACCAAACGTTGCAGGTGCTTATTTCTTCGTGCGCAGTGGTCAACGCGGCACTCCCTAGCTGCCAGGAGCTCTTTTTACTGTGTGCACCCAACCAGAGCGACGGGAGGAGCACATTTCAGAAAACGTGCTCAGCTCGTCGAGAAAATGCGATTTAAGCAATAAAATTAAAAATGGACCTAAAACCTAAACCAAACGTTGCAGGTGCTTATTTCTTCGTGCGCAGTGCTCAACGCGGCACTCCCTAGCTGCCAGGAGCACTTTTTACTGTGCGCACCCAACCAGAGTGACGGGAGGAGCACATTTCAGAAAACGTGCTCAGCTCGTCGAGAAAATGCGATTTAAGCAATAAAATTAAAAATGCAGCTAAAACCTAAACCAAACGTTGCAGGTGCTTATTTCTTCATGCGCAGTGGTCAACGCGGCACTCCCGAGCTGCCAAGAGCACTTTTTACTGTGCGCACCCAATCAGAGCGACGGGAGGAGCACATTTCAGAAAACGTGCTCAGCTCGTCGAGAGAATGCGATTTAAGCAATAAAATTAAAAATTCACCTAAAACCTAAACCAAACGTTGCAGGTGCTTATTTCTTCGTGCGCAGGGGTCAACGCGGAACTCCCTAGCTGCCAGGAGCTCTTTTTACTTTGCGCAACCAACCAGAGCGACGGGAGGAGCACATTTCAGAAAACGTGCTCAGCTCGTCGAGAAAATGCGATTTAAGCAATAAAATTAAAAATGCACCTAAAACCTAAACCAAACGTTGCAGGTGCTTATTTCTTCACGCGCAGTGGTCAACGCGGCACTCTCTAGCTGCCAGGAGCACTTTTTACTACGTGCACCCAACCAGAGCGACGGGAGGAGCACATTTCAGAAAACGTGCTCAGCTCGTCGAGAGAATGCGATTTAAGCAATAAAATAAAAAATGCACCTAAAACCTAAACCAAACGTTGCAGGTGCTTATTTCTTCGTGCGCAGTGGTCAACGCGGCACTCCCTAGCTGCCAGGAGCTCTTTTTACTGTGTGCACCCAACCAGAGCGACGGGAGGAGCACATTTCAGAAAACGTGCTCAGCTCGTCGAGAAAATGCGATTTAAGCAATAAAATAAAAAATGCACCTAAAACCTAAACCAAACGTTGCAGGTGCTTATTTCTTCGTGCGCAGTGGTCAACGCGGAACTCCCTAGCTGCCAGGAGCTCTTTTTACTGTGCGCACCCAACCAGAGCGACGGGAGGAGCCCATTTCAGAAAACGTGCTCAGCTCGTAGAGAAAATGCGATTTAAGCAATAAAATTAAAAATGCACCTAAAACCTAAACCAAACGTTGCAGGTGCTTATTTCTTCGTGCGCAGTGGTCAACGCGGCACTCCCTAGCTGCCAGGAGCACTTTTTACTGTGCGCACCCAACCAGAGTGACGGGAGGAGCACATTTCAGAAAACGTGCTCAGCTCGTCGAGAAAATGCGATTTAAGCAATAAAATTAAAAATGCAGCTAAAACCTAAACCAAACGTTGCAGGTGCTTATTTCTTCGTGCGTAGTGCTCAACGCGGCACTCCCTAGCTGCCAGGAGCACTTTTTACTGTGCGCACCCAACCAGAGTGACGGGAGGAGCACATTTCAGAAAACGTGCTCAGCTCGTCGAGAAAATGCGATTTAAGCAATAAAATTAAAAATGCACCTAAAACCTTGCAGGTGCTTATTTCTTCATGTGCAGTGGTCAACGCGGCACTCTCTAGCTGCCAAGAGCACTTTTTACTGTGCGCACCCAACCAGAGTGACGGGAGGAGCACATTTCAGAAAACGTGCTCAGCTCGTCGAGAAAATGCGATTTAAGCAATAAGATTAAAAATGCACCTAAAACCTAAACCAAACGTTGCAGGTGCTTATTTCTTCATGCGCAGTGGTCAACGCGGCACTCTCTAGCTGCCAAGAGCACTTTTTACTGTGTGCACCCAACCAGAGTGACGGGAGGAGCAAATTTCAGAAAACGTGCTCAGCTCGTCGAGAAAATGCGATTTAAGCAATAAGATTAAAAATGCACCTAAAACCTAAACCAAACGTTGCAGGTGCTTATTTCTTCATGCGCAGTGGTCAACGCGGCACTCTCTAGCTGCCAGGAGCACTTTTTACTACGCGCACCCAACCAGAGCGACGGGAGGAGCATATTTCAGAAAACGTGCTCAGCTCGTCGAGAGAATGCGATTTAAGCAATAAAATAAAAAATGCACCTAAAACCTAAACCAAACGTTGCAGGTGCTTATTTCTTCGTGCGCAGTGGTCAACGCGGCACTCCCTAGCTGCCAGGAGCTCTTTTTACTGTGCGCACCCAACCAGAGCGACGGGAGGAGCACATTTCAGAAAACGTGCTCAGCTCGTCGAGAAAATGCGATTTAAGCAATAAAATTAAAAATGCACCTAAAACCTAAACCAAAGGTTGCAGGTGCTTATTTCTTCATGCGCAGTGGTCAACGCGGCACTCCCGAGCTGCCAAGAGCACTTTTTACTGTGCGCACCCAACCAGAGCGACGGGAGGAGCACATTTCAGAAAACGTGCTCAGCTCGTCGAGAGAATGCGATTTAAGCAATAAAATTAAAAATGCACCTAAAACCTAAACCAAACGTTGCAGGTGCTTATTTCTTCGTGCGCAGTGGTCAACGCGGAACTCCCTAGCTGCCAGGAGCTCTTTTTACTGTGCGCACCCAACCAGAGCGACGGGAGGAGCACATTTCAGAAAACGTGCTCAGCTCGTCGAGAAAATGCGATTTAAGCAATAAAATTAAAAATGCAGCTAAAACCTAAACCAAACGTTGCAGGTGCTTATTTCTTCGTGCGTAGTGCTCAACGCGGCACTCCCTAGCTGCCAGGAGCACTTTTTACTGTGCGCACCCAACCAGAGTGACGGGAGGAGCACATTTCAGAAAACGTGCTCAGCTCGTCGAGAAAATGCGATTTAAGCAATAAAATTAAAAATGCACCTAAAACCTAAACCAAACGTTGCAGGTGCTTATTTCTTCGTGCGCAGTGGTCAACGCGGCACTCCCGAGCTGCCAAGAGCACTTTTTACTGTGCGCACCCAACCAGAGCGACGGGAGGAGCACATTTCAGAAAACGTGCTCAGCTCGTCGAGAGAATGCGATTTAAGCAATAAAATTAAAAATGCACCTAAAACCTAAACCAAACGTTGCAGGTGCTTATTTCTTCGTGCGCAGTGGTCAACGCGGAACTCCCTAGCTGCCAGGAGCTCTTTTTACTGTGCGCACCCAACCAGAGCGACGGGAGGAGCACATTTCAGAAAACGTGCTCAGCTCGTCGAGAAAATGCGATTTAAGCAATAAAATTAAAAATGCACCTAAAACCTAAACCAAACGTTGCAGGTGCTTATTTCTTCATGCGCAGTGGTCAACGCGGCACTCTCTAGCTGCCAGGAGCACTTTTTACTACGCGCACTCAACCAGAGCGACGGGAGGAGCACATTTCAGAAAACGTGCTCAGCTCGTCGAGAGAATGCGATTTAAGCAATAAAATAAAAAATGCACCTAAAACCTAAACCAAACGTTGCAGGTGCTTATTTCTTCGTGCGCAGTGGTCAACGCGGCACTCCCTAGCTGCCAGGAGCTCTTTTTACTGTGTGCACCCAACCAGAGCGACGGGAGGAGCACATTTCAGAAAACGTGCTCAGCTCGTCGAGAGAATGCGATTTAAGCAATAAAATAAAAAATGCACCTAAAACCTAAACCAAACGTTGCAGGTGCTTATTTCTTCGTGTGCAGTGGTCAACGCGGAACTCCCTAGCTGCCAGGAGCTCTTTTTACTGTGCGCACCCAACCAGAGCGACGGGAGGAGCCCATTTCAGAAAACGTGCTCAGCTCGTAGAGAAAATGCGATTTAAGCAATAAAATTAAAAATGCACCTAAAACCTAAACCAAACGTTGCAGGTGCTTATTTCTTCGTGCGCAGTGCTCAACGCGACACTCCCTAGCTGCCAGGAGCACTTTTTACTGTGCGCACCCAACCAGAGTGACGGGAGGAGCACATTTCAGAAAACGTGCTCAGCTCGTCGAGAAAATGCGATTTAAGCAATAAAATTAAAAATGCACCTAAAACCTAAACCAAACGTTGCAGGTGCTTATTTCTTCATGCGCAGTGGTCAACGCGGCACTCTCTAGCTGCCAAGAGCACTTTTTACTGTGCGCACCCAACCAGAGTGACGGGATGAGCACATTTCAGAAAACGTGCTCAGCTCGTCGAGAAAATGCGATTTAAGCAATAAAATTAAAAATGCAGCTAAAACCTAAACCAAACGTTGCAGGTGCTTAATTCTTCGTGCGTAGTGCTCAACGCCGCACTCCCTAGCTGCCAGGAGCACTTTTTACTGTGCGCACCCAACCAGAGTGACGGGAGGAGCACATTTCAGAAAACGTGCTCAGCTCGTCGAGAGAATGCGATTTAAGCAATAAAATTAAAAATGCACCTAAAACCTAAACCAAACGTTGCAGGTGCTTATTTCTTCATGCGCAGTGGTCAACGCGTCACTCCCGAGCTGCCAAGAGCACTTTTTACTGTGCGCACCCAACCAGAGCGACGGGAGGAGCACATTTCAGAAAACGTGCTCAGCTCGTCGAGAGAATGCGATTTAAGCAATAAAATTAAAAATGCACCTAAAACCTAAACCAAACGTTGCAGGTGCTTATTTCTTCGTGCGCAGTGGTCAACGCGGAACTCCCTAGCTGCCAGGAGCTCTTTTTACTGTGCGCACCCAACCAGAGCGACGGGAGGAGCACATTTCAGAAAACGTGCTCAGCTCGTCGAGAAAATGCGATTTAAGCAATAAAATTAAAAATGCAGCTAAAACCTAAACCAAACGTTGCAGGTGCTTATTTCTTCGTGCGTAGTGCTCAACGCAGCACTCCCTAGCTGCCAGGAGCACTTTTTACTGTGCGCACCCAACCAGAGTGACGGGAGGAGCACATTTCAGAAAACGTGCTCAGCTCGTCGAGAAAATGCGATTTAAGCAATAAAATTAAAAATGCACCTAAAACCTAAACCAAGCGTTGCAGGTGCTTATTTCTTCATGCGGAGTGGTCAACGCGGCACTCTCTAGCTGCAAAGAGCACTTTTTACTGTGCGCACCCAACCAGAGTGACGGGAGGAGCACATTTCAGAAAACGTGCTCAGCTCGTCGAGAAAATGCGATTTAAGCAATAAAATTAAAAATGCACCTAAAACCTAAACCAAACGTTGCAGGTGCTTATTTCTTCATGCGCAGTGGTCAACGCGGCACTCTCTAGCTGCCAAGAGCACTTTTTACTGTGCGCACCCAACCAGAGTGACGAGAGGAGCACATTTCAGAAAACGTGCTCAGCTCGTCGAGAAAATGCGATTTAAGCAATACAATTAAAAATGCACCTAAAACCTAAACCAAACGTTGCAGGTGCTTATTTCTTCGTGCGCAGTACTCAACGCGGCACTCCCTAGCTGCCAGGAGCACTTTTTACTGTGCGCACCCAACCAGAGTGACGGGAGGAGCACATTTCAGAAAACGTGCTCAGCTCGTCGAGAAAATGCGATTTAAGCAATAAAATTAAAAATGCACCTAAAACCTAAACCAAACGTTGCAGGTGCTTATTTCTTCGTGCGCAGTGCTCAACGCGGCACTCCCTAGCTGCCAGGAGCACTTTTTACTGTGCGCACCCAACCAGAGTGACGGGAGGAGCACATTTCAGAAAACGTGCTCAGCTCGTCGAGAAAATGCGATTTAAGCAATAAGATTAAAAATGCACCTAAAACCTAAACCAAACGTTGCAGGTGCTTATTTCTTCATGCGCAGTGGTCAACGCGGCACTCTCTAGCTGCCAGGAGCACTTTTTACTGTGCGCACCCAACCAGAGTGACGGGAGGAGCACATTTCAGAAAACGTGCTCAGCTCGTCGAGAAAATGGGATTTAAGCAATAAAATTAAAAATGCACCCAAAACCTAAACCAAACGTTGCAGGTGGTTATTTCTTCAAGCGCAGTGGTCAACGCGGCACTCTCTAGCTGCCAAGAGCACTTTTTACTATGCGCACCCAACCAGAGTGACGGGAGGAGCACATTTCAGAAAACGTGCTCAGCTCGTCGAGAAAATGCGATTTAAGCAATAAAATTAAAAATGCTCCTAAAACCTAAACCAAACGTTGTAGGTGCTTATTTCTTCATGCGCAGTGGTCAACGCGGCACTCTCTAGCTGCCAGGAGCACTTTTTACTACGCGCACCCAACCAGAGCGACGGGAGGAGCACATTTCAGAAAACGTGCTCAGCTCGTCGAGAGAATGCGATTTAAGCAATAAAATTAAAAATGCACCTAAAACCTAAACCAAACGTTGCAGGTGCTTATTTCTTCGTGCGCAGTGCTCAACGCGGCACTCCCTAGCTGCCAGGAGCACTTTTTACTGTGCGCACCCAACCAGAGTGACGGGAGGAGCACATTTCAGAAAACGTGCTCAGCTCGTCGAGAAAATGCGATTTAAGCAATAAAATTAAAAATGCAGCTAAAACCTAAACCAAACGTTGCAGGTGCTTATTTCTTCGTGCGCAGTGCTCAACGCGGCACTCCCTAGCTGCCAGGAGCACTTTTTACTGTGCGCACCCAACCAGAGTGACGGGAGGAGCACATTTCAGAAAACGTGCTCAGCTCGTCGAGAAAATGCGATTTAAGCAATAAAATTAAAAATGCACCTAAAACATAAACCAAACGTTGCAGGTGCTTATTTCTTCGTGCGCAGTGGTCAACGCGGCACTCCCTAGCTGCCAGGAGCTCTTTTTACTGTGCGCACCCAACCAGAGCGACGGGAGGAGAACATTACAGAAAACGTGCTCAGCTTGTCGAGAAAATGCGATTTAAGCAATAAAATTAAAAATGCACCTAAAACCTAAACCAAACGTTGCAGGTGCTTATTTCTTCATGCGCAGTGGTCAACGCGGCACTCTCTAGCTGCCAAGAGCACTTTTTACTGTGCGCACCCAACCAGAGTGACGGGATGAGCACATTTCAGAAAACGTGCTCAGCTCGTCGAGAAAATGCGATTTAAGCAATAAAATTAAAAATGCACCTAAAACCTAAACCAAACGTTGCAGGTGCTTATTTCTTCGTGCGCAGTGGTCAACGCGGAACTCTCTAGCTGCCAGGAGCACTTTTTACTACGCGCACCCAACCAGAGCGACGGGAGGAGCACATTTCAGAAAACGTGCTCAGCTCGTCGAGAGAATGCGATTTAAGCAATAAAATAAAAAATGCACCTAAAACCTAAACCAAACGTTGCAGGTGCTTATTTCTTCGTGCGCAGTGGTCAACGCTGCACTCCCTAGCTGCCAGGAGCTCTTTTTACTATGCGCACCCAACCAGATCGACGGGAGGAGCACATTTCAGAAAACGTGCTCAGCTCGTCGAGAGAATGCGATTTAAGCAATAAAATAAAAAATGCACCTAAAACCTAAACCAAACGTTGCAGGTGCTTATTTCTTCGTGCGCAGTGGTCAACGCGGAACTCCCTAGCTGCCAGGAGCTCTTTTTACTGTGCGCACCCAACCAGAGCGACGGGAGGAGCACATTTCAGAAAACGTGCTCAGCTCGTCGAGAAAATGCGATTTAAGCAATAAAATTAAAAATGCACCTAAAACCTAAACCAAACGTTGCAGGTGCTTATTTCTTCGTGCGCAGTACTCAACGCGGCACTCCCTAGCTGCCAGGAGCACTTTTTACTGTGCGCACCCAACCAGAGTGACGGGAGGAGCACATTTCAGAAAACGTGCTCAGCTCGTCGAGAAAATGCGATTTAAGCAATAAAATTAAAAATGCACCTAAAACCTAAACCAAACGTTGCAGGTGCTTATTTCTTCGTGCGCAGTGCTCAACGCGGCACTCCCTAGCTGCCAGGAGCACTTTTTACTGTGCGCACCCAACCAGAGTGACGGGAGGAGCACATTTCAGAAAACGTGCTCAGCTCGTCGAGAAAATGCGATTTAAGCAATAAAATTAAAAATGCACCTAAAACCTAAACCAAACGTTGCAGGTGCTTATTTCTTCATGCGCAGTGGTCAACGCGGCACTCTCTAGCTGCCAAGAGGACTTTTTACTGTGCGCACCCAACCAGAGCGACGGGAGGAGCACATTTCAGAAAACGTGCTCAGCTCGTCGAGAAACTGCGATTTAAGCAATAAAATTAAAAATGCACCTAAAACCTAAACCAAACGTTGCAGGTGCTTATTTCTTCATGTGCAGTGGTCAACGCGGCACTCTCTAGCTGCCAGGAGCACTTTTTACTATGCGCGCACAACCAGAGCGACGGGAGGAGCACATTTCAGAAAACGTGCTCAGCTCGTCGAGAAAATGCGATTTAAGCAATAAAATTTAAAATGCACCTAAAACCTAAACCAAACGTTGCAGGTGCTTATTTCTTTGTGCGCAGTGGTCAACGCGGCACTCTTTAGCTGCCAAGAGGACTTTTTACTATGCGCACCCAACCAGAGTGACGGGAGGAGCACATTTCAGAAAACGTGCTCAGCTCGTCGAGAAAATGCGATTTAAGCAATAAAATTAAAAATGCACCTAAAACCTAAACCAAACGTTACAGGTGGTTATTTCTTCATGCGCAGTGGTCAACGCGGCACTCTCTAGCTGCCAAGAGCACTTTTTACTGTGCGCACCCAACCAGAGTGACGGGAGGAGCACATTTCAGAAAACGTGCTCAGCTCGTCGAGAAAATGCGATTTAAGCAATAAGATTAAAAATGCACCTAAAACCTAAACCAAACGTTGCAGGTGCTTATTTCTTCATGCGCAGTGGTCAACGCGGCACTCTCTAGCTGCCAGGAGCACTTTTTACTACGCGCACCTAACCAGAGCGACGGGAGGAGCACATTTCAGAAAACGTGCTCAGCTCGTCGAGATTGCGATTTAAGCAATAAAATAAAAAATGCACCTAAAACGTAAACCAAACGTTGCAGGTGCTTATTTCTTCGTGCGCAGTGGTCAACGCGGCACTCCCTAGCTGCCAGGAGCACTTTTTACTGTGCGCACCCAACCAGAGTGACGGGAGGAGCACATTTCAGAAAACGTGCTCAGCTCGTCGAGAAAATGCGATTTAAGCAATAAAATTAAAAATGCACCTAAAACCTAAACCAAACGTTGCAGGTGCTTATTTCTTCATGCGCAGTGGTCAACGCGGCACTCTCTAGCTGCCAGGAGCACTTTTTACTATGCGCACCCAACCAGAGTGACGGGAGGAGCACATTTCAGAAAACGTGCTCAGCTCGTCGAGAAAATGCGATTTAAGCAATAAGATTAAAAATGCACCTAAAACCTAAACCAAACGTTGCAGGTGCTTATTTCTTCATGCGCAGTGGTCAACGCGGCACTCTCTAGCTGCCAGGAGCACTTTTTACTACGCGCACCCAACCAGAGCGACGGGAGGAGCACATTTCAGAAAACGTGCTCAGCTCGTCGAGAGAATGCGATTTAAACAATAAAATAAAAAATGCACCTAAAACCTAAACCAAACGTTGCAGGTGCTTATTTCTTCATGCGCAGTGGTCAACGCGGCACTCTCTCGCTGCCAGGAGAACATTTTACTACAAGCACCCAACCAGAGCGACGGGAGGAGCACATTTCAGAAAACGTGCTCAGCTCGTCGAGAGAATGCGATTTAAGCAATAAAATAAAAAATGGACCTAAAACCTAAACCAAACGTTGCAGCTGCTTATTTCTTCGTGCGCAGTGGTCAACGCGGCACTCCCTAGCTGCCAGGAGCTCTTTTTACTGTGTGCACCCAACCAGAGCGACGGGAGGAGCACATTTCAGAAAACGTGCTCAGCTCGTCGAGAGAATGCGATTTAAGCAATAAAATAAAAAATGCACCTAAAACCTAAACCAAACGTTGCAGGTGCTTATTTCTTCGTGCGCAGTGGTCAACGCGGAACTCCCTAGCTGCCAGGAGCTCTTTTTACTGTGCGCACCCAACCAGAGCGACGGGAGGAGCCCATTTCAGAAAAGGTGCTCAGCTCGTCGAGAAAATGCGATTTAAGCAATAAAATTAAAAATGCACCTAAAACCTAAACCAAACGTTCCAGGTGCTTATTTCTTCGTGCGCAGTGCTCAACGCGGCACTCCCTAGCTGCCAGGAGCACTTTTTACTGTGCGCACCCAACCAGAGTGACGGGAGGAGCACATTTCAGAAAACGTGCTCAGCTCGTCGAGAAAATGCGATTTAAGCAATAAAATTAAAAATGCACCTAAAACCTAAACCAAACGTTGCAGGTGCTTATTTCTTCATGCGCAGTGGTCAACGCGGCACTCTCTAGCTGCCAAGAGCACTTTTTACTGTGCGCACCCAACCAGAGTGACGAGACTAGCACATTTCAGAAAACGTGCTCAGCTCGTCGAGAAAATGCGATTTAAGCAATAAAATTAAAAATGCACCTAAAACCTAAACCAAACGTTGCAGGTGCTTATTTCTTCGTGCGCAGTACTCAACGCGGCACTCCCTAGCTGCCAGGAGCACTTTTTACTGTGCGCACCCAACCAGAGTGACGGGAGGAGCACATTTCAGAAAACGTGCTCAGCTCGTCGAGAAAATGCGATTTAAGCAATAAAATTAAAAATGCACCTAAAACCTAAACCAAACGTTGCAGGTGCTTATTTCTTCGTGCGCAGTGCTCAACGCGGCACTCCCTAGCTGCCAGGAGCACCTTTTACTGTGCGCACCCAACCAGAGTGACGGGAGGAGCACATTTCAGAAAACGTGCTCAGCTCGTCGAGAAAATGCGATTTAAGCAATAAAATTAAAAATGCACCTAAAACCTAAACCAAACGTTGCAGGTGCTTATTTCTTCGTGCGCAGTGCTCAACGCGGCACTCACTAGCTGCCAGGAGCACTTTTTACTGTGCGCACCCAACCAGAGCGACGGGAGGAGCACATTTCAGAAAACGTGCTCAGCTCGTCGAGAGAATGCGATTTAAGCAATAAAATTAAAAATGCACCTAAAACCTAAACCAAACGTTGCAGGTGCTTATTTCTTCGTGCGCAGTGGTCAACGTGGAACTCCCTAGCTGCCAGGAGCTCTTTTGACTGTGCGCACCCAACCAGAGCGACGGGAGGAGCACATTTCAGAAAACGTGCTCAGCTCGTCGAGAAAATGCGATTTAAGCAATAAAATTAAAAATGCAGCTAAAACCTAAACCAAACGTTGCGGGTGCTTATTTCTTCGTGCGTAGTGCTCAACGCGGCACTCTCTAGCTGCCAGGAGCACTTTTTACTGTGCGCACCCAACCAGAGTGACGGGAGGAGCACATTTCAGAAAACGTGCTCAGCTCGTCGAGAAAATGCGATTTAAGCAATAAAATTAAAAATGCACCTAAAACCTAAACCAAACGTTGCAGGTGCTTATTTCTTCGTGCGCAGTGGTCAACGCGGAACTCCCTAGCTGCCAGGAGCTCTTTTTACTGTGCGCACCCAACCAGAGCGACGGGAGGAGCACATTTCAGAAAACGTGCTCAGCTCGTCGAGAAAATGCGATTTAAGCAATAAAATTAAAAATGCACCTAAAACCTAAACCAAACGTTGCAGGTGCTTATTTCTTCATGCGCAGTGGTTAACGCGGCACTCTCTAGCTGCCAAGAGCACTTTTTACTGTGCGCACCCAACCAGAGTGACGGGATGAGCACATTTCAGAAAACGTGATCAGCTCGTCGAGAAAATGCGATTTAAGCAATAAAATTAAAAATGCAGCTAAAACCTAAACCAATCGTTGCAGGTGCTTATTTCTTCGTGCGTAGTGCTCAACGCGGCACTCCCTAGCTGCCAGGAGCACTTTTTACTGTGCGCACCCAACCAGAGTGACGGGAGGAGCACATTTCAGAAAACGTGCTCAGCTCGTCGAGAAAATGCGATTTAAGCAATAAAATTAAAAATGCACCTAAAACCTAAACCAAACGTTGCAGGTGCTTATTTCTTCATGCGCAGTGGTCAACGCGGCACTCTCTAGCTGCCAAGAGCACTTTTTACTGTGCGCACCCAACCAGAGTGACGGGAGGAGCACATTTCAGAAAACGTGCTCAGCTCGTCGAGAAAATGCGATTTAAGCAATAAGATTAAAAATGCACCTAAAACCTAAACCAAACGTTGCAGGTGCTTATTTCTTCATGCGCAGTGGTCAACGCGGCACTCTCTAGCTGCCAGGAGCACTTTTTACTACGCGCACCCAACCAGAGCGACGGGAGGAGCACATTTCAGAAAACGTGCTCAGCTCGTCGAGAGAATGCGATTTAAACAATAAAATAAAAAATGCACCTAAAACCTAAACCAAACGTTGCAGGTGCTTATTTCTTCATGCGCAGTGGTCAACGCGGCACTCTCTAGCTGCCAGGAGCACATTTTACTACAAGCACCCAACCAGAGCGACGGGAGGAGCACATTTCAGAAAACGTGCTCAGCTCGTCGAGAGAATGCGATTTAAGCAATAAAATAAAAAATGGACCTAAAACCTAAACCAAACGTTGCAGCTGCTTATTTCTTCGTGCGCAGTGGTCAACGCGGCACTCCCTAGCTGCCAGGAGCTCTTTTTACTGTGTGCACCCAACCAGAGCGACGGGAGGAGCACATTTCAGAAAACGTGCTCAGCTCGTCGAGAGAATGCGATTTAAGCAATAAAATAAAAAATGCACCTAAAACCTAAACCAAACGTTGCAGGTGCTTACTTCTTCGTGCGCAGTGGTCAACGCGGAACTCCCTAGCTGCCAGGAGCTCTTTTTACTGTGCGCACCCAACCAGAGCGACGGGAGGAGCCCATTTCAGAAAAGGTGCTCAGCTCGTCGAGAAAATGCGATTTAAGCAATAAAATTAAAAATGCACCTAAAACCTAAACCAAACGTTGCAGGTGCTTATTTCTTCGTGCGCAGTGCTCAACGCGGCACTCCCTAGCTGCCAGGAGCACTTTTTACTGTGCGCACCCAACCAGAGTGACGGGAGGAGCACATTTCAGAAAACGTGCTCAGCTCGTCGAGAAAATGCGATTTAAGCAATAAAATTAAAAATGCACCTAAAACCTAAACCAAACGTTGCAGGTGCTTATTTCTTCATGCGCAGTGGTCAACGCGGCACTCTCTAGCTGCCAAGAGCACTTTTTACTGTGCGCACCCAACCAGAGTGACGAGACTAGCACATTTCAGAAAACGTGCTCAGCTCGTCGAGAAAATGCGATTTAAGCAATAAAATTAAAAATGCACCTAAAACCTAAACCAAACGTTGCAGGTGCTTATTTCTTCGTGCGCAGTACTCAACGCGGCACTCCCTAGCTGCCAGGAGCACTTTTTACTGTGCGCACCCAACCAGAGTGACGGGAGGAGCACATTTCAGAAAACGTGCTCAGCTCGTCGAGAAAATGCGATTTAAGCAATAAAATTAAAAATGCACCTAAAACCTAAACCAAACGTTGCAGGTGCTTATTTCTTCGTGCGCAGTGCTCAACGCGGCACTCCCTAGCTGCCAGGAGCACCTTTTACTGTGCGCACCCAACCAGAGTGACGGGAGGAGCACATTTCAGAAAACGTGCTCAGCTCGTCGAGAAAATGCGATTTAAGCAATAAAATTAAAAATGCACCTAAAACCTAAACCAAACGTTGCAGGTGCTTATTTCTTCATGCGCAGTGGTCAACGCGGCACTCTCTAGCTGCCAAGAGCACTTTTTACTGTGCGCACCCAACCAGAGCGACGGGAGGAGCACATTTCAGAAAACGTGCTCAGCTCGTCGAGAAAATGCGATTTAAGCAATAAAATTAAAAATGCACCTAAAACCTAAACCAAACGTTGCAGGTGCTTATTTCTTCATGTGCAGTGGTCAACGCGGCACTCTCTCGCTGCCAGGAGCACTTTTTACTATGCGCGCACAACCAGAGCGACGGGAGGAGCACATTTCAGAAAACGTGCTCAGCTCGTCGAGAAAATGCGATTTAAGCAATAAAATTTAAAATGCACCTAAAACCTAAACCAAACGTTGCAGGTGCTTATTTCTTTGTGCGCAGTGGTCAACGCGGCACTCTTTAGCTGCCAAGAGCACTTTTTACTATGCGCACCCAACCAGAGTGACGGGAGGAGCACATTTCAGAAAACGTGCTCAGCTCGTCGAGAAAATGCGATTTAAGCAATAAAATTAAAAATGCACCTAAAACCTAAACCAAACGTTGCAGGTGGTTATTTCTTCATGCGCAGTGGTCAACGCGGCACTCTCTAGCTGCCAAGAGCACTTTTTACTGTGCGCACCCAACCAGAGTGACGGGAGGAGCACATTTCAGAAAACGTGCTCAGCTCGTCGAGAAAATGCGATTTAAGCAATAAGATTAAAAATGCACCTAAAACCTAAACCAAACGTTGCAGGTGCTTATTTCTGAATGCGCAGTGGTCAACGCGGCACTCTCTAGCTGCCAGGAGCACTTTTTATTACGCGCACCCAACCAGAGCGACGGGAGGAGCACATTTCAGAAAACGTGCTCAGCTCGTCGAGATTGCGATTTAAGATATAAAATTAAAAATGCACCTAAAACCTAAACCAAACGTTGCAGGTGCTTATTTCTTCGTGCGCAGTGGTCAACGCGGAACTCCCTAGCTGCCAGGAGCTCTTTTTACTGTGCGCACCCAACCAGAGCGACGGGAGGAGCACATTTCAGAAAACGTGCTAAGCTCGTCGAGAAAATGCGATTTAAGCAATAAAATAAAAAATGCACCTAAAACGTAAACCAAACGTTGCAGGTGCTTATTTCTTCGTGCGCAGTGGTCAACGCGGCACTCCCTAGCTGCCAGGAGCACTTTTTACTGTGCGCACCCAACCAGAGTGACGGGAGGAGCACATTTCAGAAAACGTGCTCAGCTCGTCGAGAAAATGCGATTTAAGCAATAAAATTGAAAATGCACCTAAAACCTAAACCAAACATTGCAGGTGCTTATTTCTTCGTGCGCAGTGGTCAACGCGGAACTCCCTAGCTGCCAGGAGCTCTTTTTACTGTGCGCACCCAACCAGAGCGACGGGAGGAGCCCATTTCAGAAAACGTGCTCAGCTCGTCGAGAAAATGCGATTTAAGCAATAAAATTAAAAATGCACCTAAAACCTAAACCAAACGTTGCAGGTGCTTATTTCTTCGTGCGCAGTGCTCAACGCGGCACTCCCTAGCTGCCAGGAGCACTTTTTACTGTGCGCACCCAACCAGAGTGACGAGAGGAGCACATTTCAGAAAACGTGCTCAGCTCGTCGAGAAAATGCGATTTAAGCAACAAATTAAAAATGCACCTAAAACCTAAACCAAACGTTGCAGGTGCTTATTTCTTCATGCGCAGTGGTCAACGCGGCACTCTCTAGCTGCCAAGAGCACTTTTTACTGTGCGCACCCAACCAGAGTGACGGGAGGAGCACATTTCAGAAAACGTGCTAAGCTCGTCGAGAAAATGCGATTTAAGCAATAAAATTAAAAATGCACCTAAAACCTAAACCAAACGTTGCAGGTGCTTATTTCTTCGTGCGCAGTACTCAACGCGGCACTCCCTAGCTGCCAGGAGCACTTTTTACTGTGCGCACCCAACCAGAGTGACGGGAGGAGAACATTTCAGAAAACGT
The DNA here is from genome assembly GCF_059516105.1 of Syngnathus floridae. Classification (NCBI taxonomy): domain Eukaryota; kingdom Metazoa; phylum Chordata; class Actinopteri; order Syngnathiformes; family Syngnathidae; genus Syngnathus; species Syngnathus floridae. The sequence continues at coordinate 14,740,898 of NC_142420.1, forward strand.
GCTAAGCTCGTCGAGAAAATGCGATTTAAGCAATAAAATTAAAAATGCACCTAAAACCTAAACCAAACGTTGCAGGTGCTTATTTCTTCGTGCGCAGTACTCAACGCGGCACTCCCTAGCTGCCAGGAGCACTTTTTACTGTGCGCACCCAACCAGAGTGACGGGAGGAAAACATTTCAGAAAACGTGCTCAACTCGTCGAGAAAATGCGATTTAAGCAATAAAATTAAAAATGCACCTAAAACCTAAACCAAATGTTGCAGGTGCTTATTTCTTCGTGCGCAGTGCTCAACGCGGCACTCACTAGCTGCCAGGAGCACTTTTTACTGTGCGCACCCAACCAGAGCGACGGGAGGAGCACATTTCAGAAAACGTGCTCAGCTCGTCGAGAGAATGCGATTTAAGCAATAAAATTAAAAATGCACCTAAAACCTAAACCAAACGTTGCAGGTGCTTATTTCTTCGTGCGCAGTGGTCAACGCGGAACTCCCTAGCTGCCAGGAGCTCTTTTTACTGTGCGCACCCAACCAGAGCGACGGGAGGAGCACATTTCAGAAAACGTGCTCAGCTCGTCGAGAAAATGCGATTTAAGCAATAAAATTAAAAATGCAGCTAAAACCTAAACCAAACGTTGCGGGTGCTTATTTCTTCGTGCGTAGTGCTCAACGCGGCACTCTCTAGCTGCCAGGAGCACTTTTTACTGTGCGCACCCAACCAGAGTGACGGGAGGAGCACATTTCAGAAAACGTGCTCAGCTCGTCGAGAAAATGCGATTTAAGCAATAAAATTAAAAATGCACCTAAAACCTAAACCAAACGTTGCAGGTGCTTATTTCTTCGTGCGCAGTGGTCAACGCGGAACTCCCTAGCTGCCAGGAGCTCTTTTTACTGTGCGCACCCAACCAGAGCGACGGGAGGAGCACATTTCAGAAAACGTGCTCAGCTCGTCGAGAAAATGCGATTTAAGCAATAAAATTAAAAATGCACCTAAAACCTAAACCAAACGTTGCAGGTGCTTATTTCTTCATGCGCAGTGGTTAACGCGGCACTCTCTAGCTGCCAAGAGCACTTTTTACTGTGCGCACCCAACCAGAGTGACGGGATGAGCACATTTCAGAAAACGTGCTCAGCTCGTCGAGAAAATGCGATTTAAGCAATAAAATTAAAAATGCAGCTAAAACCTAAACCAATCGTTGCAGGTGCTTATTTCTTCGTGCGTAGTGCTCAACGCGGCACTCCCTAGCTGCCAGGAGCACTTTTTACTGTGCGCACCCAACCAGAGTGACGGGAGGAGCACATTTCAGAAAACGTGCTCAGCTCGTCGAGAGAATGCAATTTAAGCAATAAAATTAAAAATGCACCTAAAACCTAAACCAAACGTTGCAGGTGCTTATTTCTTCATGCGCAGTGGTCAACGCGGCACTCCCGAGCTGCCAAGAGCACTTTTTACTGTGCGCACCCAACCAGAGCGACGGGAGGAGCACATTTCAGAAAACGTGCTCAGCTCGTCGAGAGAATGCGATTTAAGCAATAAAATTAAAAATGCACCTAAAACCTAAACCAAACGTTGCAGGTGCTTATGTCTTCGTGCGCAGTGGTCAACGCGGAACTCCCTAGCTGCCAGGAGCTCTTTTTACTGTGCGCACCCAACCAGAGCGACGGGAGGAGCCCATTTCAGAAAACGTGCTCAGCTCGTCGAGAAAATGCGATTTAAGCAATAAAATTAAAAATGCACCTAAAACCTAAACCAAACGTTGCAGGTGCTTATTTCTTCGTGCGCAGTGCTCAACGCGGCACTCCCTAGCTGCCAGGAGCACTTTTTACTGTGCGCACCCAACCAGAGTGACGGGAGGAGCACATTTCAGAAAACGTGCTCACCTCGTCGAGAAAATGCGATTTAAGCAATAAAATTAAAAATGCACCTAAAACCTAAACCAAACGTTGCAGGTGCTTATTTCTTCATGCGCAGTGGTCAACGCGGCACTCTCTAGCTGCCAGGAGCACTTTTTACTACGCGCACCCAACCAGAGCGACGGGAGGAGCACATTTCAGAAAACGTGCTCAGCTCGTCGAGAGAATGCGATTTAAGCAATAAAATTAAAAATGCACCTAAAACCTAAACCAAACGTTGCAGGTGCTTATTTCTTCGTGCGCAGTGGTCAACGCGGAACTCCCTAGCTGCCAGGAGCTCTTTTTACTGTGCGCACCCAACCAGAGCGACGGGAGGAGCACATTTCAGAAAACGTGCTCAGCTCGTCGAGAAACTGCGATTTAAGCAATAAAATTAAAAATGCACCTAAAACCTAAACCAAACGTTGCAGGTGGTTATTTCTTCATGCGCAGTGGTCAACGCGGCACTCTTTAGCTGCCAGGAGCACTTTTTACTACGCGCACCCAACCAGAGCGACGGGAGGAGCACATTTCAGAAAACGTGCTCAGCTCGTCGAGAGAATGCGATTTAAGCAATAAAATAAAAAATGCACCTAAAACCTAAACCAAACGTTGCAGGTGCTTATTTCTTCGTGCGCAGTGGTCAACGCGGAACTCCCTAGCTGCCAGGAGCTCTTTTTACTGTGCGCACCCAACCAGAGCGACGGGAGGAGCACATTTCAGAAAACGTGCTCAGCTCGTCGAGAAACTGCGATTTAAGCAATAAAATTAAAAATGCACCTAAAACCTAAACCAAACGTTGCAGGTGGTTATTTCTTCATGCGCAGTGGTCAACGCGGCACTCTCTAGCTGCCAGGAGCACTTTTTACTACGCGCACCCAACCAGAGCGACGGGAGGAGCACATTTCAGAAAACGTGCTCAGCTAGTCGAGAGAATGCGATTTAAGCAATAAAATAAAAAATGCACCTAAAACCTAAACCAAACGTTGCAGGTGCTTATTTCTTCGTGCGCAGTGGTCAACGCGGCACTCCCTAGCTGCCAGGAGCTCTTTTTACTGTGCGCACCCAACCAGAGCGACGGGAGGAGCATATTTCATAAAACGTGCTCAGCTCGTCGAGAAAATGCGATTTAAGCAATAAAATTAAAAATGCACCTAAAACCTAAACCAAAGGTTGCAGGTGCCTATTTCTTCATGTGCAGTGGTCAACGCGGCACTCTCTAGCTGCCAGGAGCACTTTTTACTATGCGCGCACAACCAGAGCGACGGGAGGAGCACATTTCAGAAAACGTGCTCAGCTCGTTGAGAAAATGCGATTTAAGCAATAAAATTTAAAATGCACCTAAAACCTAAACCAAACGTTGCAGGTGCTTATTTCTTTGTGCGCAGTGGTCAACGCGGCACTCTTTAGCTGCCAAGAGCACTTTTTACTATGCGCACCCAACCAGAGTGACGGGAGGAGCACATTTCAGAAAACGTGCTCAGCTCGTCGAGAAAATGCGATTTAAGCAATAAAATTAAAAATGCACCTAAAACCTAAACCAAACGTTGCAGGTGGTTATTTCTTAATGCGCAGTGGTCAACGCGGCACTTTCTAGCTGCCAAGAGCAGTTTTTACTGTGCGCACCCAACCAGAGTGACGGGAGGAGCACATTTCAGAAAACGTGCTCAGCTCGTCGAGAAAATGCGATTTAAGCAATAAAATTAAAAATGCACCTAAAACCTAAACCAAACGTTGCAGGTGCTTATTTCTTCGTGCGCAGTGGTCAACGCGGAACTCCCTAGCTGCCAGGAGCTATTTTTACTGTGCGCACCCAACCAGAGCGACGGGAGGAGCACATTTCAGAAAACGTGCTCAGCTCGTCGAGAAAATGCGATTTAAGCAATAAAATTAAAAATGCACCTAAAACCTAAACCAAACGTTGCAGGTGCTTATTTCTTCGTGCGCAGTGCTCAACGCGGCACTCCCTAGCTGCCAGGAGCACTTTTTACTGTGCGCACCCAACCAGAGTGACGGGAGGAGCGCATTTCAGAAAACGTGCTCAGCTCGTCGAGAAAATGCGATTTAAGCAATAAAATAAAAAATGCACCTAAAACCTAAACCAAACGTTGCAGGTGCTTATTTCTTCGTGCGCAGTGGTCAACGCGGCACTCCCTAGCTGCCAGGAGCTCTTTTTACTGTGCGCACCCAACCAGAGCGACGGGAGGAGCACATTTCAGAAAACGTGCTCAGCTTGTCGAGAAAATGCGATTTAAGCAATAAAATTTAAAATGCACCTAAAACCTAAACCAAACGTTGCAGGTGCTTATTTCTTTGTGCGCAGTGGTCAACGCGGCACTCTTTAGCTGCCAAGAGCACTTTTTACTATGCGCACCCAACCAGAGTGACGGGAGGAGCACATTTCAGAAAACGTGCTCAGCTCGTCGAGAAAATGCGATTTAAGCAATAAAATTAAAAATGCACCTAAAACCTAAACCAAACGTTGCAGGTGCTTATTTCTTCATGCGCAGTGGTCAACGCGGCACTCCCGAGCTGCCAAGAGCACTTTTTACTGTGCGCACCCAACCAGAGCGACGGGAGGAGCACATTTCAGAAAACGTGCTCAGCTCGTCGAGAGAATGCGATTTAAGCAATAAAATTAAAAATGCACCTAAAACCTAAACCAAACGTTGCAGGTGCTTATTTCTTCGTGCGCAGTGGTCAACGCGGAACTCCCTAGCTGCCAGGAGCTCTTTTTACTGTGCGCACCCAACCAGAGTGACGGGAGGAGCACATTTCAGAAAACGTGCTCAGCTCGTCGAGAAAATGCGATTTAAGCAACAAATTAAAAATGCACCTAAAACCTAAACCAAACGTTGCAGGTGCTTATTTCTTCATGCGCAGTGGTCAACGCGGCACTCTCTAGCTGCCAAGAGCACTTTTTACTGTGCGCACCCAACCAGAGTGACGGGAGGAGCACATTTCAGAAAACGTGCTAAGCTCGTCGAGAAAATGCGATTTAAGCAATAAAATTAAAAATGCAGCTAAAACCTAAACCAAACGTTGCAGGTGCTTATTTCTTCATGCGCAGTGGTCAACGCGGCACTCTCTAGCTGCCAGGAGCTCTTTTTACTGTGTGCACCCAACCAGAGCGACGGGAGGAGCACATTTCAGAAAACGTGCTCAGCTCGTCGAGAGAATGCGATTTAAGCAATAAAATAAAAAATGCACCTAAAACCTAAACCAAACGTTGCAGGTGCTTATTTCTTCGTGCGCAGTGGTCAACGCGGAACTCCCTAGCTGCCAGGTGCTCTTTTTACTGTGCGCACCCAACCAGAGCGACGGGAGGAGCCCATTTCAGAAAACGTGCTCAGCTCGTCGAGAGAATGCGATTTAAGCAATAAAATTAAAAATGCACCTAAAACCTAAACCAAACGTTGCAGGTGCTTATTTCTTCGTGCGCAGTGGTCAACGCGGAACTCCCTAGCTGCCAGGAGCTCTTTTTACTGTGCGCACCCAACCAGAGCGACGGGAGGAGCACATTTCAGAAAACGTGCTCAGCTCGTCGAGAAACTGCGATTTAAGCAATAAAATTAAAAATGCACCTAAAACCTAAACCAAACGTTGCAGGTGGTTATTTCTTCATGCGCAGTGGTCAACGCGGCACTCTCTAGCTGCCAGGAGCACTTTTTACTACGCGCACCCAACCAGAGCGACGGGAGGAGCACATTTCAGAAAACGTGCTCAGCTCGTCGAGAGAATGCGATTTAAGCAATAAAATAAAAAATGCACCTAAAACCTAAACCAAACGTTGCAGGTGCTTATTTCTTCGTGCGCAGTGGTCAACGCGGAACTCCCTAGCTGCCAGGAGCTCTTTTTACTGTGCGCACCCAACCAGAGCGACGGGAGGAGCACATTTCAGAAAACGTGCTCAGCTCGTCGAGAAACTGCGATTTAAGCAATAAAATTAAAAATGCACCTAAAACCTAAACCAAACGTTGCAGGTGGTTATTTCTTCATGCGCAGTGGTCAACGCGGCACTCTCTAGCTGCCAGGAGCACTTTTTACTACGCGCACCCAACCAGAGCGACGGGAGGAGCACATTTCAGAAAACGTGCTCAGCTCGTCGAGAGAATGCGATTTAAGCAATAAAATAAAAAATGCACCTAAAACCTAAACCAAACGTTGCAGGTGCTTATTTCTTCGTGCGCAGTGGTCAACGCGGCACTCCCTAGCTGCCAGGAGCTCTTTTTACTGTGCGCACCCAACCAGAGCGACGGGAGGAGCATATTTCATAAAACGTGCTCAGCTCGTCGAGAAAATGCGATTTAAGCAATAAAATTAAAAATGCACCTAAAACCTAAACCAAACGTTGCAGGTGCCTATTTCTTCATGTGCAGTGGTCAACGCGGCACTCTCTAGCTGCCAGGAGCACTTTTTACTATGCGCGCACAACCAGAGCGACGGGAGGAGCACATTTCAGAAAACGTGCTCAGCTCGTCGAGAAAATGCGATTTAAGCAATAAAATTTAAAATGCACCTAAAACCTAAACCAAACGTTGCAGGTGCTTATTTCTTTGTGCGCAGTGGTCAACGCGGCACTCTTTAGCTGCCAAGAGCACTTTTTACTATGCGCACCCAACCAGAGTGACGGGAGGAGCACATTTCAGAAAACGTGCTCAGCTCGTCGAGAAAATGCGATTTAAGCAATAAAATTAAAAATGCACCTAAAACCTAAACCAAACGTTGCAGGTGGTTATTTCTTAATGCGCAGTGGTCAACGCGGCACTTTCTAGCTGCCAAGAGCAGTTTTTACTGTGCGCACCCAACCAGAGTGACGGGAGGAGCACATTTCAGAAAACGTGCTCAGCTCGTCGAGAAAATGCGATTTAAGCAATAAAATTAAAAATGCACCTAAAACCTAAACCAAACGTTGCAGGTGCTTATTTCTTCGTGCGCAGTGGTCAACGCGGAACTCCCTAGCTGCCAGGAGCTATTTTTACTGTGCGCACCCAACCAGAGCGACGGGAGGAGCACATTTCAGAAAACGTGCTCAGCTCGTCGAGAAAATGCGATTTAAGCAATAAAATTAAAAATGCACCTAAAACCTAAACCAAACGTTGCAGGTGCTTATTTCTTCGTGCGCAGTGCTCAACGCGGCACTCCCTAGCTGCCAGGAGCACTTTTTACTGTGCGCACCCAACCAGAGTGACGGGAGGAGCGCATTTCAGAAAACGTGCTCAGCTCGTCGAGAAAATGCAATTTAAGCAATAAAATTAAAAATGCACCTAAAACCTAAACCAAACGTTGCAGGTGCTTATTTCTTCATGCGCAGTGGTCAACGCGGCACTCTCTAGCTGCCAAGAGCACTTTTTACTGTGCGCACCCAACCAGAGTGACGGGAGGAGCACATTTCAGAAAACGTGCTAAGCTCGTCGAGAAAATGCGATTTAAGCAATAAAATTAAAAATGCACCTAAAACCTAAACCAAACGTTGCAGGTGCTTATTTCTTCGTGCGCAGTGGTCAACGCGGAACTCCCTAGCTGCCAGGAGCTCTTTTTACTGTGCGCACCCAACCAGAGCGACGGGAGGAGCACATTTCAGAAAACGTGCTCAGCTCGTCGAGAAACTGCGATTTAAGCAATAAAATTAAAAATGCACATAAAACCTAAACCAAACGTTGCAGGTGGTTATTTCTTCATGCGCAGTGGTCAACGCGGCACTCTCTAGCTGCCAGGAGCACTTTTTACTACGCGCACCCAACCAGAGCGACGGGAGGAGCACATTTCAGAAAACGTGCTCAGCTCGTCGAGAGAATGCGATTTAAGCAATAAAATAAAAAATGCACCTAAAACCTAAACCAAACGTTGCAGGTGCTTATTTCTTCGTGCGCAGTGGTCAACGCGGAACTCCCTAGCTGCCAGGAGCTCTTTTTACTGTGCGCACCCAACCAGAGCGACGGGAGGAGCACATTTCAGAAAACGTGCTCAGCTCGTCGAGAAACTGCGATTTAAGCAATAAAATTAAAAATGCACCTAAAACCTAAACCAAACGTTGCAGGTGGTTATTTCTTCATGCGCAGTGGTCAACGCGGCACTCTCTAGCTGCCAGGAGCACTTTTTACTACGCGCACCCAACCAGAGCGACGGGAGGAGCACATTTCAGAAAACGTGCTCAGCTCGTCGAGAGAATGCGATTTAAGCAATAAAATAAAAAATGCACCTAAAACCTAAACCAAACGTTGCAGGTGCTTATTTCTTCGTGCGCAGTGGTCAACGCGGCACTCCCTAGCTGCCAGGAGCTCTTTTTACTGTGCGCACCCAACCAGAGCGACGGGAGGAGCATATTTCATAAAACGTGCTCAGCTCGTCGAGAAAATGCGATTTAAGCAATAAAATTAAAAATGCACCTAAAACCTAAACCAAACGTTGCAGGTGCCTATTTCTTCATGTGCAGTGGTCAACGCGGCACTCTCTAGCTGCCAGGAGCACTTTTTACTATAAGCGCACAACCAGAGCGACGGGAGGAGCACATTTCAGAAAACGTGCTCAGCTCGTCGAGAAAATGCGATTTAAGCAATAAAATTTAAAATGCACCTAAAACCTAAACCAAACGTTGCAGGTGCTTATTTCTTTGTGCGCAGTGGTCAACGCGGCACTCTTTAGCTGCCAAGAGCACTTTTTACTATGCGCACCCAACCAGAGTGACGGGAGGAGCACATTTCAGAAAACGTGCTCAGCTCGTCGAGAAAATGCGATTTAAGCAATAAAATTAAAAATGCACCTAAAACCTAAACCAAACGTTGCAGGTGGTTATTTCTTAATGCGCAGTGGTCAACGCGGCACTTTCTAGCTGCCAAGAGCAGTTTTTACTGTGCGCACCCAACCAGAGTGACGGGAGGAGCACATTTCAGAAAACGTGCTCAGCTCGTCGAGAAAATGCGATTTAAGCAATAAAATTAAAAATGCACCTAAAACCTAAACCAAACGTTGCAGGTGCTTATTTCTTCGTGCGCAGTGGTCAACGCGGAACTCCCTAGCTGCCAGGAGCTATTTTTACTGTGCGCACCCAACCAGAGCGACGGGAGGAGCACATTTCAGAAAACGTGCTCAGCTCGTCGAGAAAATGCGATTTAAGCAATAAAATTAAAAATGCACCTAAAACCTAAACCAAACGTTGCAGGTGCTTATTTCTTCGTGCGCAGTGCTCAACGCGGCACTCCCTAGCTGCCAGGAGCACTTTTTACTGTGCGCACCCAACCAGAGTGACGGGAGGAGCGCATTTCAGAAAACGTGCTCAGCTCGTCGAGAAAATGCGATTTAAGCAATAAAATTAAAAATGCACCTAAAACCTAAACCAAACGTTGCAGGTGCTTATTTCTTCGTGCGCAGTACTCAACGCGGCACTCCCTAGCTGCCAGGAGCACTTTTTACTATGCGCACCCAACCAGAGTGACGGGAGGAGCACATTTCAGAAAACGTGCTAAGCTCGTCGAGAAAATGCGATTTAAGCAATAAAATTAAAAATGCACCTAAAACCTAAACCAAACGTTGCAGGTGCTTATTTCTTCGTGCGCAGTACTCAACGCGGCACTCCCTAGCTGCCAGGAGCACTTTTTACTGTGCGCACCCAACCAGAGTGACGGGAGGAGCACATTTCAGAAAACGTGCTCAACTCGTCGAGAAAATGCGATTTAAGCAATAAAATTAAAAATGCACCTAAAACCTAAACCAAATGTTGCAGGTGCTTATTTCTTCGTGCGCAGTGCTCAACGCGGCACTCACTAGCTGCCAGGAGCACTTTTTACTGTGCGCACCCAACCAGAGCGACGGGAGGAGCACATTTCAGAAAACGTGCTCAGCTCGTCGAGAGAATGCGATTTAAGCAATAAAATTAAAAATGCACCTAAAACCTAAACCAAACGTTGCAGGTGCTTATTTCTTCGTGCGCAGTGGTCAACGGGGAACTCCCTAGCTGCCAGGAGCTCTTTTTACTGTGCGCACCCAACCAGAGCGACGGGAGGAGCACATTTCAGAAAACGTGCTCAGCTCGTCGAGAAAATGCGATTTAAGCAATAAAATTAAAAATGCAGCTAAAACCTAAACCAAACGTTGCGGGTGCTTATTTCTTCGTGCGTAGTGCTCAACGCGGCACTCTCTAGCTGCCAGGAGCACTTTTTACTGTGCGCACCCAACCAGAGTGACGGGAGGAGCACATTTCAGAAAACGTGCTCAGCTCGTCGAGAAAATGCGATTTAAGCAATAAAATTAAAAATGCACCTAAAACCTAAACCAAACGTTGCAGGTGCTTATTTCTTCGTGCGCAGTGGTCAACGCGGAACTCCCTAGCTGCCAGGAGCTCTTTTTACTGTGCGCACCCAACCAGAGCGACGGGAGGAGCACATTTCAGAAAACGTGCTCAGCTCGTCGAGAAAATGCGATTTAAGCAATAAAATTAAAAATGCACCTAAAACCTAAACCAAACGTTGCAGGTGCTTATTTCTTCATGCGCAGTGGTCAACGCGGCACTCTCTAGCTGCCAAGAGCACTTTTTACTGTGCGCACCCAACCAGAGTGACGGGATGAGCACATTTCAGAAAACGTGCTCAGCTCGTCGAGAAAATGCGATTTAAGCAATAAAATTAAAAATGCAGCTAAAACCTAAACCAATCGTTGCAGGTGCTTATTTCTTCGTGCGTAGTGCTCAACGCGGCACTCCCTAGCTGCCAGGAGCACTTTTTACTGTGCGCACCCAACCAGAGTGACGGGAGGAGCACATTTCAGAAAACGTGCTCAGCTCGTCGAGAGAATGCGATTTAAGCAATAAAATAAAAAATGCACCTAAAACCTAAACCAAACGTTGCAGGTGCTTATTTCTTCATGCGCAGTGGTCAACGCGGCACTCCCGAGCTGCCAAGAGCACTTTTTACTGTGCGCACCCAACCAGAGCGACGGGAGGAGCACATTTCAGAAAACGTGCTCAGCTCGTCGAGAGAATGCGATTTAAGCAATAAAATTAAAAATGCACCTAAAACCTAAACCAAAAGTTGCAGGTGCTTATTTCTTCGTGCGCAGTGGTCAACGCGGAACTCCCTAGCTGCCAGGAGCTCTTTTTACTGTGCGCACCCAACCAGAGCGACGGGAGGAGCCCATTTCAGAAAAACTGCTCAGCTCGTCGAGAAAATGCGATTTAAGCAATAAAATTAAAAATGCACCTAAAACCTAAACCAAACGTTGCAGGTGCTTATTTCTTCGTGCGCAGTGCTCAACGCGGCACTCCCTAGCTGCCAGGAGCACTTTTTACTGTGCGCACCCAACCAGAGTGACGGGAGGAGCACATTTCAGAAAACGTGCTCAGCTCGTCGAGAAAATGCGATTTAAGCAATAAAATTAAAAATGCACCTAAAACCTAAACCAAACGTTGCAGGTGCTTATTTCTTCGTGCGCAGTGCTCAACGCGGCACTCCCTAGCTGCCAGGAGCACTTTTTACTGTGCGCACCCAACCAGAGTGACGGGAGGAGCACATTTCAGAAAACGTGCTCAGCTCGTCGAGAAAATGCGATTTAAGCAATAAAATTAAAAATGCACCTAAAACCTAAACCAAACGTTGCAGGTGGTTATTTCTTCATGCGCAGTTGTCAACGCGGCACTCTCTAGCTGCCAAGAGCACTTTTTACTGTGCGCACCCAACCAGAGTGACGGGAGGAGCACATTTCAGAAAACGTGCTCAGCTCGTCGAGAAAATGCGATTTAAGCAATAAGATTAAAAATGCACCTAAAACCTAAACCAAACGTTGCAGGTGCTTATTTCTTCATGCGCAGTGGTCAACGCGGCACTCTCTAGCTGCCAGGAGAACTTTTTACTACGCGCACCCAACCAGAGCGACGGGAGGAGCACATTTCAGAAAACGTGCTCAGCTCGTCGAGATTGCGATTTAAGCAATAAAATAAAAAATGCACCTAAAACCTAAACCAAACGTTGCAGGTGCTTATTTCTTCATGCGCAGTGGTCAACGCGGCACTCTCTAGCTGCCAAGAGCACTTTTTACTGTGCGCACCCAACCAGAGTGACGGGAGGAGCACATTTCAGAAAACGTGCTCAGCTCGTCGAGAAAATGCGATTTAAGCAATAAGATTAAAAATGCACCTAAAACCTAAACCAAACGTTGCAGGTGCTTATTTCTTCATGCGCAGTGGTCAACGCGGCACTCTCTAGCTGCCAGGAGCACTTTTTACTACGCGCACCCAACCAGAGCGACGGGAGGAGCACATTTCAGAAAACGTGCTCAGCTCGTCGAGAGAATGCGATTTAAGCAATAAAATTAAAAATGCACCTAAAACCTAAACCAAACGTTGCAGGTGCTTATTTCTTCGTGCGCAGTGCTCAACGCGGCACTCCCTAGCTGCCAGGAGCACCTTTTACTGTGCGCACCCAACCAGAGTGACGGGAGGAGCACATTTCAGGAAACGTGCTCAGCTCGTCGAGATTGCGATTTAAGCAATAAAATAAAAAATGCACCTAAAACCTAAACCAAACGTTGCAGGTGCTTATTTCTTCGTGCGCAGTGGTCAACGCGGCACTCCCTAGCTGCCAGGAGCACTTTTTACTGTGCGCACCCAACCAGAGTGACGGGAGGAGCACATTTCAGAAAACGTGCTCAGCTCGTCGAGAAAATGCGATTTAAGCAATAAAATGAAAAATGCACCTAAAACCTAAACCAAACGTTGCAGGTGCTTATTTCTTCATGCGCAGTGGTCAACGCGGCACTCTCTAGCTGCCAGGAGCACTTTTTACTATGCGCTCCCAACCAGAGCGACGGGAGGAGCACATTTCAGAAAACGTGCTCAGCTCGTCGAGAAAATGCGATTAAAGCAATAAAATTAAAAATGCACCTAAAACCTAAACCAAACGTTGCAGGTGCTTTTTTCTTCATGCGCAGTGCTCAACGCGGCACTCCCGAGCTGCCAAGAGTACTTTTTACTGTGCGCACCCAACCAGAGCGACGGGAGGAGCACATTTCAGAAAACGTGCTCAGCTCGTCGAGAGAATGCGATTTAAGCAATAAAATTAAAAATGCACCTAAAACCTAAACCAAACGTTGCAGGTGCTTATTTCTTCGTGCGCAGTGGTCAACGCGGAACTCCCTAGCTGCCAGGAGCTCTTTTTACTGTGCGCACCCAACCAGAGCGACGGGAGGAGCACATTTCAGAAAACGTGCTCAGCTCGTCGAGAAAATGCGATTTAAGCAATAAGATTAAAAATGCACCTAAAACCTAAACCAAACGTTGCAGGTGCTTATTTCTTCATGCGCAGTGGTCAACGCGGCACTCCCTAGCTGCCAGGAGCACTTTTTACTGTGCGCACAAAACCAGAGTGACGGGAGAACACATTTCAGAAAACGTGCTCAGCTCGTCGAGAAAATGCGATTTAAGCAATAAAATTAAAAATGCACCTAAAACCTAAACCAAACGTTGCAGGTGCTTATTTCTTCATGCGCAGTGGTCAACGCGGCACTCTTTAGCTGCCAGGAGCACTTTTTACTACGCGCGCCCAACCAGAGCGACGGTAGGAGCACATTTCAGAAAACGTGCTCAGCTCGTCGAGAAAATGCGATTTAAGCAATAAAATTAAAAATGCACCTAAAACCTACACCAAACGTTGCAGGTGCTTATTTCTTCATGCGCAGTGGTCAACGCGGCACTCTCTAGCTGCCAGGAGCACTTTTTACTACGCGCACCCAACCAGAGCGACGGGAGGAGCACATTTCAGAAAACGTGCTCAGCTCGTCGAGAGAATGCGATTTAAGCAATAAAATAAAAAATGCACCTAAAACCTAAACCAAACGTTGCAGGTGCTTATTTCTTCATGCGCAGTGGTCAACGCGGCACTCTCTAGCTGCCAGGAGCACTTTTTACTACTCGCACCCAACCAGAGCGACGGGAGGAGCACATTTCAGAAAACGTGCTCAGCTCGTCGAGAGAATGCGATTTAAGCAATAAAATAAAAAAATGCACCTAAAACCTAAATCAAACGTTGCAGGTGCTTATTTCTTCGTGCGCAGTGGTCAACGCGGCACTCCCTAGCTGCCAGGAGCTCTTTTTACTGTGTGCACCCAACCAGAGCGACGGGAGGAGCACATTTCAGAAAACGTGCTCAGCTCGTCGAGAGAATGCGATTTAAGCAATAAAATAAAAAATGCACCTAAAACCTAAACCAAACGTTGCAGGTGCTTATTTCTTCATGCGCAGTGGTCAACGCGGCACTCTCTAGCTGCCAGGAGCACTTTTTACTGTGCGCACCCAACCAGAGCGACGGGAGGAGCCCATTTCAGAAAACGTGCTCAGCTCGTCGAGAAAATGCGATTTAAGCAATAAAATTAAAAATGCACCTAAAACCTAAACCAAACGTTGCAGGTGCTTATTTCTTCGTGCGCAGTGCTCAACGCGGCACTCTCTAGCTGCCAAGAGCACTTTTTACTGTGCGCACCCAACCAGAGTGACGGGAGGAGCACATTTCAGAAAACGTGCTCAGCTCGTCGAGAAAATGCGATTTAAGCAATAAAATTAAAAATGCACCTAAAACCTAAACCAAACGTTGCAGGTGCTTATTTCTTCGTGCGCAGTGCTCAACGCGGCACTCCCTAGCTGCCAGGAGCACTTTTTACTGTGCGCACCCAACCAGAGCGACGGGAGGAGCACATTTCAGAAAACGTGCTCAGCTCGTCGAGAAACTGCGATTTAAGCAATAAAATTAAAAATGCACCTAAAACCTTGCAGGTGCTTATTTCTTCATGCGCAGTGGTCAACGCGGCACTCTCTAGCTGCCAAGAGCACTTTTTACTGTGCGCACCCAACCAGAGTGACGGGAGGAGCACATTTCAGAAAACGTGCTCAGCTCGTCGAGAAAATGCGATTTAAGCAATAAAATTAAAAATGCACCTAAAACCTAAACCAAGCGTTGCAGGTGCTTATTTCTTCATGCGGAGTGGTCAACGCGGCACTCTCTAGCTGCCAAGAGCACTTTTTACTGTGCGCACCCAACCAGAGTGACGGGAGGAGCACATTTCAGAAAACGTGCTCAGCTCGTCGAGAAAATGCGATTTAAGCAATAAGATTAAAAATGCACCTAAAACCTAAACCAAACGTTGCAGGTGCTTATTTCTTCATGCGCAGTGGTCAACGCGGCACTCTCTAGCTGCCAGGAGCACCTTTTACTACGCGCACCCAATCAGAGCGACGGGAGGAGCACATTTCAGAAAACGTGCTCAGCTCGTCGAGAGAATGCGATCTAAGCAATAAAATAAAAAATGCACCTAAAACCTAAACCAAACGTTGCAGGTGCTTATTTCTTCGTGCGCAGTGGTCAACGCGGCACTCCCTAGCTGCCAGGAGCTCTTTTTACTGTGTGCACCCAACCAGAGCGACGGGAGGAGCACATTTCAGAAAACGTGCTCAGCTCGTCGAGAGAATGCGATTTAAGCAATAAAATAAAAAATGCACCTAAAACCTAAACCAAACGTTGCAGGTGCTTATTTCTTCGTGCGCAGTGGTCAACGCGGAACTCCCTAGCTGCCAGGAGCTCTTTTTACTGTGCGCACCCAACCAGAGCGACGGGAGGAGCCCATTTCAGAAAACGTGCTCAGCTCGTAGAGAAAATGCGATTTAAGCAATAAAATTAAAAATGCACCTAAAACCTAAACCAAACGTTGCAGGTGCTTATTTCTTCGTGCGCAGTGCTCAACGCGGCACTCCCTAGCTGCCAGGAGCACTTTTTACTGTGCGCACCCAACCAGAGTGACGGGAGGAGCACATTTCAGAAAACGTGCTCAGCTCGTCGAGAGAATGCGATTTAAGCAATAAAATAAAAAATGCACCTAAAACCTAAACCAAACGTTGCAGGTGCTTATTTCTTCGTACGCAGTGGTCAACGCGGAACTCCCTAGCTGCCAGGAGCTCTTTTTACTGTGCGCACCCAACCAGAGCGACGGGAGGAGCCCATTTCAGAAAACGTGCTCAGCTCGTCGAGAAAATGCGATTTAAGCAATAAAATTAAAAATGCACCTAAAACCTAAACCAAACGTTGCAGGTGCTTATTTCTTCGTGCGCAGTGCTCAACGCGGCACTCCCTAGCTGCCAGGAGCACTTTTTGCTGTGCGCACCCAACCAGAGTGACGGGAGGAGCACATTTCAGAAAACGTGCTCACCTCGTCGAGAAAATGCGATTTAAGCAATAAAATTAAAAATGCACCTTAAACCTAAACCAAACGTTGCAGGTGCTTATTTCTTCATGCGCAGTGGTCAACGCGGCACTCTCTAGCTGCCAGGAGCATTTTTTACTACGCGCACCCAACCAGAGCGACGGGAGGAGCACATTTCAGAAAACGTGCTCAGCTCGTCGAGAGAATGCGATTTAAGCAATAAAATAAAAAAATGCACCTAAAACCTAAACCAAACGTTGCAGGTGCTTATTTCTTCGTGCGCAGTGGTCAACGCGGCACTCCCTAGCTGCCAGGAGCTCTTTTTACTGTGTGCACCCAACCAGAGCGACGGGAGGAGCACATTTCAGAAAACGTGCTCAGCTCGTCGAGAGAATGCGATTTAAGCAATAAAATAAAAAATGCACCTAAAACCTAAACCAAACGTTGCAGGTGCTTATTTCTTCGTGCGCAGTGGTCAACGCGGAACTCCCTAGCTGCCAGGAGCTCTTTTTACTGTGCGCACCCAACCAGAGCGACGGGAGGAGCCCATTTCAGAAAACGTGCTCAGCTCGTCGAGAAAATGCGATTTAAGCAATAAAATTAAAAATGCACCTAAAACCTAAACCAAACGTTGCAGGTGCTTATTTCTTCGTGCGCAGTGCTCAACGCGGCACTCCCTAGCTGCCAGGAGCACTTTTTACTGTGCGCACCCAACCAGAGCGACGGGAGGAGCACATTTCAGAAAACGTGCTCAGCTCGTCGAGAAAATGCGATTTAAGCAATAAAATTAAAAATGCACCTAAAACCTAAACCAAACGTTGCAGGTGCTTATTTCTTCATGCGCAGTGGTCAACGCGGCACTCTCTAGCTGCCAGGAGCACTTTTTACTGTGCGCACCCAACCAGAGTGACGGGAGGAGCACATTTCAGAAAACGTGCTCAGCTCGTCGAGAAAATGCGATTTAAGCAATAAGATTAAAAATGCACCTAAAACCTAAACCAAACGTTGCAGGTGCTTATTTCTTCATGCGCAGTGGTCAACGTGGCACTCTCTAGCTGCCAGGAGCACTTTTTACTGTGTGCACCCAACCAGAGTGACGGGAGGAGCACATTTCAGAAAACGTGCTCAGCTCGTCGAGAAAATGCGATTTAAGCAATAAAATTAAAAATGCACCTAAAACCTAAACCAAACGTTGCAGGTGCTTATTTCTTCGTGCGCAGTGCTCAACGCGGCACTCCCTAGCTGCCAGGAGCACTTTTTACTGTGCGCACCCAACCAGAGCGACGGGAGGAGCACATTTCAGAAAACGTGCTCAGCTCGTCGAGAAACTGCGATTTAAGCAATAAAATTAAAAATGCACCTAAAACCTTGCAGGTGCTTATTTCTTCATGCGCAGTGGTCAACGCGGCACTCTCTAGCTGCCAAGAGCACTTTTTACTGTGCGCACCCAACCAGAGTGACGGGAGGAGCACATTTCAGAAAACGTGCTCAGCTCGTCGAGAAAATGCGATTTAAGCAATAAAATTAAAAATGCACCTAAAACCTAAACCAAGCGTTGCAGGTGCTTATTTCTTCATGCGGAGTGGTCAACGCGGCACTCTCTAGCTGCCAAGAGCACTGTTTACTGTGCGCACCCAACCAGAGTGACGGGAGGAGCACATTTCAGAAAACGTGCTCAGCTCGTCGAGAAAATGCGATTTAAGCAATAAGATTAAAAATGCACCTAAAACCTAAACCAAACGTTGCAGGTGCTTATTTCTTCATGCGCAGTGGTCAACGCGGCACTCTCTAGCTGCCAGGAGCACTTTTTACTACGCGCACCCAACCAGAGCGACGGGAGGAGCACATTTCAGAAAACGTGCTCAGCTCGTCGAGAGAATGCGATCTAAGCAATAAAATAAAAAATGCACCTAAAAGCTAAACCAAACGTTGCAGGTGCTTATTTCTTCGTGCGCAGTGGTCAACGCGGCACTCCCTAGCTGCCAGGAGCTCTTTTTACTGTGTGCACCCAACCAGAGCGACGGGAGGAGCACATTTCAGAAAACGTGCTCAGCTCGTCGAGAGAATGCGATTTAAGCAATAAAATAAAAAATGCACCTAAAACCTAAACCAAACGTTGCAGGTGCTTATTTCTTCGTGCGCAGTGGTCAACGCGGAACTCCCTAGCTGCCAGGAGCTCTTTTTACTGTGCGCACCCAACCAGAGCGACGGGAGGAGCCCATTTCAGAAAACGTGCTCAGCTCGTAGAGAAAATGCGATTTAAGCAATAAAATTAAAAATGCACCTAAAACCTAAACCAAACGTTGCAGGTGCTTATTTCTTCGTGCGCAGTGCTCAACGCGGCACTCCCTAGCTGCCAGGAGCACTTTTTACTGTGCGCACCCAACCAGAGTGACGGGAGGAGCACATTTCAGAAAACGTGCTCAGCTCGTCGAGAGAATGCGATTTAAGCAATAAAATAAAAAATGCACCTAAAACCTAAACCAAACGTTGCAGGTGCTTATTTCTTCGTGCGCAGTGGTCAACGCGGAACTCCCTAGCTGCCAGGAGCTCTTTTTACTGTGCGCACCCAACCAGAGCGACGGGAGGAGCCCATTTCAGAAAACGTGCTCAGCTCGTCGAGAAAATGCGATTTAAGCAATAAAATTAAAAATGCACCTAAAACCTAAACCAAACGTTGCAGGTGCTTATTTCTTCGTGCGCAGTGCTCAACGCGGCACTCCCTAGCTGCCAGGAGCACTTTTTACTGTGCGCACCCAACCAGAGCGACGGGAGGAGCACATTTCAGAAAACGTGCTCACCTCGTCGAGAAAATGCGATTTAAGCAATAAAATTAAAAATGCACCTAAAACCTTGCAGGTGCTTATTTCTTCATGCGCAGTGGTCAACGCGGCACTCTCTAGCTGCCAAGAGCACTTTTTACTGTGCGCACCCAACCAGAGTGACGGGAGGAGCACATTTCAGAAAACGTGCTCAGCTCGTCGAGAAAATGCGATTTAAGCAATAAGATTAAAAATGCACCTAAAACCTAAACCAAACGTTGCAGGTGCTTATTTCTTCATGCGCAGTGGTCAACGCGGCACTCTCTAGCTGCCAGGAGCACTTTTTACTGTGTGCACCCAACCAGAGTGACGGGAGGAGCACATTTCAGAAAACGTGCTCAGCTCGTCGAGAAAATGCGATTTAAGCAATAAAATTAAAAATGCAGCTAAAACCTAAACCAAACGTTGCAGGTGCTTATTTCTTCGTGCGTAGTGCTCAACGCGGCACTCCCTAGCTGCCAGGAGCACTTTTTACTGTGTGCACCCAACCAGAGTGACGGGAGGAGCACATTTCAGAAAACGTGCTCAGCTCGTCGAGAAAATGCGATTTAAGCAATAAAATTAAAAATGCACCTAAAACCTAAACCAAACGTTGCAGGTGCTTATTTCTTCATGCGCAGTGGTCAACGCGGCACTCTCTAGCTGCCAAGAGCACTTTTTACTGTGCGCACCCAACCAGAGTGACGGGAGGAGCACATTTCAGAAAACGTGCTCAGCTCGTCGAGAAAATGCGATTTAAGCAATAAGATTAAAAATGCACCTAAAACCTAAACCAAACGTTGCAGGTGCTTATTTCTTCATGCGCAGTGGTCAACGCGGCACTCTCTAGCTGCCAGGAGCACTTTTTACTGTGTGTACCCAACCAGAGTGACGGGAGGAGCACATTTCAGAAAACGTGCTCAGCTCGTGAAGAAAATGCGATTTAAGCAATAAAATTAAAAATGCACCTAAAACCTAAACCAAACGTTGCAGGTGCTTATTTCTTCATGCGCAGTGGTCAACGCGGCACTCTCTAGCTGCCAAGAGCACTTTTTACTGTACGCACCCAACCAGAGTGACGGGAGGAGCACATTTCAGAAAACGTGCTCAGCTCGTCGAGAGAATGCGATTTAAGCAATAAAATTAAAAATGCACCTAAAACCTAAACCAAACGTTGCAGGTGCTTATTTCTTCGTGCGCAGTGGTCAACGCGGAACTCCCTAGCTGCCAGGAACTATTTTTACTGTGCGCACCCAACCAGAGCGACGGGAGGAGCACATTTCAGAAAACGTGCTCAGCTCGTCGAGAAAATGCGATTTAAGCAATTAAATTAAAAATGCACCTAAAACCTAAACCAAACGTTGCAGGTGCTTATTTCTTCGTGCGCAGTGCTCAACGCGGCACTCCCTAGCTGCCAGGAGTTCTTTTTACTGTGCGCACCCAACCAGAGCGACGGGAGGAGCACATTTCAGAAAACGTGCTCAGCTCGTCGAGAAAATGCGATTTAAGCAATAAAATTAAAAATGCACCTAAAACCTAAACCAAACGTTGCAGGTGCTCATTTCTTCATGCGCAGTGGTCAACCCGGCACTCTCTAGCTGCCAGGAGCACTTTTTACTACGCGCACCCAACCAGAGCGACGGGAGGAGCACATTTCAGAAAACGTGCTCAGCTCGTCGAGAAAATGCGATTTAAGCAGTAAAATTAAAAATGCACCTAAAACCTAAACCAAACGTTGCAGGTGGTTATTTCTTCATGCGCAGTTGTCAACGCGGCACTCTCTAGCTGCCAGGAGCACTTTTTACTACGCGCACCCAACCAGAGCGACGGGAGGAGCACATTTCAGAAAACGTGCTCAGCTCGTCGAGAGAATGCGATTTAAGCAATAAAATAAAAAATGCACCTAAAACCTAAACCAAACGTTGCAGGTGCTTATTTCTTCGTGCGCAGTGGTCAACGCGGCACTCCCTAGCTGCCAGGAGCTCTTTTTACTGTGCGCACCCAACCAGAGCGACGGGAGGAGCATATTTCAGAAAACGTGCTCAGCTCGTCGAGAAAATGCGATTTAAGCAATAAAATTAAAAATACACCTAAAACCTAAACCAAACGTTGCAGGTGCTTATTTCTTCATGTGCAGTGGTCAACGCGGCACTCTCTAGCTGACAGGAGCACTTTTTACTATGCGCGCACAACCAGAGCGACGGGAGGAGCACATTTCAGAAAACGTGCTCAGCTCGTCGAGAGAATAGGATTTAAGCAATAAAATTAAAAATGCACCTAAAACCTAAACCAAACGTTGCAGGTGCTTATTTCTTCGTGCGCAGTGGTCAACGCGGAACTCCCTAGCTGCCAGGAGCTATTTTTACTGTACGCACCCAACCAGAGCGACGGGAGGAGCACATTTCAGAAAACGTGCTCAGCTCGTCGAGAAAATGCGATTTAAGCAATAAAATTAAAAATCCACCTAAAACCTAAACCAAACGTTGCAGGTGCTTATTTCTTCGTGCGCAGTGGTCAACGCGGCACTCCCTAGCTGCCAGGAGCTCTTTTTACTGTGCGCACCCAACCAGAGCGACGGGAGGAGAACATTTCAGAAAACGTGCTCAGCTCGTCGAGAAAATGCGATTTAAGCAATAAAATTAAAAATGCACCTAAAACCTAAACCAAACGTTGCAGGTGCTTATTTCTTCATGCGCAGTGGTCAACCCGGCACTCTCTAGCTGCCAGGAGCACTTTTTACTACGCGCACCCAACCAGAGCGACGGGAGGAGCACATTTCAGAAAACGTGCTCAGCTCGTCGAGAAAATGCGATTTAAGCAATAAAATTAAAAATGCACCTAAAACCTAAACCAAACGTTGCAGGTGGTTATTTCTTCATGCGCAGTCGTCAACGCGGCACTCTCTAGCTGCCAGGAGCACTTTTTACTACGCGCACCCAACCAGAGCGACGGGAGGAGCACATTTCAGAAAACGTGCTCAGCTCGTCGAGAGAATGCGATTTAAGCAATAAAATAAAAAATGCACCTAAAACCTAAACCAAACATTGCAGGTGCTTATTTCTTCGTGCGCAGTGGTCAACGCGGCACTCCCTAGCTGCCAGGAGCTCTTTTTACTGTGCGCACCCAACCAGAGCGACGGGAGGAGCATATTTCAGAAAACGTGCTCAGCTCGTCGAGAAAATGCGATTTAAGCAATAAAATTAAAAATGCACCTAAAACCTAAACCAAACGTTGCAGGTGCTTATTTCTTCATGTGCAGTGGTCAACGCGGCACTCTCTAGCTGCCAGGAGCACTTTTTACTACGCGCACCCAACCAGAGCGACGGGAGGAGCACATTTCAGAAAACGTGCTCAGCTCGTCGAGAGAATGCGATTTAAGCAATAATATAAAAAATGCACCTAAAACCTAAACAAAACGTTGCAGGTGCTTTTTTCTTTGTGCACAGTGGTCAACGCGGCACTCTCTAGCTGCCAAGAGCACTTTTTACTATGCGCACCCAACCAGAGTGACGGGATGAGCACATTTCAGAAAACGTGCTCAGCTCGTCGAGAAAATGCGATTTAAGCAATAAAATAAAAAATGCACCTAAAACCTAAACCAAACGTTGCAGGTGCTTATTTCTTCGTGCGCAGTGGTCAACGCGGCACTCCCTAGCTGCCAGGAGCTCTTTTTACTGTGCGCACCCAACCAGAGCGACGGGAGGAGCATATTTCAGAAAACGTGCTCAGCTCGTCGAGAAAATGCGATTTAAGCAATAAAATTAAAAATGCACCTAAAACCTAAACCAAACGTTGCAGGTGCTTATTTCTTCATGCGCAGTGGTCAACGCGGAACTCTCTAGCTGCCAGGAGCACTTTTTACTACGCGCACCCAACCAGAGCGACGGGAGGAGCACATTTCAGAAAACGTGCTCAGCTCGTCGAGAGAATGCGATTTAAGCAATAATATAAAAAATGCACCTAAAACCTAAACAAAACGTTGCAGGTGCTTATTTCTTTGTGCACAGTGGTCAACGCGGCACTCTCTAGCTGCCAAGAGCACTTTTTACTATGCGCACCCAACCAGAGTGACGGGATGAGCACATTTCAGAAAACGTGCTCAGCTCGTCGAGAAAATGCGATTTAAGCAATAAAATTAAAAATCCACCTAAAACCTAAACCAAACGTTGCAGGTGCTTATTTCTTCATGCGCAGTGGTCAACGCGGCACTCTCTAGCTGCCAAGAGCACTTTTTACTGTGCGCACCCAACCAGAGTGACGGGAGGAGCACATTTCAGAAAACGTGCTCAGCTCGTCGAGAAAATGCGATTTAAGCAATAAGATTAAAAATGCACCTAAAACCTAAACCAAACGTTGCAGGTGCTTATTTCTTCATGCGCAGTGGTCAACGCGGCACTCTCTAGCTGCCAGGAGCACTTTTTACTACGCGCACCCAACCAGAGCGACGGGAGGAGCACATTTCAGAAAACGTGCTCAGCTCGTCGAGAGAATGCGATTTAAGCAATAAAATAAAAAATGCACCTAAAACCTAAACCAAACGTTGCAGGTGCTTATTTCTTCGTGCGCAGTGGTAAACGCGGCAGTCCCTAGCTGCCAGGAGCTCTTTTTACTGTGCGCACCCAACCAGAGCGACGGGAGGAGCACATTTCAGAAAACGTGATCAGCTCGTCGAGAAAATGCGATTTAAGCAATAAAATCAAAAATGCACCTAAAACCTAAACCAAACGTTGCAGGTGCTTATTTCTTCATGCGCAGTGGTCAACGCGGCACTCTCTAGCTGCCAGGAGCACTTTTTACTACGCGCACCCAACCAGAAAGACGGGAGGAGCACATTTCAGAAAACGTGCTCAGCTCGTCGAGAGAATGCGATTTAAGCAATAAAATAAAAAATGCACCTAAAACCTAAACCAAACGTTGCAGGTGCTTATTTCTTCGTGCGCAGTGGTCAACGCGGCACTCCCTAGCTGCCAGGAGCTATTTTTACTGTGTGCACCCAACCAGAGCGACGGGAGGAGCACATTTCAGAAAACGTGCTCAGCTCGTCGAGAGAATGCGATTTAAGCAATAAAAGAAAAAATGCACCTAAAACCTAAACCAAACGTTGCAGGTGCTTATTTCTTCGTGCGCAGTGGTCAACTAGCTGCCAGGAGCTCTTTTTACTGTGCGCACCCAACCAGAGCGACGGGAGGAGCACATTTCAGAAAACGTGCTCAGCTCGTCGAGAAAATGCGATTTAAGCAATAAAATTAAAAATGCACCTAAAACCTAAACCAAACGTTGCAGGTGCTTATTTCTTCATGCGCAGTGGTCAACGCGGCACTCTCTAGCTGCCAAGAGCACTTTTTACTGTGCGCACCCAACCAGAGCGACGGGAGGAGCACATTTCAGAAAACGTGCTCAGCTCGTCGAGAAAATGCGATTTAAGCAATAAAATTAAAAATGCACCTAAAACCTAAACCAAACGTTGCAGGTGCTTATTTCTTCATGCGCAGTGGTCAACGCGGCACTCCCGAGCTGCCAAGAGCACTTTTTACTGTGCGCACCCAACCAGAGCGACGGAAGGAGCACATTTCAGAAAACGTGCTCAGCTCGTCGAGAGAATGCGATTTAAGCAATAAAATTAAAAATGCACCTAAAACCTAAACCAAACGTTGCAGGTGCTTATTTCTTCGTGCGCAGTGGTCAACGCGGAACTCCCTAGCTGCCAGGAGCTCTTTTTACTGTGCGCACCCAACCAGAGCGACGGGAGGAGCACATTTCAGAAAACGTGCTCAGCTCGTCGAGACAATGCGATTTAAGCAATAAAATTAAAAATGCACCTAAAACCTAAACCAAACGTTGCAGGTGCTTATTTCTTCGTGCGCAGTGCTCAACGCGGCACTCCCTAGCTGCCAGGAGCCCTTTTTACTGTGCGC
This sequence comes from Syngnathus floridae, assembly GCF_059516105.1. NCBI lineage: Eukaryota > Metazoa > Chordata > Actinopteri > Syngnathiformes > Syngnathidae > Syngnathus > Syngnathus floridae. The sequence goes on from NC_142420.1 coordinate 14,765,680, forward strand.
ACCCAACCAGAGTGACGGGAGGAGCACATTTCAGAAAACGTGCTCAGCTTGTCGAGAAAATGCGATTTAAGCAATAAAATTAAAAATGCACCTAAAACCTAAACCAAACGTTGCAGGTGCTTATTTCTTCGTGCGCAGTGCTCAACGCGGCACTCCCTAGCTGACAGGAGCACTTTTTACTATGCGCGCCCAACCAGAGCGACGGGAGGAGCACATTTCAGAAAACGTGCTCAGCTCGTCGAGAAAATGCGATTTAAGCAATAAAATTAAAAATGCACCTAAAACCTAAACCAAACGTTGCAGGTGCTTATTTCTTCATGCGCAGTGGTCAACGCGGCACTCCCGAGCTGCCAAGAGCACTTTTTACTGTGCGCACCCAACCAGAGCGACGGAAGGAGCACATTTCAGAAAACGTGCTCAGCTCGTCGAGAGAATGCGATTTAAGCAATAATATAAAAAATGCACCTAAAACCTAAACAAAACGTTGCAGGTGCTTTTTTCTTTGTGCACAGTGGTCAACGCGGCACTCTCTAGCTGCCAAGAGCACTTTTTACTATGCGCACCCAACCAGAGTGACGGGATGAGCACATTTCAGAAAACGTGCTCAGCTCGTCGAGAAAATGCGATTTAAGCAATAAAATAAAAAATGCACCTAAAACCTAAACCAAACGTTGCAGGTGCTTATTTCTTCGTGCGCAGTGGTCAACGCGGCACTCCCTAGCTGCCAGGAGCTCTTTTTACTGTGCGCACCCAACCAGAGCGACGGGAGGAGCATATTTCAGAAAACGTGCTCAGCTCGTCGAGAAAATGCGATTTAAGCAATAAAATTAAAAATGCACCTAAAACCTAAACCAAACGTTGCAGGTGCTTATTTCTTCATGCGCAGTGGTCAACGCGGAACTCTCTAGCTGCCAGGAGCACTTTTTACTACGCGCACCCAACCAGAGCGACGGGAGGAGCACATTTCAGAAAACGTGCTCAGCTCGTCGAGAGAATGCGATTTAAGCAATAATATAAAAAATGCACCTAAAACCTAAACAAAACGTTGCAGGTGCTTATTTCTTTGTGCACAGTGGTCAACGCGGCACTCTCTAGCTGCCAAGAGCACTTTTTACTATGCGCACCCAACCAGAGTGACGGGATGAGCACATTTCAGAAAACGTGCTCAGCTCGTCGAGAAAATGCGATTTAAGCAATAAAATTAAAAATCCACCTAAAACCCAAACCAAACGTTGCAGGTGCTTATTTCTTCATGCGCAGTGGTCAACGCGGCACTCTCTAGCTGCCAAGAGCACTTTTTACTGTGCGCACCCAACCAGAGTGACGGGAGGAGCACATTTCAGAAAACGTGCTCAGCTCGTCGAGAAAATGCGATTTAAGCAATAAGATTAAAAATGCACCTAAAACCTAAACCAAACGTTGCAGGTGCTTATTTCTTCATGCGCAGTGGTCAACGCGGCACTCTCTAGCTGCCAGGAGCACTTTTTACTACGCGCACCCAACCAGAGCGACGGGAGGAGCACATTTCAGAAAACGTGCTCAGGTCGTCGAGAGAATGCGATTTAAGCAATAAAATAAAAAATGCACCTAAAACCTAAACCAAACGTTGCAGGTGCTTATTTCTTCGTGCGCAGTGGTAAACGCGGCAGTCCCTAGCTGCCAGGAGCTCTTTTTACTGTGCGCACCCAACCAGAGCGACGGGAGGAGCACATTTCAGAAAACGTGCTCAGCTCGTCGAGAGAATGCGATTTAAGCAATAAAAGAAAAAATGCACCTAAAACCTAAACCAAACGTTGCAGGTGCTTATTTCTTCGTGCGCAGTGGTCAACTAGCTGCCAGGAGCTCTTTTTACTGTGCGCACCCAACCAGAGCGACGGGAGGAGCACATTTCAGAAAACGTGCTCAGCTCGTCGAGAAAATGCGATTTAAGCAATAAGATTAAAAATGCACCTAAAACCTAAACCAAACGTTGCAGGTGCTTATTTCTTCATGCACAGTGGTCAAAGCGGCACTCTCTAGCTGCCAGGAGCACTTTTTACTACGCGCACCCAACCAGAGCGACGGGAGGAGCACATTTCAGAAAACGTGCTCAGCTCGTCGAGAGAATGCGATTTAAGCAATAAAATTAAAAATGCACCTAAAACCTAAACCAAACGTTGCAGGTGCTTATTTCTTCGTGCGCAGTGGTCAACGCGGCATTCTCTAGCTGCCAAGAGCACTTTTTACTGTGCGCACCCAACCAGAGCGACGGGAGGAGCACATTTCAGAAAACGTGCTCAGCTCGTCGAGAAAATGCGATTTAAGCAATAAAATTAAAAATGCACCTAAAACCTAAACCAAACGTTGCAGGTGCTTATTTCTTCGTGCGCAGTGGTCAACGCGGAACTCCCTAGCTGCCAGGAGCTCTTTTTACTGTGCGCACCCAACCAGAGCGACGGGAGGAGCACATTTCAGAAAACGTGCTCAGCTCGTCGAGACAATGCGATTTAAGCAATAAAATTAAAAATGCACCTAAAACCTAAACCAAACGTTGCAGGTGCTTATTTCTTCGTGCGCAGTGCTCAACGCGGCACTCCCTAGCTGCCAGGAGCCCTTTTTACTGTGCGCACCCAACCAGAGTGACGGGAGGAGCACATTTCAGAAAACGTGCTCAGCTTGTCGAGAAAATGCGATTTAAGCAATAAAATTAAAAATGCACCTAAAACCTAAACCAAACGTTGCAGGTGCTTATTTCTTCGTGCGCAGTGCTCAACGCGGCACTCCCTAGCTGACAGGAGCACTTTTTACTATGCGCGCCCAACCAGAGCGACGGGAGGAGCACATTTCAGAAAACGTGCTCAGCTCGTCGAGAAAATGCGATTTAAGCAATAAAATTAAAAATGCACCTAAAACCTAAACCAAACGTTGCAGGTGCTTATTTCTTCATGCGCAGTGGTCAACGCGGCACTCCCGAGCTGCCAAGAGCACTTTTTACTGTGCGCACCCAACCAGAGCGACGGAAGGAGCACATTTCAGAAAACGTGCTCAGCTCGTCGAGAGAATGCGATTTAAGCAATAATATAAAAAATGCACCTAAAACCTAAACAAAACGTTGCAGGTGCTTTTTTCTTTGTGCACAGTGGTCAACGCGGCACTCTCTAGCTGCCAAGAGCACTTTTTACTATGCGCACCCAACCAGAGTGACGGGATGAGCACATTTCAGAAAACGTGCTCAGCTCGTCGAGAAAATGCGATTTAAGCAATAAAATAAAAAATGCACCTAAAACCTAAACCAAACGTTGCAGGTGCTTATTTCTTCGTGCGCAGTGGTCAACGCGGCACTCCCTAGCTGCCAGGAGCTCTTTTTACTGTGCGCACCCAACCAGAGCGACGGGAGGAGCATATTTCAGAAAACGTGCTCAGCTCGTCGAGAAAATGCGATTTAAGCAATAAAATTAAAAATGCACCTAAAACCTAAACCAAACGTTGCAGGTGCTTATTTCTTCATGCGCAGTGGTCAACGCGGAACTCTCTAGCTGCCAGGAGCACTTTTTACTACGCGCACCCAACCAGAGCGACGGGAGGAGCACATTTCAGAAAACGTGCTCAGCTCGTCGAGAGAATGCGATTTAAGCAATAATATAAAAAATGCACCTAAAACCTAAACAAAACGTTGCAGGTGCTTATTTCTTTGTGCACAGTGGTCAACGCGGCACTCTCTAGCTGCCAAGAGCACTTTTTACTATGCGCACCCAACCAGAGTGACGGGATGAGCACATTTCAGAAAACGTGCTCAGCTCGTCGAGAAAATGCGATTTAAGCAATAAAATTAAAAATCCACCTAAAACCCAAACCAAACGTTGCAGGTGCTTATTTCTTCATGCGCAGTGGTCAACGCGGCACTCTCTAGCTGCCAAGAGCACTTTTTACTGTGCGCACCCAACCAGAGTGACGGGAGGAGCACATTTCAGAAAACGTGCTCAGCTCGTCGAGAAAATGCGATTTAAGCAATAAGATTAAAAATGCACCTAAAACCTAAACCAAACGTTGCAGGTGCTTATTTCTTCATGCGCAGTGGTCAACGCGGCACTCTCTAGCTGCCAGGAGCACTTTTTACTACGCGCACCCAACCAGAGCGACGGGAGGAGCACATTTCAGAAAACGTGCTCAGCTCGTCGAGAGAATGCGATTTAAGCAATAAAATAAAAAATGCACCTAAAACCTAAACCAAACGTTGCAGGTGCTTATTTCTTCGTGCGCAGTGGTAAACGCGGCAGTCCCTAGCTGCCAGGAGCTCTTTTTACTGTGCGCACCCAACCAGAGCGACGGGAGGAGCACATTTCAGAAAACGTGCTCAGCTCGTCGAGAGAATGCGATTTAAGCAATAAAAGAAAAAATGCACCTAAAACCTAAACCAAACGTTGCAGGTGCTTATTTCTTCGTGCGCAGTGGTCAACTAGCTGCCAGGAGCTCTTTTTACTGTGCGCACCCAACCAGAGCGACGGGAGGAGCACATTTCAGAAAACGTGCTCAGCTCGTCGAGAAAATGCGATTTAAGCAATAAGATTAAAAATGCACCTAAAACCTAAACCAAACGTTGCAGGTGCTTATTTCTTCATGCACAGTGGTCAAAGCGGCACTCTCTAGCTGCCAGGAGCACTTTTTACTACGCGCACCCAACCAGAGCGACGGGAGGAGCACATTTCAGAAAACGTGCTCAGCTCGTCGAGAGAATGCGATTTAAGCAATAAAATTAAAAATGCACCTAAAACCTAAACCAAACGTTGCAGGTGCTTATTTCTTCATGCGCAGTGGTCAACGCGGCACTCTCTAGCTGCCAAGAGCACTTTTTAATGTGCGCACCCAACCAGAGTGACGGGAGGAGCACATTTCAGAAAACGTGCTCAGCTCGTCGAGAAAATGCGATTTAAGCAATAAAATTAAAAATGCACCTAAAACCTAAACCAAACGTTGCAGGTGCTTATTTCTTCATGTGCAGTGGTCAACTCGGCACTCTCTAGCTGCCAGGAGCACTTTTTACTATGCGCGCACAACCAGAGCCACGGGAGGAGCACATTTCAGAAAACGTGCTCAGCTCGTCGAGAAAATGCGATTTAAGCAATAAAATTAAAAATGCACCTAAAACCTAAACCAAACGTTGCAGGTGCTTATTTCTTCATGCGCAGTGGTCAACGCGGCACTCTTTAGCTGCCAGGAGCACTTTTTACTATGCGCGCCCAACCAGAGCGACGGGAGGAGCACATTTCAGAAAACGTGCTCAGCTCGTCGAGAAAATGCGATTTAAGCAATAAAATTAAAAATGCACCTAAAACCTAAACCAAACGTTGCAGGTGCTGATTTCTTCATGCGCAGTGGTCAACGCGGCTCTCTCTAGCTGCCAGGAGCACTTTTTACTATGCGCGCACAACCAGAGCAACGGGAGGAGCACATTTCAGAAAACGTGCTCAGCTCGTCGAGAGAATGCGATTTAAGCAATAAAATTAAAAATGCACCTAAAACCTAAACCAAACGTTGCAGGTGCTTATTTCTTCGTGCGCAGTGGTCAACGCGGCACTCCCTAGCTGCCAGGAGCTCTTTTTACTGTGCGCACCCAACCAGAGTGACGGGAGGAGCACATTTCAGAAAACGTGCTCAGCTCGTCGAGAAAATGCGATTTAAGCAATAAGATTAAAATTGCACCTAAAACCTAAACCAAACGTTGCAGGTGCTTATTTCTTCATGCGCAGTGGTCAACGCGGCACTCTCTAGCTGCCAGGAGCACTTTTTACTGTGTGTACCCAACCAGAGTGACGGGAGGAGCACATTTCAGAAAACGTGCTCAGCTCGTGAAGAAAATGCAATTTAAGCAATAAAATTAAAAATGCACCTAAAACCTAAACCAAACGTTGCAGGTGCTTATTTCTTCATGCGCAGTGGTCAACGCGGCACTCTCTAGCTGCCAAGAGCACTTTTTCCTGTGCGCACCCAACCAGAGTGACGGGAGGAGCACATTTCAGAAAACGTGCTCAGCTCGTCGAGAAAATGCGATTTAAGCAATAAGATTAAAAATGCACCTAAAACCTAAACCGAACGTTGCAGGTGCTTATTTCTTCATGCGCAGTGGTCAACGCGGCACTCTCTAGCTGCCAGGAGCACTTTTTACTACGCGCACCCAACCAGAGCGACGGGAGGAGCACATTTCAGAAAACGTGCTCAGCTCGTCGAGAGAATGTGATTTAAACAATAAAATAAAAAATGCACCTAAAACCTAAACCAAACGTTGCAGGTGCTTATTTCTTCGTGCGTAGTGCTCAACGCGGCACTCCCTAGCTGCCAGGAGCACTTTTTACTGTGCGCACCCAACCAGAGTGACGGGAGGAGCACATTTCAGAAAACGTGCTCAGCTCGTCGAGAAAATGCGATTTAAGCAATAAAATTAAAAATGCACCTAAAACCTAAACCAAACGTTGCAGGTGCTTATTTCTTCATGCGCAGTGGTCAACGCGGCACTCTCTAGCTGCCAGGAGCACTTTTTACTACGCGCACCCAACCAGAGCGACGGGAGGAGCACATTTCAGAAAACGTGCTCAGCTCGTCGAGAAAATGCGATTTAAGCAATAAAATTAAAAATGCACCCAAAACCTAAACCAAACGTTGCAGGTGGTTATTTCTTCAAGCGCAGTGGTCAACGCGGCACTCTCTAGCTGCCAAGAGCACTCTTTACTATGCGCACCCAACCAGAGTGACGGGAGGAGCACATTTCAGAAAACGTGCTCAGCTCGTCGAGAAAATGCGATTTAAGCAATAAAATTAAAAATGCTCCTAAAACCTAAACCAAACGTTGCAGGTGCTTATTTCTTCATGCGCAGTGGTCAACGCGGCACTCTCTAGCTGCCAGGAGCACTTTTTACTACGCGCACCCAACCAGAGCGACGGGAGGAGCACATTTCAGAAAACGTGCTCAGCTCGTCGAGAAAATGCGATTTAAGCAATAAAATTAAAAATGCACCTAAAACCTAAACCAAACGTTGCAGGTGCTTATTTCTTCATGCGCAGTGGTCAACGCGGCACTCTCTAGCTGCCAAGAGCACTTTTTACTGTGCGCACCCAACCAGAGCGACGGGAGGAGCACATTTCAGAAAACGTGCTCAGCTCGTCGAGAGAATGCGATTTAAGCAATAAAATTAAAAATGCACCTAAAACCTAAACCAAACGTTGCAGGTGCTTATTTCTTCGTGCGCAGTGGTCAACGCGGAACTCCCTAGCTGCCAGGAGCTCTTTTTACTGTGCGCACCCAACCAGAGCGACGGGAGGAGCACATTTCAGAAAACGTGCTCAGCTCGTCGAGACAATGCGATTTAAGCAATAAAATTAAAAATGCACCTAAAACCTAAACCAAACGTTGCAGGTGCTTATTTCTTCGTGCGCAGTGCTCAACGCGGCACTCCCTAGCTGCCAGTAGCACTTTTTACTGTGCGCACCCAACCAGAGTGACGGGAGGAGCACATTTCAGAAAACGTGCTCAGCTTGTCGAGAAAATGCGATTTAAGCAATAAAATTAAAAATGCACCTAAAACCTAAACCAAACGTTGCAGGTGCTTATTTCTTCGTGCGCAGTGGTCAACGCGGCACTCCCTAGCTGCCAGGAGCACTTTTTACTGTGCGCACAAAACCAGAGTGACGGGAGAACACATTTCAGAAAACGTGCTCAGCTCGTCGAGAAAATGCGATTTAAGCAATAAAATTAAAAATGCACCTAAAACCTAAACCAAACGTTGCAGGTGCTTATTTCTTCGTGCGCAGTGGTCAACGCGGAACTCCCTAGCTGCCAGGAGCTCTTTTTACTGTGCGCACCCAACCAGAGCGACGGGAGGAGCACATTTCAGAAAACGTGCTCAGCTCGTCGAGACAATGCGATTTAAGCAATAAAATTAAAAATGCACCTAAAACCTAAACCAAACGTTGCAGGTGCTTATTTCTTCGTGCGCAGTGCTCAACGCGGCACTCCCTAGCTGCCAGGAGCCCTTTTTACTGTGCGCACCCAACCAGAGTGACGGGAGGAGCACATTTCAGAAAACGTGCTCAGCTTGTCGAGAAAATGCGATTTAAGCAATAAAATTAAAAATGCACCTAAAACCTAAACCAAACGTTGCAGGTGCTTATTTCTTCGTGCGCAGTGCTCAACGCGGCACTCCCTAGCTGCCAGGAGCACTTTTTACTATGCGCGCCCAACCAGAGCGACGGGAGGAGCACATTTCAGAAAACGTGCTCAGCTCGTCGAGAAAATGCGATTTAAGCAATAAGATTAAAAATGCACCTAAAACCTAAACCAAACGTTGCAGGTGCTTATTTCTTCATGCGCAGTGGTCAACGCGGCACTCTCTAGCTGCCAGGAGCACTTTTTACTACGCGCACCCAACCAGAGCGACGGGAGGAGCACATTTCAGAAAACGTGCTCAGCTCGTCGAGAGAATGCGATTTAAGCAATAAAATAAAAAATGCACCTAAAACCTAAACCAAACGTTGCAGGTGCTTATTTCTTCGTGCGCAGTGGTCAACGCGGCACTCCCTAGCTGCCAGGAGCTCTTTTTACTGTGCGCACCCAACCAGAGCGACGGGAGGAGCACATTTCAGAAAACGTGCTCAGCTCGTCGAGAGAATGCGATTTAAGCAATAAAATAAAAAAATGCACCTAAAACCTAAACCAAACGTTGCAGGTGCTTATTTCTTCGTGCGCAGTGGTCAACGCGGCACTCCCTAGCTGCCAGGAGCACTTTTTACTGTGCGCACCCAACCAGAGCGACGGGAGGAGCATATTTCAGAAAACGTGCTCAGCTCGTCGAGAAAATGCGATTTAAGCAATAAAATTAAAAATGCACCTAAAACCTAAACCAAACGTTGCAGGTAGTTATTTCTTCATGCGCAGTGGTCAACGCGGCACTCTCTAGCTGCCAGGAGCACTTTTCACTATGCGCGCCCAACCAGAGCGACGGGAGGAGCACATTTCAGAAAACGTGCTCAGCTCGTCGAGAAAATGCGATTAAAGCAATAAAATTAAAAATGCACCTAAAACTTAAACCAAACGTTGCAGGTGCTTATTTCTTCATGCGCAGTGGTCAACGCGGCACTCCCGAGCTGCCAAGAGCACTTTTTACTGTGCGCACCCAACCAGAGCGACGGGAGGAGCACATTTCAGAAAACGTGCTCAGCTCGTCGAGAGAATGCGATTTAAGCAATAAAATTAAAAATGCACCTAAAACCTAAACCAAACGTTGCAGGTGCTTATTTCTTCGTGCGCAGTGGTCAACGCGGAACTCCCTAGCTGCCAGGAGCTCTTTTTACTGTGCGCACCCAACCAGAGCGACGGGAGGAGCACATTTCAGAAAACGTGCTCAGCTCGTCGAGAAAATGCGATTTAAGCAATAAAATTAATAATGCAGCTAAAACCTAAACCAAACGTTGCAGGTGCTTATTTCTTCGTGCGTAGTGCTCAACGCGGCACTCCCTAGCTGCCAGGAGCACTTTTTACTGTGCGCACCCAACCAGAGTGACGGGAGGAGCACATTTCAGAAAACGTGCTCAGCTCGTCGAGAAAATGCGATTTAAGCAATAAAATTAAAAATGCACCTAAAACCTAAACCAAACGTTGCAGGTGATTATTTCTTCATGCGCAGTGGTCAACGCGGCACTCTCTAGCTGCCAAGAGCACTTTTTACTGTGCGCACCCAACCAGAGTGACGGGAAGAGCACATTTCAGAAAACGTGCTCAGCTCGTCGAGAAAATGCGATTTAAGCAATAATATTAAAAATGCACCTAAAACCTAAACCAAACGTTGCAGGTGCTTATTTCTTCATGCGCAGTGGTCAACGCGGCACTCTCTAGCTGCCAGGAGCACTTTTTACCACGCGCACCCAACCAGAGCGACGGGAGGAGCACATTTCAGAAAACGTGCTCAGCTCGTCGAGAGAATGCGATTTAAGCAATAAAATAAAAAATGCACCTAAAACCTAAACCAAACGGTGCAGGTGCTTATTTCTTCGTGCGCAGTGGTCAACGCGGCACTCCCTAGCTGCCAGGAGCACTTTTTACTGTGCGCACAAAACCAGAGTGACGGGAGGACACATTTCAGAAAACGTGCTCAGCTCGTCGAGAAAATGCGATTTAAGCAATAAAATTAAAAATGCACCTAAAACCTAAACCAAACGTTGCAGGTGCTTATTTCTTCATGCGCAGTGGTCAACGCGGCACTCTTTAGCTGCCAGGAGCACTTTTTACTATGCGCGCCCAACCAGAGCGACGGGAGGAGCACATTTCAGAAAACGTGCTCAGCTCGTCGAGAAAATGCGATTTAAGCAATAAAATTAAAAATGCAGCTAAAACCTATACCAAACGTTGCAGGTGCTTATTTCTTCGTGCGTAGTGCTCAACGCGGCACTCCCTAGCTGCCAGGAGCACTTTTTACTGTGCGCACCCAACCAGAGTGACGGGAGGAGCACATTTCAGAAAACGTTTTCAGCTCGTTGAGAGAATGTGATTTAAGCAATAAAATAAAAAATGCACCTTAAACCTAAACCAAACGTTGCAGGTGCTTATTTCTTCGTGCGCAGTGGTCAACGCGGAACTCCCTAGCTGCCAGGAGCTCTTTTTACTGTGCGCACCCAACCAGAGCGACGGGGGGAGCACATTTCAGAAAACTTGCTCAGCTCGTCGAGAAAATGCGATTTAAGCAATAAAATTTAAAATGCACCTAAAACCTAAACCAAACGTTGCAGGTGCTTATTTCTTCATGCGCAGTGGTCAACGCGGCACTCTCTAGCTGCCAGGAGCACTTTTTACTACGCGCACCCAACCAGAGCGACGGGAGGAGCACATTTCAGAAAACGTGTTCAGCTCGTCGAGAGAATGCGATTTAAGCAATAAAATTAAAAATGCACCTAAAACCTAAACCAAACGTTGCAGGTGCTTATTTCTTCGTGCGCATTGGTCAACGCGGCACTCCCTAGCTGCCAGGAGCTCTTTTTACTGTGCGCACCCAACCAGAGCGACGGGAGGAGCACATTTCAGAAAACGTGCTCAGCTCGTCGAGAAAATGCGATTTAAGCAATAAAATTAAAAATGCACCTAAAACCTAAACCAAACGTTGCAGGTGCTTATTTCTTCATGCGCAGTGGTCAACGCGGCACTCTCTAGCTGCCAAGAGCACTTTTTACTGTGCGCACCCAACCAGAGCGACGGGAGGAGCACATTTCAGAAAACGTGCTCAGCTCGTCGAGAAAATGCGATTTAAGCAATAAAATTAAAAATGCACCTAAAACCTAAACCAAACGTTGCAGGTGCTAATTTCTTCATGCGCAGTGGTCAACGCGGCACTCCCGAGCTGCCAAGAGCACTTTTTACTGTGCGCACCCAACCAGAGCGACGGAAGGAGCACATTTCAGAAAACGTGCTCAGCTCGTCGAGAGAATGCGATTTAAGCAATAAAATTAAAAATGCACCTAAAACCTAAAGCAAACGTTGCAGGTGCTTATTTCTTCGTGCGCAGTGGTCAACGCGGAACTCCCTAGCTGCCAGGAGCTCTTTTTACTGTGCGCACCCAACCAGAGCGACGGGAGGAGCACATTTCAGAAAACGTGCTCAGCTCGTCGAGACAATGCGATTTAAGCAATAAAATTAAAAATGCACCTAAAACCTAAACCAAACGTTGCAGGTGCTTATTTCTTCGTGCGCAGTGCTCAACGCGGCACTCCCTAGCTGCCAGGAGCACTTTTTACTGTGCGCACCCAACCAGAGTGACGGGAGGAGCACATTTCAGAAAACGTGCTCAGCTCGTCGAGAAAATGCGATTTAAGCAATAAAATTAAAAATGCACCTAAAACCTAAACCAAACGTTGCAGGTGCTTATTTCTTCATGCGCAGTGGTCAACGCGGCACTCTCTAGCTGCCAAGAGCACTTTTTACTGTGCGCACCCAACCAGAGTGACGGGAGGAGCACATTTCAGAAAACGTGCTCAGCTCGTCGAGAAAATGCGATTTAAGCAATAAAATTAAAAATGCTCCTAAAACCTAAACCAAACGTTGCAGGTGCTTATTTCTTCATGCGCAGTGGTCAACGCGGCACTCTCTAGCTGCCAGGAGCACTTTTTACTACGCGCACCCAACCAGAGCGACGGGAGGAGCACATTTCAGAAAACGTGCTCAGCTCGTCGAGAGAATGCGATTTAAGCAATAAAATTAAAAATGCACCTAAAACCTAAACCAAACGTTGCAGGTGCTTATTTCTTCGTGCGCAGTGGTCAACGCGGCACTCTCTAGCTGCCAGGACCACTTTTTACTACGCGCACCCAACCGGAGCGACGGGAGGAGCACATTTCAGAAAACGTGCTCAGCTCGTCGAGAGAATGCGATTTAAGCAATAAAATAAAAAATGCACCTAAAACCTAAACCAAACGTTGCAGGTGCTTATTTCTTCATGCGCAGTGGTCAACGCGGCACTCTCTAGCTGCCAAGAGCACTTTTTACTGTGCGCACCCAACCAGAGCGACGGGAGGAGCACATTTCAGAAAACGTGCTCAGCTCGTCGAGAAAATGCGATTTAAGCAATAAAATTAAAAATGCACCTAAAACCTAAACCAAACGTTGCAGGTGCTTATTTCTTCGTGCGCAGTGGTCAACGCGGAACTCCCTAGCTGCCAGGAGCTCTTTTTACTGTGCGCACCCAACCAGAGCGACGGGAGGAGCCCATTTCAGAAAACGTGCTCAGCTCGTCGAGAAAATGCGATTTAAGCAATAAAATTAAAAATGCACCTAAAACCTAAACCAAACGTTGCAGGTGCTTATTTCTTCATGCGCAGTGCTCAACGCGGCACTCCCGAGCTGCCAAGAGCACTTTTTACTGTGCGCACCCAACCAGAGCGACGGAAGGAGCACATTTCAGAAAACGTGCTCAGCTCGTCGAGAGAATGCGATTTAAGCAATAAAATTAAAAATGCACCTAAAACCTAAACCAAACGTTGCAGGTGCTTATTTCTTCGTGCGCAGTGGTCAACGCGGAACTCCCTAGCTGCCAGGAGCTCTTTTTACTGTGCGCACCCAACCAGAGCGACGGGAGGAGCACATTTCAGAAAACGTGCTCAGCTCGTCGAGACAATGCGATTTAAGCAATAAAATTAAAAATGCACCTAAAACCTAAACCAAACGTTGCAGGTGCTTATTTCTTCGTGCGCAGTGCTCAACGCGGCACTCCCTAGCTGCCAGGAGCCCTTTTTACTGTGCGCACCCAACCAGAGTGACGGGAGGAGCACATTTCAGAAAACGTGCTCAGCTTGTCGAGAAAATGCGATTTAAGCAATAAAATTAAAAATGCACCTAAAACCTAAACCAAACGTTGCAGGTGCTTATTTCTTCGTGCGCAGTGCTCAACGCGGCACTCCCTAGCTGCCAGGAGCACTTTTTACTATGCGCGCCCAACCAGAGCGACGGGAGGAGCACATTTCAGAAAACGTGCTCAGCTCGTCGAGAAAATGCGATTTAAGCAATAAGATTAAAAATGCACCTAAAACCTAAACCAAACGTTGCAGGTGCTTATTTCTTCATGCGCAGTGGTCAACGCGGCACTCTCTAGCTGCCAGGAGCACTTTTTACTACGCGCACCCAACCAGAGCGACGGGAGGAGCACATTTCAGAAAACGTGCTCAGCTCGTCGAGAGAATGCGATTTAAGCAATAAAATAAAAAATGCACCTAAAACCTAAACCAAACGTTGCAGGTGCTTATTTCTTCGTGCGCAGTGGTCAACGCGGCACTCCCTAGCTGCCAGGAGCTCTTTTTACTGTGCGCACCCAACCAGAGCGACGGGAGGAGCACATTTCAGAAAACGTGCTCAGCTCGTCGAGAGAATGCGATTTAAGCAATAAAATAAAAAAATGCACCTAAAACCTAAACCAAACGTTGCAGGTGCTTATTTCTTCGTGCGCAGTGGTCAACGCGGCACTCCCTAGCTGCCAGGAGCACTTTTTACTGTGCGCACCCAACCAGAGCGACGGGAGGAGCATATTTCAGAAAACGTGCTCAGCTCGTCGAGAAAATGCGATTTAAGCAATAAAATTAAAAATGCACCTAAAACCTAAACCAAACGTTGCAGGTAGTTATTTCTTCATGCGCAGTGGTCAACGCGGCACTCTCTAGCTGCCAGGAGCACTTTTCACTATGCGCGCCCAACCAGAGCGACGGGAGGAGCACATTTCAGAAAACGTGCTCAGCTCGTCGAGAAAATGCGATTAAAGCAATAAAATTAAAAATGCACCTAAAACTTAAACCAAACGTTGCAGGTGCTTATTTCTTCATGCGCAGTGGTCAACGCGGCACTCCCGAGCTGCCAAGAGCACTTTTTACTGTGCGCACCCAACCAGAGCGACGGGAGGAGCACATTTCAGAAAACGTGCTCAGCTCGTCGAGAGAATGCGATTTAAGCAATAAAATTAAAAATGCACCTAAAACCTAAACCAAACGTTGCAGGTGCTTATTTCTTCGTGCGCAGTGGTCAACGCGGAACTCCCTAGCTGCCAGGAGCTCTTTTTACTGTGCGCACCCAACCAGAGCGACGGGAGGAGCACATTTCAGAAAACGTGCTCAGCTCGTCGAGAAAATGCGATTTAAGCAATAAAATTAATAATGCAGCTAAAACCTAAACCAAACGTTGCAGGTGCTTATTTCTTCGTGCGTAGTGCTCAACGCGGCACTCCCTAGCTGCCAGGAGCACTTTTTACTGTGCACACCCAACCAGAGTGACGGGAGGAGCACATTTCAGAAAACGTGCTCAGCTCGTCGAGAAAATGCGATTTAAGCAATAAAATTAAAAATGCACCTAAAACCTAAACCAAACGTTGCAGGTGATTATTTCTTCATGCGCAGTGGTCAACGCGGCACTCTCTAGCTGCCAAGAGCACTTTTTACTGTGCGCACCCAACCAGAGTGACGGGAAGAGCACATTTCAGAAAACGTGCTCAGCTCGTCGAGAAAATGCGATTTAAGCAATAATATTAAAAATGCACCTAAAACCTAAACCAAACGTTGCAGGTGCTTATTTCTTCATGCGCAGTGGTCAACGCGGCACTCTCTAGCTGCCAGGAGCACTTTTTACCACGCGCACCCAACCAGAGCGACGGGAGGAGCACATTTCAGAAAACGTGCTCAGCTCGTCGAGAGAATGCGATTTAAGCAATAAAATAAAAAATGCACCTAAAACCTAAACCAAACGTTGCAGGTGCTTATTTCTTCGTGCGCAGTGGTCAACGCGGCACTCCCTAGCTGCCAGGAGCACTTTTTACTGTGCGCACAAAACCAGAGTGACGGGAGGACACATTTCAGAAAACGTGCTCAGCTCGTCGAGAAAATGCGATTTAAGCAATAAAATTAAAAATGCACCTAAAACCTAAACCAAACGTTGCAGGTGCTTATTTCTTCATGCGCAGTGGTCAACGCGGCACTCTTTAGCTGCCAGGAGCACTTTTTACTATGCGCGCCCAACCAGAGCGACGGGAGGAGCACATTTCAGAAAACGTGCTCAGCTCGTCGAGAAAATGCGATTTAAGCAATAAAATTAAAAATGCAGCTAAAACCTATACCAAACGTTGCAGGTGCTTATTTCTTCGTGCGTAGTGCTCAACGCGGCACTCCCTAGCTGCCAGGAGCACTTTTTACTGTGCGCACCCAACCAGAGTGACGGGAGGAGCACATTTCAGAAAACGTTTTCAGCTCGTTGAGAGAATGTGATTTAAGCAATAAAATAAAAAATGCACCTTAAACCTAAACCAAACGTTGCAGGTGCTTATTTCTTCGTGCGCAGTGGTCAACGCGGAACTCCCTAGCTGCCAGGAGCTCTTTTTACTGTGCGCACCCAACCAGAGCGACGGGGGGAGCACATTTCAGAAAACTTGCTCAGCTCGTCGAGAAAATGCGATTTAAGCAATAAAATTTAAAATGCACCTAAAACCTAAACCAAACGTTGCAGGTGCTTATTTCTTCATGCGCAGTGGTCAACGCGGCACTCTCTAGCTGCCAGGAGCACTTTTTACTACGCGCACCCAACCAGAGCGACGGGAGGAGCACATTTCAGAAAACGTGTTCAGCTCGTCGAGAGAATGCGATTTAAGCAATAAAATTAAAAATGCACCTAAAACCTAAACCAAACGTTGCAGGTGCTTATTTCTTCGTGCGCATTGGTCAACGCGGCACTCCCTAGCTGCCAGGAGCTCTTTTTACTGTGCGCACCCAACCAGAGCGACGGGAGGAGCACATTTCAGAAAACGTGCTCAGCTCGTCGAGAAAATGCGATTTAAGCAATAAAATTAAAAATGCACCTAAAACCTAAACCAAACGTTGCAGGTGCTTATTTCTTCATGCGCAGTGGTCAACGCGGCACTCTCTAGCTGCCAAGAGCACTTTTTACTGTGCGCACCCAACCAGAGCGACGGGAGGAGCACATTTCAGAAAACGTGCTCAGCTCGTCGAGAAAATGCGATTTAAGCAATAAAATTAAAAATGCACCTAAAACCTAAACCAAACGTTGCAGGTGCTTATTTCTTCGTGCGCAGTGGTCAACGCGGCACTCTCTAGCTGCCAGGACCACTTTTTACTACGCGCACCCAACCGGAGCGACGGGAGGAGCACATTTCAGAAAACGTGCTCAGCTCGTCGAGAGAATGCGATTTAAGCAATAAAATAAAAAATGCACCTAAAACCTAAACCAAACGTTGCAGGTGCTTATTTCTTCATGCGCAGTGGTCAACGCGGCACTCTCTAGCTGCCAAGAGCACTTTTTACTGTGCGCACCCAACCAGAGCGACGGGAGGAGCACATTTCAGAAAACGTGCTCAGCTCGTCGAGAAAATGCGATTTAAGCAATAAAATTAAAAATGCACCTAAAACCTAAACCAAACGTTGCAGGTGCTTATTTCTTCGTGCGCAGTGGTCAACGCGGAACTCCCTAGCTGCCAGGAGCTCTTTTTACTGTGCGCACCCAACCAGAGCGACGGGAGGAGCCCATTTCAGAAAACGTGCTCAGCTCGTCGAGAAAATGCGATTTAAGCAATAAAATTAAAAATGCACCTAAAACCTAAACCAAACGTTGCAGGTGCTTATTTCTTCGTGCGCAGTGCTCAACGCGGCACTCCCTAGCTGCCAGGAGCACTTTTTACTGTGCGCACCCAACCAGAGTGACGGGAGGAGCACATTTCAGAAAACGTGCTCAGCTCGTCGAGAAAATGCGATTTAAGCAATAAAATTAAAAATGCACCTAAAACCTAAACCAAACGTTGCAGGTGCTTATTTCTTCATGCGCAGTGGTCAACGCGGCACTCTCTAGCTGCCAAGAGCACTTTTTACTGTGCGCACCCAACCAGAGTGACGGGAGGAGCACATTTCAGAAAACGTGCTCAGCTCGTCGAGAAAATGCGATTTAAGCAATAAGATTAAAAATGCACCTAAAACCTACACCAAACGTTGCAGGTGCTTATTTCTTCATGCGCAGTGGTCAACGCGGCACTCTCTAGCTGCCAGGAGCACTTTTTACTACGCGCACCCAACCAGAGCGACGGGAGGAGCACATTTCAGAAAACGTGCTCAGCTCGTCGAGAGAATGCGATTTAAGCAATAAAATTAAAAATGCACCTAAAACCTAAACCAAACGTTGCAGGTGCTTATTTCTTCGTGCGCAGTGGTCAACGCGGCACTCTCTAGCTGCCAGGAGCTCTTTTTACTGTGCGCACCCAACCAGAGCGACGGGAGGAGCACATTTCAGAAAACGTGCTCAGCTTGTCGAGAAAATGCGATTTAAGCAATAAAATTAAAAATGCACCTAAAACCTAAACCAAACGTTGCAGGTGCTTATTTCTTCTTGCGCAGTGGTCAACGCGGAACTCCCTAGCTGCCAGGAGCTCTTTTTACTGTGCGCACCCAACCAGAGCGACGGGAGGAGCCCATTTAAGAAAACGTGCTCAGCTCGTCGAGAAAATGCGATTTAAGCAATAAAATTAAAAATGCACCTAAAACCTAAACCAAACGTTGCAGGTGCTTATTTCTTCGTGCGCAGTGGTCAACGCGGCACTCCCTAGCTGCCAGGAGCTCTTTTTACTGTGCGCACCCAACCAGAGCGACGGGAGGAGCACATTTCAGAAAACGTGCTCAGCTCGTCGAGAGAATGCGATTTAAGCAATAAAATAAAAAAATGCACCTAAAACCTAAACCAAACGTTGCAGGTGCTTATTTCTTCGTGCGCAGTGGTCAACGCGGCACTCCCTAGCTGCCAGGAGCACTTTTTACTGTGCGCACCCAACCAGAGTGACGGGAGGAGCACATTTCAGAAAACGTGCTCAGCTCGTCGAGAAAATGCGATTTAAGCAATAAAATTAAAAATGCACCTAAAACCTAAACCAAACGTTGCAGGTGCTTATTTCTTCATGCGCAGTGGTCAACGCGGCACTCTCTAGCTGCCAGGAGCACTTTTCACTATGCGCGCCCAACCAGAGCGACGGGAGGAGCACATTTCAGAAAACGTGCTCAGCTCGTCGAGAAAATGCGATTAAAGCAATAAAATTAAAAATGCACCTAAAACCTAAACCAAACGTTGCAGGTGCTTATTTCTTCATGCGCAGTGGTCAACGCGGCACTCCCGAGCTGCCAAGAGCACTTTTTACTGTGCGCACCCAACCAGAGCGACGGGAGGAGCACATTTCAGAAAACGTGCTCAGCTCGTCGAGAGAATGCGATTTAAGCAATAAAATTAAAAATGCACCTAAAACCTAAACCAAACGTTGCAGGTGCTTATTTCTTCGTGCGCAGTGGTCAACGCGGAACTCCCTAGCTGCCAGGAGCTCTTTTTACTGTGCGCACCCAACCAGAGCGACGGGAGGAGCACATTTCAGAAAACGTGCTCAGCTCGTCGAGAAAATGCGATTTAAGCAATAAAATTAATAATGCAGCTAAAACCTAAACCAAACGTTGCAGGTGCTTATTTCTTCGTGCGTAGTGCTCAACGCGGCACTCCCTAGCTGCCAGGAGCACTTTTTACTGTGCGCACCCAACCAGAGTGACGGGAGGAGCACATTTCAGAAAACGTGCTCAGCTCGTCGAGAAAATGCGATTTAAGCAATAAAATTAAAAATGCACCTAAAACCTAAACCAAACGTTGCAGGTGATTATTTCTTCATGCGCAGTGGTCAACGCGGCACTCTCTTGCTGCCAAGAGCACTTTTTACTGTGCGCACCCAACCAGAGTGACGGGAAGAGCACATTTCAGAAAACGTGCTCAGCTCGTCGAGAAAATGCGATTTAAGCAATAATATTAAAAATGCACCTAAAACCTAAACCAAACGTTGCAGGTGCTTATTTCTTCATGCGCAGTGGTCAACGCGGCACTCTCTAGCTGCCAGGAGCACTTTTTACCACGCGCACCCAACCAGAGCGACGGGAGGAGCACATTTCAGAAAACGTGCTCAGCTCGTCGAGAGAATGCGATTTAAGCAATAAAATAAAAAATGCACCTAAAACCTAAACCAAACGTTGCAGGTGCTTATTTCTTCGTGCGCAGTGGTCAACGCGGCACTCCCTAGCTGCCAGGAGCACTTTTTACTGTGCGCACAAAACCAGAGTGACGGGAGGACACATTTCAGAAAACGTGCTCAGCTCGTCGAGAAAATGCGATTTAAGCAATAAAATTAAAAATGCACCTAAAACCTAAACCAAACGTTGCAGGTGCTTATTTCTTCATGCGCAGTGGTCAACGCGGCACTCTTTAGCTGCCAGGAGCACTTTTTACTATGCGCGCCCAACCAGAGCGACGGGAGGAGCACATTTCAGAAAACGTGCTCAGCTCGTCGAGAAAATGCGATTTAAGCAATAAAATTAAAAATGCAGCTAAAACCTATACCAAACGTTGCAGGTGCTTATTTCTTCGTGCGTAGTGCTCAACGCGGCACTCCCTAGCTGCCAGGAGCACTTTTTACTGTGCGCACCCAACCAGAGTGACGGGAGGAGCACATTTCAGAAAACGTGCTCAGCTCGTTGAGAGAATGTGATTTAAGCAATAAAATAAAAAATGCACCTTAAACCTAAACCAAACGTTGCAGGTGCTTATTTCTTCGTGCGCAGTGGTCAACGCGGAACTCCCTAGCTGCCAGGAGCTCTTTTTACTGTGCGCACCCAACCAGAGCGACGGGAGGAGCACATTTCAGAAAACGTGCTCAGCTCGTCGAGAAAATGCGATTTAAGCAATAAAATTAAAAATGCACCTAAAACCTAAACCAAACGTTGCAGGTGCTTATTTCTTCATGCGCAGTGGTCAACGCGGCACTCTCTAGCTGCCAAGAGCACTTTTTACTGTGCGCACCCAACCAGAGCGACGGGAGGAGCACATTTCAGAAAACGTGCTCAGCTCGTCGAGAAAATGCGATTTAAGCAATAAAATTAAAAATGCACCTAAAACCTAAACCAAACGTTGCAGGTGCTAATTTCTTCATGCGCAGCGGTCAACGCGGCACTCCCGAGCTGCCAAGAGCACTTTTTACTGTGCGCACCCAACCAGAGCGACGGAAGGAGCACATTTCAGAAAACGTGCTCAGCTCGTCGAGAGAATGCGATTTAAGCAATAAAATTAAAAATGCACCTAAAACCTAAACCAAACGTTGCAGGTGCTTATTTCTTCGTGCGCAGTGGTCAACGCGGAACTCCCTAGCTGCCAGGAGCTCTTTTTACTGTGCGCACCCAACCAGAGCGACGGGAGGAGCACATTTCAGAAAACGTGCTCAGCTCGTCGAGACAATGCGATTTAAGCAATAAAATTAAAAATGCACCTAAAACCTAAACCAAACGTTGCAGGTGCTTATTTCTTCGTGCGCAGTGCTCAACGCGGCACTCCCTAGCTGCCAGGAGCACTTTTTACTGTGCGCACCCAACCAGAGTGACGGGAGGAGCACATTTCAGAAAACGTGCTCAGCTCGTCGAGAAAATGCGATTTAAGCAATAAAATTAAAAATGCACCTAAAACCTAAACCAAACGTTGCAGGTGCTTATTTCTTCATGCGCAGTGGTCAACGCGGCACTCTCTAGCTGCCAAGAGCACTTTTTACTGTGCGCACCCAACCAGAGTGACGGGAGGAGCACATTTCAGAAAACGTGCTCAGCTCGTCGAGAAAATGCGATTTAAGCAATAAAATTAAAAATGCTCCTAAAACCTAAACCAAACGTTGCAGGTGCTTATTTCTTCATGCGCAGTGGTCAACGCGGCACTCTCTAGCTGCCAGGAGCACTTTTTACTACGCGCACCCAACCAGAGCGACGGGAGGAGCACATTTCAGAAAACGTGCTCAGCTCGTCGAGAGAATGCGATTTAAGCAATAAAATTAAAAATGCACCTAAAACCTAAACCAAACGTTGCAGGTGCTTATTTCTTCGTGCGCAGTGGTCAACGCGGCACTCTCTAGCTGCCAGGAGCACTTTTTACTACGCGCACCCAACCGGAGCGACGGGAGGAGCACATTTCAGAAAACGTGCTCAGCTCGTCGAGAGAATGCGATTTAAGCAATAAAATAAAAAATGCACCTAAAACCTAAACCAAACGTTGCAGGTGCTTATTTCTTCATGCGCAGTGGTCAACGCGGCACTCTCTAGCTGCCAAGAGCACTTTTTACTGTGCGCACCCAACCAGAGCGACGGGAGGAGCACATTTCAGAAAACGTGCTCAGCTCGTCGAGAAAATGCGATTTAAGCAATAAAATTAAAAATGCACCTAAAACCTAAACCAAACGTTGCAGGTGCTTATTTCTTCGTGCGCAGTGGTCAACGCGGAACTCCCTAGCTGCCAGGAGCTCTTTTTACTGTGCGCACCCAACCAGAGCGACGGGAGGAGCCCATTTCAGAAAACGTGCTCAGCTCGTCGAGAAAATGCGATTTAAGCAATAAAATTAAAAATGCACCTAAAACCTAAACCAAACGTTGCAGGTGCTTATTTCTTCGTGCGCAGTGCTCAACGCGGCACTCCCTAGCTGCCAGGAGCACTTTTTACTGTGCGCACCCAACCAGAGTGACGGGAGGAGCACATTTCAGAAAACGTGCTCAGCTCGTCGAGAAAATGCGATTTAAGCAATAAAATTAAAAATGCACCTAAAACCTAAACCAAACGTTGCAGGTGCTTATTTCTTCATGCGCAGTGGTCAACGCGGCACTCTCTAGCTGCCAAGAGCACTTTTTACTGTGCGCACCCAACCAGAGTGACGGGAGGAGCACATTTCAGAAAACGTGCTCAGCTCGTCGAGAAAATGCGATTTAAGCAATAAGATTAAAAATGCACCTAAAACCTACACCAAACGTTGCAGGTGCTTATTTCTTCATGCGCAGTGGTCAACGCGGCACTCTCTAGCTGCCAGGAGCACTTTTTACTACGCGCACCCAACCAGAGCGACGGGAGGAGCACATTTCAGAAAACGTGCTCAGCTCGTCGAGAGAATGCGATTTAAGCAATAAAATTAAAAATGCACCTAAAACCTAAACCAAACGTTGCAGGTGCTTATTTCTTCGTGCGCAGTGGTCAACGCGGCACTCTCTAGCTGCCAGGAGCTCTTTTTACTGTGCGCACCCAACCAGAGCGACGGGAGGAGCACATTTCAGAAAACGTGCTCAGCTTGTCGAGAAAATGCGATTTAAGCAATAAAATTAAAAATGCACCTAAAACCTAAACCAAACGTTGCAGGTGCTTATTTCTTCTTGCGCAGTGGTCAACGCGGAACTCCCTAGCTGCCAGGAGCTCTTTTTACTGTGCGCACCCAACCAGAGCGACGGGAGGAGCCCATTTAAGAAAACGTGCTCAGCTCGTCGAGAAAATGCGATTTAAGCAATAAAATTAAAAATGCACCTAAAACCTAAACCAAACGTTGCAGGTGCTTATTTCTTCGTGCGCAGTGCTCAACGCGGCACTCCCTAGCTGCCAGGAGCACTTTTTACTATGCGCACCCAACCAGAGTGACGGGAGGAGCACATTTCAGAAAACGTGCTCAGCTCGTCGAGAAAATGCGATTTAAGCAATAAGATTAAAAATGCACCTAAAACCTAAACCAAACGTTGCAGGTGCTTATTTCTTCGTGCGCAGTGGTCAACGCGGAACTCCCTAGCTGCCAGGAGCTCTTTTTACTGTGCGCACCCAACCAGAGCGACGGGAGGAGCCCATTTCAGAAAACGTGCTCAGCTCGTCGAGAAAATGCGATTTAAGCAATAAGATTAAAAATAAACCTAAAACCTAAACCAAACGTTGCAGGTGCTTATTTCTTCATGCGCAGTGGTCAACGCGGCACTCTCTAGCTGCCAGGAGCACTTTTTACTACGCGCACCCAACCAGAGCGACGGGAGGAGCACATTTCAGAAAACGTGCTCAGCTCGTCGAGAGAATGCGATTTAAGCAATAAAATTAAAAATGCACCTAAAACCTAAACCAAACGTTGCAGGTGCTTATTTCTTCGTGCGCAGTGGTCAAAGCGGCACTCCCTAGCTGCCAGGAGCTCTTTTTACTGTGCGCACCCAACCAGAGCGACGGGAGGAGCACATTTCAGAAAACGTGCTCAGCTCGTCGAGAAAATGCGATTTAAGCAATAAAATTAAAAATGCAGCTAAAACCTAAACCAAACGTTGCAGGTGCTTATTTCTTCGTGCGCAGTGCTCAACGCGGCACTCCCTAGCTGCCAGGAGCACTTTTTACTGTGTGCACCCAACCAGAGTGACGGGAGGAGCACATTTCAGAAAACGTGCTCAGCTCGTCGAGAAAATGCGATTTAAGCAATAAGATTAAAAATGCACCTAAAACCTAAACCAAACGTTGCAGGTGCTTATTTCTTCGTGCGCAGTGGTCAACGCGGAACTCCCTAGCTGCCAGGAGCTCTTTATACTGTGCGCACCCAACCAGAGCGACGGGAGGAGCCCATTTCAGAAAACGTGCTCAGCTCGTCGAGAAAATGCGATTTAAGCAATAAAATTAAAAATGCACCTAAAACCTAAACCAAACGTTGCAGGTGCTTATTTCTTCGTGCGCAGTGCTAAACGCGGCACTCCCTAGCTGCCAGGAGCACTTTTTACTGTGCGCACCCAACCAGAGTGACGGGAGGAGCACATTTCAGAAAACGTGCTCAGCTCGTCGAGAAAATGCGATTTAAGCAATAAAATTAAAAATGCACCTAAAACCTAAACCAAACGTTGCAGGTGCTTATTTCTTCATGCGCAGTGGTCAACGCGGCACTCTCTAGCTGCCAAGAGCACTTTTTACTGTGCGCACCCAACCAGAGTGACGGGAGGAGCACATTTCAGAAAACGTGCTCAGCTCGTCGAGAAAATGCGATTTAAGCAATAAGATTAAAAATGCACCTAAAACCTAAACCAAACGTTGCAGGTGCTTATTTCTTCATGCGCAGTGGTCAACGCGGCACTCTCTAGCTGCCAGGAGCACTTTTTACTATGCGCGCCCAACCAGAGCGACGGGAGGAGCACATTTCAGAAAACGTGCTCAGCTCGTCGAGAAAATGCGATTTAAGCAATAAAATTAAAAATGCACCTAAAACCTAAACCAAACGTTGCAGGTGCTTATTTCTTCATGTGCAGTGGTCAACGCGGAACTCCCGAGCTGCCAAGAGCACTTTTTACTGTGCGCACCCAACCAGAGCGACGGGAGGAGCACATTTCAGAAAACGTGCTCAGCTCGTCGAGAGAATGCGATTCAAGCAATAAAATTAAAAATGCACCTAAAACCTAAACCAAACGTTGCAGGTGCTTATTTCTTCGTGCGCAGTGGTCAACGCGGAACTCCCTAGCTGCCAGGAGCTCTTTTTACTGTGCGCACCCAACCAGAGCGACGGGAGGAGCACATTTCAGAAAACGTGCTCAGCTCGTCGAGAAAATGCGATTTAAGCAATAAAATTAAAAATGCAGCTAAAACCTAAACCAAACGTTGCAGGTGCTTATTTCTTCGTGCGTAGTGCTCAACGCGGCACTCCCTAGCTGCCAGGAGCACTTTTTACTGTGCGCACCCAACCAGAGTGACGGGAGGAGCACATTTCAGAAAACGTGCTCAGCTCGTCGAGAAAATGCGATTTAAGCAATAAAATTAAAAATGCACCTAAAACCTAAACCAAACGTTGCAGGTGCTTATTTCATCATGCGCAGTGGTCAACGCGGCACTCTCTAGCTGCCAAGAGCACTTTTTACTGTGCGCACCCAACGAGAGTGACGGGAGGAGCACATTTCAGAAAACGTGCTCAGCTCGTCGAGAAAATGCGATTTAAGCAATAAGATTAAAAATGCACCTAAAACCTAAACCAAACGTTGCAGGTGCTTATTTCTTCATGCGCAGTGGTCAACGCGGCACTCTCTAGCTGCCAGGAGCACTTTTTACAGTGTGCACCCAACCAGAGTGACGGGAGGAGCACATTTCAGAAAACGTGCTCAGCTCGTCGAGAGAATGCGATTTAAGCAATAAAATTAAAAATGCACCTAAAACCTAAACCAAACGTTGCAGGTGCTTATTTCTTCGTGCGCAGTGGTCAACGCGGCACTCCCTAGCTGCCAGGAGCTCTTTTTACTGTGCGCACCCAACCAGAGCGACGGGAGGAGCACATTTCAGAAAACGTGCTCAGCTTGTCGAGAAAATGCGATTTAAGCAATAAAATTAAAAATGCACCTAAAACCTAAACCAAACGTTGCAGGTTCTTATTTCTTCTTGCGCAGTGGTCAACGCGGCACTCTCTAGCTGCCAGGAGCACTTTTTACTATGCGCGCCCAACCAGAGCGACGGGAGGAGCACATTTCAGAAAACGTGCTCAGCTCGTCGAGAAAATGCGATTTAAGCAATAAAATTAAAAATGCACCTAAAACCTAAACCAAACGTTGCAGGTGCTTATTTCTTCATGCGCAGTGGTCAACGCGGCACTCCCGAGCTGCCAAGAGCACTTTTTACTGTGCGCACCCAACCAGAGCGACGGGAGGAGCACATTTCAGAAAACGTGCTAAGCTCGTCGAGAGAATGCGATTTAAGCAATAAAATTAAAAATGCACCTAAAACCTAAACCAAACGTTGCAGGTGCTTATTTCTTCGTGCGCAGTGGTCAACGCGGAACTCCCTAGCTGCCAGGAGCTCTTTTTACTGTGCGCACCCAACCAGAGCGACGGGAGGAGCACATTTCAGAAAACGTGCTCAGCTCGTCGAGACAATGCGATTTAAGCAATAAAATTAAAAATGCACCTAAAACCTAAACCAAACGTTGCAGGTGCTTATTTCTTCGTGCGCAGTGCTCAACGCGGCACTCCCTAGCTGCCAGGAGCTCTTTTTACTGTGCGCACCCAACCAGAGCGACGGGAGGAGCACATTTCAGAAAACGTGCTCAGCTTGTCGAGAAAATGCGATTTAAGCAATAAAATTAAAAATGCACCTAAAACCTAAACCAAACGTTGCAGGTTCTTATTTCTTCGTGCGCAGTGGTCAACGCGGCACTCTCTAGCTGCCAGGAGCACTTTTTACTATGCGCGCCCAACCAGAGCGACGGGAGGAGCACATTTCAGAAAACTTGCTCAGCTCGTCGAGAAAATGCGATTTAAGCAATAAAATTAAAAATGCACCTAAAACCTAAACCAAACGTTGCAGGTGCTTATTTCTTCGTGCGCAGTGGTCAACGCGGCACTCCCTAGCTGCCAGGAGCTCTTTTTACTGTGCGCACCCAACCAGAGTGACGGGAGGAGCACATTTCAGAAAACGTGCTCAGCTCGTCGAGAAAATGCGATTTAAGCAATAAAATTAAAAATGCACCTAAAACCTAAACCAAACGTTGCAGGTGCTTATTTCTTCATGCGCAGTGGTCAACGCGGCACTCTCTAGCTGCCAGGAGCACTTTTTACTACGCGCACCCAACCAGAGCGACGGGAGGAGCACATTTCAGAAAACGTGCTCAGCTCGTCGAGAGAATGCGATTTAAGCAATAAAATTAAAAATGCACCTAAAACCTAAACCAAACGTTGCAGGTGCTTATTTCTTCGTGCGCAGTGCTCAACGCGGCACTCCCTAGCTGCCAGGAGCACTTTTTACTGTGCGCACCCAACCAAAGTGACGGGAGGAGCACATTTCAGAAAACGTGCTCAGCTCGTCGAGAAAATGCGATTTAAGCAATAAGATTAAAAATGCACCTAAAACCTAAACCAAACGTTGCAGGTGCTTATTTCTTCATGCGCAGTGGTCAACGCGGCACTCTGTAGCTGCCAGGAGCACTTTTTACTATGCGCGCCCAACCAGAGCGACGGGAGGAGCACATTTCAGAAAACGTGCTCAGCTCGTCGAGAAAATGCGATTTAAGCAATAAAATTAAAAATGCACCTAAAACCTAAACCAAACGTTGCAGGTGCTTATTTCTTCATGCGCAGTGGTCAACGCGGCACTCCCGAGCTGCCAAGAGCACTTTTTACTGTGCGCACCCAACCAGAGCGACGGGAGGAGCACATTTCAGAAAACGTGCTCAGCTCGTCGAGAGAATGCGATTTAAGCAATAAAATTAAAAATGCACCTAAAACCTAAACCAAACGTTGCAGGTGCTTATTTCTTCGTGCGCAGTGGTCAACGCGGAACTCCCTAGCTGCCAGGAGCTCTTTTTACTGTGCGCACCCAACCAGAGCGACGGGAGGAGCACATTTCAGAAAACGTGCTCAGCTCGTCGAGACAATGCGATTTAAGCAATAAAATTAAAAATGCACCTAAAACCTAAACCAAACGTTGCAGGTGCTTATTTCTTCGTGCGCAGTGCTCAACGCGGCACTCCCTAGCTGCCAGGAGCACTTTTTACTGTGCGCACCCAACCAGAGTGACGGGAGGAGCACATTTCAGAAAACGTGCTCAGCTCGTCGAGAAAATGCGATTTAAGCAATAAAATTAAAATTGCACCCAAAACCTAAACCAAACGTTGCAGGTGCTTATTTCTTCGTGCGCAGTGCTCAACGCGGCACTCCCTAGCTGCCAGGAGCACTTTTTACTGTGCGCACCCAACCAGAGTGACGGGAGGAGCACATTTCAGAAAACGTGCTCAGCTCGTCGAGAAAATGCGATTTAAGCAATAAAATTAAAAATGCACCTAAAACCTAAACCAAACGTTGCAGGTGCTTATTTCTTCATGCGCAGTGGTCAACGCGGCACTCTCTAGCTGCCAAGAGCACTTTTTACTGTGCGCACCCAACCAGAGTGACGGGAGGAGCACATTTCAGAAAACGTGCTCAGCTCGTCGAGAAAATGCGATTTAAGCAATAAGATTAAAAATGCAGCTAAAACCTAAACCAAACGTTGCAGGTGCTTATTTCTTCGTGCGCAGTGGTCAACGCGGAACTCCCTAGCTGCCAGGAGCTATTTTTACTGTGCGCACCCAACCAGAGCGACGGGAGGAGCACATTTCAGAAAACGTGCTCAGCTCGTCGACAGAATGCGATTTAAGCAATAAAATTAAAAATGCACCTAAAACCTAAACCAAACGTTGCAGGTGCTTATTTCTTCGTGCGCAGTGGTCAACGCGGCACTCCCTAGCTGCCAGGAGCACTTTTTACTGTGTGCACCCAACCAGAGCGACGGGAGGAGCACATTTCAGAAAACGTGCTCAGCTCGTCGAGAGAATGCGATTCAAGCAATAAAATAAAAAATGCACCTAAAACCTAAACCAAACGTTGCAGGTGCTTATTTCTTCGTGCGCAGTGGTCAACGCGGCACTCCCTAGCTGCCAGGAGCTCTTTTTACTGTGCGCACCCAACCAGAGCGACGGGAGGAGCACATTTCAGAAAACGTGCTCAGCTCGTCGAGAAAATGCGATTTAAACAATAAAATTAAAAATGCACCTAAAACCTAAACCAAACGTTGCAGGTGCTTATTTCTTCGTGCGCAGTGGTCAACGCGCTATTCCCTAGCTGCCAGGAGCACTTTTTACTGTGCGCACCCAACCAGAGTGACGGAAGGAGCACATTTCAGAAAACGTACTCAGCTCGTCGAGAAAATGCGATTTAAGTAATAAAATTAAAAATGCACCTAAACCCTAAACCAAACGTTGCAGGTGGTTATTTCTTCATGCGCAGTGGTCAACGCGGCACTCTCTAGCTGCCAAGAGCACTTTTTACTGTGCGCACCCAACCAGAGTGACGGGAGGAGCACATTTCAGAAAACGTGCTCAGCTCGTCGAGAAAATGCGATTTAAGCAATAAAATTAAAAATGCAGCTAAAACCTAAACCAAACGTTGCAGGTGCTTATTTCTTCGTGCGCAGTGCTCAACGCGGAGCTCCCTAGCTGCCAGGAGCACTTTTTACTGTGCGCACCCAACCAGAGTGACGGGAGGAGCACATTTCAGAAAACGTGCTCTGCTCGTCGAGAAAATGCGATTTAAGCAATAAGATTAAAAATGCACCTAAAACCTAAACCAAACGTTGCAGGTGCTTATTTCTTCATGCGCAGTGGTCAACGCGGCACTCTCTAGCTGCCAGGAGCACTTTTTACTACGCGCACCCAACCAGAGCGACGGGAGGAGCATATTTCAGAAAACGTGCTCAGCTCGTCGAGAGAATGCGATTTAAGCAATAAAATTAAAAATGCACCTAAAACCTAAACCAAACGTTGCAGGTGCTTATTTCTTCGTGCGCAGTGGTCAACGCGGCACTCCCTAGCTGCCAGGAGCTCTTTTTACTGTGCGCACCCAACCAGAGCGACGGGAGGAGCACATTTCAGAAAACGTGCTCAGCTTGTCGAGAAAATGCGATTTAAGCAATAAAATTAAAAATGCACCTAAAACCTAAACCAAACGTTGCAGGTTCTTATTTCTTCTTGCGCAGTGGTCAACGCTGCACTCTCTAGCTGCCAGGAGCACTTTTTACTATGCGCGCCCAACCAGAGCGACGGGAGGAGCACATTTCAGAAAACGTGCTCAGCTCGTCGAGAAAATGCGATTTAAGCAATAAAATTAAAAATGCACCTAAAACCTAAACCAAACGTTGCAGGTGCTTATTTCTTCATGCGCAGTGGTCAACGCGGCACTCCCGAGCTGCCAAGAGCACTTTTTACTGTGCGCACCCAACCAGAGCGACGGGAGGAGCACATTTCAGAAAACGTGCTCAGCTCGTCGAGAGAATGCGATTTAAGCAATAAAATTAAAAATGCACCTAAAACCTAAAGCAAACGTTGCAGGTGCTTATTTCTTCGTGCGCAGTGCTCAACGCGGCACTCCCTAGCTGCCAGGAGCACTTTTTACTGTGCGCACCCAACCAGAGTGACGGGAGGAGCACATTTCAGAAAACGTGCTCAGCTCGTCGAGAAAATGCGATTTAAGCAATAAAATTCAAAATGCACCTAAAACCTAAACCAAACGTTGCAGGTGCTTATTTCTTCGTGCGCAGTGGTCAACGCGGAACTCCCTAGCTGCCAAGAGCACTTTTTACTGTGCGCACCCAACCAGAGTGACGGGAGGAGCACATTTCAGAAAACGTACTCAGCTCGTCGAGAAAATGCGATTTAAGCAATAAAATTAAAAATGCACCTAAAACCTAAACCAAACGTTGCAGGTGCCTATTTCTTCATGTGCAGTGGTCAACGTGGCACTCTCTAGCTGCCAGGAGCACTTTTTACTATGCGCGCACAACCAGAGCGACGGGAGGAGCACATTTCAGAAAACGTGCTCAGCTCGTCGAGAAAATGCGATTTAAGCAATAAAATTTAAAATGCACCTAAAACCTAAACCAAACGTTGCAGGTGCTTATTTCTTTGTGCGCAGTGGTCAACGCGGCACTCTTTAGCTGCCAAGAGCACTTTTTACTATGCGCACCCAACCAGAGTGACGGGAGGAGCACATTTCAGAAAACGTGCTCAGCTCGTCGAGAAAATGCGATTTAAGCAATAAAATTAAAAATGCACCTAAAACCTAAACCAAACGTTGCAGGTGGTTATTTCTTCATGCGCAGTGGTCAACGCGGCACTCTCTAGCTGCCAAGAGCACTTTTTACTGTGCGCACCCAACCAGAGTGACGGGAGGAGCACATTTCAGAAAACGTGCTCAGCTCGTCGAGAAATTGCGATTTAAGCAATAAAATCAAAAATGCACCTAAAACCTAAACCAAACGTTGCAGGTGCTTATTTCTTCGTGCGCAGTGGTCAACGCGGAACTCCCTAGCTGCCAGGAGCTATTTTTACTGTGCGCACCCAACCAGAGCGACGGGAGGAGCACATTTCAGAAAACGTGCTCAGCTCGTCGACAGAATGCGATTTAAGCAATAAAATTAAAAATGCACCTAAAACCTAAACCAAACGTTGCAGGTGCTTATTTCTTCGTGCGCAGTGGTCAACGCGGAACTCCCTAGCTGCCAGGAGCTATTTTTACTGTGCGCACCCAACCAGAGCGACGGGAGGAGCACATTTCAGAAAACGTGCTCAGCTCGTCGAGAAAATGTGATTCAAGCAATAAAATTAAAAATGCACCTAAAACCTAAACCAAACGTTGCAGGTGCTTATTTCTTCATGCGCAGTGGTCAACGCGGCACTCTCTAGCTGCCAGGAGCACTTTTTACTACGCGCACCCAACCAGAGCGACGGGAGGAGCACATTTCAGAAAACGTGCTCAGCTCGTCGAGAGAATGCGATTTAAGCAATAATATAAAAAATGCACCTAAAACCTAAACAAAATGTTGCAGGTGCTTATTTCTTTGTGCGCAGTGGTCAACGCGGCACTCTCTAGCTGCCAAGAGCACTTTTTACTATGCGCACCCAACCAGAGTGACGGGATGAGCACATTTCAGAAAACGTGCTCAGCTCGTCGAGAAAATGCGATTTAAGCAATAAAATTAAAAATGAGCCTAAAACCTAAACCAAACGTTGCAGGTGCTTATTTCTTCATGCGCAGTGGTCAACGCGGCACTCCCTAGCTGCCAAGAGCACTTTTTACTATGCGCACCCAACCAGAGTGACGGGAGGAGCACATTTCAGAAAACGTGCTCAGCTCGTCGAGAAAATGCGATTTAAGCAATAAAATTAAAAATGCACCTAAAACCTAAACCAAACGTTGCAGGTGCTTATTTCTTCGTGCGCAGTGGTCAACGTGGCACTCCCTAGCTGCCAGGAGCTCATTTTATTGTGCGCACCCAACCAGAGTGACGGGAGGAGCACATTTCAGAAAACGTGCTCAGCTCGTCGAGAAAATGCGATTTAAACAATAAAATTAAAAATGCACCTAAAACCTAAACCAAACGTTGCAGGTGCTTATTTCTTCGTGCGCAGTGGTCAACGCGGCACTCCCTAGCTGCCAGGAGCACTTTTTACTGTGCGCACCCAACCAGAGTGACGGAAGGAGCACATTTCAGAAAACGTGCTCAGCTCGTCGAGAAAATGCGATTTAAGCAATAAAATTAAAAATGCACCTAAAACCTAAACCAAACGTTGCAGGTGCTTATTTCTTCATGTGCAGTGGTCAACGCGGCACTCTCTAGCTGCCAGGGGCACTTTTTACTATGCGCACACAACCAGAGCGACGGGAGGAGCACATTTCAGAAAACGTGCTCAGCTCATCGAGAAAATGCGATTTAAGCAATAAAATTTAAAATGCACCTAAAACCTAATCCAAACGTTGCAGGTGCTTATTTCTTTGCGCGCAGTGGTCAACGCGGCACTCTCTAGCTGCCAAGAGCACTTTTTACTGTGCGCACCCAACCAGAGTGACGGGAGGAGCACATTTCAGAAAACGTGCTCAGCTCGTCGAGAAAATGCGATTTAAGCAATAAGATTAAAAATGCACCTAAAACCTAAACCAAACGTTGCAGGTGCTTATTTCTTCATGCGCAGTGGTCAACGCGGCACTCTCTAGCTGCCAGGAGCACTTTTTACTGTGCACACCCAACCAGAGTGACGGGAGGAGCACATTTCAGAAAACGTGCTCAGCTCGTCGAGAAAATGCGATTCAAGCAATAAAATTAAAAATGCACCTAAAACCTAAACCAAACGTTGCAGGTGCTTATTTCTTCATGCGCAGTGGTCAACGCGGCACTCTCTAGCTGCCAAGAGCACTTTTTACTGTGCGCACCAAACCAGAGTGACGGGAGGAGCACATTTCAGAAAACGTGTTCAGCTCGTCGAGAAAATGCGATTTAAGCAATAAGATTAAAAATGCACCTAAAACCTAAACCAAACGTTGCAGGTGCTTATTTCTTCATGGTCAAGGCGGCACTCTCTAGCTGCCAGGAGCACTTTTTACTACGCGCACCCAACCAGAGCGACGGGAGGAGCACATTTCAGAAAACGTGCTCAGCTCGTCGAGAGAATGCGATTTAAGCAATAATATAAAAAATGCACCTAAAACCTAAACAAAATGTTGCAGGTGCTTATTTCTTTGTGCGCAGTGGTCAACGCGGCACTCTCTAGCTGCCAAGAGCACTTTTTACTATGCGCACCCAACCAGAGTGACGGGATGAGCACATTTCAGAAAACGTGCTCAGCTCGTCGAGAAAATGCGATTTAAGCAATAAAATTAAAAATGAGCCTAAAACCTAAACCAAACGTTGCAGGTGCTTATTTCTTCATGCGCAGTGGTCAACGCGGCACTCCCTAGCTGCCAAGAGCACTTTTTACTATGCGCACCCAACCAGAGTGACGGGAGGAGCACATTTCAGAAAACGTGCTCAGCTCGTCGAGAAAATGCGATTTAAGCAATAAAATTAAAAATGCACCTAAAACCTAAACCAAACGTTGCAGGTGCTTATTTCTTCGTGCGCAGTGGTCAACGTGGCACTCCCTAGCTGCCAGGAGCTCATTTTATTGTGCGCACCCAACCAGAGTGACGGGAGGAGCACATTTCAGAAAACGTGCTCAGCTCGTCGAGAAAATGCGATTTAAACAATAAAATTAAAAATGCACCTAAAACCTAAACCAAACGTTGCAGGTGCTTATTTCTTCGTGCGCAGTGGTCAACGCGGCACTCCCTAGCTGCCAGGAGCACTTTTTACTGTGCGCACCCAACCAGAGTGACGGAAGGAGCACATTTCAGAAAACGTGCTCAGCTCGTCGAGAAAATGCGATTTAAGCAATAAAATTAAAAATGCACCTAAAACCTAAACCAAACGTTGCAGGTGCTTATTTCTTCATGTGCAGTGGTCAACGCGGCACTCTCTAGCTGCCAGGGGCACTTTTTACTATGCGCACACAACCAGAGCGACGGGAGGAGCACATTTCAGAAAACGTGCTCAGCTCATCGAGAAAATGCGATTTAAGCAATAAAATTTAAAATGCACCTAAAACCTAATCCAAACGTTGCAGGTGCTTATTTCTTTGCGCGCAGTGGTCAACGCGGCACTCTCTAGCTGCCAAGAGCACTTTTTACTGTGCGCACCCAACCAGAGTGACGGGAGGAGCACATTTCAGAAAACGTGCTCAGCTCGTCGAGAAAATGCGATTTAAGCAATAAGATTAAAAATGCACCTAAAACCTAAACCAAACGTTGCAGGTGCTTATTTCTTCATGCGCAGTGGTCAACGCGGCACTCTCTAGCTGCCAGGAGCACTTTTTACTGTGCACACCCAACCAGAGTGACGGGAGGAGCACATTTCAGAAAACGTGCTCAGCTCGTCGAGAAAATGCGATTCAAGCAATAAAATTAAAAATGCACCTAAAACCTAAACCAAACGTTGCAGGTGCTTATTTCTTCATGCGCAGTGGTCAACGCGGCACTCTCTAGCTGCCAAGAGCACTTTTTACTGTGCGCACCAAACCAGAGTGACGGGAGGAGCACATTTCAGAAAACGTGTTCAGCTCGTCGAGAAAATGCGATTTAAGCAATAAGATTAAAAATGCACCTAAAACCTAAACCAAACGTTGCAGGTGCTTATTTCTTCATGCGCAGTGGTCAAGGCGGCACTCTCTAGCTGCCAGGAGCACTTTTTACTACGCGCACCCAACCAGAGCGACGGGAGGAGCACATTTCAGAAAACGTGCTCAGCTCGTCGAGAGAATGCGATTTAAGCAATAAAATAAAAAATGCACGGAAAACCTAAACCAAACGTTGCAGGTGCTTATTTTTTCGTGCGCAGTGGTCAACGCGGCACTCCCTAGCTGCCAGGAGCTCTTTTTACTGTGCGCACCCAACCAGAGCGACGGGAGGAGCACATTTCAGAAAACGTGCTCAGCTCGTCGAGAAAATGCGATTTAAGCAATAAAATTAAAATTGCACCTAAAACCTAAACCAAACGTTGCAGGTGCTTATTTCTTCATGCGCAGTGGTCAACGCGGCACTCTCTAGCTGCCAGGAGCACTTTTTACTACGCGCACCCAACCAGAGCGACGGGAGCAGCACATTTCAGAAAACGTGCTCAGCTCGTCGAGAGAATGCGATTTAAGCAATAAAATAAAAAATGCACCTAAAACCTAAACCAAACGTTGCAGGTGCTTATTTCTTCGTGCGCAGTGGTCAACGCGGCACTCCCTAGCTGCCAGGAGCTCTTTTTACTGTGTGCACCCAACCAGAGCGACGGGAGGAGCACATTTCAGAAAACGTGCTCAGCTCGTCGAGAGAATGCGATTTAAGCAATAAAATAAAAAATGCACCTAAAACCTAAACCAAACGTTGCAGGTGCTTATTTCTTCGTGCGCAGTGGTCAACGCGGAACTCCCTAGCTGCCAGGAGCTCTTTTTACTGTTCGCACCCAACCAGAGCGACGGGAGGAGCCCATTTCAGAAAACGTGCTCAGCTCGTCGAGAAAATGCGATTTAAGCAATAAAATTAAAAATGCACCTAAAACCTAAACCAAACGTTGCAGGTGCTTATTTCTTCGTGCGCAGTGCTCAACGCGGCACTCCCTAGCTGCCAGGAGCACTTTTTACTGTGCGCACCCAACCAGAGTGACGGGAGGAGCACATTTCAGAAAACGCGCTCAACTCGTCGAGAGAATGCGATTTAAGCAATAAAATTAAAAATGCACCTAAAACCTAAACCAAACGTTGCAGGTGCTTATTTCTTCGTGCGCAGTGGTCAACGCGGCACTCCCTAGCTGCTAAGAGCACTTTTTACTGTGCGCACCCAACCAGAGAGACGGGAGGAGCACATTTCAGAAAACGTGCTCAGCTCGTCGAGAAAATGCGATTCAAGCAATAAAATTAAAAATGCACCTAAAACCTAAACCAAACGTTGCAGGTGCTTATTTCTTCATGCGCAGTGGTCAACGCGGCACTCTCTAGCTGCCAGGAGGACTTTTTACTACGCGCACCCAACCAGAGCGACGGGAGGAGCACATTTCAGAAAACGCGCTCAGCTCGTCGAGAGAATGCGATTTAAGCAATAAAATTAAAAATGCACCTAAAACCTAAACCAAACGTTGCAGGTGCTTATTTCTTCGTGCGCAGTGGTCAACGCGGCACTCCCTAGCTGCCAGGAGCTCTTTTTACTGTGCGCACCCAACCAGAGCGACGGGAGGAGCACATTTCAGAAAACGTGCTCAGCTCGTCGAGAAAATGCGATTTAAACAATAAAATTAAAAATGCACCTAAAACCTAAACCAAGCGTTGCAGGTGCTTATTTCTTCGTGCGCAGTGGTCAACGCGGCACTCCCTAGCTGCCAGGAGCACTTTTTACTGTGCGCACCCAACCAGAGTGACGGAAGGAGCACATTTCAGAAAACGTACTCAGCTCGTCGAGAAAATGCGATTTAAGCAATAAAATTAAAAATGCACCTAAAACCTAAACTAAACGTTGCAGGTGCTTATTTCTTCATGTGCAGTGGTCAACGCGGCACTTTCTAGCTGCCAGGAGCACTTTTTACTATGCGCGCACAACCAGAGCGACGGGAGGAGCACATTTCAGAAAACGTGCTCAGCTCGTCGAGAAAATGCGAATTAAGCAATAAAATTAAAAATGCACCTAAAACCTAAACCAAACGTTGCAGGCGCTTATTTCTTCACGCGCCGTGGTCAACGCGGCACTCTCTAGCTGCCAGGAGCACTTTTTACTACGCGCACCCAACCAGAGCGACGGGAGGAGCACATTTCAGAAAACGTGCTCAGCTCGTCCAGAGAATGCGATTCAAGCAATAAAATAAAAAATGCACCTAAAACCTAAACCAAACGTTGCAGGTGCTTCTTTCTTCGTGCGCAGTGGTCAACGCGGCACTCCCTAGCTGCCAGGAGCTCTTTTTACTGTGCGCACCCAACCAGAGCGACGGGAGGAGCATATTTCAGAAAACGTGCTCAGCTCGTCGAGAAAATGTGATTTAAGCAATAAAATTAAAAATGCACCTAAAACCTAAACCAAACGTTGCAGGTGCTTATTTCTTCATGCGCAGTGGTCAACGCGGCACTCTCTAGCTGCCAGGAGCACTTTTTACTACGCGCACCCAACCAGAGCGACGGGAGGAGCACATTTCAGAAAACGTGCTCAGCTCGTCGAGAGAATGCGATTTAAGCAATAATATAAAAAATGCACCTAAAACCTAAACAAAACGTTGCAGGTGCTTATTTCTTTGTGCGCAGTGGTCAACGCGGCACTCTCTAGCTGCCAAGAGCACTTTTTACTGTGCGCACCCAACCAGAGTGACGGGATGAGCACATTTCAGAAAACGTGCTCAGCTCGTCGAGAAAATGCGATTTAAGCAATAAAATTAAAAATGCACCTAAAACCTAAACCAAACGTTGCAGGTGCTTATTTCTTCGTGCGCAGTGGTCAACGCGGCACTCCCTAGCTGCTAAGAGCACTTTTTACTGTGCGCACCCAACCAGAGAGACGGGAGGAGCACATTTCAGAAAACGTGCTCAGCTCGTCGAGAAAATGCGATTCAAGCAATAAAATTAAAAATTGACCTAAAACCTAAACCAAACGTTGCAGGTGCTTATTTCTTCATGCGCAGTGGTCAACGCGGCACTCTCTAGCTGCCAGGAGGACTTTTTACTACGCGCACCCAACCAGAGCGACGGGAGGAGCACATTTCAGAAAACGCGCTCAGCTTGTCGAGAAAATGCGATTTAAGCAATAAAATTAAAAATGAGCCTAAAACCTAAACCAAACGTTGCAGGTGCTTATTTCTTCATGCGCAGTGGTCAACGCGGCACTCTCTAGCTGCCAAGAGCACTTTTTACTATGCGCGCCCAACCAGAGCGACGGGAGGAGCACATTTCAGAAAACGTGCTCAGCTCGTCGAGAAAATGCAATTTAAGCAATAAAATTAAAAATGCACCTAAAACCTAAACCAAACGTTGCAGGTGCTTATTTCTTCATGCGCAGTGGTCAACGCGGAACTCCCGAGCTGCCAAGAGCACTTTTTACTGTGCGCACCCAACCAGAGTGACGGGAGGAGCACATTTCAGAAAACGTGCTCAGCTCGTCGAGAAAATGCGATTTAAGCAATAAGATTAAAAATGCACCTAAAACCTAAACCAAACGTTGCAGGTGCTTATTTCTTCATGCGCAGTGGTCAACGCGGAACTCTCTAGCTGCCAGGAGCACTTTTTACTGTGTGCACCCAACCAGAGTGACGGGAGGAGCACATTTCAGAAAACGTGCTCAGCTCGTCGAGAAAATGCGATTTAAGCAATAAAATTAAAAATGCACCTAAAACCTAAACCAAACGTTGCAGGTGCTTATTTCTTCATGCGCAGTGGTCAACGCGGCACTCTCTAGCTGCCAAGAGCACTTTTTACTGTGCGCACCCAACCAGAGTGACGGGAGGAGCACATTTCAGAAAACGTGCTCAGCTCGTCGAGAAAATGCGATTTAAGCAATAAGATTAAAAATGCACCTAAAACCTAAACCAAACGTTGCAGGTGCTTATTTCTTCGTGCGCAGTGGTCAACGCGGAACTCCCTAGCTGCCAGGAGCTCTTTTTACTGTGCGCACCCAACCAGAGCGACGGGAGGAGCCCATTTCAGAAAACGTGCTCAGCTCGTCGAGAAAATGCGATTTAAGCAATAAAATTAAAAATGCACCTAAAACCTAAACCAAACGTTGCAGGTGCTTATTTCTTCGTGCGCAGTGCTCAACGCGGAACTCCCTAGCTGCCAGGAGCACTTTTTACTGTGCGCACCCAACCAGAGTGACGGGAGGAGCACATTTCAGAAAACGTGCTCAGCTCGTCGAGAAAATGCGATTTAAGCAATAAAATTAAAAATGCACCTAAAACCTAAACCAAACGTTGCAGGTGCTTATTTCTTCATGCGCAGTGGTCAACGCGGCACTCTCTAGCTGCCTAGAGCACTTTTTACTGTGCGCACCCAACCAGAGTGACGGGAGGAGCACATTTCAGAAAACGTGCTCAGCTCGTCGAGAAAATGCGATTTAAGCAATAAGATTAAAA
Source organism: Syngnathus floridae (assembly GCF_059516105.1). Taxonomy (NCBI): domain Eukaryota; kingdom Metazoa; phylum Chordata; class Actinopteri; order Syngnathiformes; family Syngnathidae; genus Syngnathus; species Syngnathus floridae. Next base: position 14,805,005 of record NC_142420.1, read on the forward strand.
ATGCACCTAAAACCTAAACCAAACGTTGCAGGTGCTTATTTCTTCATGCGCAGTGGTCAACGCGGCACTCTCTAGCTGCCAGGAGCACTTTTTACTACGCGCACCCAACCAGAGCGACGGGAGGAGCACATTTCAGAAAACGTGCTCAGCTCGTCGAGAGAATGCGATTTAAGCAATAAAATTAAAAATGCACCTAAAACCTAAACCAAACATTGCAGGTGCTTATTTCTTCGTGCGCAGTGCTCAACGCGGCGCTCCCTAGCTGCCAGGAGCACTTTTTACTGTGCGCACCCAACCAGAGTGACGGGAGGAGCACATTTCAGAAAACGTGCTCAGCTCGTCGAGAAAATGCGATTTAAGCAATAAGATTAAAAATGCACCTAAAACCTAAACCAAACGTTGCAGGTGCTTATTTCTTCGTGCGCAGTGGTCAACGCGGAACTCCCTAGCTGCAAGGAGCTCTTTTTACTGTGCGCACCCAACCAGAGCGACGGGAGGAGCCCATTTCAGAAAACGTGCTCAGCTCGTCGAGAAAATGCGATTTAAGCAATAAAATTAAAAATGCACCTAAAACCTAAACCAAACGTTGCAGGTGCTTATTTCTTCGTGCGCAGTGCTCAACGCGGCACTCCCTAGCTGCCAGGACCACTTTTTACTGTGCGCACCCAACCAGAGTGACGGGAGGAGCACATTTCAGAAAACGTGCTCAGCTCGTCGAGAAAATGCGATTTAAGCAATAAAATTAAAAATGCACCTAAAACCTAAACCAAACGTTGCAGGTGCTTATTTCTTCATGCGCAGTGGTCAACGCGGCACTCTCTAGCTGCCAAGAGCACTTTTTACTGTGCGCACCCAACCAGAGTGACGGGAGGAGCACATTTCAGAAAACGTGCTCAGCTCGTCGAGAAAATGCGATTTAAGCAAGAAGATTAAAAATGCACCTAAAACCTAAACCAAACGTTGCAGGTGCTTATTTCTTCATGCGCAGTGGTCAACGCGGCACTCTCTAGCTGCCAGGAGCACTTTTTACTACGCGCACCCAACCAGAGCGACGGGAGGAGCACATTTCAGAAAACGTGCTCAGCTCGTCGAGAGAATGCGATTTAAGCAATAAAATTAAAAATGCACCTAAAACCTAAACCAAACGTTGCAGGTGCTTATTTCTTCGTGCGCAGTGCTCAACGCGGCGCTCCCTAGCTGCCAGGAGCACTTTTTACTGTGCGCACCCAACCAGAGTGACGGGAGGAGCACATTTCAGAAAACGTGCTCAGCTCGTCGAGAAAATGCGATTTAAGCAATAAGATTAAAAATGCACCTAAAACCTAAACCAAACGTTGCAGGTGCTTATTTCTTCGTGCGCAGTGGTCAACGCGGAACTCCCTAGCTGCAAGGAGCTCTTTTTACTGTGCGCACCCAACCAGAGCGACGGGAGGAGCCCATTTCAGAAAACGTGCTCAGCTCGTCGAGAAAATGCGATTTAAGCAATAAAATTAAAAATGCACCTAAAACCTAAACCAAACGTTGCAGGTGCTTATTTCTTCGTGCGCAGTGCTCAACGCGGCACTCCCTAGCTGCCAGGACCACTTTTTACTGTGCGCACCCAACCAGAGTGACGGGAGGAGCACATTTCAGAAAACGTGCTCAGCTCGTCGAGAAAATGCGATTTAAGCAATAAAATTAAAAATGCACCTAAAACCTAAACCAAACGTTGCAGGTGCTTATTTCTTCATGCGCAGTGGTCAACGCGGCACTCTCTAGCTGCCAAGAGCACTTTTTACTGTGCGCACCCAACCAGAGTGACGGGAGGAGCACATTTCAGAAAACGTGCTCAGCTCGTCGAGAAAATGCGATTTAAGCAAGAAGATTAAAAATGCACCTAAAACCTAAACCAAACGTTGCAGGTGCTTATTTCTTCATGCGCAGTGGTCAACGCGGCACTCTCTAGCTGCCAGGAGCACTTTTTACTACGCGCACCCAACCAGAGCGACGGGAGGAGCACATTTCAGAAAACGTGCTCAGCTCGTCGAGAGAATGCGATTTAAGCAATAAAATTAAAAATGCACCTAAAACCTAAACCAAACGTTGCAGGTGCTTATTTCTTCGTGCGCAGTGGTCAACGCGGCACTCCCTAGCTGCCAGGAGCTCTTTTTACTGTGCGCACCCAACCAGAGCGACGGGAGGAGCACATTTCAGAAAACGTGCTCAGCTTGTCGAGAAAATGCGATTTAAGCAATAAAATTAAAAATGCACCTAAAACCTAAACCAAACGTTGCAGGTTCTTATTTCTTCTTGCGCAGTGGTCAACGCGGCACTCTCTAGCTGCCAGGAGCACTTTTTACTATGCGCGCCCAACCAGAGCGACGGGAGGAGCACATTTCAGAAAACGTGCTCAGCTCGTCGAGAAAATGCGATTTAAGCAATAAAATTAAAAATGCACCTAAAACCTAAACCAAACGTTGCAGGTGCTTATTTCTTCATGCGCAGTGGTCAACGCGGCACTCCCGAGCTGCCAAGAGCACTTTTTACTGTGCGCACCCAACCAGAGCGACGGGAGGAGCACATTTCAGAAAACGTGCTCAGCTCGTCGAGAGAATGCGATTTAAGCAATAAAATTAAAAATGCACCTAAAACCTAAACCAAACGTTGCAGGTGCTTATTTCTTCATGCGCAGTGGTCAACGCGGCACTCTCTAGCTGCCAAGAGCACTTTTTACTGTGCGCACCCAACCAGAGTGACGGGAGGAGCACATTTCAGAAAACGTGCTCAGCTCGTCGGGAAAATGCGATTTAAGCAATAAGATTAAAAATGCACCTAAAACCTAAACCAAACGTTGCAGGTGCTTATTTCTTCATGCGCAGTGGTCAACGCGGCACTCTCTAGCTGCCAGGAGCACTTTTTACTGTGTGCACCCAACCAGAGTGACGGGAGGAGCACATTTCAGAAAACGTGCTCAGCTCGTCGAGAAAATGCGATTTAAGCAATAAAATTAAAAATGCACCTAAAACCTAAACCAAACGTTGCAGGTGCTTATTTCTTCATGCGCAGTGGTCAACGCGGCACTCTCTAGCTGCCAAGAGCACTTTTTACTGTGCGCACCCAACCAGAGTGACGGGAGGAGCACATTTCAGAAAACGTGCTCAGCTAGTCGAGAAAATGCGATTTAAGCAATAAGATTAAAAATGCAACTAAAACCTAAACCAAACGTTGCAGGTGCTTATTTCTTAGTGCGCAGTGGTCAACGCGGAACTCCCTAGCTGCCAGGAGCTCTTTTTACTGTGCGCACCCAACCAGAGCGACGGGAGGAGCCCATTTCAGAAAACGTGCTCAGCTCGTCGAGAAAATGCGATTTAAGCAATAAAATTAAAAATGCACCTGAAACCTAAACCAAACGTTGCAGGTGCTTATTTCTTCGTGCGCAGTGCTCAACGCGGCACTCCCTAGCTGCCAGGAGCACTTTTTACTGTGCGCACCCAACCAGAGTGACGGGAGGAGCACATTTCAGAAAACGTGCTCAGCTCGTCGAGAAAATGCGATTTAAGCAATAAAATAAAAAAATGCACCTAAAACCTAAACCAAACGTTGCAGGTGCTTATTTCTTCGTGCGCAGTGGTCAACGCGGCACTCCCTAGCTGCCAGGAGCACTTTTTACTGTGCGCACCCAACCAGAGCGACGGGAGGAGCATATTTCAGAAAACGTGCTCAGCTCGTCGAGAAAATGCGATTTAAGCAATAAAATTAAAAATGCACCTAAAACCTAAACCAAACGTTGCAGGTAGTTATTTCTTCATGCGCAGTGGTCAACGCGGCACTCTCTAGCTGCCAGGAGCACTTTTCACTATGCGCGCCCAACCAGAGCGACGGGAGGAGCACATTTCAGAAAACGTGCTCAGCTCGTCGAGAAAATGCGATTAAAGCAATAAAATTAAAAATGCACCTAAAACTTAAACCAAACGTTGCAGGTGCTTATTTCTTCATGCGCAGTGGTCAACGCGGCACTCCCGAGCTGCCAAGAGCACTTTTTACTGTGCGCACCCAACCAGAGCGACGGGAGGAGCACATTTCAGAAAACGTGCTCAGCTCGTCGAGAGAATGCGATTTAAGCAATAAAATTAAAAATGCACCTAAAACCTAAACCAAACGTTGCAGGTGCTTATTTCTTCGTGCGCAGTGGTCAACGCGGAACTCCCTAGCTGCCAGGAGCTCTTTTTACTGTGCGCACCCAACCAGAGCGACGGGAGGAGCACATTTCAGAAAACGTGCTCAGCTCGTCGAGAAAATGCGATTTAAGCAATAAAATTAATAATGCAGCTAAAACCTAAACCAAACGTTGCAGGTGCTTATTTCTTCGTGCGCAGTGGTCAACGCGGTATTCCCTAGCTGCCAGGAGCACTTTTTACTGTGCGCACCCAACCAGAGTGACGGGAGGAGCACATTTCAGAAAACGTGCTCAGCTCGTCGAGAAAATGCGATTTAAGCAATAAAATTAAAAATGCACCTAAAACCTAAACCAAACGTTGCAGGTGATTATTTCTTCATGCGCAGTGGTCAACGCGGCACTCTCTAGCTGCCAAGAGCACTTTTTACTGTGCGCACCCAACCAGAGTGACGGGAAGAGCACATTTCAGAAAACGTGCTCAGCTCGTCGAGAAAATGCGATTTAAGCAATAATATTAAAAATGCACCTAAAACCTAAACCAAACGTTGCAGGTGCTTATTTCTTCATGCGCAGTGGTCAACGCGGCACTCTCTAGCTGCCAGGAGCACTTTTTACCACGCGCACCCAACCAGAGCGACGGGAGGAGCACATTTCAGAAAACGTGCTCAGCTCGTCGAGAGAATGCGATTTAAGCAATAAAATAAAAAATGCACCTAAAACCTAAACCAAACGGTGCAGGTGCTTATTTCTTCGTGCGCAGTGGTCAACGCGGCACTCCCTAGCTGCCAGGAGCACTTTTTACTGTGCGCACAAAACCAGAGTGACGGGAGGACACATTTCAGAAAACGTGCTCAGCTCGTCGAGAAAATGCGATTTAAGCAATAAAATTAAAAATGCACCTAAAACCTAAACCAAACGTTGCAGGTGCTTATTTCTTCATGCGCAGTGGTCAACGCGGCACTCTTTAGCTGCCAGGAGCACTTTTTACTATGCGCGCCCAACCAGAGCGACGGGAGGAGCACATTTCAGAAAACGTGCTCAGCTCGTCGAGAAAATGCGATTTAAGCAATAAAATTAAAAATGCAGCTAAAACCTATACCAAACGTTGCAGGTGCTTATTTCTTCGTGCGTAGTGCTCAACGCGGCACTCCCTAGCTGCCAGGAGCACTTTTTACTGTGCGCACCCAACCAGAGTGACGGGAGGAGCACATTTCAGAAAACGTTTTCAGCTCGTTGAGAGAATGTGATTTAAGCAATAAAATAAAAAATGCACCTTAAACCTAAACCAAACGTTGCAGGTGCTTATTTCTTCGTGCGCAGTGGTCAACGCGGAACTCCCTAGCTGCCAGGAGCTCTTTTTACTGTGCGCACCCAACCAGAGCGACGGGGGGAGCACATTTCAGAAAACTTGCTCAGCTCGTCGAGAAAATGCGATTTAAGCAATAAAATTTAAAATGCACCTAAAACCTAAACCAAACGTTGCAGGTGCTTATTTCTTCATGCGCAGTGGTCAACGCGGCACTCTCTAGCTGCCAGGAGCACTTTTTACTACGCGCACCCAACCAGAGCGACGGGAGGAGCACATTTCAGAAAACGTGTTCAGCTCGTCGAGAGAATGCGATTTAAGCAATAAAATGAAAAATGCACCTAAAACCTAAACCAAACGTTGCAGGTGCTTATTTCTTCGTGCGCATTGGTCAACGCGGCACTCCCTAGCTGCCAGGAGCTCTTTTTACTGTGCGCACCCAACCAGAGCGACGGGAGGAGCACATTTCAGAAAACGTGCTCAGCTCGTCGAGAAAATGCGATTTAAGCAATAAAATTAAAAATGCACCTAAAACCTAAACCAAACGTTGCAGGTGCTTATTTCTTCATGCGCAGTGGTCAACGCGGCACTCTCTAGCTGCCAAGAGCACTTTTTACTGTGCGCACCCAACCAGAGCGACGGGAGGAGCACATTTCAGAAAACGTGCTCAGCTCGTCGAGAAAATGCGATTTAAGCAATAAAATTAAAAATGCACCTAAAACCTAAACCAAACGTTGCAGGTGCTAATTTCTTCATGCGCAGTGGTCAACGCGGCACTCCCGAGCTGCCAAGAGCACTTTTTACTGTGCGCACCCAACCAGAGCGACGGAAGGAGCACATTTCAGAAAACGTGCTCAGCTCGTCGAGAGAATGCGATTTAAGCAATAAAATTAAAAATGCACCTAAAACCTAAAGCAAACGTTGCAGGTGCTTATTTCTTCGTGCGCAGTGGTCAACGCGGAACTCCCTAGCTGCCAGGAGCTCTTTTTACTGTGCGCACCCAACCAGAGCGACGGGAGGAGCACATTTCAGAAAACGTGCTCAGCTCGTCGAGACAATGCGATTTAAGCAATAAAATTAAAAATGCACCTAAAACCTAAACCAAACGTTGCAGGTGCTTATTTCTTCGTGCGCAGTGCTCAACGCGGCACTCCCTAGCTGCCAGGAGCACTTTTTACTGTGCGCACCCAACCAGAGTGACGGGAGGAGCACATTTCAGAAAACGTGCTCAGCTCGTCGAGAAAATGCGATTTAAGCAATAAAATTAAAAATGCACCTAAAACCTAAACCAAACGTTGCAGGTGCTTATTTCTTCATGCGCAGTGGTCAACGCGGCACTCTCTAGCTGCCAAGAGCACTTTTTACTGTGCGCACCCAACCAGAGTGACGGGAGGAGCACATTTCAGAAAACGTGCTCAGCTCGTCGAGAAAATGCGATTTAAGCAATAAAATTAAAAATGCTCCTAAAACCTAAACCAAACGTTGCAGGTGCTTATTTCTTCATGCGCAGTGGTCAACGCGGAACTCTCTAGCTGCCAGGAGCACTTTTTACTGTGTGCACCCAACCAGAGTGACGGGAGGAGCACATTTCAGAAAACGTGCTCAGCTCGTCGAGAAAATGCGATTTAAGCAATAAAATTAAAAATGCACCTAAAACCTAAACCAAACGTTGCAGGTGCTTATTTCTTCATGCGCAGTGGTCAACGCGGCACTCTCTAGCTGCCAAGAGCACTTTTTACTGTGCGCACCCAACCAGAGTGACGGGAGGAGCACATTTCAGAAAACGTGCTCAGCTCGTCGAGAAAATGCGATTTAAGCAATAAGATTAAAAATGCACCTAAAACCTAAACCAAACGTTGCAGGTGCTTATTTCTTCGTGCGCAGTGGTCAACGCGGAACTCCCTAGCTGCCAGGAGCTCTTTTTACTGTGCGCACCCAACCAGAGCGACGGGAGGAGCCCATTTCAGAAAACGTGCTCAGCTCGTCGAGAAAATGCGATTTAAGCAATAAAATTAAAAATGCACCTAAAACCTAAACCAAACGTTGCAGGTGCTTATTTCTTCGTGCGCAGTGCTCAACGCGGAACTCCCTAGCTGCCAGGAGCACTTTTTACTGTGCGCACCCAACCAGAGTGACGGGAGGAGCACATTTCAGAAAACGTGCTCAGCTCGTCGAGAAAATGCGATTTAAGCAATAAAATTAAAAATGCACCTAAAACCTAAACCAAACGTTGCAGGTGCTTATTTCTTCATGCGCAGTGGTCAACGCGGCACTCTCTAGCTGCCTAGAGCACTTTTTACTGTGCGCACCCAACCAGAGTGACGGGAGGAGCACATTTCAGAAAACGTGCTCAGCTCGTCGAGAAAATGCGATTTAAGCAATAAGATTAAAAATGCACCTAAAACCTAAACCAAACGTTGCAGGTGCTTATTTCTTCATGCGCAGTGGTCAACGCGGCACTCTCTAGCTGCCAGGAGCACTTTTTACTACGCGCACCCAACCAGAGCGACGGGAGGAGCACATTTCAGAAAACGTGCTCAGCTCGTCGAGAGAATGCGATTTAAGCAATAAAATTAAAAATGCACCTAAAACCTAAACCAAACATTGCAGGTGCTTATTTCTTCGTGCGCAGTGCTCAACGCGGCGCTCCCTAGCTGCCAGGAGCACTTTTTACTGTGCGCACCCAACCAGAGTGACGGGAGGAGCACATTTCAGAAAACGTGCTCAGCTCGTCGAGAAAATGCGATTTAAGCAATAAGATTAAAAATGCACCTAAAACCTAAACCAAACGTTGCAGGTGCTTATTTCTTCGTGCGCAGTGGTCAACGCGGAACTCCCTAGCTGCAAGGAGCTCTTTTTACTGTGCGCACCCAACCAGAGCGACGGGAGGAGCCCATTTCAGAAAACGTGCTCAGCTCGTCGAGAAAATGCGATTTAAGCAATAAAATTAAAAATGCACCTAAAACCTAAACCAAACGTTGCAGGTGCTTATTTCTTCGTGCGCAGTGCTCAACGCGGCACTCCCTAGCTGCCAGGACCACTTTTTACTGTGCGCACCCAACCAGAGTGACGGGAGGAGCACATTTCAGAAAACGTGCTCAGCTCGTCGAGAAAATGCGATTTAAGCAATAAAATTAAAAATGCACCTAAAACCTAAACCAAACGTTGCAGGTGCTTATTTCTTCATGCGCAGTGGTCAACGCGGCACTCTCTAGCTGCCAAGAGCACTTTTTACTGTGCGCACCCAACCAGAGTGACGGGAGGAGCACATTTCAGAAAACGTGCTCAGCTCGTCGAGAAAATGCGATTTAAGCAAGAAGATTAAAAATGCACCTAAAACCTAAACCAAACGTTGCAGGTGCTTATTTCTTCATGCGCAGTGGTCAACGCGGCACTCTCTAGCTGCCAGGAGCACTTTTTACTACGCGCACCCAACCAGAGCGACGGGAGGAGCACATTTCAGAAAACGTGCTCAGCTCGTCGAGAGAATGCGATTTAAGCAATAAAATTAAAAATGCACCTAAAACCTAAACCAAACGTTGCAGGTGCTTATTTCTTCGTGCGCAGTGGTCAACGCGGCACTCCCTAGCTGCCAGGAGCTCTTTTTACTGTGCGCACCCAACCAGAGCGACGGGAGGAGCACATTTCAGAAAACGTGCTCAGCTTGTCGAGAAAATGCGATTTAAGCAATAAAATTAAAAATGCACCTAAAACCTAAACCAAACGTTGCAGGTTCTTATTTCTTCTTGCGCAGTGGTCAACGCGGCACTCTCTAGCTGCCAGGAGCACTTTTTACTATGCGCGCCCAACCAGAGCGACGGGAGGAGCACATTTCAGAAAACGTGCTCAGCTCGTCGAGAAAATGCGATTTAAGCAATAAAATTAAAAATGCACCTAAAACCTAAACCAAACGTTGCAGGTGCTTATTTCTTCATGCGCAGTGGTCAACGCGGCACTCCCGAGCTGCCAAGAGCACTTTTTACTGTGCGCACCCAACCAGAGCGACGGGAGGAGCACATTTCAGAAAACGTGCTCAGCTCGTCGAGAGAATGCGATTTAAGCAATAAAATTAAAAATGCACCTAAAACCTAAACCAAACGTTGCAGGTGCTTATTTCTTCATGCGCAGTGGTCAACGCGGCACTCTCTAGCTGCCAAGAGCACTTTTTACTGTGCGCACCCAACCAGAGTGACGGGAGGAGCACATTTCAGAAAACGTGCTCAGCTCGTCGGGAAAATGCGATTTAAGCAATAAGATTAAAAATGCACCTAAAACCTAAACCAAACGTTGCAGGTGCTTATTTCTTCATGCGCAGTGGTCAACGCGGCACTCTCTAGCTGCCAGGAGCACTTTTTACTGTGTGCACCCAACCAGAGTGACGGGAGGAGCACATTTCAGAAAACGTGCTCAGCTCGTCGAGAAAATGCGATTTAAGCAATAAAATTAAAAATGCACCTAAAACCTAAACCAAACGTTGCAGGTGCTTATTTCTTCATGCGCAGTGGTCAACGCGGCACTCTCTAGCTGCCAAGAGCACTTTTTACTGTGCGCACCCAACCAGAGTGACGGGAGGAGCACATTTCAGAAAACGTGCTCAGCTAGTCGAGAAAATGCGATTTAAGCAATAAGATTAAAAATGCAACTAAAACCTAAACCAAACGTTGCAGGTGCTTATTTCTTAGTGCGCAGTGGTCAACGCGGAACTCCCTAGCTGCCAGGAGCTCTTTTTACTGTGCGCACCCAACCAGAGCGACGGGAGGAGCCCATTTCAGAAAACGTGCTCAGCTCGTCGAGAAAATGCGATTTAAGCAATAAAATTAAAAATGCACCTAAAACCTAAACCAAACGTTGCAGGTGCTTATTTCTTCGTGCGCAGTGCTCAACGCGGCACTCCCTAGCTGCCAGGAGCACTTTTTACTGTGCGCACCCAACCAGAGTGACGGGAGGAGCACATTTCAGAAAACGTGCTCAGCTCGTCGAGAAAATGCGATTTAAGCAATAAAATAAAAAAATGCACCTAAAACCTAAACCAAACGTTGCAGGTGCTTATTTCTTCGTGCGCAGTGGTCAACGCGGCACTCCCTAGCTGCCAGGAGCACTTTTTACTGTGCGCACCCAACCAGAGCGACGGGAGGAGCATATTTCAGAAAACGTGCTCAGCTCGTCGAGAAAATGCGATTTAAGCAATAAAATTAAAAATGCACCTAAAACCTAAACCAAACGTTGCAGGTAGTTATTTCTTCATGCGCAGTGGTCAACGCGGCACTCTCTAGCTGCCAGGAGCACTTTTCACTATGCGCGCCCAACCAGAGCGACGGGAGGAGCACATTTCAGAAAACGTGCTCAGCTCGTCGAGAAAATGCGATTAAAGCAATAAAATTAAAAATGCACCTAAAACTTAAACCAAACGTTGCAGGTGCTTATTTCTTCATGCGCAGTGGTCAACGCGGCACTCCCGAGCTGCCAAGAGCACTTTTTACTGTGCGCACCCAACCAGAGCGACGGGAGGAGCACATTTCAGAAAACGTGCTCAGCTCGTCGAGAGAATGCGATTTAAGCAATAAAATTAAAAATGCACCTAAAACCTAAACCAAACGTTGCAGGTGCTTATTTCTTCGTGCGCAGTGGTCAACGCGGAACTCCCTAGCTGCCAGGAGCTCTTTTTACTGTGCGCACCCAACCAGAGCGACGGGAGGAGCACATTTCAGAAAACGTGCTCAGCTCGTCGAGAAAATGCGATTTAAGCAATAAAATTAATAATGCAGCTAAAACCTAAACCAAACGTTGCAGGTGCTTATTTCTTCGTGCGCAGTGGTCAACGCGGTATTCCCTAGCTGCCAGGAGCACTTTTTACTGTGCGCACCCAACCAGAGTGACGGGAGGAGCACATTTCAGAAAACGTGCTCAGCTCGTCGAGAAAATGCGATTTAAGCAATAAAATTAAAAATGCACCTAAAACCTAAACCAAACGTTGCAGGTGATTATTTCTTCATGCGCAGTGGTCAACGCGGCACTCTCTAGCTGCCAAGAGCACTTTTTACTGTGCGCACCCAACCAGAGTGACGGGAAGAGCACATTTCAGAAAACGTGCTCAGCTCGTCGAGAAAATGCGATTTAAGCAATAATATTAAAAATGCACCTAAAACCTAAACCAAACGTTGCAGGTGCTTATTTCTTCATGCGCAGTGGTCAACGCGGCACTCTCTAGCTGCCAGGAGCACTTTTTACCACGCGCACCCAACCAGAGCGACGGGAGGAGCACATTTCAGAAAACGTGCTCAGCTCGTCGAGAGAATGCGATTTAAGCAATAAAATAAAAAATGCACCTAAAACCTAAACCAAACGGTGCAGGTGCTTATTTCTTCGTGCGCAGTGGTCAACGCGGCACTCCCTAGCTGCCAGGAGCACTTTTTACTGTGCGCACAAAACCAGAGTGACGGGAAGACACATTTCAGAAAACGTGCTCAGCTCGTCGAGAAAATGCGATTTAAGCAATAAAATTAAAAATGCACCTAAAACCTAAACCAAACGTTGCAGGTGCTTATTTCTTCATGCGCAGTGGTCAACGCGGCACTCTTTAGCTGCCAGGAGCACTTTTTACTATGCGCGCCCAACCAGAGCGACGGGAGGAGCACATTTCAGAAAACGTGCTCAGCTCGTCGAGAAAATGCGATTTAAGCAATAAAATTAAAAATGCAGCTAAAACCTATACCAAACGTTGCAGGTGCTTATTTCTTCGTGCGTAGTGCTCAACGCGGCACTCCCTAGCTGCCAGGAGCACTTTTTACTGTGCGCACCCAACCAGAGTGACGGGAGGAGCACATTTCAGAAAACGTTTTCAGCTCGTTGAGAGAATGTGATTTAAGCAATAAAATAAAAAATGCACCTTAAACCTAAACCAAACGTTGCAGGTGCTTATTTCTTCGTGCGCAGTGGTCAACGCGGAACTCCCTAGCTGCCAGGAGCTCTTTTTACTGTGCGCACCCAACCAGAGCGACGGGGGGAGCACATTTCAGAAAACTTGCTCAGCTCGTCGAGAAAATGCGATTTAAGCAATAAAATTTAAAATGCACCTAAAACCTAAACCAAACGTTGCAGGTGCTTATTTCTTCATGCGCAGTGGTCAACGCGGCACTCTCTAGCTGCCAGGAGCACTTTTTACTACGCGCACCCAACCAGAGCGACGGGAGGAGCACATTTCAGAAAACGTGTTCAGCTCGTCGAGAGAATGCGATTTAAGCAATAAAATGAAAAATGCACCTAAAACCTAAACCAAACGTTGCAGGTGCTTATTTCTTCGTGCGCATTGGTCAACGCGGCACTCCCTAGCTGCCAGGAGCTCTTTTTACTGTGCGCACCCAACCAGAGCGACGGGAGGAGCACATTTCAGAAAACGTGCTCAGCTCGTCGAGAAAATGCGATTTAAGCAATAAAATTAAAAATGCACCTAAAACCTAAACCAAACGTTGCAGGTGCTTATTTCTTCATGCGCAGTGGTCAACGCGGCACTCTCTAGCTGCCAAGAGCACTTTTTACTGTGCGCACCCAACCAGAGCGACGGGAGGAGCACATTTCAGAAAACGTGCTCAGCTCGTCGAGAAAATGCGATTTAAGCAATAAAATTAAAAATGCACCTAAAACCTAAACCAAACGTTGCAGGTGCTAATTTCTTCATGCGCAGTGGTCAACGCGGCACTCCCGAGCTGCCAAGAGCACTTTTTACTGTGCGCACCCAACCAGAGCGACGGAAGGAGCACATTTCAGAAAACGTGCTCAGCTCGTCGAGAGAATGCGATTTAAGCAATAAAATTAAAAATGCACCTAAAACCTAAAGCAAACGTTGCAGGTGCTTATTTCTTCGTGCGCAGTGGTCAACGCGGAACTCCCTAGCTGCCAGGAGCTCTTTTTACTGTGCGCACCCAACCAGAGCGACGGGAGGAGCACATTTCAGAAAACGTGCTCAGCTCGTCGAGACAATGCGATTTAAGCAATAAAATTAAAAATGCACCTAAAACCTAAACCAAACGTTGCAGGTGCTTATTTCTTCGTGCGCAGTGCTCAACGCGGCACTCCCTAGCTGCCAGGAGCACTTTTTACTGTGCGCACCCAACCAGAGTGACGGGAGGAGCACATTTCAGAAAACGTGCTCAGCTCGTCGAGAAAATGCGATTTAAGCAATAAAATTAAAAATGCACCTAAAACCTAAACCAAACGTTGCAGGTGCTTATTTCTTCATGCGCAGTGGTCAACGCGGCACTCTCTAGCTGCCAAGAGCACTTTTTACTGTGCGCACCCAACCAGAGTGACGGGAGGAGCACATTTCAGAAAACGTGCTCAGCTCGTCGAGAAAATGCGATTTAAGCAATAAAATTAAAAATGCTCCTAAAACCTAAACCAAACGTTGCAGGTGCTTATTTCTTCATGCGCAGTGGTCAACGCGGCACTCTCTAGCTGCCAGGAGCACTTTTTACTACGCGCACCCAACCAGAGCGACGGGAGGAGCACATTTCAGAAAACGTGCTCAGCTCGTCGAGAGAATGCGATTTAAGCAATAAAATTAAAAATGCACCTAAAACCTAAACCAAACGTTGCAGGTGCTTATTTCTTCGTGCGCAGTGGTCAACGCGGCACTCTCTAGCTGCCAGGACCACTTTTTACTACGCGCACCCAACCGGAGCGACGGGAGGAGCACATTTCAGAAAACGTGCTCAGCTCGTCGAGAGAATGCGATTTAAGCAATAAAATAAAAAATGCACCTAAAACCTAAACCAAACGTTGCAGGTGCTTATTTCTTCATGCGCAGTGGTCAACGCGGCACTCTCTAGCTGCCAAGAGCACTTTTTACTGTGCGCACCCAACCAGAGCGACGGGAGGAGCACATTTCAGAAAACGTGCTCAGCTCGTCGAGAAAATGCGATTTAAGCAATAAAATTAAAAATGCACCTAAAACCTAAACCAAACGTTGCAGGTGCTTATTTCTTCGTGCGCAGTGGTCAACGCGGAACTCCCTAGCTGCCAGGAGCTCTTTTTACTGTGCGCACCCAACCAGAGCGACGGGAGGAGCCCATTTCAGAAAACGTGCTCAGCTCGTCGAGAAAATGCGATTTAAGCAATAAAATTAAAAATGCACCTAAAACCTAAACCAAACGTTGCAGGTGCTTATTTCTTCATGCGCAGTGCTCAACGCGGCACTCCCGAGCTGCCAAGAGCACTTTTTACTGTGCGCACCCAACCAGAGCGACGGAAGGAGCACATTTCAGAAAACGTGCTCAGCTCGTCGAGAGAATGCGATTTAAGCAATAAAATTAAAAATGCACCTAAAACCTAAACCAAACGTTGCAGGTGCTTATTTCTTCGTGCGCAGTGGTCAACGCGGAACTCCCTAGCTGCCAGGAGCTCTTTTTACTGTGCGCACCCAACCAGAGCGACGGGAGGAGCACATTTCAGAAAACGTGCTCAGCTCGTCGAGACAATGCGATTTAAGCAATAAAATTAAAAATGCACCTAAAACCTAAACCAAACGTTGCAGGTGCTTATTTCTTCGTGCGCAGTGCTCAACGCGGCACTCCCTAGCTGCCAGGAGCCCTTTTTACTGTGCGCACCCAACCAGAGTGACGGGAGGAGCACATTTCAGAAAACGTGCTCAGCTTGTCGAGAAAATGCGATTTAAGCAATAAAATTAAAAATGCACCTAAAACCTAAACCAAACGTTGCAGGTGCTTATTTCTTCGTGCGCAGTGCTCAACGCGGCACTCCCTAGCTGCCAGGAGCACTTTTTACTATGCGCGCCCAACCAGAGCGACGGGAGGAGCACATTTCAGAAAACGTGCTCAGCTCGTCGAGAAAATGCGATTTAAGCAATAAGATTAAAAATGCACCTAAAACCTAAACCAAACGTTGCAGGTGCTTATTTCTTCATGCGCAGTGGTCAACGCGGCACTCTCTAGCTGCCAGGAGCACTTTTTACTACGCGCACCCAACCAGAGCGACGGGAGGAGCACATTTCAGAAAACGTGCTCAGCTCGTCGAGAGAATGCGATTTAAGCAATAAAATAAAAAATGCACCTAAAACCTAAACCAAACGTTGCAGGTGCTTATTTCTTCGTGCGCAGTGGTCAACGCGGCACTCCCTAGCTGCCAGGAGCTCTTTTTACTGTGCGCACCCAACCAGAGCGACGGGAGGAGCACATTTCAGAAAACGTGCTCAGCTCGTCGAGAGAATGCGATTTAAGCAATAAAATAAAAAAATGCACCTAAAACCTAAACCAAACGTTGCAGGTGCTTATTTCTTCGTGCGCAGTGGTCAACGCGGCACTCCCTAGCTGCCAGGAGCACTTTTTACTGTGCGCACCCAACCAGAGCGACGGGAGGAGCATATTTCAGAAAACGTGCTCAGCTCGTCGAGAAAATGCGATTTAAGCAATAAAATTAAAAATGCACCTAAAACCTAAACCAAACGTTGCAGGTAGTTATTTCTTCATGCGCAGTGGTCAACGCGGCACTCTCTAGCTGCCAGGAGCACTTTTCACTATGCGCGCCCAACCAGAGCGACGGGAGGAGCACATTTCAGAAAACGTGCTCAGCTCGTCGAGAAAATGCGATTAAAGCAATAAAATTAAAAATGCACCTAAAACTTAAACCAAACGTTGCAGGTGCTTATTTCTTCATGCGCAGTGGTCAACGCGGCACTCCCGAGCTGCCAAGAGCACTTTTTACTGTGCGCACCCAACCAGAGCGACGGGAGGAGCACATTTCAGAAAACGTGCTCAGCTCGTCGAGAGAATGCGATTTAAGCAATAAAATTAAAAATGCACCTAAAACCTAAACCAAACGTTGCAGGTGCTTATTTCTTCGTGCGCAGTGGTCAACGCGGAACTCCCTAGCTGCCAGGAGCTCTTTTTACTGTGCGCACCCAACCAGAGCGACGGGAGGAGCACATTTCAGAAAACGTGCTCAGCTCGTCGAGAAAATGCGATTTAAGCAATAAAATTAATAATGCAGCTAAAACCTAAACCAAACGTTGCAGGTGCTTATTTCTTCGTGCGTAGTGCTCAACGCGGCACTCCCTAGCTGCCAGGAGCACTTTTTACTGTGCACACCCAACCAGAGTGACGGGAGGAGCACATTTCAGAAAACGTGCTCAGCTCGTCGAGAAAATGCGATTTAAGCAATAAAATTAAAAATGCACCTAAAACCTAAACCAAACGTTGCAGGTGATTATTTCTTCATGCGCAGTGGTCAACGCGGCACTCTCTAGCTGCCAAGAGCACTTTTTACTGTGCGCACCCAACCAGAGTGACGGGAAGAGCACATTTCAGAAAACGTGCTCAGCTCGTCGAGAAAATGCGATTTAAGCAATAATATTAAAAATGCACCTAAAACCTAAACCAAACGTTGCAGGTGCTTATTTCTTCATGCGCAGTGGTCAACGCGGCACTCTCTAGCTGCCAGGAGCACTTTTTACCACGCGCACCCAACCAGAGCGACGGGAGGAGCACATTTCAGAAAACGTGCTCAGCTCGTCGAGAGAATGCGATTTAAGCAATAAAATAAAAAATGCACCTAAAACCTAAACCAAACGTTGCAGGTGCTTATTTCTTCGTGCGCAGTGGTCAACGCGGCACTCCCTAGCTGCCAGGAGCACTTTTTACTGTGCGCACAAAACCAGAGTGACGGGAGGACACATTTCAGAAAACGTGCTCAGCTCGTCGAGAAAATGCGATTTAAGCAATAAAATTAAAAATGCACCTAAAACCTAAACCAAACGTTGCAGGTGCTTATTTCTTCATGCGCAGTGGTCAACGCGGCACTCTTTAGCTGCCAGGAGCACTTTTTACTATGCGCGCCCAACCAGAGCGACGGGAGGAGCACATTTCAGAAAACGTGCTCAGCTCGTCGAGAAAATGCGATTTAAGCAATAAAATTAAAAATGCAGCTAAAACCTATACCAAACGTTGCAGGTGCTTATTTCTTCGTGCGTAGTGCTCAACGCGGCACTCCCTAGCTGCCAGGAGCACTTTTTACTGTGCGCACCCAACCAGAGTGACGGGAGGAGCACATTTCAGAAAACGTTTTCAGCTCGTTGAGAGAATGTGATTTAAGCAATAAAATAAAAAATGCACCTTAAACCTAAACCAAACGTTGCAGGTGCTTATTTCTTCGTGCGCAGTGGTCAACGCGGAACTCCCTAGCTGCCAGGAGCTCTTTTTACTGTGCGCACCCAACCAGAGCGACGGGGGGAGCACATTTCAGAAAACTTGCTCAGCTCGTCGAGAGAATGCGATTTAAGCAATAAAATTTAAAATGCACCTAAAACCTAAACCAAACGTTGCAGGTGCTTATTTCTTCGTGCGCATTGGTCAACGCGGCACTCCCTAGCTGCCAGGAGCTCTTTTTACTGTGCGCACCCAACCAGAGCGACGGGAGGAGCACATTTCAGAAAACGTGCTCAGCTCGTCGAGAGAATGCGATTTAAGCAATAAAATTAAAAATGCACCTAAAACCTAAACCAAACGTTGCAGGTGCTTATTTCTTCGTGCGCAGTGGTCAACGCGGCACTCTCTAGCTGCCAGGACCACTTTTTACTACGCGCACCCAACCGGAGCGACGGGAGGAGCACATTTCAGAAAACGTGCTCAGCTCGTCGAGAGAATGCGATTTAAGCAATAAAATAAAAAATGCACCTAAAACCTAAACCAAACGTTGCAGGTGCTTATTTCTTCATGCGCAGTGGTCAACGCGGCACTCTCTAGCTGCCAAGAGCACTTTTTACTGTGCGCACCCAACCAGAGCGACGGGAGGAGCACATTTCAGAAAACGTGCTCAGCTCGTCGAGAAAATGCGATTTAAGCAATAAAATTAAAAATGCACCTAAAACCTAAACCAAACGTTGCAGGTGCTTATTTCTTCGTGCGCAGTGGTCAACGCGGAACTCCCTAGCTGCCAGGAGCTCTTTTTACTGTGCGCACCCAACCAGAGCGACGGGAGGAGCCCATTTCAGAAAACGTGCTCAGCTCGTCGAGAAAATGCGATTTAAGCAATAAAATTAAAAATGCACCTAAAACCTAAACCAAACGTTGCAGGTGCTTATTTCTTCGTGCGCAGTGCTCAACGCGGCACTCCCTAGCTGCCAGGAGCACTTTTTACTGTGCGCACCCAACCAGAGTGACGGGAGGAGCACATTTCAGAAAACGTGCTCAGCTCGTCGAGAAAATGCGATTTAAGCAATAAAATTAAAAATGCACCTAAAACCTAAACCAAACGTTGCAGGTGCTTATTTCTTCATGCGCAGTGGTCAACGCGGCACTCTCTAGCTGCCAAGAGCACTTTTTACTGTGCGCACCCAACCAGAGTGACGGGAGGAGCACATTTCAGAAAACGTGCTCAGCTCGTCGAGAAAATGCGATTTAAGCAATAAGATTAAAAATGCACCTAAAACCTACACCAAACGTTGCAGGTGCTTATTTCTTCATGCGCAGTGGTCAACGCGGCACTCTCTAGCTGCCAGGAGCACTTTTTACTACGCGCACCCAACCAGAGCGACGGGAGGAGCACATTTCAGAAAACGTGCTCAGCTCGTCGAGAGAATGCGATTTAAGCAATAAAATTAAAAATGCACCTAAAACCTAAACCAAACGTTGCAGGTGCTTATTTCTTCGTGCGCAGTGGTCAACGCGGCACTCTCTAGCTGCCAGGAGCTCTTTTTACTGTGCGCACCCAACCAGAGCGACGGGAGGAGCACATTTCAGAAAACGTGCTCAGCTTGTCGAGAAAATGCGATTTAAGCAATAAAATTAAAAATGCACCTAAAACCTAAACCAAACGTTGCAGGTGCTTATTTCTTCTTGCGCAGTGGTCAACGCGGAACTCCCTAGCTGCCAGGAGCTCTTTTTACTGTGCGCACCCAACCAGAGCGACGGGAGGAGCCCATTTAAGAAAACGTGCTCAGCTCGTCGAGAAAATGCGATTTAAGCAATAAAATTAAAAATGCACCTAAAACCTAAACCAAACGTTGCAGGTGCTTATTTCTTCGTGCGCAGTGGTCAACGCGGCACTCCCTAGCTGCCAGGAGCTCTTTTTACTGTGCGCACCCAACCAGAGCGACGGGAGGAGCACATTTCAGAAAACGTGCTCAGCTCGTCGAGAGAATGCGATTTAAGCAATAAAATAAAAAAATGCACCTAAAACCTAAACCAAACGTTGCAGGTGCTTATTTCTTCGTGCGCAGTGGTCAACGCGGCACTCCCTAGCTGCCAGGAGCACTTTTTACTGTGCGCACCCAACCAGAGTGACGGGAGGAGCACATTTCAGAAAACGTGCTCAGCTCGTCGAGAAAATGCGATTTAAGCAATAAAATTAAAAATGCACCTAAAACCTAAACCAAACGTTGCAGGTGCTTATTTCTTCATGCGCAGTGGTCAACGCGGCACTCTCTAGCTGCCAGGAGCACTTTTCACTATGCGCGCCCAACCAGAGCGACGGGAGGAGCACATTTCAGAAAACGTGCTCAGCTCGTCGAGAAAATGCGATTAAAGCAATAAAATTAAAAATGCACCTAAAACCTAAACCAAACGTTGCAGGTGCTTATTTCTTCATGCGCAGTGGTCAACGCGGCACTCCCGAGCTGCCAAGAGCACTTTTTACTGTGCGCACCCAACCAGAGCGACGGGAGGAGCACATTTCAGAAAACGTGCTCAGCTCGTCGAGAGAATGCGATTTAAGCAATAAAATTAAAAATGCACCTAAAACCTAAACCAAACGTTGCAGGTGCTTATTTCTTCGTGCGCAGTGGTCAACGCGGAACTCCCTAGCTGCCAGGAGCTCTTTTTACTGTGCGCACCCAACCAGAGCGACGGGAGGAGCACATTTCAGAAAACGTGCTCAGCTCGTCGAGAAAATGCGATTTAAGCAATAAAATTAATAATGCAGCTAAAACCTAAACCAAACGTTGCAGGTGCTTATTTCTTCGTGCGTAGTGCTCAACGCGGCACTCCCTAGCTGCCAGGAGCACTTTTTACTGTGCGCACCCAACCAGAGTGACGGGAGGAGCACATTTCAGAAAACGTGCTCAGCTCGTCGAGAAAATGCGATTTAAGCAATAAAATTAAAAATGCACCTAAAACCTAAACCAAACGTTGCAGGTGATTATTTCTTCATGCGCAGTGGTCAACGCGGCACTCTCTTGCTGCCAAGAGCACTTTTTACTGTGCGCACCCAACCAGAGTGACGGGAAGAGCACATTTCAGAAAACGTGCTCAGCTCGTCGAGAAAATGCGATTTAAGCAATAATATTAAAAATGCACCTAAAACCTAAACCAAACGTTGCAGGTGCTTATTTCTTCATGCGCAGTGGTCAACGCGGCACTCTCTAGCTGCCAGGAGCACTTTTTACCACGCGCACCCAACCAGAGCGACGGGAGGAGCACATTTCAGAAAACGTGCTCAGCTCGTCGAGAGAATGCGATTTAAGCAATAAAATAAAAAATGCACCTAAAACCTAAACCAAACGTTGCAGGTGCTTATTTCTTCGTGCGCAGTGGTCAACGCGGCACTCCCTAGCTGCCAGGAGCACTTTTTACTGTGCGCACAAAACCAGAGTGACGGGAGGACACATTTCAGAAAACGTGCTCAGCTCGTCGAGAAAATGCGATTTAAGCAATAAAATTAAAAATGCACCTAAAACCTAAACCAAACGTTGCAGGTGCTTATTTCTTCATGCGCAGTGGTCAACGCGGCACTCTTTAGCTGCCAGGAGCACTTTTTACTATGCGCGCCCAACCAGAGCGACGGGAGGAGCACATTTCAGAAAACGTGCTCAGCTCGTCGAGAAAATGCGATTTAAGCAATAAAATTAAAAATGCAGCTAAAACCTATACCAAACGTTGCAGGTGCTTATTTCTTCGTGCGTAGTGCTCAACGCGGCACTCCCTAGCTGCCAGGAGCACTTTTTACTGTGCGCACCCAACCAGAGTGACGGGAGGAGCACATTTCAGAAAACGTGCTCAGCTCGTTGAGAGAATGTGATTTAAGCAATAAAATAAAAAATGCACCTTAAACCTAAACCAAACGTTGCAGGTGCTTATTTCTTCGTGCGCAGTGGTCAACGCGGAACTCCCTAGCTGCCAGGAGCTCTTTTTACTGTGCGCACCCAACCAGAGCGACGGGGGGAGCACATTTCAGAAAACTTGCTCAGCTCGTCGAGAAAATGCGATTTAAGCAATAAAATTTAAAATGCACCTAAAACCTAAACCAAACGTTGCAGGTGCTTATTTCTTCATGCGCAGTGGTCAACGCGGCACTCTCTAGCTGCCAGGAGCACTTTTTACTACGCGCACCCAACCAGAGCGACGGGAGGAGCACATTTCAGAAAACGTGTTCAGCTCGTCGAGAGAATGCGATTTAAGCAATAAAATTAAAAATGCACCTAAAACCTAAACCAAACGTTGCAGGTGCTTATTTCTTCGTGCGCATTGGTCAACGCGGCACTCCCTAGCTGCCAGGAGCTCTTTTTACTGTGCGCACCCAACCAGAGCGACGGGAGGAGCACATTTCAGAAAACGTGCTCAGCTCGTCGAGAAAATGCGATTTAAGCAATAAAATTAAAAATGCACCTAAAACCTAAACCAAACGTTGCAGGTGCTTATTTCTTCATGCGCAGTGGTCAACGCGGCACTCTCTAGCTGCCAAGAGCACTTTTTACTGTGCGCACCCAACCAGAGCGACGGGAGGAGCACATTTCAGAAAACGTGCTCAGCTCGTCGAGAAAATGCGATTTAAGCAATAAAATTAAAAATGCACCTAAAACCTAAACCAAACGTTGCAGGTGCTAATTTCTTCATGCGCAGCGGTCAACGCGGCACTCCCGAGCTGCCAAGAGCACTTTTTACTGTGCGCACCCAACCAGAGCGACGGAAGGAGCACATTTCAGAAAACGTGCTCAGCTCGTCGAGAGAATGCGATTTAAGCAATAAAATTAAAAATGCACCTAAAACCTAAACCAAACGTTGCAGGTGCTTATTTCTTCGTGCGCAGTGGTCAACGCGGAACTCCCTAGCTGCCAGGAGCTCTTTTTACTGTGCGCACCCAACCAGAGCGACGGGAGGAGCACATTTCAGAAAACGTGCTCAGCTCGTCGAGACAATGCGATTTAAGCAATAAAATTAAAAATGCACCTAAAACCTAAACCAAACGTTGCAGGTGCTTATTTCTTCGTGCGCAGTGCTCAACGCGGCACTCCCTAGCTGCCAGGAGCACTTTTTACTGTGCGCACCCAACCAGAGTGACGGGAGGAGCACATTTCAGAAAACGTGCTCAGCTCGTCGAGAAAATGCGATTTAAGCAATAAAATTAAAAATGCACCTAAAACCTAAACCAAACGTTGCAGGTGCTTATTTCTTCATGCGCAGTGGTCAACGCGGCACTCTCTAGCTGCCAAGAGCACTTTTTACTGTGCGCACCCAACCAGAGTGACGGGAGGAGCACATTTCAGAAAACGTGCTCAGCTCGTCGAGAAAATGCGATTTAAGCAATAAAATTAAAAATGCTCCTAAAACCTAAACCAAACGTTGCAGGTGCTTATTTCTTCATGCGCAGTGGTCAACGCGGCACTCTCTAGCTGCCAGGAGCACTTTTTACTACGCGCACCCAACCAGAGCGACGGGAGGAGCACATTTCAGAAAACGTGCTCAGCTCGTCGAGAGAATGCGATTTAAGCAATAAAATTAAAAATGCACCTAAAACCTAAACCAAACGTTGCAGGTGCTTATTTCTTCGTGCGCAGTGGTCAACGCGGCACTCTCTAGCTGCCAGGAGCACTTTTTACTACGCGCACCCAACCGGAGCGACGGGAGGAGCACATTTCAGAAAACGTGCTCAGCTCGTCGAGAGAATGCGATTTAAGCAATAAAATAAAAAATGCACCTAAAACCTAAACCAAACGTTGCAGGTGCTTATTTCTTCATGCGCAGTGGTCAACGCGGCACTCTCTAGCTGCCAAGAGCACTTTTTACTGTGCGCACCCAACCAGAGC
Organism: Syngnathus floridae; assembly: GCF_059516105.1. Lineage (NCBI taxonomy): Eukaryota > Metazoa > Chordata > Actinopteri > Syngnathiformes > Syngnathidae > Syngnathus > Syngnathus floridae. Next base: position 14,828,495 of record NC_142420.1, read on the forward strand.
GACGGGAGGAGCACATTTCAGAAAACGTGCTCAGCTCGTCGAGAAAATGCGATTTAAGCAATAAAATTAAAAATGCACCTAAAACCTAAACCAAACGTTGCAGGTGCTTATTTCTTCGTGCGCAGTGGTCAACGCGGAACTCCCTAGCTGCCAGGAGCTCTTTTTACTGTGCGCACCCAACCAGAGCGACGGGAGGAGCCCATTTCAGAAAACGTGCTCAGCTCGTCGAGAAAATGCGATTTAAGCAATAAAATTAAAAATGCACCTAAAACCTAAACCAAACGTTGCAGGTGCTTATTTCTTCGTGCGCAGTGCTCAACGCGGCACTCCCTAGCTGCCAGGAGCACTTTTTACTGTGCGCACCCAACCAGAGTGACGGGAGGAGCACATTTCAGAAAACGTGCTCAGCTCGTCGAGAAAATGCGATTTAAGCAATAAAATTAAAAATGCACCTAAAACCTAAACCAAACGTTGCAGGTGCTTATTTCTTCATGCGCAGTGGTCAACGCGGCACTCTCTAGCTGCCAAGAGCACTTTTTACTGTGCGCACCCAACCAGAGTGACGGGAGGAGCACATTTCAGAAAACGTGCTCAGCTCGTCGAGAAAATGCGATTTAAGCAATAAGATTAAAAATGCACCTAAAACCTACACCAAACGTTGCAGGTGCTTATTTCTTCATGCGCAGTGGTCAACGCGGCACTCTCTAGCTGCCAGGAGCACTTTTTACTACGCGCACCCAACCAGAGCGACGGGAGGAGCACATTTCAGAAAACGTGCTCAGCTCGTCGAGAGAATGCGATTTAAGCAATAAAATTAAAAATGCACCTAAAACCTAAACCAAACGTTGCAGGTGCTTATTTCTTCGTGCGCAGTGGTCAACGCGGCACTCTCTAGCTGCCAGGAGCTCTTTTTACTGTGCGCACCCAACCAGAGCGACGGGAGGAGCACATTTCAGAAAACGTGCTCAGCTTGTCGAGAAAATGCGATTTAAGCAATAAAATTAAAAATGCACCTAAAACCTAAACCAAACGTTGCAGGTGCTTATTTCTTCTTGCGCAGTGGTCAACGCGGAACTCCCTAGCTGCCAGGAGCTCTTTTTACTGTGCGCACCCAACCAGAGCGACGGGAGGAGCCCATTTAAGAAAACGTGCTCAGCTCGTCGAGAAAATGCGATTTAAGCAATAAAATTAAAAATGCACCTAAAACCTAAACCAAACGTTGCAGGTGCTTATTTCTTCGTGCGCAGTGCTCAACGCGGCACTCCCTAGCTGCCAGGAGCACTTTTTACTATGCGCACCCAACCAGAGTGACGGGAGGAGCACATTTCAGAAAACGTGCTCAGCTCGTCGAGAAAATGCGATTTAAGCAATAAGATTAAAAATGCACCTAAAACCTAAACCAAACGTTGCAGGTGCTTATTTCTTCGTGCGCAGTGGTCAACGCGGAACTCCCTAGCTGCCAGGAGCTCTTTTTACTGTGCGCACCCAACCAGAGCGACGGGAGGAGCCCATTTCAGAAAACGTGCTCAGCTCGTCGAGAAAATGCGATTTAAGCAATAAGATTAAAAATAAACCTAAAACCTAAACCAAACGTTGCAGGTGCTTATTTCTTCATGCGCAGTGGTCAACGCGGCACTCTCTAGCTGCCAGGAGCACTTTTTACTACGCGCACCCAACCAGAGCGACGGGAGGAGCACATTTCAGAAAACGTGCTCAGCTCGTCGAGAGAATGCGATTTAAGCAATAAAATTAAAAATGCACCTAAAACCTAAACCAAACGTTGCAGGTGCTTATTTCTTCGTGCGCAGTGGTCAAAGCGGCACTCCCTAGCTGCCAGGAGCTCTTTTTACTGTGCGCACCCAACCAGAGCGACGGGAGGAGCACATTTCAGAAAACGTGCTCAGCTCGTCGAGAAAATGCGATTTAAGCAATAAAATTAAAAATGCAGCTAAAACCTAAACCAAACGTTGCAGGTGCTTATTTCTTCGTGCGCAGTGCTCAACGCGGCACTCCCTAGCTGCCAGGAGCACTTTTTACTGTGTGCACCCAACCAGAGTGACGGGAGGAGCACATTTCAGAAAACGTGCTCAGCTCGTCGAGAAAATGCGATTTAAGCAATAAGATTAAAAATGCACCTAAAACCTAAACCAAACGTTGCAGGTGCTTATTTCTTCGTGCGCAGTGGTCAACGCGGAACTCCCTAGCTGCCAGGAGCTCTTTATACTGTGCGCACCCAACCAGAGCGACGGGAGGAGCCCATTTCAGAAAACGTGCTCAGCTCGTCGAGAAAATGCGATTTAAGCAATAAAATTAAAAATGCACCTAAAACCTAAACCAAACGTTGCAGGTGCTTATTTCTTCGTGCGCAGTGCTAAACGCGGCACTCCCTAGCTGCCAGGAGCGCTTTTTACTGTGCGCACCCAACCAGAGTGACGGGAGGAGCACATTTCAGAAAACGTGCTCAGCTCGTCGAGAAAATGCGATTTAAGCAATAAAATTAAAAATGCACCTAAAACCTAAACCAAACGTTGCAGGTGCTTATTTCTTCATGCGCAGTGGTCAACGCGGCACTCTCTAGCTGCCAAGAGCACTTTTTACTGTGCGCACCCAACCAGAGTGACGGGAGGAGCACATTTCAGAAAACGTGCTCAGCTCGTCGAGAAAATGCGATTTAAGCAATAAGATTAAAAATGCACCTAAAACCTAAACCAAACGTTGCAGGTGCTTATTTCTTCATGCGCAGTGGTCAACGCGGCACTCTCTAGCTGCCAGGAGCACTTTTTACTATGCGCGCCCAACCAGAGCGACGGGAGGAGCACATTTCAGAAAACGTGCTCAGCTCGTCGAGAAAATGCGATTTAAGCAATAAAATTAAAAATGCACCTAAAACCTAAACCAAACGTTGCAGGTGCTTATTTCTTCATGTGCAGTGGTCAACGCGGAACTCCCGAGCTGCCAAGAGCACTTTTTACTGTGCGCACCCAACCAGAGCGACGGGAGGAGCACATTTCAGAAAACGTGCTCAGCTCGTCGAGAGAATGCGATTCAAGCAATAAAATTAAAAATGCACCTAAAACCTAAACCAAACGTTGCAGGTGCTTATTTCTTCGTGCGCAGTGGTCAACGCGGAACTCCCTAGCTGCCAGGAGCTCTTTTTACTGTGCGCACCCAACCAGAGCGACGGGAGGAGCACATTTCAGAAAACGTGCTCAGCTCGTCGAGAAAATGCGATTTAAGCAATAAAATTAAAAATGCAGCTAAAACCTAAACCAAACGTTGCAGGTGCTTATTTCTTCGTGCGTAGTGCTCAACGCGGCACTCCCTAGCTGCCAGGAGCACTTTTTACTGTGCGCACCCAACCAGAGTGACGGGAGGAGCACATTTCAGAAAACGTGCTCAGCTCGTCGAGAAAATGCGATTTAAGCAATAAAATTAAAAATGCACCTAAAACCTAAACCAAACGTTGCAGGTGCTTATTTCATCATGCGCAGTGGTCAACGCGGCACTCTCTAGCTGCCAAGAGCACTTTTTACTGTGCGCACCCAACGAGAGTGACGGGAGGAGCACATTTCAGAAAACGTGCTCAGCTCGTCGAGAAAATGCGATTTAAGCAATAAGATTAAAAATGCACCTAAAACCTAAACCAAACGTTGCAGGTGCTTATTTCTTCATGCGCAGTGGTCAACGCGGCACTCTCTAGCTGCCAGGAGCACTTTTTACAGTGTGCACCCAACCAGAGTGACGGGAGGAGCACATTTCAGAAAACGTGCTCAGCTCGTCGAGAGAATGCGATTTAAGCAATAAAATTAAAAATGCACCTAAAACCTAAACCAAACGTTGCAGGTGCTTATTTCTTCGTGCGCAGTGGTCAACGCGGCACTCCCTAGCTGCCAGGAGCTCTTTTTACTGTGCGCACCCAACCAGAGCGACGGGAGGAGCACATTTCAGAAAACGTGCTCAGCTTGTCGAGAAAATGCGATTTAAGCAATAAAATTAAAAATGCACCTAAAACCTAAACCAAACGTTGCAGGTTCTTATTTCTTCTTGCGCAGTGGTCAACGCGGCACTCTCTAGCTGCCAGGAGCACTTTTTACTATGCGCGCCCAACCAGAGCGACGGGAGGAGCACATTTCAGAAAACGTGCTCAGCTCGTCGAGAAAATGCGATTTAAGCAATAAAATTAAAAATGCACCTAAAACCTAAACCAAACGTTGCAGGTGCTTATTTCTTCATGCGCAGTGGTCAACGCGGCACTCCCGAGCTGCCAAGAGCACTTTTTACTGTGCGCACCCAACCAGAGCGACGGGAGGAGCACATTTCAGAAAACGTGCTAAGCTCGTCGAGAGAATGCGATTTAAGCAATAAAATTAAAAATGCACCTAAAACCTAAACCAAACGTTGCAGGTGCTTATTTCTTCGTGCGCAGTGGTCAACGCGGAACTCCCTAGCTGCCAGGAGCTCTTTTTACTGTGCGCACCCAACCAGAGCGACGGGAGGAGCACATTTCAGAAAACGTGCTCAGCTCGTCGAGACAATGCGATTTAAGCAATAAAATTAAAAATGCACCTAAAACCTAAACCAAACGTTGCAGGTGCTTATTTCTTCGTGCGCAGTGCTCAACGCGGCACTCCCTAGCTGCCAGGAGCTCTTTTTACTGTGCGCACCCAACCAGAGCGACGGGAGGAGCACATTTCAGAAAACGTGCTCAGCTTGTCGAGAAAATGCGATTTAAGCAATAAAATTAAAAATGCACCTAAAACCTAAACCAAACGTTGCAGGTTCTTATTTCTTCGTGCGCAGTGGTCAACGCGGCACTCTCTAGCTGCCAGGAGCACTTTTTACTATGCGCGCCCAACCAGAGCGACGGGAGGAGCACATTTCAGAAAACTTGCTCAGCTCGTCGAGAAAATGCGATTTAAGCAATAAAATTAAAAATGCACCTAAAACCTAAACCAAACGTTGCAGGTGCTTATTTCTTCGTGCGCAGTGGTCAACGCGGCACTCTCTAGCTGCCAGGAGCTCTTTTTACTGTGCGCACCCAACCAGAGTGACGGGAGGAGCACATTTCAGAAAACGTGCTCAGCTCGTCGAGAAAATGCGATTTAAGCAATAAAATTAAAAATGCACCTAAAACCTAAACCAAACGTTGCAGGTGCTTATTTCTTCATGCGCAGTGGTCAACGCGGCACTCTCTAGCTGCCAGGAGCACTTTTTACTACGCGCACCCAACCAGAGCGACGGGAGGAGCACATTTCAGAAAACGTGCTCAGCTCGTCGAGAGAATGCGATTTAAGCAATAAAATTAAAAATGCACCTAAAACCTAAACCAAACGTTGCAGGTGCTTATTTCTTCGTGCGCAGTGCTCAACGCGGCACTCCCTAGCTGCCAGGAGCACTTTTTACTGTGCGCACCCAACCAAAGTGACGGGAGGAGCACATTTCAGAAAACGTGCTCAGCTCGTCGAGAAAATGCGATTTAAGCAATAAGATTAAAAATGCACCTAAAACCTAAACCAAACGTTGCAGGTGCTTATTTCTTCATGCGCAGTGGTCAACGCGGCACTCTGTAGCTGCCAGGAGCACTTTTTACTATGCGCGCCCAACCAGAGCGACGGGAGGAGCACATTTCAGAAAACGTGCTCAGCTCGTCGAGAAAATGCGATTTAAGCAATAAAATTAAAAATGCACCTAAAACCTAAACCAAACGTTGCAGGTGCTTATTTCTTCATGCGCAGTGGTCAACGCGGCACTCCCGAGCTGCCAAGAGCACTTTTTACTGTGCGCACCCAACCAGAGCGACGGGAGGAGCACATTTCAGAAAACGTGCTCAGCTCGTCGAGAGAATGCGATTTAAGCAATAAAATTAAAAATGCACCTAAAACCTAAACCAAACGTTGCAGGTGCTTATTTCTTCGTGCGCAGTGGTCAACGCGGAACTCCCTAGCTGCCAGGAGCTCTTTTTACTGTGCGCACCCAACCAGAGCGACGGGAGGAGCACATTTCAGAAAACGTGCTCAGCTCGTCGAGACAATGCGATTTAAGCAATAAAATTAAAAATGCACCTAAAACCTAAACCAAACGTTGCAGGTGCTTATTTCTTCGTGCGCAGTGCTCAACGCGGCACTCCCTAGCTGCCAGGAGCACTTTTTACTGTGCGCACCCAACCAGAGTGACGGGAGGAGCACATTTCAGAAAACGTGCTCAGCTCGTCGAGAAAATGCGATTTAAGCAATAAAATTAAAATTGCACCCAAAACCTAAACCAAACGTTGCAGGTGCTTATTTCTTCGTGCGCAGTGCTCAACGCGGCACTCCCTAGCTGCCAGGAGCACTTTTTACTGTGCGCACCCAACCAGAGTGACGGGAGGAGCACATTTCAGAAAACGTGCTCAGCTCGTCGAGAAAATGCGATTTAAGCAATAAAATTAAAAATGCACCTAAAACCTAAACCAAACGTTGCAGGTGCTTATTTCTTCATGCGCAGTGGTCAACGCGGCACTCTCTAGCTGCCAAGAGCACTTTTTACTGTGCGCACCCAACCAGAGTGACGGGAGGAGCACATTTCAGAAAACGTGCTCAGCTCGTCGAGAAAATGCGATTTAAGCAATAAGATTAAAAATGCAGCTAAAACCTAAACCAAACGTTGCAGGTGCTTATTTCTTCGTGCGCAGTGGTCAACGCGGAACTCCCTAGCTGCCAGGAGCTATTTTTACTGTGCGCACCCAACCAGAGCGACGGGAGGAGCACATTTCAGAAAACGTGCTCAGCTCGTCGACAGAATGCGATTTAAGCAATAAAATTAAAAATGCACCTAAAACCTAAACCAAACGTTGCAGGTGCTTATTTCTTCGTGCGCAGTGGTCAACGCGGCACTCCCTAGCTGCCAGGAGCTCTTTTTACTGTGCGCACCCAACCAGAGCGACGGGAGGAGCACATTTCAGAAAACGTGCTCAGCTTGTCGAGAAAATGCGATTTAAGCAATAAAATTAAAAATGCACCTAAAACCTAAACCAAACGTTGCAGGTTCTTATTTCTTCTTGCGCAGTGGTCAACGCTGCACTCTCTAGCTGCCAGGAGCACTTTTTACTATGCGCGCCCAACCAGAGCGACGGGAGGAGCACATTTCAGAAAACGTGCTCAGCTCGTCGAGAAAATGCGATTTAAGCAATAAAATTAAAAATGCACCTAAAACCTAAACCAAACGTTGCAGGTGCTTATTTCTTCATGCGCAGTGGTCAACGCGGCACTCCCGAGCTGCCAAGAGCACTTTTTACTGTGCGCACCCAACCAGAGCGACGGGAGGAGCACATTTCAGAAAACGTGCTCAGCTCGTCGAGAGAATGCGATTTAAGCAATAAAATTAAAAATGCACCTAAAACCTAAAGCAAACGTTGCAGGTGCTTATTTCTTCGTGCGCAGTGCTCAACGCGGCACTCCCTAGCTGCCAGGAGCACTTTTTACTGTGCGCACCCAACCAGAGTGACGGGAGGAGCACATTTCAGAAAACGTGCTCAGCTCGTCGAGAAAATGCGATTTAAGCAATAAAATTCAAAATGCACCTAAAACCTAAACCAAACGTTGCAGGTGCTTATTTCTTCGTGCGCAGTGGTCAACGCGGAACTCCCTAGCTGCCAAGAGCACTTTTTACTGTGCGCACCCAACCAGAGTGACGGGAGGAGCACATTTCAGAAAACGTACTCAGCTCGTCGAGAAAATGCGATTTAAGCAATAAAATTAAAAATGCACCTAAAACCTAAACCAAACGTTGCAGGTGCCTATTTCTTCATGTGCAGTGGTCAACGTGGCACTCTCTAGCTGCCAGGAGCACTTTTTACTATGCGCGCACAACCAGAGCGACGGGAGGAGCACATTTCAGAAAACGTGCTCAGCTCGTCGAGAAAATGCGATTTAAGCAATAAAATTTAAAATGCACCTAAAACCTAAACCAAACGTTGCAGGTGCTTATTTCTTTGTGCGCAGTGGTCAACGCGGCACTCTTTAGCTGCCAAGAGCACTTTTTACTATGCGCACCCAACCAGAGTGACGGGAGGAGCACATTTCAGAAAACGTGCTCAGCTCGTCGAGAAAATGCGATTTAAGCAATAAAATTAAAAATGCACCTAAAACCTAAACCAAACGTTGCAGGTGGTTATTTCTTCATGCGCAGTGGTCAACGCGGCACTCTCTAGCTGCCAAGAGCACTTTTTACTGTGCGCACCCAACCAGAGTGACGGGAGGAGCACATTTCAGAAAACGTGCTCAGCTCGTCGAGAAATTGCGATTTAAGCAATAAAATCAAAAATGCACCTAAAACCTAAACCAAACGTTGCAGGTGCTTATTTCTTCGTGCGCAGTGGTCAACGCGGAACTCCCTAGCTGCCAGGAGCTATTTTTACTGTGCGCACCCAACCAGAGCGACGGGAGGAGCACATTTCAGAAAACGTGCTCAGCTCGTCGACAGAATGCGATTTAAGCAATAAAATTAAAAATGCACCTAAAACCTAAACCAAACGTTGCAGGTGCTTATTTCTTCGTGCGCAGTGGTCAACGCGGAACTCCCTAGCTGCCAGGAGCTATTTTTACTGTGCGCACCCAACCAGAGCGACGGGAGGAGCACATTTCAGAAAACGTGCTCAGCTCGTCGAGAAAATGTGATTCAAGCAATAAAATTAAAAATGCACCTAAAACCTAATCCAAACGTTGCAGGTGCTTATTTCTTTGCGCGCAGTGGTCAACGCGGCACTCTCTAGCTGCCAAGAGCACTTTTTACTGTGCGCACCCAACCAGAGTGACGGGAGGAGCACATTTCAGAAAACGTGCTCAGCTCGTCGAGAAAATGCGATTTAAGCAATAAGATTAAAAATGCACCTAAAACCTAAACCAAACGTTGCAGGTGCTTATTTCTTCATGCGCAGTGGTCAACGCGGCACTCTCTAGCTGCCAGGAGCACTTTTTACTGTGCACACCCAACCAGAGTGACGGGAGGAGCACATTTCAGAAAACGTGCTCAGCTCGTCGAGAAAATGCGATTCAAGCAATAAAATTAAAAATGCACCTAAAACCTAAACCAAACGTTGCAGGTGCTTATTTCTTCATGCGCAGTGGTCAACGCGGCACTCTCTAGCTGCCAAGAGCACTTTTTACTGTGCGCACCAAACCAGAGTGACGGGAGGAGCACATTTCAGAAAACGTGTTCAGCTCGTCGAGAAAATGCGATTTAAGCAATAAGATTAAAAATGCACCTAAAACCTAAACCAAACGTTGCAGGTGCTTATTTCTTCATGGTCAAGGCGGCACTCTCTAGCTGCCAGGAGCACTTTTTACTACGCGCACCCAACCAGAGCGACGGGAGGAGCACATTTCAGAAAACGTGCTCAGCTCGTCGAGAGAATGCGATTTAAGCAATAATATAAAAAATGCACCTAAAACCTAAACAAAATGTTGCAGGTGCTTATTTCTTTGTGCGCAGTGGTCAACGCGGCACTCTCTAGCTGCCAAGAGCACTTTTTACTATGCGCACCCAACCAGAGTGACGGGATGAGCACATTTCAGAAAACGTGCTCAGCTCGTCGAGAAAATGCGATTTAAGCAATAAAATTAAAAATGAGCCTAAAACCTAAACCAAACGTTGCAGGTGCTTATTTCTTCATGCGCAGTGGTCAACGCGGCACTCCCTAGCTGCCAAGAGCACTTTTTACTATGCGCACCCAACCAGAGTGACGGGAGGAGCACATTTCAGAAAACGTGCTCAGCTCGTCGAGAAAATGCGATTTAAGCAATAAAATTAAAAATGCACCTAAAACCTAAACCAAACGTTGCAGGTGCTTATTTCTTCGTGCGCAGTGGTCAACGTGGCACTCCCTAGCTGCCAGGAGCTCATTTTATTGTGCGCACCCAACCAGAGTGACGGGAGGAGCACATTTCAGAAAACGTGCTCAGCTCGTCGAGAAAATGCGATTTAAACAATAAAATTAAAAATGCACCTAAAACCTAAACCAAACGTTGCAGGTGCTTATTTCTTCGTGCGCAGTGGTCAACGCGGCACTCCCTAGCTGCCAGGAGCACTTTTTACTGTGCGCACCCAACCAGAGTGACGGAAGGAGCACATTTCAGAAAACGTGCTCAGCTCGTCGAGAAAATGCGATTTAAGCAATAAAATTAAAAATGCACCTAAAACCTAAACCAAACGTTGCAGGTGCTTATTTCTTCATGTGCAGTGGTCAACGCGGCACTCTCTAGCTGCCAGGGGCACTTTTTACTATGCGCACACAACCAGAGCGACGGGAGGAGCACATTTCAGAAAACGTGCTCAGCTCATCGAGAAAATGCGATTTAAGCAATAAAATTTAAAATGCACCTAAAACCTAATCCAAACGTTGCAGGTGCTTATTTCTTTGCGCGCAGTGGTCAACGCGGCACTCTCTAGCTGCCAAGAGCACTTTTTACTGTGCGCACCCAACCAGAGTGACGGGAGGAGCACATTTCAGAAAACGTGCTCAGCTCGTCGAGAAAATGCGATTTAAGCAATAAGATTAAAAATGCACCTAAAACCTAAACCAAACGTTGCAGGTGCTTATTTCTTCATGCGCAGTGGTCAACGCGGCACTCTCTAGCTGCCAGGAGCACTTTTTACTGTGCACACCCAACCAGAGTGACGGGAGGAGCACATTTCAGAAAACGTGCTCAGCTCGTCGAGAAAATGCGATTCAAGCAATAAAATTAAAAATGCACCTAAAACCTAAACCAAACGTTGCAGGTGCTTATTTCTTCATGCGCAGTGGTCAACGCGGCACTCTCTAGCTGCCAAGAGCACTTTTTACTGTGCGCACCAAACCAGAGTGACGGGAGGAGCACATTTCAGAAAACGTGTTCAGCTCGTCGAGAAAATGCGATTTAAGCAATAAGATTAAAAATGCACCTAAAACCTAAACCAAACGTTGCAGGTGCTTATTTCTTCATGCGCAGTGGTCAAGGCGGCACTCTCTAGCTGCCAGGAGCACTTTTTACTACGCGCACCCAACCAGAGCGACGGGAGGAGCACATTTCAGAAAACGTGCTCAGCTCGTCGAGAGAATGCGATTTAAGCAATAAAATAAAAAATGCACGGAAAACCTAAACCAAACGTTGCAGGTGCTTATTTTTTCGTGCGCAGTGTTCAACGCGGCACTCCCTAGCTGCCAGGAGCTCTTTTTACTGTGCGCACCCAACCAGAGCGACGGGAGGAGCACATTTCAGAAAACGTGCTCAGCTCGTCGAGAAAATGCGATTTAAGCAATAAAATTAAAATTGCACCTAAAACCTAAACCAAACGTTGCAGGTGCTTATTTCTTCATGCGCAGTGGTCAACGCGGCACTCTCTAGCTGCCAGGAGCACTTTTTACTACGCGCACCCAACCAGAGCGACGGGAGCAGCACATTTCAGAAAACGTGCTCAGCTCGTCGAGAGAATGCGATTTAAGCAATAAAATAAAAAATGCACCTAAAACCTAAACCAAACGTTGCAGGTGCTTATTTCTTCGTGCGCAGTGGTCAACGCGGCACTCCCTAGCTGCCAGGAGCTCTTTTTACTGTGTGCACCCAACCAGAGCGACGGGAGGAGCACATTTCAGAAAACGTGCTCAGCTCGTCGAGAGAATGCGATTTAAGCAATAAAATAAAAAATGCACCTAAAACCTAAACCAAACGTTGCAGGTGCTTATTTCTTCGTGCGCAGTGGTCAACGCGGAACTCCCTAGCTGCCAGGAGCTCTTTTTACTGTTCGCACCCAACCAGAGCGACGGGAGGAGCCCATTTCAGAAAACGTGCTCAGCTCGTCGAGAAAATGCGATTTAAGCAATAAAATTAAAAATGCACCTAAAACCTAAACCAAACGTTGCAGGTGCTTATTTCTTCGTGCGCAGTGCTCAACGCGGCACTCCCTAGCTGCCAGGAGCACTTTTTACTGTGCGCACCCAACCAGAGTGACGGGAGGAGCACATTTCAGAAAACGCGCTCAACTCGTCGAGAGAATGCGATTTAAGCAATAAAATTAAAAATGCACCTAAAACCTAAACCAAACGTTGCAGGTGCTTATTTCTTCGTGCGCAGTGGTCAACGCGGCACTCCCTAGCTGCTAAGAGCACTTTTTACTGTGCGCACCCAACCAGAGAGACGGGAGGAGCACATTTCAGAAAACGTGCTCAGCTCGTCGAGAAAATGCGATTCAAGCAATAAAATTAAAAATGCACCTAAAACCTAAACCAAACGTTGCAGGTGCTTATTTCTTCATGCGCAGTGGTCAACGCGGCACTCTCTAGCTGCCAGGAGGACTTTTTACTACGCGCACCCAACCAGAGCGACGGGAGGAGCACATTTCAGAAAACGCGCTCAGCTCGTCGAGAGAATGCGATTTAAGCAATAAAATTAAAAATGCACCTAAAACCTAAACCAAACGTTGCAGGTGCTTATTTCTTCGTGCGCAGTGGTCAACGCGGCACTCCCTAGCTGCCAGGAGCTCTTTTTACTGTGCGCACCCAACCAGAGCGACGGGAGGAGCACATTTCAGAAAACGTGCTCAGCTCGTCGAGAAAATGCGATTTAAACAATAAAATTAAAAATGCACCTAAAACCTAAACCAAGCGTTGCAGGTGCTTATTTCTTCGTGCGCAGTGGTCAACGCGGCACTCCCTAGCTGCCAGGAGCACTTTTTACTGTGCGCACCCAACCAGAGTGACGGAAGGAGCACATTTCAGAAAACGTACTCAGCTCGTCGAGAAAATGCGATTTAAGCAATAAAATTAAAAATGCACCTAAAACCTAAACTAAACGTTGCAGGTGCTTATTTCTTCATGTGCAGTGGTCAACGCGGCACTTTCTAGCTGCCAGGAGCACTTTTTACTATGCGCGCACAACCAGAGCGACGGGAGGAGCACATTTCAGAAAACGTGCTCAGCTCGTCGAGAAAATGCGAATTAAGCAATAAAATTAAAAATGCACCTAAAACCTAAACCAAACGTTGCAGGCGCTTATTTCTTCACGCGCCGTGGTCAACGCGGCACTCTCTAGCTGCCAGGAGCACTTTTTACTACGCGCACCCAACCAGAGCGACGGGAGGAGCACATTTCAGAAAACGTGCTCAGCTCGTCCAGAGAATGCGATTCAAGCAATAAAATAAAAAATGCACCTAAAACCTAAACCAAACGTTGCAGGTGCTTCTTTCTTCGTGCGCAGTGGTCAACGCGGCACTCCCTAGCTGCCAGGAGCTCTTTTTACTGTGCGCACCCAACCAGAGCGACGGGAGGAGCATATTTCAGAAAACGTGCTCAGCTCGTCGAGAAAATGTGATTTAAGCAATAAAATTAAAAATGCACCTAAAACCTAAACCAAACGTTGCAGGTGCTTATTTCTTCATGCGCAGTGGTCAACGCGGCACTCTCTAGCTGCCAGGAGCACTTTTTACTACGCGCACCCAACCAGAGCGACGGGAGGAGCACATTTCAGAAAACGTGCTCAGCTCGTCGAGAGAATGCGATTTAAGCAATAATATAAAAAATGCACCTAAAACCTAAACAAAACGTTGCAGGTGCTTATTTCTTTGTGCGCAGTGGTCAACGCGGCACTCTCTAGCTGCCAAGAGCACTTTTTACTGTGCGCACCCAACCAGAGTGACGGGATGAGCACATTTCAGAAAACGTGCTCAGCTCGTCGAGAAAATGCGATTTAAGCAATAAAATTAAAAATGCACCTAAAACCTAAACCAAACGTTGCAGGTGCTTATTTCTTCGTGCGCAGTGGTCAACGCGGCACTCCCTAGCTGCTAAGAGCACTTTTTACTGTGCGCACCCAACCAGAGAGACGGGAGGAGCACATTTCAGAAAACGTGCTCAGCTCGTCGAGAAAATGCGATTCAAGCAATAAAATTAAAAATTGACCTAAAACCTAAACCAAACGTTGCAGGTGCTTATTTCTTCATGCGCAGTGGTCAACGCGGCACTCTCTAGCTGCCAGGAGGACTTTTTACTACGCGCACCCAACCAGAGCGACGGGAGGAGCACATTTCAGAAAACGCGCTCAGCTTGTCGAGAAAATGCGATTTAAGCAATAAAATTAAAAATGAGCCTAAAACCTAAACCAAACGTTGCAGGTGCTTATTTCTTCATGCGCAGTGGTCAACGCGGCACTCTCTAGCTGCCAAGAGCACTTTTTACTATGCGCGCCCAACCAGAGCGACGGGAGGAGCACATTTCAGAAAACGTGCTCAGCTCGTCGAGAAAATGCAATTTAAGCAATAAAATTAAAAATGCACCTAAAACCTAAACCAAACGTTGCAGGTGCTTATTTCTTCATGCGCAGTGGTCAACGCGGAACTCCCGAGCTGCCAAGAGCACTTTTTACTGTGCGCACCCAACCAGAGTGACGGGAGGAGCACATTTCAGAAAACGTGCTCAGCTCGTCGAGAAAATGCGATTTAAGCAATAAGATTAAAAATGCACCTAAAACCTAAACCAAACGTTGCAGGTGCTTATTTCTTCATGCGCAGTGGTCAACGCGGAACTCTCTAGCTGCCAGGAGCACTTTTTACTGTGTGCACCCAACCAGAGTGACGGGAGGAGCACATTTCAGAAAACGTGCTCAGCTCGTCGAGAAAATGCGATTTAAGCAATAAAATTAAAAATGCACCTAAAACCTAAACCAAACGTTGCAGGTGCTTATTTCTTCATGCGCAGTGGTCAACGCGGCACTCTCTAGCTGCCAAGAGCACTTTTTACTGTGCGCACCCAACCAGAGTGACGGGAGGAGCACATTTCAGAAAACGTGCTCAGCTCGTCGAGAAAATGCGATTTAAGCAATAAGATTAAAAATGCACCTAAAACCTAAACCAAACGTTGCAGGTGCTTATTTCTTCGTGCGCAGTGGTCAACGCGGAACTCCCTAGCTGCCAGGAGCTCTTTTTACTGTGCGCACCCAACCAGAGCGACGGGAGGAGCCCATTTCAGAAAACGTGCTCAGCTCGTCGAGAAAATGCGATTTAAGCAATAAAATTAAAAATGCACCTAAAACCTAAACCAAACGTTGCAGGTGCTTATTTCTTCGTGCGCAGTGCTCAACGCGGAACTCCCTAGCTGCCAGGAGCACTTTTTACTGTGCGCACCCAACCAGAGTGACGGGAGGAGCACATTTCAGAAAACGTGCTCAGCTCGTCGAGAAAATGCGATTTAAGCAATAAAATTAAAAATGCACCTAAAACCTAAACCAAACGTTGCAGGTGCTTATTTCTTCATGCGCAGTGGTCAACGCGGCACTCTCTAGCTGCCTAGAGCACTTTTTACTGTGCGCACCCAACCAGAGTGACGGGAGGAGCACATTTCAGAAAACGTGCTCAGCTCGTCGAGAAAATGCGATTTAAGCAATAAGATTAAAAATGCACCTAAAACCTAAACCAAACGTTGCAGGTGCTTATTTCTTCATGCGCAGTGGTCAACGCGGCACTCTCTAGCTGCCAGGAGCACTTTTTACTACGCGCACCCAACCAGAGCGACGGGAGGAGCACATTTCAGAAAACGTGCTCAGCTCGTCGAGAGAATGCGATTTAAGCAATAAAATTAAAAATGCACCTAAAACCTAAACCAAACATTGCAGGTGCTTATTTCTTCGTGCGCAGTGCTCAACGCGGCACTCCCTAGCTGCCAGGAGCACTTTTTACTGTGCGCACCCAACCAGAGTGACGGGAGGAGCACATTTCAGAAAACGTGCTCAGCTCGTCGAGAAAATGCGATTTAAGCAATAAGATTAAAAATGCACCTAAAACCTAAACCAAACGTTGCAGGTGCTTATTTCTTCGTGCGCAGTGGTCAACGCGGAACTCCCTAGCTGCAAGGAGCTCTTTTTACTGTGCGCACCCAACCAGAGCGACGGGAGGAGCCCATTTCAGAAAACGTGCTCAGCTCGTCGAGAAAATGCGATTTAAGCAATAAAATTAAAAATGCACCTAAAACCTAAACCAAACGTTGCAGGTGCTTATTTCTTCGTGCGCAGTGCTCAACGCGGCACTCCCTAGCTGCCAGGACCACTTTTTACTGTGCGCACCCAACCAGAGTGACGGGAGGAGCACATTTCAGAAAACGTGCTCAGCTCGTCGAGAAAATGCGATTTAAGCAATAAAATTAAAAATGCACCTAAAACCTAAACCAAACGTTGCAGGTGCTTATTTCTTCATGCGCAGTGGTCAACGCGGCACTCTCTAGCTGCCAAGAGCACTTTTTACTGTGCGCACCCAACCAGAGTGACGGGAGGAGCACATTTCAGAAAACGTGCTCAGCTCGTCGAGAAAATGCGATTTAAGCAAGAAGATTAAAAATGCACCTAAAACCTAAACCAAACGTTGCAGGTGCTTATTTCTTCATGCGCAGTGGTCAACGCGGCACTCTCTAGCTGCCAGGAGCACTTTTTACTACGCGCACCCAACCAGAGCGACGGGAGGAGCACATTTCAGAAAACGTGCTCAGCTCGTCGAGAGAATGCGATTTAAGCAATAAAATTAAAAATGCACCTAAAACCTAAACCAAACGTTGCAGGTGCTTATTTCTTCGTGCGCAGTGGTCAACGCGGCACTCCCTAGCTGCCAGGAGCTCTTTTTACTGTGCGCACCCAACCAGAGCGACGGGAGGAGCACATTTCAGAAAACGTGCTCAGCTTGTCGAGAAAATGCGATTTAAGCAATAAAATTAAAAATGCACCTAAAACCTAAACCAAACGTTGCAGGTTCTTATTTCTTCTTGCGCAGTGGTCAACGCGGCACTCTCTAGCTGCCAGGAGCACTTTTTACTATGCGCGCCCAACCAGAGCGACGGGAGGAGCACATTTCAGAAAACGTGCTCAGCTCGTCGAGAAAATGCGATTTAAGCAATAAAATTAAAAATGCACCTAAAACCTAAACCAAACGTTGCAGGTGCTTATTTCTTCATGCGCAGTGGTCAACGCGGCACTCTCTAGCTGCCAAGAGCACTTTTTACTGTGCGCACCCAACCAGAGTGACGGGAGGAGCACATTTCAGAAAACGTGCTCAGCTAGTCGAGAAAATGCGATTTAAGCAATAAGATTAAAAATGCAACTAAAACCTAAACCAAACGTTGCAGGTGCTTATTTCTTAGTGCGCAGTGGTCAACGCGGAACTCCCTAGCTGCCAGGAGCTCTTTTTACTGTGCGCACCCAACCAGAGCGACGGGAGGAGCCCATTTCAGAAAACGTGCTCAGCTCGTCGAGAAAATGCGATTTAAGCAATAAAATTAAAAATGCACCTAAAACCTAAACCAAACGTTGCAGGTGCTTATTTCTTCGTGCGCAGTGCTCAACGCGGCACTCCCTAGCTGCCAGGAGCACTTTTTACTTTGCGCACCCAACCAGAGTGACGGGAGGAGCACATTTCAGAAAACGTGCTCAGCTCGTCGAGAAAATGCGATTTAAGCAATAAAATTAAAAATGCACCTAAAACCTAAACCAAACGTTGCAGGTGCTTATTTCTTCATGCGCAGTGGTCAACGCGGCACTCTCTAGCTGCCAAGAGCACTTTTTACTGTGCGCACCCAACCAGAGTGACGGGAGGAGCACATTTCAGAAAACGTGCTCAGCTCGTCGAGAAAATGCGATTTAAGCAATAAGATTAAAAATGCAGCTAAAACCTAAACCAAACGTTGCAGGTGCTTATTTCTTCGTGCGCAGTGGTCAACGCGGAACTCCCTAGCTGCCAGGAGCTATTTTTACTGTGCGCACCCAACCAGAGCGACGGGAGGAGCACATTTCAGAAAACGTGCTCAGCTCGTCGACAGAATGCGATTTAAGCAATAAAATTAAAAATGCACCTAAAACCTAAACCAAACGTTGCAGGTGCTTATTTCTTCGTGCGCAGTGGTCAACGCGGCACTCCCTAGCTGCCAGGAGCACTTTTTACTGTGTGCACCCAACCAGAGCGACGGGAGGAGCACATTTCAGAAAACGTGCTCAGCTCGTCGAGAGAATGCGATTCAAGCAATAAAATAAAAAATGCACCTAAAACCTAAACCAAACGTTGCAGGTGCTTATTTCTTCGTGCGCAGTGGTCAACGCGGCACTCCCTAGCTGCCAGGAGCTCTTTTTACTGTGCGCACCCAACCAGAGCGACGGGAGGAGCACATTTCAGAAAACGTGCTCAGCTCGTCGAGAAAATGCGATTTAAACAATAAAATTAAAAATGCACCTAAAACCTAAACTAAACGTTGCAGGTGCTTATTTCTTCGTGCGCAGTGGTCAACGCGGTATTCCCTAGCTGCCAGGAGCACTTTTTACTGTGCGCACCCAACCAGAGTGACGGAAGGAGCACATTTCAGAAAACGTACTCAGCTCGTCGAGAAAATGCGATTTAAGTAATAAAATTAAAAATGCACCTAAACCCTAAACCAAACGTTGCAGGTGGTTATTTCTTCATGCGCAGTGGTCAACGCGGCACTCTCTAGCTGCCAAGAGCACTTTTTACTGTGCGCACCCAACCAGAGTGACGGGAGGAGCACATTTCAGAAAACGTGCTCAGCTCGTCGAGAAAATGCGATTTAAGCAATAAAATTAAAAATGCAGCTAAAACCTAAACCAAACGTTGCAGGTGCTTATTTCTTCGTGCGCAGTGCTCAACGCGGAGCTCCCTAGCTGCCAGGAGCACTTTTTACTGTGCGCACCCAACCAGAGTGACGGGAGGAGCACATTTCAGAAAACGTGCTCAGCTCGTCGAGAAAATGCGATTTAAGCAATAAAATTAAAAATGCACCTAAAACCTAAACCAAACGTTGCAGGTGCTTATTTCTTCATGCGCAGTGGTCAACGCGGCACTCTCTAGCTGCCAAGAGCACTTTTTACTGTGCGCACCCAACCAGAGTGACGGGAGGAGCACATTTCAGAAAACGTGCTCAGCTCGTCGAGAAAATGCGATTTAAGCAATAAGAATAAAAATGCACCTAAAACCTAAACCAAACGTTGCAGGTGCTTATTTCTTCATGCGCAGTGGTCAACGCGGCACTCTCTAGCTGCCAGGAGCACTTTTTACTACGCGCACCCAACCAGAGCGACGGGAGGAGCATATTTCAGAAAACGTGCTCAGCTCGTCGAGAGAATGCGATTTAAGCAATAAAATTAAAAATGCACCTAAAACCTAAACCAAACGTTGCAGGTGCTTATTTCTTCGTGCGCAGTGGTCAACGCGGCACTCCCTAGCTGCCAGGAGCTCTTTTTACTGTGCGCACCCAACCAGAGCGACGGGAGGAGCACATTTCAGAAAACGTGCTCAGCTTGTCGAGAAAATGCGATTTAAGCAATAAAATTAAAAATGCACCTAAAACCTAAACCAAACGTTGCAGGTTCTTATTTCTTCTTGCGCAGTGGTCAACGCTGCACTCTCTAGCTGCCAGGAGCACTTTTTACTATGCGCGCCCAACCAGAGCGACGGGAGGAGCACATTTCAGAAAACGTGCTCAGCTCGTCGAGAAAATGCGATTGAAGCAATAAAATTAAAAATGCACCTAAAACCTAAACCAAACGTTGCAGGTGCTTATTTCTTCATGCGCAGTGGTCAACGCGGCACTCCCGAGCTGCCAAGAGCACTTTTTACTGTGCGCACCCAACCAGAGCGACGGGAGGAGCACATTTCAGAAAACGTGCTCAGCTCGTCGAGAGAATGCGATTTAAGCAATAAAATTAAAAATGCACCTAAAACCTAAACCAAACGTTGCAGGTGCTTATTTCTTCGTGCGCAGTGGTCAACGCGGCACTCCCTAGCTGCCAGGAGCTCTTTTTACTGTGCGCACCCAACCAGAGCGACGGGAGGAGCACATTTCAGAAAACGTGCTCAGCTCGTCGAGAAAATGCGATTTAAGCAATAAAATAAAAAATGCACCTAAAACCTAAACCAAACGTTGCAGGCGCTTATTTCTTCACGCGCCGTGGTCAACGCAGCACTCTCTAGCTGCCAGGAGCACTTTTTACTACGCGCACCCAACCAGAGCGACGGGAGGAGCACATTTCAGAAAACGTGCTCAGCTCGTCCAGAGAATGCGATTCAAGCAATAAAATAAAAAATGCACCTAAAACCTAAACCAAACGTTGCAGGTGCTTATTTCTTCGTGCGCAGTGGTCAACGCGGCACTCCCTAGCTGCCAGGAGCTCTTTTTACTGTGCGCACCCAACCAGAGCGACGGGAGGAGCATATTTCAGAAAACGTGCTCAGGTCGTCGAGAAAATGTGATTTAAGCAATAAAATTAAAAATGCACCTAAAACCTAAACCAAACGTTGCAGGTGCTTATTTCTTCATGCGCAGTGGTCAACGCGGCACTCTCTAGCTGCCAGGAGCACTTTTTACTACGCGCACCCAACCAGAGCGACGGGAGGAGCACATTTCAGAAAACGTGCTCAGCTCGTCGAGAGAATGCGATTTAAGCAATAATATAAAAAATGCACCTAAAACCTAAACAAAACGTTGCAGGTGCTTATTTCTTTGTGCGCAGTGGTCAACGCGGCACTCTCTAGCTGCCAAGAGCACTTTTTACTATGCGCACCCAACCAGAGTGACGGGATGAGCACATTTCAGAAAACGTGCTCAGCTCGTCGAGAAAATGCGATTTAAGCAATAAAATTAAAAATGCACCTAAAACCTAAACCAAACGTTGCAGGTGCTTATTTCTTCGTGCGCAGTGGTCAACGCGGCACCCCCTAGCTGCTAAGAGCACTTTTTACTGTGCGCACCCAACCAGAGAGACGGGAGGAGCACATTTCAGAAAACGTGCTCAGCTCGTCGAGAAAATGCGATTCAAGCAATAAAATTAAAAATGCACCTAAAACCTAAACCAAACGTTGCAGGTGGTTATTTCTTCATGCGCAGTGGTCAACGCGGCACTCTCTAGCTGCCAGGAGGACTTTTTACTACGCGCACCCAACCAGAGCGACGGGAGGAGCACATTTCAGAAAACGCGCTCAGCTCGTCGAGAGAATGCGATTTAAGCAATAAAATTAAAAATGCACCTAAAACCTAAACCAAACGTTGCAGGTGCTTATTTCTTCGTGCGCAGTGGTCAACGCGGCACTCCCTAGCTCCCAGGAGGTCTTTTTACTGTGCGCACCCAACCAGAGCGACGGGAGGAGCACATTTCAGAAAACGTGCTCAGCTCGTCGAGAAAATGCGATTTAAACAATAAAATTAAAAATGCACCTAAAACCTAAACCAAGCGTTGCAGGTGCTTATTTCTTCGTGCGCAGTGGTCAACGCGGCACTCCCTAGCTGCCAGGAGCACTTTTTACTGTGCGCACCCAACCAGAGTGACGGAAGGAGCACATTTCAGAAAACGTACACAGCTCGTCGAGAAAATGCGATTTAAGCAATAAAATTAAAAATGCACCTAAAACCTAAACTAAACGTTGCAGGTGCTTATTTCTTCATGTGCAGTGGTCAACGCGGCACTCTCTAGCTGCCAGGAGCACTTTTTACTATGCGCGCACAACCAGAGCGACGGGAGGAGCACATTTCAGAAAACGTGCTCAGCTCGTCGAGAAAATGCGAATTAAGCAATAAAATTAAAAATGCTCCTAAAACCTAAACCAAACGTTGCAGGTGCTTATTTCTTCATGCGCAGTGGTCAACGCGGCACTCTCTAGCTGCCAGGAGCACTTTTTACTATGCGCACCCAACCAGAGTGACGGGAGGAGCACATTTCAGAAAACGTGCTCAGCTCGTCGAGAAAATGCGATTTAAGCAATAAGATTAAAAATGCACCTAAAACCTAAACCAAACGTTGCAGGTGCTTATTTCTTCATGCGCAGTGGTCAACGCGGAACTCCCTAGCTGCCAGGAGCTCTTTTTACTGTGCGCACCCAACCAGAGTGACGGGCGGAGCACATTTCAGAAAACGTGCTCAGCTCGTCGAGAAAATGCGATTTAAGCAATAAGATTAAAAATGCACCTAAAACCTAAACCAAACGTTGCAGGTGCTTATTTCTTCGTGCGCAGTGGTCAACGCGGAACTCCCTAGCTGCCAGGAGCTCTTTTTACTGTGCGCACCCAACCAGAGCGACGGGAGGAGCCCATTTCAGAAAACGTGCTCAGCTCGTCGAGAAAATGCGATTTAAGCAATAAAATTAAAAATGCACCTAAAACCTAAACCAAACGTTGCAGGTGCTTATTTCTTCGTGCGCAGTGCTCAACGCAGCACTCCCTAGCTGCCAGGACCACTTTTTACTGTGCGCACCCAACCAGAGTGAATGGAGGAGCACATTTCAGAAAACGTGCTCAGCTCGTCGAGAAAATGCGATTTAAGCAATAAAATTAAAAATGCACCTAAAACCTAAACCAAACGTTGCAGGTGCTTATTTCTTCGTGCGCAGTGGTCAACGCGGAACTCCCTAGCTGCCAGGAGCTCTTTTTACTGTGCGCACCCAACCAGAGCGACGGGAGGAGCACATTTCAGAAAACGTGCTCAGCTCGTCGAGACAATGCGATTTAAGCAATAAAATTAAAAATGCACCTAAAACCTAAACCAAACGTTGCAGGTGCTTATTTCTTCGTGCGCAGTGCTCAACGCGGCACTCCCTAGCTGCCAGGAGCTCTTTTTACTGTGCGTACCCAACCAGAGCGACGGGAGGAGCACATTTCAGAAAACGTGCTCAGCTTGTCGAGAAAATGCGATTTAAGCAATAAAATTAAAAATGCACCTAAAACCTAAACCAAACGTTGCAGGTTCTTATTTCTTCGTGCGCAGTGGTCAACACGGCACTCTCTAGCTGCCAGGAGCACTTTTTACTATGCGCGCCCAACCAGAGCGACGGGAGGAGCACATTTCAGAAAACGTGCTCAGCTCGTCGAGAAAATGCGATTTAAGCAATAAAATTAAAAATGCACCTAAAACCTAAACCAAACGTTGCAGGTGCTTATTTCTTCGTGCGCAGTGGTCAACGCGGCACTCCCTAGCTGCCAGGAGCTCTTTTTACTGTGCGCACCCAACCAGAGCGACGGGAGGAGCACATTTGAGAAAACGTGCTCAGCTCGTCGAGAAAATGCGATTTAAGCAATAAAATTAAAAATGCAGCTAAAACCTAAACCAAACGTTGCAGGTGCTTATTTCTTCGTGCGCAGTGGTCAACGCGGCACTCCCTAGCTGCCAGGAGCACTTTTTACTGTGCGCACCCAACCAGAGTGACGGAAGGAGCACATTTCAGAAAACGTACTCAGCTCGTCGAGAAAATGCGATTTAAGCAATAAAATTAAAAATGCACCTAAAACCTAAACTAAACGTTGCAGGTGCTTATTTCTTCATGTGCAGTGGTCAACGCGGCACTCTCTAGCTGCCAGGAGCACTTTTTACTATGCGCGCACAACCAGAGCGACGGGAGGAGCACATTTCAGAAAACGTGCTCAGCTCGTCGAGAAAATGCGAATTAAGCAATAAAATTAAAAATGCTCCTAAAACCTAAACCAAACGTTGCAGGTGCTTATTTCTTCATGCGCAGTGGTCAACGCGGCACTCTCTAGCTGCCAGGAGCACTTTTTACTATGCGCACCCAACCAGAGTGACGGGAGGAGCACATTTCAGAAAACGTGCTCAGCTAGTCGAGAAAATGCGATTTAAGCAATAAGATTAAAAATGCAACTAAAACCTAAACCAAACGTTGCAGGTGCTTATTTCTTAGTGCGCAGTGGTCAACGCGGAACTCCCTAGCTGCCAGGAGCTCTTTTTACTGTGCGCACCCAACCAGAGCGACGGGAGGAGCCCATTTCAGAAAACGTGCTCAGCTCGTCGAGAAAATGCGATTTAAGCAATAAAATTAAAAATGCACCTAAAACCTAAACCAAACGTTGCAGGTGCTTATTTCTTCGTGCGCAGTGCTCAACGCAGCACTCCCTAGCTGCCAGGACCACTTTTTACTGTGCGCACCCAACCAGAGTGAATGGAGGAGCACATTTCAGAAAACGTGCTCAGCTCGTCGAGAAAATGCGATTTAAGCAATAAAATTAAAAATGCACCTAAAACCTAAACCAAACGTTGCAGGTGCTTATTTCTTCGTGCGCAGTGGTCAACGCGGAACTCCCTAGCTGCCAGGAGCTCTTTTTACTGTGCGCAACCAACCAGAGCGACGGGAGGAGCACATTTCAGAAAACGTGCTCAGCTCGTCGAGACAATGCGATTTAAGCAATAAAATTAAAAATGCACCTAAAACCTAAACCAAACGTTGCAGGTGCTTATTTCTTCGTGCGCAGTGCTCAACGCGGCACTCCCTAGCTGCCAGGAGCTCTTTTTACTGTGCGTACCCAACCAGAGCGACGGGAGGAGCACATTTCAGAAAACGTGCTCAGCTTGTCGAGAAAATGCGATTTAAGCAATAAAATTAAAAATGCACCTAAAACCTAAACCAAACGTTGCAGGTTCTTATTTCTTCGTGCGCAGTGGTCAACGCGGCACTCTCTAGCTGCCAGGAGCACTTTTTACTATGCGCGCCCAACCAGAGCGACGGGAGGAGCACATTTCAGAAAACGTGCTCAGCTCGTCGAGAAAATGCGATTTAAGCAATAAAATTAAAAATGCACCTAAAACCTAAACCAAACGTTGCAGGTGCTTATTTCTTCGTGCGCAGTGCTCAACGCGGCACTCCCTAGCTGCCAGGAGCTCTTTTTACTGTGCGCACCCAACCAGAGTGACGGGAGGAGCACATTTCAGAAAACGTGCTCAGCTCGTCGAGAAAATGCGATTTAAGCAATAAAATTAAAAATGCACCTAAAACCTAAACCAAACGTTGCAGGTGCTTATTTCTTCATGCGCAGTGGTCAACGCGGCACTCTCTAGCTGCCAAGAGCACTTTTTACTGTGCGCACCCAACCAGAGTGACGGGAGGAGCACATTTCAGAAAACGTGCTCAGCTCGTCGAGAAAATGCGATTTAAGCAATAAGATTAAAAATGCAGCTAAAACCTAAACCAAACGTTGCAGGTGCTTATTTCTTCGTGCGCAGTGGTCAACGCGGAACTCCCTAGCTGCCAGGAGCTATTTTTACTGTGCGCACCCAACCAGAGCGACGGGAGGAGCACATTTCAGAAAACGTGCTCAGCTCGTCGACAGAATGCGATTTAAGCAATAAAATTAAAAATGCACCTAAAACCTAAACCAAACGTTGCAGGTGCTTATTTCTTCGTGCGCAGTGGTCAACGCGGCACTCCCTAGCTGCCAGGAGCACTTTTTACTGCGTGCACCCAACCAGAGCGACGGGAGGAGCACATTTCAGAAAACGTGCTCAGCTCGTCGAGAGAATGCGATTCAAGCAATAAAATAAAAAATGCACCTAAAACCTAAACCAAACGTTGCAGGTGCTTATTTCTTCGTGCGCAGTGGTCAACGCGGCACTCCCTAGCTGCCAGGAGCTCTTTTTACTGTGCGCACCCAACCAGAGCGACGGGAGGAGCACATTTCAGAAAACGTGCTCAGCTCGTCGAGAAAATGCGATTTAAACAATAAAATTAAAAATGCACCTAAAACCTAAACTAAACGTTGCAGGTGCTTATTTCTTCGTGCGCAGTGGTCAACGCGGTATTCCCTAGCTGCCAGGAGCACTTTTTACTGTGCGCACCCAACCAGAGTGACGGAAGGAGCACATTTCAGAAAACGTACTCAGCTCGTCGAGAAAATGCGATTTAAGTAATAAAATTAAAAATGCACCTAAACCCTAAACCAAACGTTGCAGGTGGTTATTTCTTCATGCGCAGTGGTCAACGCGGCACTCTCTAGCTGCCAAGAGCACTTTTTACTGTGCGCACCCAACCAGAGTGACGGGAGGAGCACATTTCAGAAAACGTGCTCAGCTCGTCGAGAAAATGCGATTTAAGCAATAAAATTAAAAATGCAGCTAAAACCTAAACCAAACGTTGCAGGTGCTTATTTCTTCGTGCGCAGTGCTCAACGCGGAGCTCCCTAGCTGCCAGGAGCACTTTTTACTGTGCACACCCAACCAGAGTGACGGGAGGAGCACATTTCAGAAAACGTGCTCAGCTCGTCGAGAAAATGCGATTTAAGCAATAAAATTAAAAATGCACCTAAAACCTAAACCAAACGTTGCAGGTGCTTATTTCTTCATGCGCAGTGGTCAACGCGGCACTCTCTAGCTGCCAAGAGCACTTTTTACTGTGCGCACCCAACCAGAGTGACGGGAGGAGCACATTTCAGAAAACGTGCTCAGCTCGTCGAGAAAATGCGATTTAAGCAATAAGATTAAAAATGCACCTAAAACCTAAACCAAACGTTGCAGGTGCTTATTTCTTCATGCGCAGTGGTCAACGCGGCACTCTCTAGCTGCCAGGAGCACTTTTTACTACGCGCACCCAACCAGAGCGACGGGAGGAGCATATTTCAGAAAACGTGCTCAGCTCGTCGAGAGAATGCGATTTAAGCAATAAAATTAAAAATGCACCTAAAACCTAAACCAAACGTTGCAGGTGCTTATTTCTTCGTGCGCAGTGGTCAACGCGGCACTCCCTAGCTGCCAGGAGCTCTTTTTACTGTGCGCACCCAACCAGAGCGACGGGAGGAGCACATTTCAGAAAACGTGCTCAGCTTGTCGAGAAAATGCGATTTAAGCAATAAAATTAAAAATGCACCTAAAACCTAAACCAAACGTTGCAGGTTCTTATTTCTTCTTGCGCAGTGGTCAACGCTGCACTCTCTAGCTGCCAGGAGCACTTTTTACTATGCGCGCCCAACCAGAGCGACGGGAGGAGCACATTTCAGAAAACGTGCTCAGTTCGTCGAGAAAATGCGATTGAAGCAATAAAATTAAAAATGCACCTAAAACCTAAACCAAACGTTGCAGGTGCTTATTTCTTCATGCGCAGTGGTCAACGCGGCACTCCCGAGCTGCCAAGAGCACTTTTTACTGTGCGCACCCAACCAGAGCGACGGGAGGAGCACATTTCAGAAAACGTGCTCAGCTCGTCGAGAGAATGCGATTTAAGCAATAAAATTAAAAATGCACCTAAAACCTAAAGCAAACGTTGCAGGTGCTTATTTCTTCGTGCGCAGTGCTCAACGCGGCACTCCCTAGCTGCCAGGAGCACTTTTTACTGTGCGCACCCAACCAGAGTGACGGGAGGAGCACATTTCAGAAAACGTGCTCAGCTCGTCGAGAAAATGCGATTTAAGCAATAAATTAAAAATGCACCTAAAACCTAAACCAAACGTTGCAGGTGCTTATTTCTTCGTGCGCAGTGGTCAACGCGGAACTCCCTAGCTGCCAAGAGCACTTTTTACTGTGCGCACCCAACCAGAGTGACGGGAGGAGCACATTTCAGAAAACGTACTCAGCTCGTCGAGAAAATGCGATTTAAGCAATAAAATTAAAAATGCACCTAAAACCTAAACCAAACGTTGCAGGTGCCTATTTCTTCATGTGCAGTGGTCAACGTGGCACTCTCTAGCTGCCAGGAGCACTTTTTACTATGCGCGCACAACCAGAGCGACGGGAGGAGTACATTTCAGAAAACAGGCTCAGCTCGTCGAGAAAATGCGATTTAAGCAATAAAATTTAAAATGCACCTAAAACCTAAACCAAACGTGGCAGGTGCTTATTTCTTTGTGCGCAGTGGTCAACGCGGCACTCTTTAGCTGCCAAGAGCACTTTTTACTATGCGCACCCAACCAGAGTGACGGGAGGAGCACATTTCAGAAAACGTGCTCAGCTCGTCGAGAAAATGCGATTTAAGCAATAAAATTAAAAATGCACCTAAATCCTAAACCAAACGTTGCAGGTGGTTATTTCTTCATGCGCAGTGGTCAACGCGGCACTCTCTAGCTGCCAAGAGCACTTTTTACTGTGCGCACCCAACCAGAGTGACGGGAGGAGCACATTTCAGAAAACGTGCTCAGCTCGTCGAGAAATTGCGATTTAAGCAATAAAATTAAAAATGCACCTAAAACCTAAACCAAACGTTGCAGGTGCTTATTTCTTCGTGCGCAGTGGTCAACGCGGAACTCCCTAGCTGCCAGGAGCTATTTTTACTGTGCGCACCCAACCAGAGCGACGGGAGGAGCACATTTCAGAAAACGTGCTCAGCTCGTCGAGAGAATGCGATTTAAGCAATAAAATTAAAAATGCACCTAAAACCTAAACCAAACGTTGCAGGTGCTTATTTCTTCGTGCGCAGTGGTCAACGCGGCACTCCCTAGCTGCCAGGAGCTCTTTTTACTGTGCGCACCCAACCAGAGCGACGGGAGGAGCACATTTCAGAAAACGTGCTCAGCTCGTCGAGAGAATGCGATTTAAGCAATAAAATAAAAAATGCAACTAAAACCTAAACCAAACGTTGCAGGTGCTTATTTCTTCGTGCGCAGTGGTCAACGCGGCACTCCCTAGCTGCCAGGAGCTCTTTTTACTGTGCGCACCCAACCAGAGCGACGGGAGGAGCACATTTCAGAAAACGTGCTCAGCTCGTCGAGAAAATGCGATTTAAGCAATAAAATAAAAAATGCACCTAAAACCTAAACCAAACGTTGCAGGCGCTTATTTCTTCATGCGCAGTGGTCAACGCGGCACTCTCTAGCTGCCAGGAGCACTTTTTACTACGCGCACCCAACCAGAGCGACGGGAGGAGCACATTTCAGAAAACGTGCTCAGCTCGTCGAGAGAATGCGATTTAAGCAATAATATAAAAAATGCACCTAAAACCTAAACAAAACGTTGCAGGTGCTTATTTCTTTGTGCGCAGTGGTCAACGCGGCACTCTCTAGCTGCCAAGAGCACTTTTTACTATGCGCACCCAACCAGAGTGACGGGATGAGCACATTTCAGAAAACGTGCTCAGCTCGTCGAGAAAATGCGATTTAAGCAATAAAATTAAAAATGCACATAAAACCTAAACCAAACGTTGCAGGTGCTTATTTCTTCGTGCGCAGTGGTCAACGCGGCACCCCCTAGCTGCTAAGAGCACTTTTTACTGTGCGCACCCAACCAGAGAGACGGGAGGAGCACATTTCAGAAAACGTGCTCAGCTCGTCGAGAAAATGCGATTCAAGCAATAAAATTAAAAATGCACCTAAAACCTAAACCAAACGTTGCAGGTGGTTATTTCTTCATGCGCAGTGGTCAACGCGGCACTCTCTAGCTGCCAGGAGGACTTTTTACTACGCGCACCCAACCAGAGCGACGGGAGGAGCACATTTCAGAAAACGCGCTCAGCTCGTCGAGAGAATGCGATTTAAGCAATAAAATTAAAAATGCACCTAAAACCTAAACCAAACGTTGCAGGTGCTTATTTCTTCGTGCGCAGTGGTCAACGCGGCACTCCCTAGCTCCCAGGAGCTCTTTTTACTGTGCGCACCCAACCAGAGCGACGGGAGGAGCACATTTCAGAAAACGTGCTCAGCTCGTCGAGAAAATGCGATTTAAACAATAAAATTAAAAATGCACCTAAAACCTAAACCAAGCGTTGCAGGTGCTTATTTCTTCGTGCGCAGTGGTCAACGCGGCACTCCCTAGCTGCCAGGAGCACTTTTTACTGTGCGCACCCAACCAGAGTGACGGAAGGAGCACATTTCAGAAAACGTACTCAGCTCGTCGAGAAAATGCGATTTAAGCAATAAAATTAAAAATGCACCTAAAACCTAAACTAAACGTTGCAGGTGCTTATTTCTTCATGTGCAGTGGTCAACGCGGCACTCTCTAGCTGCCAGGAGCACTTTTTACTATGCGCGCACAACCAGAGCGACGGGAGGAGCACATTTCAGAAAACGTGCTCAGCTCGTCGAGAAAATGCGAATTAAGCAATAAAATTAAAAATGCACCTAAAACCTAAACCAAACGTTGCAGTCGCCTATTTCTTCACGCGCCGTGGTCAACGCGGCACTCTCTAGCTGCCAGGAGCACTTTTTACTACGCGCACCCAACCAGAGCGACGGGAGGAGCACATTTCAGAAAACGTGCTCAGCTCGTCCAGAGAATGCGATTCAAGCAATAAAATAAAAAATGCACCTAAAACCTAAACCAAACGTTGCAGGTGCTTATTTCTTCGTGCGCAGTGGTCAACGCGGCACTCCCTAGCTGCCAGGAGCTCTTTTTACTGTGCGCACCCAACCAGAGCGACGGGAGGAGCATATTTCAGAAAACGTGCTCAGCTCGTCGAGAAAATGTGATTCAAGCAATAAAATTAAAAATGCACCTAAAACCTAAACCAAACGTTGCAGGTGCTTATTTCTTCATGCGCAGTGGTCAACGCGGCACTCTCTAGCTGCCATGAGCACTTTTTACTACGCGCACCCAACCAGAGCGACGGGAGGAGCACATTTCAGAAAACGTGCTCAGCTCGTCGAGAGAATGCGATTTAAGCAATAATATAAAAAATGCACCTAAAACCTAAACAAAATGTTGCAGGTGCTTATTTCTTTGTGCGCAGTGGTCAACGCGGCACTCTCTAGCTGCCAAGAGCACTTTTTACTATGCGCACCCAACCAGAGTGACGGGATGAGCACATTTCAGAAAACGTGCTCAGCTCGTCGAGAAAATGCGATTTAAGCAATAAAATTAAAAATGCACCTAAAACCTAAACCAAACGTTGCAGGTGCTTATTTCTTCGTGCGCAGTGGTCAACGCGGCACTCCCTAGCTGCTAAGAGCACTTTTTACTGTGCGCACCCAACCAGAGAGACGGGAGGAGCACATTTCAGAAAACGTGCTCAGCTCGTCGAGAAAATGCGATTCAAGCAATAAAATTAAAAATGGACCTAAAACCTAAACCAAACGTTGCAGGTGCTTATTTCTTCATGCGCAGTGGTCAACGCGGAACTCTCTAGCTGCCAGGAGGACTTTTTACTACGCGCACCCAACCAGAGCGACGGGAGGAGCACATTTCAGAAAACGCGCTCAGCTTGTCGAGAAAATGCGATTTAAGCAATAAAATTAAAAATGAGCCTAAAACCTAAACCAAACGTTGCAGGTGCTTATTTCTTCATGCGCAGTGGTCAACGCGGCACTCCCTAGCTGCCAAGAGCACTTTTTACTATGCGCACCCAACCAGAGTGACGGGAGGAGCACATTTCAGAAAACGTGCTCAGCTCGTCGAGAAAATGCGATTTAAGCAATAAAATTAAAAATGCACCTAAAACCTAAACCAAACGTTGCAGGTGCTTATTTCTTCGTGCGCAGTGGTCAACGCGGCACTCCCTAGCTGCCAGGAGCTCATTTTATTGTGCGCACCCAACCAGAGCGACGGGAGGAGCACATTTCAGAAAACGTGCTCAGTTCGTCGAGAAAATGCGATTTAAACAATAAAATTAAAAATGCACCTAAAACCTAAACCAAACGTTGCAGGTGCTTATTTCTTCGTGCGCAGTGGTCAACGCGGCACTCCCTAGCTGCCAGGAGCACTTTTTACTGTGCGCACCCAACCAGAGTGACGGAAGGAGCACATTTCAGAAAACGTGCTCAGCTCGTCGAGAAAATGCGATTTAAGCAATAAAATTAAAAATGCACCTAAAACCTAAACCAAACGTTGCAGGTGCTTATTTCTTCATGTGCAGTGGTCAACGCGGCACTCTCTAGCTGCCAGGGGCACTTTTTACTATGCGCGCACAACCAGAGCGACGGGAGGAGCACATTTCAGAAAACGTGCTCAGCTCATCGAGAAAATGCGATTTAAGCAATAAAATTTAAAATGCACCTAAAACCTAAACCAAACGTTGCAGGTGCTTATTTCTTTGCGCGCAGTGGTCAACGCGGCACTCTCTAGCTGCCAAGAGCACTTTTTACTGTGCGCACCCAACCAGAGTGACGGGAGGAGCACATTTCAGAAAACGTGCTCAGCTCGTCGAGAAAATGCGATTTAAGCAATAAGATTAAAAATGCACCTAAAACCTAAACCAAACGTTGCAGGTGCTTATTTCTTCATGCGCAGTGGTCAACGCGGCACTCCCTAGCTGCCAGGAGCTCTTTTTACTGTGCGCACCCAACCAGAGCGACGGGAGGAGCACATTTCAGAAAACGTGCTCAGCTCGTC
This sequence comes from Syngnathus floridae, assembly GCF_059516105.1. Lineage (NCBI taxonomy): Eukaryota > Metazoa > Chordata > Actinopteri > Syngnathiformes > Syngnathidae > Syngnathus > Syngnathus floridae. The sequence continues at coordinate 14,860,504 of NC_142420.1, forward strand.
GAGAAAATGCGATTTAAACAATAAAATTAAAAATGCACCTAAAACCTAAACCAAGCGTTGCAGGTGCTTATTTCTTCGTGCGCAGTGGTCAACGCGGCACTCCCTAGCTGCCAGGAGCACTTTTTACTGTGCGCACCCAACCAGAGTGACGGAAGGAGCACATTTCAGAAAACGTACTCAGCTCGTCGAGAAAATGCGATTCAAGCAATAAAATTAAAAATGCACCTAAAACCTAAACTAAACGTTGCAGGTGCTTATTTCTTCATGTGCAGTGGTCAACGCGGCACTCTCTAGCTGCCAGGAGCACTTTTTACTATGCGCGCACAACCAGAGCGACGGGAGGAGCACATTTCAGAAAACGTGCTCAGCTCGTCGAGAAAATGCGAATTAAGCAATAAAATTAAAAATGCACCTAAAACCTAAACCAAACGTTGCAGGCGCTTATTTCTTCACGCGCCGTGGTCAACGCGGCACTCTCTAGCTGCCAGGAGCACTTTTTACTACGCGCACCCAACCAGAGCGAAGGGAGGAGCACATTTCAGAAAACGTGCTCAGCTCGTCCAGAGAATGCGATTCAAGCAATAAAATAAAAATAGCACCTAAAACCTAAACCAAACGTTGCAGGTGCTTCTTTCTTCGTGCGCAGTGGTCAACGCGGCACTCCCTAGCTGCCAGGAGCTCTTTTTACTGTGCGCACCCAACCAGAGCGACGGGAGGAGCATATTTCAGAAAACGTGCTCAGCCCGTCGAGAAAATGCGATTTAAACAATAAAATTAAAAATGCACCTAAAACCTAAACCAAACGTTGCAGGTGCTTATTTCTTCGTGCGCAGTGGTCAACGCGGCACTCCCTAGCTGCCAGGAGCACTTTATACTGTGCGCACCCAACCAGAGTGACGGAAGGAGCACATTTCAGAAAACGTGCTCAGCTCGTCGAGAAAATGCGATTTAAGCAATAAAATAAAAAATGCACCTAAAACCTAAACCAAACGTTGCAGGTGCTTATTTCTTCGTGCGCAGTGCTCAACGCGGAACTCCCTAGCTGCCAGGAGCACTTTTTACTGTGCGCACCCAACCAGAGTGACGGGAGGAGCACATTTCAGAAAGCGTGCTCAGCTCGTCGAGAAAATGCGATTTAAGCAATAAAGTTAAAAATGCACCTAAAACCTAAACCAAACGTTGCAGGTGCTTATTTCTTCATGCGCAGTGGTCAACGCGGCACTCTCTAGCTGCCAAGAGCACTTTTTACTGTGCGCACCCAACCAGAGTGACGGGAGGAGCACATTTCAGAAAACGTGCTCAGCTCGTCGAGAAAATGCGATTTAAGCAATAAAATTAAAAATGCACCTAAAACCTAAACCAAACGTTGCAGGTGCTTATTTCTTCATGCGCAGTGGTCAACGCGGCACTCTCTAGCTGCCAAGAGCACTTTTTACTGTGCGCACCCAACCAGAGTGAAGGGAGGAGCACATTTCAGAAAACGTGCTCAGCTCGTCGAGAAAATGCGATTTAAGCAATAAGATTAAAAATGCACATAAACCTAAACCAAACGTTGCAGGTGCTTATTTCTTCATGCGCAGTGGTCAACGCGGCACTCTCTAGCTGCCAGGAGCACTTTTTACTACGCGCACCCAACCAGAGCGACGGGAGGAGCACATTTCAGAAAACGTGCTCAGCTCGTCGAGAGAATGCGATTTAAGCAATAAAATAAAAAATGCCCCTAAAACCTAAACCAAACGTTGCAGGTGCTTATTTCTTCGTGCGCAGTGGTCAACGCGGCACTCCCTAGCTGCCAGGAGCTCTTTTTACTGTGCGCACCCAACCAGAGCGACGGGAGGAGCACATTTCAGAAAACGTGCTCAGCTCGTCGAGAAAATGCGATTTAAGCAATAAAATTAAAAATGCACCTAAAACCTAAACCAAACGTTGCAGGTGCTTATTTCTTCATGCGCAGTGGTCAACGCGGCACTCTCTAGCTGCCAGGAGCACTTTTTACTACAAGCACCCAACCAGAGCGACGGGAGCAGCACATTTCAGAAAACGTGCTCAGCTCGTCGAGAGAATGCGATTTAAGCAATAAAATAAAAAATGCACCTAAAACCTAAACCAAACGTTGCAGGTGCTTATTTCTTCGTGCGCAGTGGTCAACGCGGCACTCCCTAGCTGCCAGGAGCTCTTTTTACTGTGTGCACCCAACCAGAGCGACGGGAGGAGCACATTTCAGAAAACGTGCTCAGCTCGTCGAGATAATGCGATTTAAGCAATAAAATAAAAAATGCACCTAAAACCTAAACCAAACGTTGCAGGTGCTTATTTCTTCGTGCGCAGTGGTCAACGCGGAACTCCCTAGCTGCCAGGAGCTCTTTTTACTGTGCGCACCCAACCAGAGCGACGGGAGGAGCCCATTTCAGAAAACGTGCTCAGCTCGTCGAGAAAATGCGATTTAAGCAATAAAATTAAAAATGCACCTAAAACCTAAACCAAACGTTGCAGGTGCTTATTTCTTCGTGCGCAGTGCTCAACGCGGCACTCCCTAGCTGCCAGGAGCACTTTTTACTGTGCGCACCCAACCAGAGTGACGGGAGGAGCCCATTTCAGAAAACGTGCTCAGCTCGTCGAGAAAATGCGATTTAAGCAATAAAATTAAAAATGCACCTAAAACCTAAACCAAACGTTGCAGGTGCTTATTTCTTCGTGCGCAGTGGTCAACGCGGCACCCCCTAGCTGCCAGGAGCTCTTTTTACAGTGTGCACCCAACCAGAGCGACGGGAGGAGCACATTTCAGAAAACGTGCTCAGCTCGTCGAGAGAATGCGATTTAAGCAATAAAATAAAAAATGCACCTAAAACCTAAACCAAACGTTGCAGGTGCTTATTTCTTCGTGCGCAGTGGTCAACGCGGAACTCCCTAGCTGCCAGGAGCTCTTTTTACTGTGCGCACCCAACCAGAGCGACGGGAGGAGCCCATTTCAGAAAACGTGCTCAGCTCGTCGAGAAAATGCGATTTAAGCAATAAAATTAAAAATGCACCTACAACCTAAACCAAACGTTGCAGGTGCTTATTTCTTCGTGCGCAGTGCTCAACGCGGCACTCCCTAGCTGCCAGGAGCACTTTTTACTGTGCGCACCCAACCAGAGTGACGGGAGGAGCACATTTCAGAAAACGTGCTCAGCTCGTCGAGAAAATGCGATTTAAGCAATAAAATTAAAAATGCACATAAAACCTAAACCAAACGTTGCAGGTGCTTATTTCTTCATGCGCAGTGGTCAACGCGGCACTCTCTAGCTGCCAAGAGCACTTTTTACTGTGCGCACGCAACCAGAGTGACGGGAGGAGCACATTTCAGAAAACGTACTCAGCTCGTCGAGAGAATGCGATTTAAGCAATAAAATAAAAAATGCACCTAAAACCTAAACCAAACGTTGCAGGTGCTTATTTCTTCGTGCGCAGTGGTCAACGCGGCACTCCCTAGCTGCCAGGAGCTCTTTTTACTGTGTGCACCCAACCAGAGTGACGGGAAGAGCACATTTCAGAAAACGTGCTCAGCTCGTCGAGAAAATGCGATTTAAGCAATAAAATTAAAAATGCACCTAAAACCTAAACCAAACGTTGCAGGTGCTTATTTCTTCATGCGCAGTGGTCAACGCGGCACTCTCTAGCTGCCAAGAGCACTTTTTACTGTGCGCACCCAACCAGAGTGACGGGAGGAGCACATTTCAGAAAACGTGCTCAGCTCGTCGAGAAAATGCGATTTAAGCAATAAGATTAAAAATGCACCTAAAACCTAAACCAAACGTTGCAGGTGCTTATTTCTTCGTGCGCAGTGGTCAACGCGGAACTCCCTAGCTGCCAGGAGCTCTTTTTACTGTGCGCACCCAACCAGAGCGACGGGAGGAGCCCATTTAAGAAAACGTGCTCAGCTCGTCGAGAAAATGCGATTTAAGCAATAAAATTAAAAATGCACCTAAAACCTAAACCAAACGTTGCAGGTGCTTATTTCTTCGTGCGCAGTGGTCAACGCGGCACTCCCTAGCTGCCAGGAGCTCATTTTATTGTGCGCACCCAACCAGAGCGACGGGAGGAGCACATTTCAGAAAACGTGCTCAGCTCGTCGAGAAAATGCGATTTAAGCAATAAAATTAAAAATGCACCTAAAACCTAAACCAAACGTTGCAGGTGCTTATTTCTTCGTGCGCAGTGCTCAACGCGGAACTCCCTAGCTGCCAGGAGCACTTTTTACTGTGCGCACCCAACCAGAGTGACGGGAGGAGCACATTTCAGAAAACGTGCTCAGCTCGTCGAGAAAATGCGATTTAAGCAATAAAATTAAAAATGCACCTAAAACCTAAACCAAACGTTGCAGGTGCTTATTTCTTCATGCGCAGTGGTCAACGCGGCACTCTCTAGCTGCCAGGAGCACTTTTTACTACGCGCACCCAACCAGAGCGACGGGAGGAGCACATTTCAGAAAACGTGCTCAGCTCGTCGAGAGAATGCGATTTAAGCAATAAAATTAAAAATGCACCTAAAACCTAAACCAAACGTTGCAGGTGCTTATTTCTTCGTGCGCAGTGCTCAACGCGGCACTCCCTAGCTGCCAGGAGCACTTTTTACTGTGCGCACCCAACCAGAGTGACGGGAGGAGCACATTTCAGAAAACGTGCTCAGCTCGTCGAGATAATGCGATTTAAGCAATAAAATTAAAAATGCACCTAAAACCTAAACCAAACGTTGCAGGTGCTTATTTCTTCATGCGCAGTGGTCAACGCGGCACTCTCTAGCTGCCAAGAGCACTTTTTACTGTGCGCACCCAACCAGAGTGACGGGAGGAGCACATTTCAGAAAACGTGCTCAGCTCGTCGAGAAAATGCGATTTAAGCAAGAAGATTAAAAATGCACCTAAAACCTAAACCAAACGTTGCAGGTGCTTATTTCTTCATGCGCAGTGGTCAACGCGGCACTCTCTAGCTGCCAGGAGCACTTTTTACTACGCGCACCCAACCAGAGCGACGGGAGGAGCACATTTCAGAAAACGTGCTCAGCTCGTCGAGGGAATGCGATTTAAGCAATAAAATTAAAAATGCACCTAAAACCTAAACCAAACGTTGCAGGTGCTTATTTCTTCGTGCGCAGTGGTCAACGCGGCACTCCCTAGCTGCCAGGAGCTCTTTTTACTGTGCGCACCCAACCAGAGCGACGGGAGGAGCACATTTCAGAAAACGTGCTCAGCTTGTCGAGAAAATGCGATTTAAGCAATAAAATTGAAAATGCACCTAAAACCTAAACCAAACGTTGCAGGTTCTTATTTCTTCTTGCGCAGTGGTCAACGCGGCACTCTCTAGCTGCCAGGAGCACTTTTTACTATGCGCGCCCAACCAGAGCGACGGGAGGAGCACATTTCAGAAAACGTGCTCAGCTCGTCGAGAAAATGCGATTTAAGCAATAAAATTAAAAATGCACCTAAAACCTAAACCAAACGTTGCAGGTGCTTATTTCTTCATGCGCAGTGGTCAACGCGGCACTCCCGAGCTGCCAAGAGCACTTTTTACTGTGCGCACCCAACCAGAGCGACGGGAGGAGCACATTTCAGAAAACGTGCTCAGCTCGTCGAGAGAATGCGATTAAAGCAATAAAATTAAAAATGCACCTAAAACCTAAACCAAACGTTGCAGGTGCTTATTTCTTCGTGCGCAGTGGTCAACGCGGAACTCCCTAGCTGCCAGGAGCTCTTTTTACTGTGCGCACCCAACCAGAGCGACGGGAGGAGCACATTTCAGAAAACGTGCTCAGCTCGTCGAGAGAATGCGATTTAAGCAATAAAATAAAAAATGCACCTAAAACCTAAACCAAACGTTGCAGGTGCTTATTTCTTCGTGTGCAGTGGTCAACGCGGCACTCCCTAGCTGCCAGGAGCTCTTTTTACTGTGCGCACCCAACCAGAGCGATGGGAGGAGCACATTTCATAAAACGTGCTCAGCTCGTCGAGAAAATGCGATTTAAACAATAAAATTAAAAATGCACCTAAAACCTAAACCAAACGTTGCAGGTGCTTATTTCTTCGTGCGCAGTGGTCAACGCGGCACTCCCTAGCTGCCAGGAGCACTTTTTACTGTGCGCACCCAACCAGAGTGACGGAAGGAGCACATTTCAGAAAACGTACTCAGCTCGTCGAGAAAATGCGATTTAAGCAATAAAATTAAAAATGCACCTGAAACCTAAACCAAACGTTGCAGGTGCTTATTTCTTTGTGCGCAGTGGTCAACGCGGCACTCTCTAGCTGCCAAGAGCACTTTTTACTATGCGCACCCAACCAGAGTGACGGGATGAGCACATTTCAGAAAACGTGCTCAGCTCGTCGAGAAAATGCGATTTAAGCAATAAGATTAAAAATGCACCTAAAACCTAAACCAAACGTTGCAGGTGCTTATTTCTTCATGCGCAGTGGTCAACGCGGCACTCTCTAGCTGCCAGGAGCACTTTTTACTGTGCGCACCCAACCAGAGTGACGGGAGGAGCACATTTCAGAAAACGTGCTCAGCTCGTCGAGAAAATGCGATTTAAGCAATAAAATTAAAAATGCACCTAAAACCTAAACCAAACGTTGCAGGTGCTTATTTCTTCATGCGCAGTGGTCAACGCGGCACTCTCTAGCTGCCAAGAGCACTTTTTACTGTGCGCTGCCAACCAGAGTGACGGGAGGAGCACATTTCAGAAAACGTGCTCAGCTCGTCGAGAAAATGCGATTTAAGCAATAAGATTAAAAATGCACCTAAAACCTAAACCAAACGTTGCAGGTGCTTATTTCTTCATGCGCAGTGGTCAACGCGGCACTCTCTAGCTGCCAGGAGCACTTTTTACTACGCGCACCCAACCAGAGCGACGGGAGGAGCACATTTCAGAAAACGTGCTCAGCTCGTCAAGAGAATGCGATTTAAGCAATAAAATAAAAAATGCACCTAAAACCTAAACCAAACGTTGCAGGTGCTTATTTCTTCGTGCGCAGTGGTCAACGCGGCACTCCCTAGCTGCCAGGAGCTCTTTTTACTGTGCGCACCCAACCAGAGCGACGCGAGGAGCACATTTCAGAAAACGTGCTCAGCTCGTCGAGAAAATGCGATTTAAGCAATAAAAGTAAAAATGCACCTAAAACCTAAACCAAACGTTGCAGGTGCTTATTTCTTCATGCGCAGTGGTCAACGCGGCACTCTCTAGCTGCCAGGAGCACTTTTTACTACGCGCACCCAACCAGAGCGACGGGAGCAGCACATTTCAGAAAACGTTCTCAGCTCGTCGAGAGAATGCGATTTAAGCAATAAAATAAAAAATGCACCTAAAACCCAAACCAAACGTTGCAGGTGCTTATTTCTTCATGCGCAGTGGTCAACTCGGCACTCCCTAGCTGCCAGGAGCTCTTTTTACTGTGCGCACCCAACCAGAGTGACGGGAGGAGCACATTTTAGAAAACGTGCTCAGCTCGTCGAGAAAATGCGATTTAAGCAATAAAATTAAAAATGCACCTAAAACCTAAACCAAACGTTGCAGGTGCTTATTTCTTCATGCGCAGTGGTCAACGCGGCACTCTCTAGCTGCCAGGAGCACTTTTTACTGTGCGCGCACAACCAGAGCGACGGGAGGAGCACATTTCAGAAAACGTGCTCAGCTCGTCGAGAAAATGCGATTTAAGCAATAAAATTAAAAATGCACCTAAAACCTAAACCAAACGTTGCAGGTGCTTATTTCTCCATGTGCAGTGGTCAACGCGGCACTCTCTAGCTGCCAGGAGCACTTTTTACTGTGCGCGCACAACCAGAGCGACGGGAGGAGCACATTTCAGAAAACGTGCTCAGCTCGTCGAGAAAATGCGATTTAAGCAATAAAATTAAAAATGCACCTAAAACCTAAACCAAACGTTGCAGGTGCTTATTTCTTCGTGCGCAGTGCTCAACGCGGCACTCCCTAGCTGCCAGGAGCACTTTTTACTATGCGCGCACAACCAGAGCGACGGGAGGAGCACATTTCAGAAAACGTGCTCAGCTCGTCGAGAGAATGCGATTTAAGCAATAAAATTAAAAATGCACCTAAAACCTAAACCAAACGTTGCAGGTGCTTATTTCTTCGTGCGCAGTGGTCAACGCGGCACTCCCTAGCTGCCCGGAGCTCTTTTTACTGTGCGCACCCAACCAGAGTGACGGGAGGAGCACATTTCAGAAAACGTGCTCAGCTCGTCGAGAAAATGCGATTTAAGCAATAAAATTAAATATGCACCTAAAACCTAAACCAAACGTTGCAGGTGGTTATTTCTTCATTCGCAGTGGTCAACGCGGTGAAGTGAATTTTGAACGTTAGGCGTATCTGTATGTTGCACTAGATGATCCAATAGTAGCAGTAAGACTATCAAACTATATTTGCTGTACAGAGAAGCTTTAGTTTCAGTAGTGTATAAGTACTTAGTAGAAGATAGAAGGGCCAGTTGTCCGTGACCAGGGAGAATTCAGTTTCAGCAATGTGTGCAATCCTATAATAAGGTAAAGTGGCTGTTGTTGTCCATCACCAACAGCGCTGGTCAAGATCTCCTTTTTAGGACTGAAGTAAACTAGTAGATTGAAATCTACAGCTGTTACCCCAAGCCGTGACATCAGCTTCTTGTCAGGTATAAAAGCTACGGGCCTGACAAAGGGGGCGGGGTTCGAGCAGGGGTCGTTCGTTGGTTCCAGGGCTCGCTCTAGCGCGGGTTCGCTCGCTCTCGCTCGCTCCCCCTTTTGGGGGGGGGGGGGAGGGCTTTTTTACATCCATGCCTTGGGCCACTCAACTTTTTGGAAAGACTTCACTCTGACATCGGTTGAACAAAATCTTTTCCCAATCAGCCGTGGTCCCTGAAGTGCTCATTCGTCGGGAAACAGCCACCGATCACCGAGTGTTTTTTGAAGACCAGCGAAGCAGCAAAAACCATATACCACATTTTTGGCGTCATGAACAGGATTCGTGTTCTCCAGGGGATCGTCCCGTCCGCTCTCTCCGCGAGCATCCAGCGGCCGGCCGACGACCTGTATTGAGGTGAGTTGCTTGCACTCAAAGTCGCCGCAGCATGCTCGCTCTTGGAAAGGGGGGGAGGGAGCATTGTCCCCCACACGGAGGACAGTTAAACGGATCTGAGGGGGCCACGGCGGGCTCCAGGGAAAATTGTCTCTCCTAGTCAAAAGCCGTCATAATGCGACTTTTGAAGGGGGAGTGGCCCCAAATAGAGACAGCGAAAGAAAAGTAAAAAATAAAAACAGGAAAAATAAATAAAAAACAATAAATAAAAAGGGAACAGTAACAAAACGTTTTGGGAATTGTATGAATGACATGTCTGGTGAGTATGATAAACGAGAAGAAATAAACGCTCCAGGGAGGGCGAGTGTGAAACAGGACTGGTTGTCGAGAACAACGCTGGTCGGCTGTCACGAGAAGAAAATAGTAGGAAGTCCCATAAAACGTGGACGTGGAAATTAGTCGTTTCAATGGTCCCGCGGAGGATCGAAATTTTAGCTGTGTGATTGTGGCGGAAACACGGGTACGATTGAACTATGCTGCGACAAGATACGGGTGAATCCACACGGGCCAGGGGCTATAGCCGAGATGTCCGGTGGGAGCCTAGTCTCTGCCAAAGTCCAGCGCAAAAGGGAGGTTGCGTCGACCGCGTTTGGCCAATAGGAACGAGCGCAACCTTGGCATCCGTACCGTGGGAGTGGATGCAGGAAATATCCGGCCAGGTCAGGGACCTGTGGGCCGAAGAGAATGATGCGCGCGAAGCCACGTCGTTTGGGCACTGATCGAATTAGAGGTGTATGTGAGTTATAAGGCTTATCAATTTAAATGCTGGTGTAAGAGGCCCCCAGGTAAAACTTAAAAGGACTGGCGGTTCTTGAATATTGATTAAGCTGATATGATCTGCTTGCGGTTCGATTCCTCTATGGGGACGTGTCATAATAGCATACACATCTGTCAAAGTTTGATAAATTTGAGCCTGTACAGACCGCGTTTGGGAAATAGGTGCTGGACGGCATTGTGTGTGTATAGGAAATCCCTCTGTGTGAAAAAGGGAAAACGTGGCAATGAGGCCTCGGAGTGCAAGGATTGGTATACCTTGGGAAAAAGTAATTTGTGTGCACACTTAAGTTAAATTCTGCAGAAAATAAAGGGGAAAATATAAAGCGCTATTAGAAACGAAACGAAACGAAAGTTAAGTAAGACGTGCGTATTTGTCAGTGCATATCTGCACTGTTAAACACCAAACTGCATAGCCGCAGTTGGCAAACAGCAAAACGTGGAATGGATTCGAATCCTGCTCTGTCTTCTATGTTTGTGCGTGAGCGTTTATCGCTCAATGGCGTCTGTTTGTGAGTGTCTGCGCGTGCAGAGACGTGTGGGATCCCTGTGTGCGTGTGTGTGTGTGTGTGTGTGTGAGTGTACCCATGGGTGTGTGTATGTGAGCGCGATCGTAAGTGTGTGTGTGCTCTTGAGTGCGTGTGAGTGCTTGTAGAAGAAACAAATGGAATGGATACGACAGTGTGCTTCTCGGTGCTCTGGGGCGCGTGCCCGCCTGCGGTGCCCGCTCGGGGAGGGGAATCTGGCTTCGGGGGCGGGACAGGGAGTGGCCAACCTGTACCTGCCCACCGTGTTTCAAGGCTAGGCACTCCTCGTGTGGGTGACGTGGGGGCGGGGCGCGGGGCCAGAGTTGTGCCCATTTTGGGGCCTACCTTGCTGGTAGCGAGAGGGGTAAAAGAATGCATGACCAACAGTGGAGGTCCTGAGGTAACTGCAACCCATGATAATTAATGTCCCATAGCTGTCTAACAAGAGAAACAAGAAGCATGCGTATGTTAATCAATACGACACCAATATAGATGAGTATGTAGGTATGTCGAGAGGAGTGTGGTCCGCTCGTAAATAACTAGAGCCAGCTGATGCTTCTTTTAGCATTCTGAGGGAAATTGTTTAAAGACAACCACAACTTGTTAATTTAAATTGTTGAAAGGATGAGAAAACCGGAAACAAATTACTGCTACGGCTCAGTTTCTTTGGGACTCTCCTTAACATTTCAGATTTTCTGTTTGCATAAAAAACCCGACACAGCGGAGACATCCGTTGTCTCCAGGACAAAGAGACACAGACTGAACTTAGAATTAATGTTTAACAGCCGGCTAACAGGTGAAGACTAATTTATGAGCGCAAGAGAGGTATCAAGTGAAGGCCACAGCGCCAGTTAGAATTAAAGGAATTCTCTGGATTTAGACATAGAACTGAATTGTATTCACGGAGAGCCTGCTCATAAATTTTGGCTCGACAAGGGCGACCAGCGCCTATGTAACAAGACTCACAGGTCAAAAGCAGTAAGTCCAAAATAGAGGAGGAGATGCCAACGAGGAGATATTGGATTTGGAAGTAATCTGTTGGTTCTCTTAATACCCTTGTAAAAGTCTACTCGGTACAAATAAATTAGCGATAGGAGCGATTTAGAAGTCCAAAAGTAAGAAATTCGGATGAAAATCACATCCTAGATTTGAATAGAGGAGCCTAACAGGAGCATGGGGAAAGTGAACAGCTGAGAAATGGCTTTCAATGTAGTGGCAGTGAATTCAAAGATTCAAGATAGTTCAGTAATATCTGTAAAGTGAGCATAACACCATTAATTCTTAAGTCAAAATGGAGATGATGCTATGCACAATTTGGAAACTTTATCAGAAATTGAAGGCTCAAATCAGGAAAGGTAATGAAGAGGATGGCATAAAATCAAAGTTAGGAAAAATAAACAATAGAATGTAGCCTGAAAATAGAATGAGCTTCTGGAAATTGCAGTATAATTGAGAGAAATCACAGTTAAGACTGGCGATTTAAGTTTGGGGTAATCTGCCAATTTACAATGGCTCAAATGAGGTCCATCACAATACATCCAAGAGCTCATGAAGGAAAGGCGCCGTCTTTCTCAAGTGTATTACATCGTCGATAATAGTAGAATTTGAAGTTTGATTAACAAAAGGCACTATGAAATTAATGGCATATTGGGAGATGATATTTAAGTTTGGTATCCCAGTCTGTCTCTTTCAGTGGTCATCACTTACTCTGAAACTCGAGCCCGAGACTCCACCGACAGCTGAGAACAACAAGAAAACGGTGCATGGCTCTGAGGCACCTTTGACCTTTGCAAGAGCAAAAGAAGGACTATATTTGTGCTTGGGGGGAGCACAACGCAGTACAAAGAACGAAGGAACTCACAAGATGAGAATGGACTCAGTTGAAAATGGACTCATCCAAGAGTGAGAGATGAGTTGACTCTGAGACTACAACCAAAGACAACAACTTGACAATGAGGTGCGGCGAAAGACACATGAGACCTGAAAGATGCATCAAGTTGCTGAGACGTTATCAAAACTGGTGGAGCTTGGGTCAGAGTGGAGGGAAGCTTGCTTGGACACTGAGTTTGACACAACTGAGGAGTCTTGATAAATAAAGACGTATAAAGAAATAAGGAGCAAAATGTGTAGTGTTACAGAAAAAGGAAAAGCATCATAGTCGGAGATTAAATTTGGATAAAACAGATAGGCTAAAATTGTAAGAAATAAGAGTAGAATCACATTTAGCCCATCCAGCTTAACGATTAGACATTTAGTCATTGACACTTTGGAGAAGGGAACATAGGGCATTAGGACCCATTAGGATGCAGTCAAGAGGTGATTAGATTGTTCAATGGAGCTAATTAATAAATTAGAAGCTAATCACACCTCACAGGAAAATTCTGGTGTCAAACAAGTCCGATAAAATCAAGGAATAACAGCCATGAAAACTTTTGACAGTTAAGAATAATACTGCTACTACTAATACGAAGAGTCACACCAAGTGATAGTGAACGCGATGACAAATGTGATAGGACTCGAATAACAAATGCCTTAATATGGCAAAGTGAAAATAACGTGGTGGAGTAGACTGTTGGAGTATCTTTACCCAGCTGCTCGATCAGAACGATGGATTAGGACAAAATTATTTAGGAACCATCTGAGGCTGCTTCTTTCACCATGCTCACCTATTAACGTGCTCACCTATGAACATGCTCAACAGTGGAAATTTTTAATCGGAATCATCAGAATCAGAAAATCTTTATTGTCATTCTACATAGTACAATGAAGGCATTTATTTGGCAATTTTACGGTAAAGGTGAGGTACGAATGTAGGAAATATTCAATTGGGGAGAACATACGGAAATGAAGGGTTATTGTTAGTATTCACTGATTGCCTGCTCACTTACACATACTAAATTTGTTTGTTGTGGTTTGAGTGATAGAATCAAATGGAGTGGCATTTGTGTGGTTAGGAATGAGTGTATGTGTTGGGAGCAGTGTGAAAGGCCAAAGTATTTTGGAGTTGGTATGAAAGGGTCACAGTTGAGGGTAAGATTCCTCTCACCTGAGACGGGAACACCCAAGAGTGATGACTAACAGCTGATGGTTAATCAGAGGCACCGTGAACAGCAAAATAGTTCATGGAGAAGGCCGAATTTTACTTTTGTACTTTTGTAGAAGTACTTTTAAGTACTTTGGTTGTACTTGTTTACTTGTTGTCTGTTGTGAGCCATGTCTTGTCACCGTGGGAAAAGGGGGGAACGAAATTTCGGTTTCTTTGTGTGTCTTTGGCATGTGGAGAAATTGACAATAAAGCTGACTTTGACTTTGACTTTGAATTCAGCAACATGGATGGACAAGACAGGACTAATATCAAACATTAGGACGATGGACGATATGACATGACAAACCTGGACTCACCCGACAGGGTGACAGACTATGTAAATGACAAGCATACATTTGAAATTTAAGCTTGCTTGTGGCAAGTGCGAGCTCTGCTTTGTTTCTGTGTGTCACTTGACTTATTGCAGCATCAACCGCCAGCCGAGGAGCAGATTGCGGGTTGTTTTATAACTTGTATTACTTTTGCAGGCTGTCGATTGCAGTCTTGGCAAGTTTAGGTTGAATTCACGTGAAAATGTTAACCCTTTTGATTTTATGATGATTGATGATTTTCAGGACAGAATCCCCGTGCACCATGATTCATTGTGTGTCTATTTTCATTTAGTAGATACTCGATGCCTGTGTAGCTTTGTGAGTACAAGTGTCCGTTGTTGGTATTGCCGAGTGTGAGGTGCACAGTCAATTTTCAGGAACTTGGGGATGACGGTCCTGGATGAGTGCAAGGTTCGACAGGACTGGCTGCAAGACATATGATGATGTGGTAGGACATTTGCCGGTTCCTTTTTGGATGCCTAATGACACATTGGGTGAATGTGTCAAAGGGGGGTGGGGTTACGTTTGAATGAGTAAGTAGATATAAAATTTAATCGTGACATTCAATGTTTTTCGGATTCACTTGTTTTTGAGGCTTTAACAGGACGGGCCAGAATTCAACAGGCAGTGATGGAAGGAGCAGAAGAAGCATCTCGAAAGCAAAGTTAATGGGAGATAACAATCTGGAATGGAAGCAAAGCGTGGTAACAATCTAGCGACAGTAAGGGTTAAGGTCTATCAACGGAAAAGCATGAATGATGACAAATCCTAAAGCTAATAGGGATTAGACTGCAGCACAATAGACAACAAATGTTTGGAAGGTAATTAAATAAAATAGGAAATTGGGTCAGAAACAAGGAATAAGGAAAATTTCTTAACACATGAATGCATTAAAGCTGCTATTAAAGGGAAAGTATTTAAGAACACATTTCGACGAAGATAAGGTACATACACAAATTGGTTGGACAAAACTGACGAGACTGGTACCAATTTGACGATATTGAGAAAAAACCTAAATCAAAGAGGAAATTTGGAGAGAAAATTAGTATTTGGACTGGGAAAGAGTGATTGCTGAGACGTGATTGACAGGACTTCAGACAGTGACAGCTGCAGCAGGAAAGGCTAACTTGAACGGCTAGCAGTTACTCTGCTACAAGAGAAATCTTGCGAGACTGACAGCAAGACGAGAAATAAGGGGAATAATTCATAACCCCCAGGAGGAGTGTTTGGTTGTTTGTTTGTTTGTTTGTTTGTTTGTGTGTTTGTGTGTTTTAAGGATCACGTGGGCCTCTGGATCATAGGAGTAGATGCCGGGAACGCTCGGAGGTTCTATTGAGTACTTCGATGAGACGATGACCACCAATCGTCCCCGTGCCCCAAACAACCCCAGAGGAGAAGAATTGTTTGCTGACGACTGCTTATGGAAATGTCGTTTACTAGGGGTGACCAAAGGGGGGCAGGAGGACTTCCGGCCTACGCTGGGCATTGCTACTTTTTTCATTGCAACTCAAGGTTTTGTGCTGTTGCCATTGTTCAATACTGGCAGTAGCTACCAATTATTGCAGAACTCCTGGACGCTGACTGGGGCCTGGGAAGAGACTCTGAGGACGGTGAAGTGGACATAAAGATCTTGGATGGACAGCAGGCCCTGGGCAGTGATACCAGCGCGGTTCACTACTGAGCATTCAGTGGACTGGATTTGCATCGACAGAAACATACATATGCAAGGGAGCAAAACTAAGAGCGTTTCAACTTTGCAGTATGCTGTGATATTGCGTCAATATTATGTCCTTCATTACTCCATCAAATGACCACATGCTGCATTACTTTGATTCATCACATATTAACATCATGTTAATGCAGTTTGACTGTTTAGCGGTCGGTGGACATGTCATTTCATTTCTATACTGTTTTGTGAGCTCATACTGTTTTGTGGATTGTAATGTGCCAGGGCTCCTTAAACCTGGTTGACAACAGGTGAAGGGAACCACTGGGAATGGTAGAAAGGGCCTTCCTCTTTTTCCTTGTCATTAGACTGGCGAGGTTTTTTCTTGAGGAAGGGCCGGCAGCTTTTTGACGCTTCTAACGGGCCACACCAAATTTATTACTTCGCATTTTGTCACCGTTGTAGGGGTATTACCTAAGGGGGGTGGCACCGTCGTCTGTATAATGTGAACTTCAATTTTCTTTACTTGTGGTTCCTGAGAGGCCTCAGATTGTTGTCAGGGAGCAATTGGCTAACTAAATAGTTTGAGCTTTCCTAGTTAAAGTAACCTTAAGTAGCATGCCTCGAGCGTGATTTAGGCTGTGCAGGTATAGGCCAAATTGTAGACGTGACCATAAAAAATTTGGTTGGGATAAGATTTTTTTGGTTGTTTACCGATGTCATCTTTTGCTAAACTGTTTTCGGGACATTTGTAACGTCCCGAAGGGTGGAATGAAGTCAATTTTGAACGTTAGGCGTATCTGTATGTTGCACTAGATGATCCAATAGTAGCAGTAAGACTATCAAACTATATTTGCTGTACAGAGAAGCTTTAGTTTCAGTAGTGTATAAGTACTTAGTAGAAGATAGAAGGGCCAGTTGTCCGTGACCAGGGAGAATTCAGTTTCAGCAATGTGTGCAATCCTATAATAAGGTAAAGTGGCTGTTGTTGTCCATCACCAACAGCGCTGGTCAAGATCTCCTTTTTAGGACTGAAGTAAACTAGTAGATTGAAAACTACAGCTGTTACCCCAAGCCGTGACATCAGCTTCTTGTCAGGTATAAAAGCTACGGGCCTGACAAAGGGGGGGGGTTCGAGCAGGGGTCGTTCGTTGGTTCCAGGGCTCGCTCTAGCGCGGGTTCGCTCGCTCTCGCTCGCTCCCCCTTTTGGGGGGGGGGAGGGCTTTTTTACATCCATGCCTTGGGCCACTCAACTTTTTGGAAAGACTTCACTCTGACATCGGTTGAATAAAATCTTTTCCCAATCAGCCGTGGTCCCTGAAGTGCTCATTCGTCGGGAAACAGCCACCGATCACCGAGTGTTTTTTGAAGACCAGCGAAGCAGCAAAAACCATATACCACAGCGGCACTCCCTAGCTGCCAGGAGCACCTTTTACTGTGCGCACCCAACCAGAGTGACGGAAGGAGCACATTTCAGAAAACGTGCTCAGCTCGTCGAGAAAATGCGATTTAAGCAATAAAATTAAAAATGCACCTAAAACCTAAACCAAACGTTGCAGGTGCTTATTTCTTCATGCGCAGTGGTCAACGCGGCACTCCCTAGCTGCCAGGAGCTCTTTTTACTGTGCGCACCCAACCAGAGTGACGGAAGGAGCACATTTCAGAAAACGTGCTCAGCTCGTCGAGAAAATGCGATTTAAGCAATAAAATTAAAAATGCACCTAAAACCTAAACCAAACGTTGCAGGTGCTTATTTCTTCATGCGCAGTGGTCAACGCGGCACTCTCTAGCTGCCAGGAGCACTTTTTACTGTGCGCGCACAACCAGAGCGACGGGAGGAGCACATTTCAGAAAACGTGCTCAGCTCGTCGAGAGAATGCGATTTAAGCAATAAAATTAAAAACGCACCTAAAACCTAAACCAAACGTTGCAGGTGCTTATTTCTTCGTGCGCAGTGGTCAACGCGGCACTCCCTAGCTGCCAGGAGCTCTTTTTACTGTGCGCACCCAACCAGAGCGACGGGAGGAGCACATTTCAGAAAACGTGCTCAGCTCGTCGAGAAAATGCAATTTAAGCAATAAAATTAAAAATGCACCTAAAACCTAAACCAAACGTTGCAGGTGCTTATTTCTTCATGCGCAGTGGTCAACGCGGCACTCCCTAGCTGCCAAGAGCACTTTTTACTATGCGCACCCAACCAGAGTGACGGGAGGAGCACATTTCAGAAAACGTGCTCAGCTCGTCGAGAAAATGCGATTCAAGCAATAAAATTAAAAATGCACCTAAAACCTAAACCAAACGTTGCAGGTGCTTATTTCTTCGTGCGCAGTGGTCAACGCGGCACTCCCTAGCTGCCAGGAGATCTTTTTACTGTGCGCACCCAACCAGAGCGACGGGAGGAGCACATTTCAGAAAACGTGCTCAGCTCGTCGAGAAAATGCGATTTAAGCAATGAAATTAAAAATGCACCTAAAACCTAAACCAAACGTTGCAGGTGCTTATTTCTTCATGCGCAGTGGTCAACGCGGCACTCCCTAGCTGCCAGGCGCAGTTTTTACTATGTGCGCCCAACCAGAGCGACGGGAGGAGCACATTTCAGAACACGTGCTCAGCTCGTCGAGAAAATGCGATTTGAGCAATAATATTAAAAATGCACCTAAAACCTAAACCAAACGTTGCAGGTGCTTATTTCTTCATGCGCAGTGGTCAACGCGGCACTCTCTAGCTGCCAGGAGCACTTTTTACTATGCGCGCACAACCAGAGCGACGGGAGGAGCACATTTCAGAAAACATGCTCATTTCGTTGAGAAAATGCGATTTAAGCAATAAAATTAAAAATGCACCTAAAACCTAAACCAAACGTTGCAGGTGCTTATTTCTTCATGCGCAGTGGTCAACGCGGCACTCTCTAGCTATCAAGAGCACTTTTTACTGTGCGCACCCAACCAGAGTGACGGGAGGAGCACATTTCAGAAAACGTGCTCAGTTCGTCGAGAGAATGCGATTTAAGCAATAAAATTAAAAATGCACCTAAAACCTAAACCAAACGTTCCAGGTGCTTATTTCTTCGTGTGCAGTGGTCAACGCGGCACTCCCTAGCTGCCAGGAGCTCTTTTTACTGTGCGCACCCAACCAGAGCGACGGGAGGAGCACATTTCAGAAAACGTGCTCAGCTCGTCGAGAAAATGCGATTTAAGCAATAAAATTAAAAATGCACCTAAAACCTAAACCAAACGTTGCAGGTGCTTATTTCTTCATGCGCAGTGGTCAACGCGGCACTCCCTAGCTGCCAGGAGCTCTTTTTACTGTGCGCACCCAACCAGAGCGACGGGAGGAGCACATTTCAGAAAACGTGCTCAGCTCGTCGAGAAAATGCGATTTAAGCAATAAAATTGAAAATGCACCTAAAACCTACACCAAACGTTGCAGGTGCTTATTTCTTCATGCGCAGTGGTCAACGCGGCACTCTCTAGCTGCCAGGAGCACTTTTTACTACGCACACCCAACAGGAGCGACGGGAGGAGCACATTTCAGAAAACGTGCTCAGCTCGTCGAGAGAATGCGATTTAAGCAATAAAATTAAAAATGCACCTAAAACCTAAACCAAACGTTGCAGGTGCTTATTTCTTCATGCGCAGTGGTCAACGCGGCACTCCCTAGCTGGCAGGAGCTCTTTTTACTGTGCGCACCCAACCAGAGCGACGAGAGGAGCACATTTCAGAAAACGTGCTCAGCTTGTCGAGGAAATGCGATTTAAGCAATAAAATTAAAAATGCACCTAAAACCTAAACAAAACGTTGCAGGTGGTTATTTCTTCATGCGCAGTGGTCAACGCCGCACTCCCTAGCTGCCAGGAGCACTTTTTACTGTGCGCACCCAACCAGAGTGACGGAAGGAGCACATTTCAGAAAACGTGCTCAGCTCGTCGAGAAAATGCGATTTAAGCAATAAAATTAAAAATGCACCTAAAACCTAAACCAAACGTTGCAGGTGCTTATTTCTTCATGCGCAGTGGTCAACGCGGCACTCTCTAGCTGCCAGGAGGACTTTTTACTACGCGCACCCAACCAGAGCGACGGGAGGAGCACATTTCAGAAAACGTGCTCAGCTCGTCGAGAAAATGCGATTTAAGCAATAAAATTAAAAATGCACCTAAAACCTAAACCAAACGTTGCAGGTGGTTATTTCTTCATGCGCAGTGGTCAACGCGGCACTCTCTAGCTGCCAAGAGCACTTTTTACTATGCGCACCCAACCAGAGTGACAGGAGGAGCACAATTCAGAAAACGTGCTCAGCTCGTCGAGAAAATGCGATTTAAGCAATAAAATTAAAAATGCACCTAAAACCTAAACCAAACGTTGCAGGTGGTTATCTCTTCATGCGCAGTGGTCAACGCGGCACTCTCTAGCTGCCAAAAGCACTTTTTACTATGCGCACCCAACCAGAGTGACGGGAGGAGCACATTTCAGAAAACGTGCTCAGCTCGTCGAGAAAATGCGATTTAAGCAATAAAATTAAAAATGCACCTAAAACCTAAACCAAACGTTGCAGGTGGTTATTTCTTCGTGTGCAGTGGCCAACGCGGCACTCCCTAGCTGCCAGGAGCTCTTTTTACTGTGCGCACCCAACCAGAGCGACGGGAGGAGCACATTTCAGAAAACGTGCTCAGCTTGTCGAGAAAATGCGATTTAAGCAATAAAATTAAAAATGCACCTAAAACCTAAACCAAACGTTGCAGGTGGTTATTTCTTCATGCGCAGTGGTCAACGCGGCACTCCCTAGCTGCCAGGAGCACTTTTTACTGTGCGCACCCAACCAGAGTGACGGGAGGAGCACATTTCAGAAAACGTGCTCAGCTCGTCGAGAAAATGCAATTTAAGCAATAAAATTAAAAATGCACCTAAAACCTAAACCAAACGTTGCAGGTGCTTATTTCTTCATGCGCAGTGGTCAACGCGGCACTCTCTAGCTGCCAAGAGCACTTTTTACTATGCACACCCAACCAGAGTGACGGGAGGAGCACATTTCAGAAAACGTGCTCAGCTCGTCGAGAAAATGCGATTTAAGCAATAAAATTAAAAATGCACCTAAAACCTAAACCAAACGTTGCAGGTGGTTATTTCTTCATGCGCAGTGGTCAACGCGGCACTCTCTAGCTGCCAAGAGCAATTTTTACTATGCGCACCCAACCAGAGTGACAGGAGGAGCACAATTCAGAAAACGTGCTCAGCTCGTCGAGAAAATGCTATTTAAGCAATAAAATTAAAAATGCACCTAAAACCTAAACCAAACGTTGCAGGTGGTTATCTCTTCATGCGCAGTGGTCAACGCGGCACTCTCTAGCTGCCAAAAGCACTTTTTACTATGCGCACCCAACCAGAGTGACGGGAGGAGCACATTTCAGAAAACGTGCTCAGCTCGTCGAGAAAATGCGATTTAAGCAATAAAATTAAAAATGCACCTAAAACCTTAACCAAACGTTGCAGGTGCTTATTTCTTCATGCGCAGTGGTCAACGCGGCACTCTCTAGCTGCCAGGAGCACTTTTTACTATGCGCACACAACCAGAGCGACGGGAGGAGCATATTTCAGAAAACGTGCTCAGCTCGTCGAGAAAATGCGATTTAAGCAATGAAATTAAAAATGCACCTAAAACCTAAACGAAACGTTGCAGGTGGTTATTTCTTCATGCGCAGTGGTCAACGCGGCACTCTCTAGCTGCAAAGAGCACTTTTTACTATGCGCGCCCAACCAGAGCGACGGGAGGAGCACATTTCAGAAAACGTGCTCAGCTCGTCGAGAAAATGCGATTTCAAAGTCAAAGTCAAAGTCAAAGTCAGCTTTATTGTCAATTTCTCCACATGCCAAAGACACACAAAGAAACCGAAATTTCGTTCCCCCCATCCCACGGTGACAAGACATGGCTCACAGCAGACAAACAAGTAAACAAGCATAACAAAAGCGTGCTGAATAAATAATGAATAAATAACACAACAATAAATAAATAAATAAATAAGAGGAGCAGGAAAAAAAAAAGGAGCAAGTGCGCGTACAGCAGACATTCCCGAAAATAGCGCAACAGTGCCGCACGCTACGCAGAAGGGGTTAGCGAGTTCAGGGCCCTAACAGCCTGGAGAAAGAAGCTGTTGGCGAGTCTGGTGGTGCGGGAGCGCAGGCTCCTGTACCTCTTCCCAGAGGGCAGAAGGTCAAACAAAGAGTGAGCCGGGTGACTCACATCTCTGGCAATCGAGGTTGCCTTGCGGGCGAGATGGGAGGTGTAAATGTCCTTCAGGGAGGGGAGCGAAGCACCAATAATCTTACCAGCCGTATTCACTATGCGCTGCAGGGCCTTCAAGTTCTGGTCAGTGCAGCTACCACCCCAGACAGTGATGCAACTGGAGAGGAAGCTCTCAATAGTGCCACGGTAGAATGTAGACAGGACTGCCTGAGGAGCACATGCATGCCTGAGTTTCCGCAGGAAGTACAGGCGGCGCTGAGCTTTCTTTGCCAGTGACGCGGTGTTTGCCGACCAGGAGAGGTCGTCACTGATATGCACCCCCAGGAACTTGGTGCAGCTCACCCTCTCCACCACAGCACCGTCGATGATCAGCGGCAGGTGTGTTGTGTGACCCTTCCGGAAGTCAACAATGATTTCCTTGGTCTTATTGACGTTCAGCAGGAGGTTGTTGTCCCTATTTAAGCAAATAAATTAAATAAATTTAATAAATTGAAAATGCACCTAAAACCTAAACCAAACGTTGCAGGGGGTTATTTCTTCATGCGCAGTGGTCAACGCGGCACTGTCTAGCTGCCAAGAGCACTTTTTTCTGTGCGCACCCAACCAGAGTGACGGGAGGAGCACATTTCAGAAAACGTGCTCAGCTCGTCGAGAAAATGCGATTTAAGCAATAAAATTAAAAATGCACCTAAAACCTAAACGAAACGTTGCAGGTGCTTATTTCTTCATGCGCAGTGGTCAACGCGGCACTCTCTAGCTGCCAGGAACACTTTTTACTACGCGCACCCAACCAGAGCGACGGGAGGAGCAAATTTCAGAAACGTGCTCAGCTCGTCGAGAGAATGCGATTCAAGCAATAAAATAAAAAATGCACCTAAAACCTAAACCAAACGTTGCAGGTGCTTATTTCTTCGTACGCAGTGGTCAAAGCGGCACTCCCATGCTGCCAGGAGCTCTTTTTACTGTGCGCACCCAACCAGAGCGACGGAAGGAGCACATTTCAGAAAACGTGCTCAGCTCGTCGAGAAAATGCGATTTGAGCAATAAAATTAAAAATGCACCTAAAACCTAAACCAAACGTTGCAGGTGGTTATTTCTTCATGCGCAGTGGTCAACGCGGCACTCTCTAGCTGCCAAGAGCACTTTTTACTGTGCGCACCCAACCAGAGCGATGGGAGGAGCACATTTCAGAAAACGTGCTCAGCTCGTCGAGAAAATGCGATTTAAGCGATAAAATTAAAAATGCACCTAAAAACTGAACCAAACGTTGCAGGTGCTTATTTCTTCATGCGCAGTGGTCAACGCGGCACTCCCTAGCTGCCAGGAGCACTTTTTACTGTGCGCATCCAACCAGAGTGACTGGAGGAGCACATTTCAGAAAACGTGCTCAGCTCGTCGAGAAAATGCGATTTAAGCAATAAAATTCAAAATGCACCTAAAACCTAAACCAAACGTTGCAGGTGCTTATTTCTTCATGCGCAGTGGTCAACGAGGCACTCCCTAGCTGCCAGGAGCACCTTTTACTGTGCGCACCCAACCAGAGTGACGGAAGGAGCACATTTCAGAAAACGTACTTAGCTCGTCGAGAAAATGCGATTTAAGCAATTAAAATAAAAAATGCACCTAAAACCTAAACCAAACGTTGCAGTTGCTTATTTCTTCGTGCGCAGTGGTCAACGCGGCACTCTCTAGCTGCCAGGAGCACTTTTTACTACGCGCACCCAACCAGAGCGACGGGAGGAGCACATTTCAGAAAACGTGCTCAGCTCGTCGAGAGAATGCGATTTAAGCAATAATATAAAAAATGCACCTAAAACCTAAACAAAACGTTACAGGTGCTTATTTCTTCTTGCGCAGTGGTCAACGCGGCACTCTCTAGCTGCCAAGAGCACTTTTTACAATGCGCACCCAACCAGAGTGACGGGAGGAGCACATTTCAGAAAACGTGCTCACCTCGTCGAGAAAATGCGATTTAAGCAATAAAATTAAAAATGCACCTAAAACCTAAACCAAACGTTGCAGGTGGTTATTTCTTCATGCGCAGTGGTCAACGCGGCACTCTCTAGCTGCCAAGAGCACTTTTTACTATGCGCACTGTCAAACGCACCTCTTGCATTAAGGTGCCCCCGGCTTCCCGGTAACGGGTTTGTTTTAGCCGGGTTCGGAGATTCGTCCGTAATCTAACCACCCGAGTTAAATTAATTCCACCGGAATCAATCTAATTTCTGTACGACGCCAATCCCTCTCAAGTCACCCGAAGCTCGAGCCGAGTAACTCAATTCGAGGCAAGACTTCGAAGTGACCGCATCGTATTGATGGCTCCCCGCTAGTGTTTGAAGTTCTTATTTTGTTACGGATATTTTTTAGATGTCTTTGTTAAGACCTCAGGGATTCGTTTGTATAGCGCACCCAAGCACTAGTTTTGCCGAAGTAAATGTTGATATGGGTCCGTTCCACTTGGTCGCTCATGCAGCGAGCCGACCAACTTTTTCATTCGAAAGAGAATCGAATTAATAAAAGTGTGACAATAATAGCATTTAAGAAGAAAATTAATGCACTTTATATGATTAATTCCAACTTCTCATACGTAGATCTAGCACTTCCCCATCGGAGTTCTTCACCCCACTTAATTGCTTTAAAAAGAATAGCGACTTCCTTAAACCGAATAAAAATGTCGTGCTCTATTTAGATTTGCCCAATAATTAATTTGGAAGGCAAGTCTATTTTTTGATCGTGTCCCATTTAACTTTTGACGCGGCCCGACAAATTTAGGAACTGGGCCGCGCCCGATGGACAATCGAAATACTTTTATCCTCCACCAACTTCACTGATTTATTTCAATCGTCGTCGTTATGTTATTTAGAGGAAGTAATTTCTCAACCGAATTCACTTTTAACGAAATCAACTCTTCCGTTAAATATTTACAAAAGTTTTTTTAATTCTCTAACTTGCTCAGAGTTACTTTTTACGCGGCCCGTCAAAAAGGGGAAGCGGGCCTGAGCCTTTCAAATAGTTAAATAACTTTCCGTTCTACACAACCCAGTAATCTGATTTAAACACTTCCTTTAATTTATTCAGACGAAATAACTTTCGAACGGATCGAAATTCACTCGTGGCTCAAATAACTACGGAAGTTATTTAAGTCTCTAACTTGTTCAAAGTTCCTTTTTACGCGGCCCGTCAAAAAGGGGAAGCGGGCCTGAGCCTTCGGTTGCATATTCAGTACAAATCCGCGCACAACGAAGTAAGTAATATACAAAACACATTTATTGAAAAAACATGGAATAGAATTACAAATCTCAATTACTCCAGAAACTGAACAATTTCACTCACTGATACCCGTGTTAATAAAATCATTCAATCCCAGAACAATTCGATTGCAAAACACAGTTCATAAAAAAGGGAAGAGGTTAATACCAGCTGCGTGCTATTTTTGGTGGAAGCAAAGTCGAGTGATCAGTTCGATCTTGCTTCTAAAATCCAAATTAAAGAAACAGGCTGGCCACGAGGAAGCCGGCGGCCCGATGACTATTTCCCCTTCTCGCTAAATACATAAAAAAAAAAAAAGGTCATCCTCACCTATCTCTCCTATATAGTTGTCCAGTCCAATCTTTGGGAGTAAATCCAAGTTAATTTCAGTCCAGCGATCCTGCGTCTCACACAAAGATCTTAGGGACTTTGGAAAAAATCTTGAAACTCCTCCGGGCCTCTTCACGTATGAGCGCTCTTTTTGGGGGGAAAAGCCCTGAAGCTGCTTCTGCAGGACCTTTTATAGACCTCTCGGTCCCCCCCCTCCCCTTTCTTTTCTCCTGTACTTTCCCTATAGGGTAAGACTGCCCAGTTTTCCCACGCCTATAGAAGGGACTGGCCAGCTTTCTCACGCCGATAGAGGGACTGGCCAGCTTTCTCACGCCTATAGAGGGAACTGGCCAGTTTCCCCACGCTTGGTTATCTGTGGCCTTCAGCAGCTGTTTCCGCCCTGACCACGCAGTACTTTCCACCAAATGCACAGCTAGTGGCAAAACCTTTCACTTCCCCTTTTCTTCTCTTTCTCCTACATGAAAATAACTTTTTAAAGTTACGCTTCAATTCATTCTGAAATAAAAATCCAAACCCTTGACCTACTTTTCTAAACAATTTATGTC
Source organism: Syngnathus floridae (assembly GCF_059516105.1). Lineage (NCBI taxonomy): Eukaryota > Metazoa > Chordata > Actinopteri > Syngnathiformes > Syngnathidae > Syngnathus > Syngnathus floridae. The sequence continues at coordinate 14,886,363 of NC_142420.1, forward strand.
ACGCCACTATTCTCATAGTGACGGGTCTCTTGATCGAATTGACAAATAATATTGCTTAAAGCGGTTACAGTATACATTTTTAGCCAAGCAAAGAAATCAAAAATAAAAATCACATTTGTGCTTCTCCAAACAATTTATGTCACGCCACTATTCTCATAGTGACGGGTCTCTTGATCGAATTGACAAATAATATTGCTTAAAGCGGTTACAGAATACATTTTTAGCCAAGCAAAAGAATCAAAAATAAAAATCACATTTGTGCTTCTATGCGAGATTCACACTCTGACACCGTGCTACTCTTTTATTTCTATTTTCCCATGTTTAGCTTATTGGCTCCTCTTTTGGTCTCACGTTTTGGTCTGGCGCCATCTTTTGGACAAATTTGGAATTTCAGCTCCGCCAATTTATTCCTGTGAACAATCCATATTCTACCATTTGCACCATCTCTACCCCCATGTTACATGACAGCACCCAACCAGAGTGACGGGAGGAGCACATTTCAGAAAACGTGCTCAGCTCGTCGAGAAAATGCAATTTAAGCAATAAAATTAAAAATGCACCTAAAACCTAAATCAAACGTTGCAGGTGCTTATTTCTTCATGCGCAGTGGTTAACGCGGCACTCCCTAGCTGCCAAGAGCACTTTTTACTGTGCGCACCCAACCAGAGTGACGGGAGGAGCACATTTCAGAAAACGTGCTCAGCTCGTCGAGAAAATGCGATTCAAGCAATAAAATTAAAAATGCACCTAAAACCTAAACCAAACGTTGCAGGTGCTTATTTCTTCATGCGCAGTGGTCAACGCGGCACTCTCTAGCTGCCAGGAGGACTTTTTACTACGTGCACCCAACCAGAGTGACGGGAGGAGCACATTTCAGAAAACGTGCTCAGCTCGTCGAGAAAATGCGATTTAAGCAATAAAATTAAAAATGCACCTAAAACCTAAACCAAACGTTGCAGGTGGTTATTTCTTTATGCGCAGTGGTCACCGCGGCACTCTCTAGCTGCCAAGAGCACTTTTTACTATGCGCGCCCAACCACAGCGACGGGAGGAGCACATTTCAGAAAACGTGCTCAGCACGTCGAGAAAATGCGATTTAAGCAATAAAATTAAAAATGCACCTAAAACCTAAACCAAACGTTGCAGGTGCTTATTTCTTCATGCGCAGTGGTCAACGCGGCACTCTCTAGCTGCCAAGAGCACTTTTTACTATGCGCACCCAACCAGAGTGACGAGAGGAGCACATTTCAGAAAACGTGCTCAGCTCATCGAGAAAATGCGATTTAAGCAAAAAAATTAAAAATGCACCTAAAACCTATACCAAACGTTGCAGGTGGTTATTTCTTCATGCGCAGTGGTCAACGCATCACTCTCTAGCTGCCAAGAGCACTTTTTACTATGCGCACCCAACCAGAATGACGGGAGGAGCACATTTCAGTAAACGTGCTCAGCTCGTCGAGAAAATGCGATTTAAGCAATAAAATTAAAAATGCACCTAAAACCCAAACCAAACGTTGCAGGTGGTTATTTCTTCATGCGCAGTGGTCAACTCGGCACTCTAAAGCCCCCAAGAGTACTTTGTACTATGCCAACCTAACCAGAGTGATGGGAGGAGCACAATTCAGAAAACGTGCTCAGCTCGTCGAGAAAATGCGATATAAGCAATAAAATTAAAAACGCACCTTAAACCTAAACCAATCGCTGCAAATGGTCATTTCTTCATGCGCAGTGGTCAACTCGGCACTCTAAAGCCCCCAAGAGTACTTTTTACTTCGCCAACCTAACCAGAGTGATGGGAGGAGCACAATTCAGAAAACGTGCTCAGCTCATCGAGAAAATGCGATTTAAGCAATAAAATTAAAAACGCACCTTAAACCTAAACCAATCGCTGCAAATGGTCATTTCTTCATGCGCAGTGGTCAACTCGACACTCTCTAGCCGCCAAGAGCACTTTTTACTATGCCAACCCAACCAGAGTAACGGGAGGGGCACAATTCAGAAAACGTGCTACGCTCGTCGAGAAAATGCGATTTAAGCAATAAAATTAAAAATGCACCTAAAACCTAAACCAAACGTTGCAGGTGGTTATTTCTTCATGCGCAGTGGTCAACTCGACACTCTCTAGCCGCCAAGAGCACTTTTTACTATGCCAACCCAACCAGAGTGACGGGAGGGGCACAATTCAGATAACGTGCTCAGCTCGTCGAGAAAATGCGATTTAAGCAATAAAATTAAAAATGCACCTAAAACCCAAACCAAAGGTTGCAGGTGGTTATTTCTTCATGCGCAGTGGTCAACTCGGCACTCTAAAGCCCCCAAGAGTACTTTTTACTATGCCAACCTAACCAGAGTGACGGGAGGAGCACAATTCAGAAAACGTGCTCAGCTCGTCGAGAAAATGCGATTTAAGCAATAAAGTTAAAAATGCGCCTAAAACCTAAACCAAACGCTGCAGATGGTCATTTCTTCATCCGCAGTGGTCAACTCGGCACTCTCTAGCTGCCAAGAGCACTTTTTACTATGCCAACCCAACCAGAGTGACGGGAGGGGCACAATTCAGAAAACGTGCTCAGCTCGTCGAGAAAATGCGATTTAAGCAATAAAATTAAAAATGCACCTAAAACCTAAACCAAACGTTGCAGATGGTCATTTCTTCACGCGCAGTGGTCAACTTGGCACTCTCTAGCCGCCAGGAGCACTTTTTACTATGCCAACCCAACCAGAGTGACGGGAAGAGCGCAATTCAGAAAACGTGCTCAGCTCGTCGAGAAAATGCAATTTAAGCAATAAAATTGAAAATGCACCTAAAACCTAAACCAAACGCTGCAGATGGTCATTTCTTAATGCGCAGTGGTCAACTCGGCACTCTCTAGCCGCCAAGAGTGCTTTTTACTATGCCAACCCAACCAGAGTGAGGGAGGAGCCCAATTCAGAAAACGTGCTCAGCTCGTTGAGAAAATGCGATTTAAGCAATAAAATTAAAAATGCACCTAAAACCTAAACCAAACGCTGCAGATGGTCATTTCTTCATGCGCAGTGGTCAACTCGGCACTCTAAAGCCCCTGTCAAATGCACCTCTTTCAATAAGGTGCCCCCGGCTTCCCGGTAATGGGTTTGTCTTACCCGGGTTCGGAGATTCGTCCGTAAGCTAACCACCCGAGTTAAATTAACTCCAACGGAATCAATCTAATTTCTGTACGACGCCAATCCCTCTCAAGTCACCCGAAGCTCGAGCCGAGTAACTCAATTTGAGGCAAGACTTCGAAGTGACCGCCTCGTATTGATGGCTCCCCGCTACTGTTTGAAGTTCTTATTACGTTACGGATATTTTTAGATGTCTTTGTTAAGACCTCAGGGATTCGTTTGTATCGCGCACCCTAGCACTAGTTTTGCCGAAGTAAATGTTGATATGGGTCCGTTCTACTTGGTCGCTCAAGCAGCGAGCCGACCAATTTGTTTATTCGAAAGAGAATCGAATTCATAAAAGTGTGATAAAAATAGCATTTAAGAAGAAAATTAATGCACTTTACATTATTAATTCTAACTTCTTAAATGTAGATCTAGCACTTAACTGTCGGAGTGCTTCACCCCACTCGATTGCTTTAAAAAGAATAATAACTTTCTTAAAACGAATCAAAATGTCTTACTCTATTTAGATTTGCCCAGTAATTAATTTGGAAGGCAAGTCTATTTTTCGATCGTGTCCTGTTTAACTTTTGACGCGGCCCGAAAAAATTAGGAACTGAGCCGCGCCCGACGGACAATCGAAATACTTTTATCCTTCACCAACTCAAATAATCTAATTCAACCACCGTCGTTATTTTATTTAGAGGAAGTAAATTTTCAAACGAATTAACATTTAACGAAATTCACTCTTCCCTTACATAATTACGAAGGCTATTTAATTCTCTAACATGTTCGGCGTTACTTTTTACGCGGCCCGTCAAAAAGGGAAACGGGCCTGCGCCCTTCAAAGAATTAAATTACCTTCAGTTCTACACCAAACCAATAATCCGATTTAAACACTTCCGCTAATTTATTCAGACGAAGCAAACTTTCAAACGGATTGAAATTCACTCGTGTCTCAAACAACTACGAAGGTTATTTAATTCTCTAAAATTGTCTGATGTTACTTTTATTTATTACGGTCCTATGTTTTACCATAATAACCCCCGCACATTAATCAAATTGTCAGAAGAAGGCGTTCTCGTGCAAGGTCTCCACCCACTTCAAGGACAGCAAGGACGCACGTAGCCTTTGGCGGGGCATTCAGACCATCACGGACTACAAACCCGCGCCGAGGAGCTGTGAGGGCGACGTCCGTCTGCTGAACGATCTGAACCGCTTCTTTGCTCGCTTCGACGCCCAGAACAGCACTTGCCCGCTGAAGACCGCTCCCCCCCCACACGAGCAGCCCCTGCGCCTCTCTGCCGACGGTGTGAGGAGGGCGCTTGCCGCTATTGACACCCGTAAGGCGGCGGGCCCTGACAACATCCCGGGTCGAGCGCTGAAGGACTGCGCTGGGGTGCTGTCGGGTGTCTTCACGGACATCTTTAACGTTTCCCTGCAGCAGGCCATCGTCCCCTCGTGTTTCAAGGCTGCCACCATCGTACCTGTGCCGAAGAAACCTGCACCGTCCTGCTTCAATGACTACCGTCCTGTGGCACTGACGCCCATCATCATGAAGTGCTTTGAGCGGCTGGGTCATGGAGCACATCAAGTCCGTTCTCCCCCCCACCATTGACCCTTCCCAGTTTGCGTACCGTGCCAAGCGGTCCTCTGAGGATGCCATCTGCTCTGCCCTCCACTCGGCCCTCACCCACCTGGAGAGAAAGGACTCATATGTGAAGTTGCTGTTTGTGGACTTCAGCTCTGCCTTCAACACCATTGTGCCGCAGCGTCTCATCTGCAAACTCGACGAGCTGGGCCTCAGTACCTCCCTCTGCAACTGGGTACTGGACTTCCTCTGTCAGAGGCCTCAGGTGGTGCGTGTTGGCGACAAAATCTCCGCCAGCATCACGCTGAGCACGGGGGCCCCCCAGGGCTGCGTGCTCAGTCCATTGCTCTTCACCCTGCTGACGCATACAAATTCAAGATGGCGGCGCGTGCACACGCAGCGGCCACTCTCTGTCCCGTCAGTACGGTGATTTGTTCGTCTAATGTGTGTTCGTCCGACAGTCTTGTGTGTTCGTCTCGTCCGTGCTACAAGTACAGCAGGCAGGTTCTGCTTGACATCGGCAGAAGTGGGTTTTGCGGCGTTCTGGACTTTGAAGCGTCGACATTAAAGGCGCTCGGACTGCTACGTCCTGATCCGTCGCCGACCTCACCCGCTATTCCTCCCCCGGTTGGGAGTCGTCGGAAACGGTGTGCGAGGAAGCAGAAGAGGGGCAAGCGCGGAGGCGTCCGGGCCAGGCTGGCGGCCAACCCAGCGCGACCGGCGGTGCCCTCCATTCTTCTGGCGAATGTTCGATCGCTGGACAACAAAATGGATTACGTTCGCCTGCTGAGGTCTACGAACCGGACGGTGCGGAACTGCTGTGTGCTCGTGTTCACCGAGACCTGGTTGAGTGACAACATTCCGGACTCTGCGGTGCATCTGGAGCGGCTAGCGTGCTATCGGGCGGACCGTGCCATTGTACGAGGGGGAAAGTCGCGAGGAGGTGGAATATGCGTCTACATCCGAGAAGAATGGTGCCGGGACTCTGTGATGGTATGTAAGCACTGCTCGCCGCTTGTGGAGTTTGTGATCATTAAGTGCCGTCCTTTTTATCTGCCGAGGGAATTTACCGCGATTCTGCTAGTCGCGGTATACATCCCGCCTTCCAACATCGAAGGAGACAGGACCGCGGCGCTTGGCGAACTGTACCAGGCCGTCAGTGAACAGCAAACGGCGCACCCTGACGGTTTCACCATCTTCGCTGGAGACTTCAATCATGCCAACCTGAAGTCTGTTTTCCCGAGGCTTCACCAGCATGTTCCTTTTCCGACACGTGGAGACAGCTTCCTGGACCTGGTCTACTCGGCGCAAAAGGGAGCCTTCAAAGCCACCCCCCTCCCCCATCTGGGGCTTTCTGACCATCTCACCGTTTTGCTTTTGCCCGCATACAGACAATTGGTAAAGGCATCCAGGCCGGTTCGGAGGCAGGTTCAAGTGTGGCCTGAGGGTGCCTCCGATGCACTTCGTGACTGCTTCGACACCACTGACTGGGACTTGTTTAAGCAGGCAGCCACCTACAACGATTGGACGGACATAGAGGAATATACTGACTCTGTTACCTCTTACATCACGAAGTGCATCGATGATGTGACTTGCTCGAAATCCGTCGTCACTCGCGCGAACTGGAAGCCGTGGCTGACGGGGGCTGTCCTCAGACTGTTGAGGGCCAGGGACAAGGCTTTCAGAGCAGGGGATGAGGCTGGCTTGAGGACAGCGAGGGCCGACCTGTCCCGAGGCATCAAAGAAGCGAAGAAGGCGTTCTCGTGCAAGGTCTCCACCCATTTCAAGGACAGCAAGGACGCACGTAGCCTTTGGCGGGGCATTCAGACCATCACAGACTACAAGCCCGCGCCGAGGAGCTGTGAGGGCGACGTCCGCCTGCTGAACGATCTGAACCGCTTCTTTGCTCGCTTCGACGCCCAGAACAGCACTTGCCCGCTGAAGACCACTCCCCCCCCCACACGAGCAGCCCCTGCGCCTCTCTGCCGACGGTGTGAGGAGGGCGCTTGCCGCTATTGACACCCGTAAGGCGGCGGGCCCTGACAACATCCCGGGTCGAGCGCTGAAGGACTGCGCTGGGGAGCTGTCGGGTGTCTTCACAGACATCTTTAACGTTTCCCTGCAGCAGGCCATCGTCCCCTCGTGTTTCAAGGCTGCCACCATCGTTCCTGTGCCGAAGAAACCTGCACCGTCCTGCTTCAATGACTACCGCCCTGTGGCACTGACGCCCATCATCATGAAGTGCTTTGAGCGGCTGGTCTTGGAGCACATCAAGTCCGTTCTCCCCCCCACCATTGACCCTTTCCAGTTTGCGTACCGTGCCAAGCGGTCCTCTGAGGATGCCATCTGCTCTGCCCTCCACTCGGCCCTCACCCACCTGGAGAGAAAGGACTCATATGTGAGGTTGCTGTTTGTGGACTTCAGCTCTGCCTTCAACACCATTGTGCCGCAGCGACTCATCTCCAAACTCGACGAGCTGGGCCTCAGTACCTCCCTCTGCAACTGGATACTGGACTTCCTCTGTCAGAGGCCTCAGGTGGTGCGTGTTGGCGACAAATTCTCCGCCAGCATCACGCTGAGCACGGGGGCCCCCCAGGGCTGCGTGCTCAGTCCATTGCTCTTCACCCTGCTGACGCATGACTGCACTGCGACCTACAGCGACAACCGCATAGTGAAGTTTGCTGACGACACGACTCTGGTGGGTCTCATCACGAAGGGCGACGAGACTCGGTACAGGTCGGAAGTTGACCTTCTGACCACGTGGTGCAGGGACAACAACCTCCTGCTGAACGTCAGTAAGACCAAGGAAATCATTGTGGACTTCCGGAAGGGTCACACAACACACCTGCCGCTGATCATCGACGGTGCTGTGGTGGAGAGGGTGAGCTGCACCAAGTTCCTGGGGGCGCACATCAGTGAGGACCTCTCCTGGTCCGCGAACACCTCGTCACTGGCAAAGAAAGCTCAGCGCCGCCTGTATTTCCTGTGGAAGCTCAGGCGTGCATGTGCTCCTCAGGCAGTCCTGTCTTCATTCTACCGTGGCACCATTGAGAGCGTCCTCACCAGTTGCATCGCTGTCTGGGGTGGTAACTGCACTGAACAGAACTTGAAGGCCCTGCAGCGCATAGTGAATACGGCTGGTAAGATTATTGGTGTTTCGCTTCCCTCCCTGAAGGACATTTACACCTCCCATCTCGCCCGCAAGGCAACCTCGATTGCCAGAGATGTGAGTCACCCGGCTCACTCCTTGTTTGACCTTCTGCCCTCTGGGAAGAGGTACAGGAGCCTGCGCTCCCGCACCACCAGACTCGCCAACAGCTTCTTTCTCCAGGCTGTTAGGGCCCTGAACTCGCTACCCCCTTCTGCGTAGCGTGCGGCACTGTTGCGCTATTTTCGGGAATGTCTGCTGTACGCGTTTTTACGCTCCTCTTAATTAATTATTTATTTATTTATTGTTGTGTTATTTATTCATTATTTATTCAGCACGCTTTTGTTATACTTGTTTACTGTTTGTCTGTTGTGAGCCATGTCTTGTCACCGTGGGATAGCGAGAACGAAATTTGGGTTTCTTTGTGTGTCTTTGGCATGTGGAGAAATTGACAATAAAGCTGACTTTGACTTTGACTTTGACTGCACTGCGACCTACAGCGACAACCGCATAGTGAAGTTTGCTGACGACACGACTCTGGTGGGTCTCATCACGAAGGGCGACGAGACTCGGTACAGGTCGGAAGTTGACCTTCTGACCACGTGGTGCAGGGACAACAACCTCCTGCTGAACGTCAATAAGACCAAGGAAATCATTGTTGACTTCCGGAAGGGTCACACAACACACCTGCCGCTGATCATCGACGGTGCTGTGGTGGAGAGGGTGAGCTGCACCAAGTTCCTGGGGGTGCATATCAGTGACGACCTCTCCTGGTCGGCAAACACCGCGTCACTGGCAAAGAAAGCTCAGCGCCGCCTGTACTTCCTGCGGAAACTCAGGCATGCATGTGCTCCTCAGGCAGTCCTGTCTACATTCTACCGTGGCACTATTGAGAGCTTCCTCTCCAGTTGCATCACTGTCTGGGGTGGTAGCTGCACTGACCAGAACTTGAAGGCCCTGCAGCGCATAGTGAATACGGCTGGTAAGATTATTGGTGCTTCGCTCCCCTCCCTGAAGGACATTTACACCTCCCATCTCGCCCGCAAGGCAACCTCGATTGCCAGAGATGTGAGTCACCCGGCTCACTCTTTGTTTGACCTTCTGCCCTCTGGGAAGAGGTAAAGGAGCCTGCGCTCCCGCACCACCAGACTCGCCAACAGCTTCTTTCTCCAGGCTGTTAGGGCCCTGAACTCGCTACCCCCTTCTGCGTAGCGTACGGCACTGTTGCGCTATTTTTGGGAATGTCTGCTGTACGCGCACTTGCTCCTTTTTTTTTTTTTTTTTTTTTTTTTTTTCTCCCTGCTCCTCTTATTTATTCATTTATTTATTTATTGTTGTGTTATTTATTCATTATTTATTCAGCACGCTTTTGTTATACTTGTTTGTCTGTTGTGAGCCATGTCTTGTCACCGTGGGATAGGGGGGGACGAAATTTCGGTTTCTTTGTGTGTCTTTGGCATGTGGAGAAATTGACAATAAAGCTGACCTCGACTTTGACTTTGAAATCAACCCCAAACAATCCATTGCACATTCAGTACAGATCAGCGCACAACGAACTAGATGAATATACAAAACACATTTATTGAAGAAACATGAAATAGGATTACATATTCAAGTACTCCAGAAACCGAACAATTTCACTCACTGATACCCGTGTTAATAAAATCATTCAATCCCAGAACAATCCGATTACAAAACACGGTTCATGAAAGAGGGAAAAAGTAGATACCAGTTGGGTGCTATTTTTGGTGGGAGCAAAGTCGAGTGATCAGTTCGATCTTACTTCTAAAATCCAAATTAGAGAAACAGGCTGGCCTCGAGGGGACCGGCGACCCGATGGCTCACTAAAATACAGAAAAGTCGTTCCCCTCACCTAGTTCCTCATGCAAGGTTGTCCAGTCCAATTCTTTGGAGTAAATCCAAGTTAACGCAAACCAGCGATCCTGCGTCTCACACAAAGATCCCGGGACTTTGGAAAAAATCTTGAAAGACCCTCGGGCTTCTTCACGTATGAGCGCTCTTTGGGGGGAAAAGCCCCGTAGCTGCCCCTGCAGGACTTTTTATAGACTTCTCTGTCCCCCCCCCCCCTTTTTTGTCTGGTGCCTATATCCTCCCTATAGTATAAGACCGCCTAGTTTCCCATGCCCCTATAGGATTTGATCAGTTTTCCCACGCTCCTACAGGGTAAGATTTGGTCAGTTTTCCCACGCTCGTACACCTGCTGCCTTTCAGCAGCTGTTTCCGCCCTGACCACGCATTACTTTCCACCAAATGTACAGCTAGCCCCTGGTAAAATCTTTCACTTCCTCTTTTCTTCACTTCCTGTTTCATGAGAATAACTCTTTAAAGTTACCCTTCAATTAACTCTGAAATAAAAATCCAAACCTTTGATCTATTTCTTTAAACAATTTATGTCACGCCACTATTCTCACGGTGACAGGCCTCTTGATCGAATTGACTAACAATATTGCTTTAAGCTGTTACAGAATACATTTTTAGCCAAGCAAAGAAATCAAAAAGTAAAAATCACATTTGTGCTTCTCCAAACAATTTATGTCACGCCACTATTCCCACAGTGACGGGCCTCTTGATCGAATTGACTAACAATATTGCTTTAAGCTGTTACAGAATACATTTTTAGCAAAGCAAAGAAATCAAAAAGTAAAAATCACATTTGTGCTTCTCCAAACAATTTGTCACGCCACTATTCTCACGGTGACAGGCCTCTTGATCGAATTGACTAAAAATATTGCTTTAAACTGTTACAGAATACATTTTTAGCCAAGCAAAGAAATCAAAAAGTAAAAATCACATTTGTGCGTCCATGTGTGACTCACAATCCGACACCATGTTCCTGTTTTATTTCTATTTTAACTAGCTTATCTTATTTTGGCCCCTTTTTGGTCTCATGTTTCGGTCTGGCGCCATCTTTTGGACAAATTTGGAATTTCAGCTCTGCCAATTTATTCCTGTGAACAATCCATATTTACCATTTGCCCCATCTCTTCCCCCCATGTTACATGACAGCGGCTAGAGAGTGCCGAGTTGACCACTGCGCATCAAGAAATGACCATCTGCAGCGTTCTGTTTAGGTTTTAGGTGCATTTTTTATTTTATTGCTTAAATCGCCCTTTCTCGACGAGCTGAGCACGTTTTCTGAATTGTGCTCCTTCCGTCACTCTGGTTGGGTTGGCATTGTAAAATGTGCTCTTGACGGCTAGAGAGTGCCAAGTTGACCACTGCGCATGAAGAAATAACCACCTGCAACGTTTGGTTTGGGTTTTAGGTGCATTTTTAATTTTATTGCTTAAATCGCATTTTCTCGACGAGCTGAGCACGTTTTCTGAATTGTGCCTCTCCCGTCACTGTGGTTAGGTTGGCATAGTAAAAAGTGCTCAGGGGGCTTTGGAGTGCCGAGTTTGTTCGGTTATCTATTAATTTGTAATTAATAGTAATACGTTGAAGAACCAGACGTGAGACGGTAGTATGATTGAACAGTCAAAAGGGTCCCCCCTCGTTTATTCACCCCTCAGGAATACCGCCCTAATCAAAGGTTCCTATTACCGTTGTTCACCTACTACTACATCCTCCTTTCTGAGTAGGAATCCTTTTATTTTCAACGGCACTATAATAACCAAACTTTTCATGAAAGTGTTGAGAACATTATAACTGTTACTATATCTTCCGTAATACGCACTCCTTTCAACTACTGAACCATTATCAGTTTCAACTGTGAAATATATGACTAACTACTGAGTAATGTAGTCCTTCAATCCGCTTGGAGGTCGTCTTTCCCTGGTAGGGTAGCGTCTCTCGTTTCCTTGTCTTCGCTGACTCGCATCAAACAGCATGCTGTGTGTGCTGGTCGGTTCATCAACAACACTGTTGTGCCCGCGCTCAGTCTCTGATTGGACGATTTCAGTCGATGGTGCAATATGAGTAGTAGAAAGATATACTCTGTTTCTCCGCAGGATACCTCCTTGCATCTCGACAAGGTATGATCTGGGTGTGTCTGCTGTGGAAACTATTGTCCCTCTTTCGTTCATGTCCTTCACCCAGACATGGTCACCTGGATGCAGACACGACAGATCATGTGCTCTGTGTCGAGTGTTGAAATGTCTCTGCTGTTTCTCTCGAGAACTTTACTCGGTGTTTCTCAATGTTTCCATGTCTGCCCATCTTGGGTCCAGTTGTGAAGGGATAGTTGGAAGTTGCGTTCTTATTCTTCTCCCCATCAGCAACTCAGCTGGACTGTATCCATTTGCCAATGGAGTCGCTCTGTATGCCATTAGAGCTAAATATGGGTCACTGGATTTGCTTAGCAGACTCTTCACAGTTCTGACAGCTCGTTCTGCTTTCCCGTTGCTTTGTGGAAACTTTGGACTAGACGTCGCATGTTTGAAACACCAGTCCCGTGAAAACTTTTTGAAACTGTCTGATGCAAATTGTAGCCCATTATCTGTGCGCATTTCCTGTGGTATTCCATGTCGCGCGAATATGGACTTACAATGCTCCACTACTGCTTCAGATGTTGTAGATTTCAGTGGAGCAACTTCAAAAAATCTGGAGAAGTAGTCGACAATGAGTAAATATACTTTACTCCCTTTTTGGAATAGATCTGCTCCCACCTTCGACCAAGGCCTCTCTGGGAACTCGGTTGGAATCAATGTCTCTTTATTGACCACTCTTTCTCGAGCACAAACATCACACTTCTCTTTGTCATGTTGTATTTGTTTGCTCAATCCTGGCCACCGCACTGACTGTTTCGCCCTCTCCCTGCATTCTTGTATTCCCAGATGTCCGTCGTGCAACCTACTCATGATGTCGGAGCGTAGAGCTTCTGGAATCACAATCCGAGTGCCTTTCAACAACAATCCGTCTTGCACACTGAACTCTCCTGAGAATGGCAAGTATGGCTGAACGATAGATGGCGCCGTGAACCTTTCTGGCCACCCTTCAGCACAATATTTTTTTACTTGACTAATCACGACATCGTTATCTTGATGTTCCTTGATGTCTGCAATTCGGCTGTCAGTTGCTGGCAAATACAAGTCAATTTCCTCCTCCTTTAGCTGATCTTCTGAGCTGTTCATCGCTGATCTTGACAACACATCCGCGGTTGCAATACTTTTGCCTGGTACGTGCGAAATGTCATACGAAAACCGCATGAGCCGCATCCTCAGCCCCTGTATGCGTGGTGGAAGATCGTCTAGGTGTCGTGAACCCAGGAGTGGGACCAATGGTTTATGATCCGTTTCCACGTGGAAAGTAGAGCCAATGAGAAACTCTGCAAAGCGTTCACATGCCCATGTTGTGGCCAATGCCTCTCTTTCAATTTGCCCATAGCGCTGCTCTGTAGTAGTAAGCACAAATTGCATGCTGCTTCTCTTGCTGGACATTGTTGTGGATTGTGTCCTTTCAAATCGCCACATTTCCCACATTGTGTCTGTTTTGGGGTCTCTGAGAACGTCTTTTTAACCATTGTCCTCTTTTGTTGCCCTCCCGTACTTTTCCAGCAGGTGGCAGTGTCGGCTCGCTGACGCTGTCTCAGGCTGACGCTGTTGAGTTCAGCGCTTGCTGCTTCCATGTTAAAATTACTTTTCAACATTTCTTGTTGTTTCTTCACTTGCTCACTCTGACGGCACTTTGTCATGGCCCACTCTAGAGTCGAGTCCGGGTCTAGCTGCAATTGTTCTGAGAGTTTTTTGTCTTTTAATCCGACCACCAATCTGTCTCGGATCATTTCTTCATGCAACGCCACAATGCTCCGATAGACAGTGAAGTGCAGTAATAAAACTGTCCACAGTTTCTCCCACCTCTTGCTGTCGCATATTGAATTTGGCTCGTTCAAAAATGACATTTCTTCTTGAAATAAAGTGTGCATTTAGCCTTTCCCTCACCGTTCCATAGGCGGTCATCTCTCTGTCAGTCAATCTTAATGACGTGAGGATATCCTCGGCCTCTTCTCCCAATGCGTAGATTAAGGCATTTACCTGGTTTTCCTCAGGTTGTGTTTCAAGTCCGGATGCTACTCTGAACCTTTCAAAGCGCTTTATCCACTTCGGCCATTCCTCTGGCTTGAACGTGAATTTCTCTGGAGGCGGCACATGGAACCTCTCCATGCTTGCGTCTCCTCACCGTCACGCACACGGACTGCACCTGCTCTCCCTGTTGTGAAGCTTTCAATGTCCGGGACCTCCAACTCCGTGGTATCTTCCTTTTAGCACCACTTCTGACACCATGTTGGGTTATCTATTAATTTATAATTAATAGTAATACGTTGAAGAGCCAGACGTGAGACGGTAGTATGATTGAACAGTCAAAAGGGTCCCCCCTCGTTTATTCACCCGTCAGGAATACCGCCCTAATCAAAGGTTCCTACTACCGTAGTTAACCTAACACTACAGAGTTGACCACTGCGCATGAAGAAATGAAAATCTGCAGCGTTTGGTTTAGGTTTTAGGCGCATTTTTAATTTTATAGCTTGAATCGCATTTTCATTCTGGTTAGGCTGGCATAGAAAAAAGTGCTCTTGAGGCTTTAGAGATCCGAGTTGACCTCGGCACATGCAGAAATGACCACCTGCAAAGTTTGGTTCAGGTTTTATAAGCATTTTTAATTTTAATGCTTAAATGGCATTTTCTCGAAGAGCTGAATACGTTTTCTGAACTGTGCCTCTCCCGTCACTGTAGTTAGGTTGGCATAGTAAAAAGTTCTCTAGGGGGCTTTAGAGTGCCGAGTTGAAAACTGCGCATGAAAAAACGACCATATTCCGCATTTGGTTTGGTTTTAGGCGCATTTTTAATTTTATTGCTTAAATCGCATTTTCTTGACGAGCTGAGCACGTTTTCTAAATCGTGCCCCTCCCGTCGCTCTGGTTAGGTTGGCATTGTAAAAAGTACTCTTGGGGGCTTTAGAGTGCCGAGTTGACCACTGCGCATTAAGAAATGACCATCTGCAGCGTTTGGTTTAAGTTTTAGGCGCATTTTTGATTTTATTGCTTAAATTGCATTTTCTCGACGACCTGAGCACGTTTTTTGAATTGTGCCCCTCCCGTCACTCTGGTTAGGTTGGCATAGTGAAAAGTTCTCTTGGGGGCTTTAGAGTGCCGAGTTGACCTTGGCACATGAAGAAATGACCACCTGCAACGTTTGGTTTAGGTTTTATAAGCATTTTTAATTTTATTGCTCAAATTGCATTTTCTCGCCGAGCTGAGCATGTTTTCTTAACTGTGCCTCTCCCGTTACTCTGGTTAGGTTGGCATAGTAAAAAGTTATCTAGGGGGCTTTATAGTGCCTAGTTGACCACTGCGTTTGAAGAAATGACAATCTGCAGCGTTTGGTTTAAGTTTTAGGCGCATTTTTTATTTTATTGCTTAAATCGCATTTTCTCGACGAGCTGAGCACGTTTTCTGAATTGTGCCCCTCCCGTCACTCTGATTAGGTTGGCATAGTAAAAAGTTCTCTTGGTGGCTTTAGAGTGCCGAGTTGACCTTGCACATGAAGAAATGACCACCTGCAACGTTTGGTTTAGGTTTTAAAAGCATTTTTAATTTTAATGCTTAAATCGCATTTTCTCGACGAGCTGAGCACGTTTTTTGAATTGTGCCTCTCCCGTCACTCTGGTTAGGTTGGCATAGTAAAAAGTTCTCTAGGGTGCTATAGAGTGCCAAGTTGACCACTGTGCACGAAGAAATGACCATCTGCAGCGTTTGGTTTAGGTTTTAGGCGCATTTTTTTATTTTATTGCTTATATTGCATTTTCTTGAGGATCTGAGCATGTTTTCATAATTGTGCACCTCCCACACTCTGGTTAGGTTGGCATAGTAAAAATTGCTATTGGGGGCTTTAGAGTGCCGAGTTGACCACGGCACATGAAGAAATGACCACTTGCAACGATTTGTTTAGGTTTTATAAGCATTTTTAATTTTATTGCTCAAATTGCATTTTCTTGACGAGCTGAGCCTGTTTCCTTAATTGTGCCTCTCCCGTTACTTTGGTTAGGTTGGCATAGTAAAAAGTTATCTAGGGGGCTTTATAGTGCCTAGTTGACCACTGCGTTTAAAGAAATGACAATCTGGAGCGTTTGGTTTAGGTTTTTGGCGCATTTTTAATTTTATTGCTTAAATCGCATTTTATCGACGAGCTGAGCACATTTTCTCAATTGGTCCCCTTCCGTCGCTCTGGTTAGGTTGGCATTGTAAAAAGTACTCTTGGAGGCTTTAGAGTGCCGAGTTGACCTTGGCACATGAAAAAATGACCAGCTGCAACATTTGGTTTAGGTTTTAGAAACATTTTTAATGGTAATGCTTAAATCGCATTTTGTCGACGAGCTGAGCACGTTTTCTGAATTGTGCCTCTCCCGTTACTCTGGTTAGGTTGGCATGGTAAAAAGTTCTCCAGGGGGCTATAGAGTGCCAAGTTGGACACTGCGTATGAAGAAATGACCATTTGCAGCGTTTAAGTTTTATAAGTGCTTTTAATGTTTTTCCTTAAATCACATTTCTTGACGAGCTGTGACGAATTGTGCCTCTCCCGTCACTGTGGTTAAGTTGATATAGTAAAAAGTTCTCCAGGGGGCTTTAGAGTGCTGAGATGAAGTGCTGCGCATGAAGAAATGACCACTGCAAAGTTTTGTTTTGGTTTTTTGCGCATTTTTAATTTTATTGCTTAAATCGCATTTTCTCAACGCGCTGAGCACGTTTTCTGAAGTGTGCATCTCCCGTCACTCTGGTAAGGTTGGCATTGTAATAAAGTGCTCGTGGGGAATATAGAGTGCCAAGTTGACCACTGTGCTTTAAGAAATGACCATCTGCAGCGTTTGGTTTAGGTTTTAGGCGCTTTTTTATTCAATTGCTTTTATTGCATTTTCTCGACGAGCTGAGCATGTTTTCTTAATTGTGCCCCTCCGTCACTCTGGTTAGGTATGCATAGTAAAAAGTACTCTTGGGGGCTTTAGAGTGCCGAGTTGACCAAGGCAAATGAAGAAATGACCACCTGCAACGTTTGGTTTAGGTTTTTTGCGCTTTTTTAATTTCATTGCTTAAATCGCATTTTCTCGACGAGCTGAGCACGTTTTCTGAATTGTGCCCCTCCCGTCACTCTGGTTAGGTTGGCATAGTAAAAAGTACTCTTGGGGGCCTTAGAGTGCCAAGTTGACCACGGTACATGAAGAAATGACCACCTGCAACGTTTGGTTTAGGTTTTTTGCGCTTTTTTAATTTAATTGCTTAAATCGCATTTTCTCGACGAGCTTAGCACGTTTTCTGAATTGTGCCCCTCCCGTCGCTCTGGTTAGGTTGGTATAGTAAAATGTGCTCCTGGGGGCTTTAGAGTGCCTAGTTGACCACGAGACATGAAGAAATGACCAGCTGCAACCCTTGGTTTAGGTTTTTTGCGCTTTTTTATTTTTATTGCTTAAATCGCATTTTCTCGACGAGCTGAGCACGTTTTCTGAATTGTGCTCCTCCTGTCACTCCAGTTAGGTGGGCATAGTAAAAAGTGCTCAGGGGGCTTTGGAGTGCCGAGTTGACCACTGCGCATGAAGAAATGAACATCTGCAGCGTTTGGTTTAGGTTTTAGGCGCATTTTTAATTTTATTGCTTAAATTCCATTTTGCCGACGAGCTGAGCACGTTTTCTGAATTGTGCCCCTCCCGTCGCTCTGGTTAGGTTGGCATAGTAAAAAGTACTCTTGGGGGCTTTAGAGTGCTGAGCTGACCACTGCGCATGAAGAAATGACCATCTGTAGCGTTTTGTTTAGGTTTTTTGCGCTTTTTTAAATGTATTGCTTAAATCGCATTTTATCTACGAGCTGAGCACGTTTTCTAAATTGTGCCCCTTCCGTCGCTCTGGTTAGGTTGGCATAGTAAAAAGTACTCTTGGGGGCTTTAGAGTGCCGATCTGACCTCGGCACATGAAGAAATGACCACCTGCAACGTTTGGTTTAGGTTTTATAAGTCCTGGTGCCAAGTGCACACATGGACACCCTTATGTTTGAACACGGTGTTCATTATTGAAAATCCGTGTCGACCACAGAAATCCAATAATAGAACATCGCTCGGGTTCCGATCGGGGGTGCCGTTCCTCCCAATCACGCCCTTCCAGGTCCCACTGTCATTGCCCACGTGAGCATTGAAGTCACCCAGTAGAACGATGGAGTCCCCAGAAGGAGAACTCTCCAGCACTTCCTCCAGGGACTCCAAGAAGGGTGGGTACTCTGAGCTGCCGTTTGGTGCATAGACACAAACAACAGTCAGGACCCTTCCCCCCACCCAAAGGCGGAGGGAGGCTACCCTCTCGTTCACCGGGGTCAACCCCAATGTGCAGGCGCCCAGCCGGGGGGCAATAGGTATACCCACACCTGCTCGACGCCTCTCACCGTGGGCAACTCCAGAGTGGAAGAGAGTCCAGCCTCTCTCGAGAGGGCTTGTACCGGAACCCAAACTGTGCGTGGAGGCAAGTCCGACTATGTCTAGTCTGAACTTTTCTGCCTCGCACACCAGCTCTGGCTCCTTTCCAGACAGAGAGGTTACATTCCATGTCCCAAGAGCCAGCTTCTGCAGCCGGGGATCAGACCTGCCTTTGGCCGCCGCCCAGCTTATACTGCACCCGACTACTTTGGCCCCTCCCACAGGTGGTGAGCCCATGGGAAGTTGCTAGACTGTTTTCTATTCAATTTGCACCGCAGAACAGAAACACTCTTGAAAGATAAAAATCAGAAAAGAGAGAAATCTGTTTGCGAGCAGAAATTGATCCACACTAGTGCATGTTAAGTGTCGAGCCTTCATGAGAAATTCGGAAAAAGAAAAAAAAAGAATGACAGACCTTTTAGACACCTGCTAAGAGAGCTCACCCGTTTAAGGAATGAAGTCTAATCTCTCCCTCCTGCAAGAGCATATTTATTGAGAAAAATAGGGTGGGGGTAAGAGTGGACTGGATAGAGAAAGCCTTTGTCCTCTAGCCAAAACATATCAGGGGGTGTTTTACGACCTTGTATAGGATGGGACAAGCTAAGTTATTTATTACCGGTTGCATTCCAACATAATCATACGATAAGGATAATCTGAAAAACCATAACATCTCCCTCCTGTTTTATCACATGATTATGCCACCCCAAACAACAAAGGCAAGCAAGAAAATATGACGAACAACGAAGAATAGTAAAAATAAAAAACAACAAACAATGATAGCAACAATTTCCAGTGAAGATGAGGTTTTCCCTCAATACCCCAGATCAAACTTATTGTGTAAGCGAAAAACCTGCTGGCCAGATGTTATTAGCAGGAACAGTCTCACATGGTCCCTCTGCCTTAGGCGACCAGAATGCTATCAATTAAAAAAAGAAAAAGAAAAACACAGAAACAGTACATCATTGTATCCATTACTTGCGAAGCATTTTTGATGGTCAAATCAACAAGTTTCTGTAAAACATGCTCAACAGAACAGCATCTACGCAATCCACGTTTCATTATCATTATCACATCTGTCACGTTTAAGAAGTTGTATATGTGCTCGCATTTTCGTCAGCTGATGATGTTCCAGTCTGTAGGTGTGGTCTGTCACTCACTCTGGCGCACACACTCGTGTCCAGTTGGCAGGCAACATCGGACAACTCTTGTGACCACAAAACCATGATCCGTTCTGAACAGGCACGTGCACTCATAGGATGCAGGTGAGGCAGTGCTTCTGAACTTCTGGACGAAGTAGGTCCCGTCCGATGGTGCAGCCATGTTGGTAGTAGAGCCCTTACACCTTCAAAACGGCTCTCTCATCCTGGCACACAGCGGCGATGTCCAAAGCTCCCATCCAGTTTCCTCCGTCTGCAAGTCCAGAGCGGGATGGGTCGGCAACACTGATTGTGACAGCTCGGTGTTGATATCCAACTCCTGGATGCCGTGTCCCTGTAAAACAATGCTCTAGACTTTCTTGCTACTTTTCACACAATAATAATCAAAGTCAAAGTCAAAGTCAGCTTTATTGTCAGTTTCTCCACATGCCAAAGACACACGAAGAAACCGAAATTTCGTTCCCCCCATCCCACGGTGACAAGACATGGCTCACAACAGACAAACAAGTAAACAAGTATAACAAAGTAAATCATGAGATACCTCTCGTGCATACACTCCAACAAACGTTAAGTAAATGTGCGATAAGTTGCATGAAGTCTACTTAACCAAATATAGGGTAAATATGGGATAACTTAAACACTGTCCCGGTCAACAACAATTCATAAATAGAAACTACAAGGTATAATAGAGAAAGAACTTCTCTTTAGCTAGACAAAGAACAAAGGTGTTCTGTTCATAACTAGTGTGGGCCTCTCACAGGTAAGACAAGGAAGGGAGTATAAGAACTCCCTAAAGCCTGGCAGATATGTTGGCCTTGAGCGAAGGTATGAGACCTCTGGTTCAGGCCGGCCAGCGCTTCTACAAAACTAATTATTCTAACATATTTCCCCACCTGCTTATCACATATTTGCTCAAATTCACACAACACCGTAAACAACCCCTTTTCTCGACTCTCAGTCGTCGGATCACATTCATGAGGACAAACATGTTTACACCAAAGGATAAAGGTTGCGATGTCATCATTCAGAATCCCACGGATCTGGGAAAAGTCTGGTAACACAGATGCAGGAATTTTGCCATCAACATCATCATGTTGCCGCTCAGATATTAGGTATATCTGAGCAATCTCGTCTTCCATGGGAGATATTACTGTAGTGACGAGACGATTAAACAGAGCACGAAGACATGGTATGCAACATCCATACAAGGTGAGCGTAGCAGCAAACACTGCAACTGATGGCAAAATTGAGGACACACGGGCGTTATACTTCCCAAAAAGTTATCCACTTGTAGTCCTCTTTCATCCTCGTTTTGAGGGATTGCAGGCCTGCAGTCTTCTCCGTCAGGCTCCCATCAGGGGCGGTGTCGTTCCGGATGAAGGTACAGCATTGTTTTCCGAACATTGCACAGATCCCTCCTTTCTCAGACAACAACATATCATGAGCATTGTGGTTCTGGATCGACATTAGGGAAGGCGTGGCTAGCTGTTCATGCACTGCCTCGAGCCCCGCTTGTGTCCGTTTGCCCAATTTCTGCATGTTGTAATGGATGTAATTTATCCTGTCTACGTTCTTGTTCATCGTTCACCAGCAGCAAATGGTGGACTCCCATCCCGCTGCAATTTGGTCATTTAATTCTTATTAATCAGGAACTCCTCTAGGGACTCCAATTGCACCAATTTCGGTCAGATCATCGTCGCCTCTCAAATTTAAAGATATTTTGGTTTTTACCAGCTTTTTTCCCAGATCTTGGCATGTTGATGTATATACAATTTCGTTTGACTACATTCTCTGAAAGCAAGGGCCTCTTTTTTTTTTCTTTTTTCTCTCAATGGATATTATATAGACTGCTCTGTCACACATTTCACAATCCAGTAGACGTGACACAATCTTTGGTCAATGGCAACGGTACAACATAAATAATCGGTCGCAAATCCATACATATGAAATATTCAAATGTTTCTGTCTTTGCAGCTTGTTTTGCCATAAGCAATCAATTGTTTCTTTTTTCAGTTACTCTTATAGTTAGTTACCTGAAACAAATTATCCACATTCATTCTAGATATTCATCCCATTCTTTAACATCTACAGCGGTTGTTGACAAAGTACACATATAAACATCATACTTTCATGGCAGTCCAGATCCAACACAGCAGATCATCCTGCAAAGGTCAAATTGATCTTTTAAATTGATACAATAATGCATAATTATTGGGGTGACCTATATAAGTTGCCCACTCATCTCTCCCCTATTCATTATGCCTCTTAGTACCCACAAATACCATATTGTTGAAGGTAACAAAATGGCAACAAAGATAGCCACCCAACATGCAGTAACGTCATTGTTCCATTTTCTTGTTCCCGGCTTTTCTCTAAGAGGTAAGGCTTCTTTTGGCTTACTTTCTGCGATTGAACGTTACCTCAAAAGAAATGACCCTTTTGTAATTTGCTAGGACCACCTCAAATGACCTTTCTGCTATTTTAATGGCAGTTGGTGTAGTTATCAAGATTTAACATGGCCCTTCCCCCTTGGAAGAACACCAGTGTTTCGTTTTCAATGGTCTTAATGAGAACGTGGTTTGTTCTTTTTGACTTTTAAATATGTTTCTCATGTAATCTGCCAAATTTTAATCATCCTTAGTTTCCCACTTGGTTTCAAAACATGGTAATCTATATTGTCGCCCAAACAATTTTTTATACGGGGTTAAACCCACAGTACTTATAATATTTATGTACAGTTTGACCAGGTCTAAATATTTTGTCCATGATCTTCCAGTTTTTTTTTTCCAAGCACATCTTCACACTTTATACCAGTCCTGTCATGAGAATTAATTTCTGAAATCCCATATCTCTGTATTATTTCTTTCCATGACATTTTATCCACTGTTAAGGCACTCAGTGTTTTTGTTTTTGTTTTTGTTGAAACAAGCTCTACAAAAAAAAAATGTTTTGTTTTGTTTTGTTTTGAAAATGTTTTGAATATGAATCAAATCCATATGTTGTATAAAGCTGACTGACCTACCCCACTATCCCTCCTCATGAGCCATGTGACACGCACCATGGCTCAATATTGCTCCCCATTTGCATAGGTTCTTTGGTAGGATAGGTCTGTCTTCTGGTCATTTATAGATGCCATTCTCTAATCTTGCCCCTCTTTCAATCTGTCAGGTAAATTCTCTGGCTGAATATCTGTATAAAAGAAAAGGATCAGCAGACAAAACAAGTGAGGCAGAATATTGAGTTTTTTCTCGCGAGGAGTGCATTCAGATTTACAGCAATCTGACTACACTAAAAATCTGTTTGCACTCTTCGCTCTTTTTATTTGGAATGCCCTACCCACAATGTGAGACTAGACCCTAGGAAGGCGTGAGCTTCGTCTCATAAGAAAAGAAACAAGATTGATGTGAACCAAGATGTCACAGACAAGATGTCATGAGAAACAAAACGAATGCAAGGACAAAATGCTATGTGAAACAAGAAGTCACAGACAAGACGCCATGAGAAAAAAATGCAAGGACAAAATGCCATGTGCAGACATCAACAAAATAGTTTGAGCTATCAACAACTTTCTTGGATTCCCAGAGGTATAGAAGGTCAGGAAGGTCCAGACAGCATCGTTTGACTTGTTGTTTTTCACAATCCGTCTGGTGGACGTCTGCAAGGCGAAACAGCAAGCATTCTGTGCAATAATCTTATGTTGGAATAATTTTAAGTGAAGCTTTTGGCCTGCCAGACCTGGAGGCTATCTTTCCTTTTATCTAGGTTCTTCCTTTTTAGTGATAGGGATGTCTTTTGATCCCTGTCAGCCATTTGTATCCTTCCTGTCCTTATGTTGTCTGTGTGTTTTCGTTCCCGTAAGAGGCCTTCACTAACAATGAGCAAGGCTTATTTGCATAGGTGACATGTTCTTTGTTTGATTCACAGGAACTTCATTCCTTTGCAGTTAGATATAGTTTTGGTTCATAGATTGTAGTTTATCAGACCTGTTTTTCTTTGTTAAAGGTTACATACAGTTAGAAGTAGTTGCATAAAAGTTATCCCATATTTACTCAATGTTTGTTTAAGGAACTGCATACCGGTTACCTCACGTTTGCTTAATGTGTGTTGAAGTGTTTAGGACAAGTTACTTATTATTATTATTATGTGTTAATTACCAAGTAGACAAAGTTAGCAAAGGTCTAGTTGCATTTGTTCCACAGCAAAGCGGCAATCAACGTGCTTCAGGGTATTTGACCACAGTCGAGAAGGAGTCAGCCAACTGTGAGGGAAGACGGCTGAGGACGGTCTCTGCGGGGGTTCAAGAGCCAACAACGAAGTGCTAATTCACACCACACTACATTCTTTTGCTAATCAGCGTTGCTACAGACACAATCCCCCCTCCCTTTAGTGTAGCAACGCCTCTGTAACCAGGGCAACCATAACATTAAAAAGAGGGGCACGTGGAGAAAGGACTCAGAACTGATGGAGGTTGTAACTGAGTTTGCTTTCTCTATCGTTCTCCTCGCGAGTAAACCTGTTCTGGTTGTCTTCTCCTCTTCATTCCAGTGAGTGATTTAATGTCTAATCGTATTTAGACCCAACATTTAATTGGTCCTTCGAGCCGGATGCCAACACACCTGAGGATTCCAGCGGACGGCAGCAGAGATCCAGAAAGACCGCGCGCGGCAGGACCTCCCTAGGTGGGGTCCTACATCCTTTTCAAGGGCTGGCTGTCTGCTCGTCAGCTGGGATCTAAGGGTTGAAGGCAGTCCGAGGTGCAGAGGTGAAGAGAACCAGAGGGTGAGTTTGTTTTTTTTCATAAAAGGAATGAGCGGCCGAGGGCTCGTTGTGCCCTATAAAAGTCCTAGGACAGAACGGAGAGGTTCGTTCTAAAGGTACCAAAACGGAAAGGTCCGTTTAAATAAAAGTTACACAACGCAGGTGTAACAAACCGGTTAAAGGACAGAGGTGTCCGATGGAGAGGCCCGTCAAAAGAAAAAGGTCAGCGGAAGTCCACGTGATGCCGAAAATTCCGTAATACTGAGTGATTGGGAGTGTGAATGGGAATACGTCTCACTAGATACAGTATTCCATATTAAAGCAGTGGGGAACACATAACGTGGTTCTGTGGACGCAATAGGCAAGGATTCTCCACCAGAACGCTGGTAGAAGTGAGAATCACCACAGGATCTTTTCGTTATCCCACTGGAAACACCCGACTTTAGAAACCCCTATGGTTTTACAGTTGGGACCAAATTGATTAAAATGGGGAACGGGAAGAGTAAAAATAATATCCGAGATAATCTTAAATGTAAAGATTGGAAAATAATTGAAAGGCAGGATTCCGACCAACTTAAAAAACTCGATAAATGGGTTAAGAAATATAAATTTGAGGGACAACTAAAAACAACCAAATTGATAGAACTTAGAGGCGCCATGAAAGAGAAAACAAAGAGAGACCCTAGAAAGATGAAAAAAGAAGGAGATGAGGATGTGGTGTTTTGGCTCAAAGTAGCAGGAGAGAGAGAGAGGGGAGAAAAAGAGAAAGTGGAAAAGGCACTGTATTGTAGGAAGGAAGATGATGAGACTGGGCCTAATAGTAGGCAGGCAAGAGATAATCAAAATTTACAGAGAGCTAGAGAAGAAGGGGGAGGTGTAGAGGAAGTAGAGAAGCGCGTAGGGAAAGCACATGCTACAACTTCAAAACATGAGGTCATAGAGAAGTTGTATCCACAAGTACCCGACACTGGTGCACAAGAGGGGTCAACCCCCCCTTATGGGTTAACAGACAGAGCCACCAGACAGAAAAACCCAATAGAAATGGATAGGTCAAAGGAAATGAGAGCAAATTATACAGAAATAGGGAGAACAAAGCAAAATGATAATGAAACCTTTGATGAATATCGAGTGCGCATGACAGAAGTATTTAAATTACACAGTGGACTGGTGGAAGATAATGCGCCCCAAGGGGCTTATCAACAGCAATTAAAAAATGCCATCCACGTAGGGTCCAGGCCAGCAATACAAGGCTGGGTGATCAAACATTATATAGGCATGAACACTGGAACTTTGGAGGAATACATAAATCACGCCCTCCATGCAGAAAAAGTAGTCAAAGAAAAACAGAAACAAGTGAAAGCGACAAAAGACATTTTTTTGGTAGATGAGGACAGTGACACTTTCTACCAAGATACAGGCAGAGGGTGGAAAGGTCAGAGGGGGCGAGGAGCCACTAATAGAGGAGGCTCCAAGGGCCACGGGAGAGGATTTGTACCTTATAGTGAACGTGAATGCTGGAGTTGCGGAGAAAAAGGTCACATGGCACGTGACTGCACATATAAACCAAAAACAAAAATTACTAGTACAAGATCAAAATAAATCAGATTCTCATGTAATAAAGTGGGGACCTGGCAGCCAAAATTAAAGAGAAATTAGCTTAAATATACAGGAGATATTTGTGTTAAAAGGATAAAGTAAGATAAAGAAACACTGAAGTTAAAATTTGCAAAATAAATGGAACAGAATTACAAATAGCTCCTGAAACTAAAATAGAGAATAAATCTGACAAATAAGATGAGCAAAAAGGTGTTCTTAGTACGCTCAATGTGGTTTTATATGTTGTGCATCATCCTCTTGTGCTGATGTGTGTGTGTGAGCGTGTGCGCAGAGGATCCTCATGAATGTTGCGTATATGTGTGTGTGTGAGTGAGATGTGTGTCCTATGGAAGAAATCAGTAATGGAGAATGTTCAGGAGGCTGTTGAGCAATAATAGGGTAATTGAGAAGTGGATGATGGTGTGCTTAAGTTGGTTGGAGAACCTAAGATGAGCAGTGTGTGGCAGTAGAGAAAATAAGACGTGTGTGGCAGAAAGTGACTAGAACGGTGGCTTGATAGGATGAAAATAAGAGACAGCAAATGTTGTGTAGAAGACAGTGAAAGATGTTGTATGTGAACATGATGAAAGGGGGCAACAGCAAAGTTGGCCTGCCCTTTGAGAGGGTGAGACTGACAAGCGCGTAGTCGCGGGTCGGGGCTGTGCGCGTACGCCTGTGCTATGCTCGTGTGGGCGGTGGGCCGGCATCATGATTGTTGCAGGAAATGGCCAGCCTGTGACCAATCAACATTGATGCCGCGTCCCCCCCTCGCACGGGGGGTGCTATGGCTGTGGGCGAGGCAGGGAAAGTGTGAGTTTCTCAGAGAATGTTTGAAGCAGGGTGATGCTTAAGGAAGATGTGACAACATTAGCATGAAGAATAAAAGGCACTGATAAAAAAAAAAAAAAAAAAAAAAAAGTGTAACCAAAACGTCAAAATAGAGGATGACGTTTGCGCAGCGTTGTTTGTTGGTATTGTTTGTGATCTGTGTCTCTGCTGTTTTTGTGTTGTCTGTGTGCTGTCAGTGTTATGTGTTAAAAGGATGAAATTGGCTAATATACGTAGGTGCACAAAATAATTTTATCTGATTTGCACCGCAAAACAAAATCAATTTTGAAAAAATAGGAAGTAAAGAAAAGCAAGCAATTTGTTTATGGGCAGAAACTGGTCCACACTGCATTAATGCCTAGCCTTGATTAAACAAAATTTGAGGGATGGAAAGAACTTGCTTTCTGGAATTGGATGAAGAAAAATTATGTAATAACGACATTTCAAAGCTAAATTTAAAATTTGAGAATAAGAGAGCGATTGAGATAGTTAAAGTTAAGAAACAACAACAATTAACTATTATATTAATTCACTGGCAGTTATTTTGTTGATTTTTTCCGATTGGTGGATTGGTTTGTCACTTTGAGAAAGAAAAACTTCCGATGCAAATGGGCAGCAATATTATCTGCCCGTACAAATGAACCGATACATATGGGCAGCAATATTGAGCCATGAAGTTGTCACGTGATGTTGACTTGACACATGGCTCAACAGGGGGAATGAAAGGGCAGTTCAGTCGGCTTTATACAACATATGGATTTGATTCATATTCAAAACATTTATAAAAAAAAAAATAAAAAAATTGTAGAGCTTGTTTACCATGTGCTAAACTCAATCCACAGGGTTATAATGCCTGGTCATAATAGATGCATTCTCAAAATGGATTGAATTGGCTTCAAAATAAATACTGAATGCCTTAACAGTGGCAAAAATGTTATGTAACGAAATAATACTTTGGCAACAACAGCTGTAGAAGTTAAAGAATGAAATTAATATCTCTAAAATGAATGTTTGATAATTGGTTTCAGGTAACTACCTATAAGAGTAACTGGTAAAAGAAACGATTGATTGCTAATGGCAAAACAAGCTGCAAACCAGAGAGAAAAAGAAAAAAAAAAAGAAAAGAAAAAATTTAATATGTGTATGGGTTTGCGACCGATTCTTTATGGGTTTGCGACCGATTCTTTATGTTGTACCATTACCATTGACCAAAGATTGTGTGAAATCTGTCACGTCTACTGATTGTGAAATGTGCAACAGAGCGTTCTATATAATATCCGTTGAGGAAAAGAAAAGAAACCATTGCTTCTAGAGAATGTAGTCAAGCAAAATTGTATATGTATCGACACGCCAAGATCTGGGGAAAAGCTGGTAAAAACCAAAATGTCTTTAAATTTGAGAGGCGACGATGATCTGACTTTAATTGATGCAATTAGAGTCCCCAGAGGAGTTCCTGATTAATAAGAATTAATTGACCAAATTGCAGCAAGATGGGAGTCTTCCATTTGTTGGTGGTGTTCGATAAACAAAAACGTAGACAGGATAAATTACATCCATTACAACGTGCAAAAATTGGGCAATTGGACACAAGCGGGGCTTGAGGCAGTGCATGAACAGCTAGCAACGACTTCCCTAATGGCCTTCCAGAATCGCATTGCTCTTGATATGTTGTTGTCTGAGAAAGGAGGGGTCTGTGCAATGTTCGGAGAACAGTGCTGTACCTTTATCCCCAACAACACTGCCCCTGATGGGAGCCTGACAAAGGCCATTGCAGGCCTGCGATCCCTCAACACGAGGATGAAAGAGCACTCTGGTGTGGACACATCAATGTGGGACAACTGGATGCATGCCTTTGGGAAGTATAAAGCACTTGTGTCCTCAATTATAATATCAGTTGCAGTATTTACTGCTATACTCACCTTGTGTGGATGTTGTTGTATTCCATGTCTGCGTGCTCTGTTTAATCGTCTCATCACTACAGCAATATCGCCCATGGAAGACAAGATGGCCCGGGTATGCCTAATGTCTGAACGCCAACATGTTGATGATAACGATGAAGATGAAATTTTTGCACTTGAGTTTACAGACTTTTTCCCAGATCTGTGTGTTTCCGAATGATGATGATGCAACATTTATCCTTTTTAGTGTAAATATATTTGTGCTCATACCTGTGATCCGACAACTGAAAATCGAGTGAAGTGGGTGTTTTTGGTGATGTAAAAATTGAGCAAATATGTGATAAACAGGGGGAAATGTTGGAATAATTTTAAGTGAAGCTTTGGCCTGCCAGACCTGGAGGCCTCGACTTTACGAGCTTATCTTTCCTTTTATCTAGGTTCTTCCTTTTTAGTGATAGGGATGTCTTTTGATCCCTGTCAGCCATTTGTATCCTTCCTGTCCTTATGTTGTCTGTGTGTTTTCGTTCCCGTAAGAGGCCTTCACTAACAATGAGCAAGGCTTATTTGCATAGGTGACATGTTCTTTGTTTGATTCACAGGAACTTCATTCCTTTGCAGTTAGATATAGTTTTGGTTCATAGATTGTAGTTTATCAGAC
The DNA here is from genome assembly GCF_059516105.1 of Syngnathus floridae. Classification (NCBI taxonomy): domain Eukaryota; kingdom Metazoa; phylum Chordata; class Actinopteri; order Syngnathiformes; family Syngnathidae; genus Syngnathus; species Syngnathus floridae. The sequence continues at coordinate 14,915,533 of NC_142420.1, forward strand.
CTGTTTTTCTTTGTTAAAGGTTACATACAGTTAGAAGTAGTTGCATAAAAGTTATCCCATATTTACTCAATGTTTGTTTAAGGAACTGCATACCGGTTACCTCACGTTTGCTTAATGTGTGTTGAAGTGTTTAGGACAAGTTACTTATTATTATTATTATGTGTTAATTACCAAGTAGACAAAGTTAGCAAAGGTCTAGTTGCATTTGTTCCACAGCAAAGCGGCAATCAACGTGCTTCAGGGTATTTGACCACAGTCGAGAAGGAGTCAGCCAACTGTGAGGGAAGACGGCTGAGGACGGTCTCTGCGGGGGTTCAAGAGCCAACAACGAAGTGCTAATTCACACCACACTACATTCTTTTGCTAATCAGCATTGCTACAGACACAATCCCCCCTCCCTTTAGTGTAGCAACGCCTCTGTAACCAGGGCAACCATAACATTAAAAAGAGGGGCACGTGGAGAAAGGACTCAGAACTGATGGAGGTTGTAACTGAGTTTGCTTTCTCTATCGTTCTCCTCGCGAGTAAACCTGTTCTGGTTGTCTTCTCCTCTTCATTCCAGTGAGTGATTTAATGTCTAATCGTATTTAGACCCAACATCTTATCAATAAGTACTCATTAGAGAACGCATGACAACATATATATACAATTTATCTAACACCGTCCATAATTGAATTTCACTCTATGGACTTTGTCGCTGCACATCTTTAAAAAAATTTCAGTGATTTAATCTGCTTCTTGTGTGTATAAAATTTGAAGTGTCTTTTGCGCTGCAGCTTTGTGGTTCTGTCAGCAAGCTTGTTACCTCTTGACACCTTATCAGTCTCGTGTGTGTGTGTACTGCACACGTGCATATAGCTACTTTTTGTGGCAATTGGACTGTTTTCACAACTCGCTTAGCAAGTAAATGGATGGCCTCCCCGAATGGGGAGCGACTCAGCTAGCAAATGATTAGACATTTTCACTTTCTTGTAGTTTCTTTAGTTACTTTTCAATCGTTTTCTCATTGTTTATCACAAGAATCTTAGAAATTTTAATACAAATCAAAATGTATGTTTTATTTTACTCAATTGTATGATTTAGAGAATCCATATGTGTAAAGTGTTGTATTACTACTTATGATTTCATCATCATTTAATTTGACTTTCTTTCCAAAACGCTTCTTAATTTCTCATTTAACCCATCTTCTACATGTGTTACTGGTTCTCCAGTTTTTTCTCTAGTTAATTATCAATCCAAAAGCTATGTTTTCTTTTTAGCATTCAACCTGCTCAAAATCACTCTTTCATCCAAGTCGCTCTACTAATTTTCTATAGTAGTCGCCAACGACTTTAACCATTCAACCTTTCATTCAGGATATCATTCATCAATGCTCATCATATGCATCTCACACAGTCTCCAAAAAGGAGTCTTCCTATCACATTGGCCCCAATTTATCCAAGCTCACCACACAACATTCATATTTCATTTTCAACTCAAGTTTCCTGGTAGAACAATCCACCAATTCAAAAAAAACTTGACTAAAAAAAAGTACTGGCAAATTAATCTGAATTTTTTTCTTTGTTTTTAAATTTGAAGAGCTCAATCTCTCAGATTTAGTTTACATTTAGAATTGTGTACAATCTTATAACACAACCAATCAATTATTCCTTTTAAATGTAGCGTTGCAAAATCTTAAATTCACAATTTAGCTTTTTCCAATTCCTGAAAGCATGTTCTGTCGTTTTTTTTTCTTCTTTGAATTTCTCATGTGGGCTCGACACTTAACATGCACTAGTGTGGATTAGTTTCTGCTTGCAAACAGATTTCTTTCTTTTCCTCTCATTTTGATCTGTCAAAATTGTTTCTGTTCTGCGGTGTAAATTGAATAGACAACAGTCTAGCAAATTTCTTTATACCAAAAGTTTAGCCAATCTTCATCAATTTAACACATACGCACACACATGCACAGCTCTCGCGTGCGGAAGGTAGGTCCCAGTCACAGGCTGGCCATTTCCTGTGGTCGATCATGAGCTGGTCCCTCCCATGCACACGAGGACAGCACATTCTAATTTTATTTATTTATCTTCTAGAAGCAAGTTGCATTTCTTTACCACTTGATTTGCATATTTTAACTTTAGTGTAACACAATTTCATCTCTAGTCATTTGTAATTGGGCATACAAACAGCATTGTCACTTCTTGTATGGACAGGAGCTCTAACAATCTAAAACGTTTTTTGATAATCTGACAATGACATGTTTTGCTGTCATATGGGAGAGGTTTCAGATCTTTTAAATTTCGATACATGATTTGCATACGACCGGAAACTCCTCTTGCCCCTTGCTTGAGCCGCGGCTTGAGCTGCGGCCTTGCATCTGCTCACAGGGGCCTTATTGTCTCCTGGTCTGACAAACACTTGTGACCTCATCAGTTTTCATCTTTCTAGCTTTTGTCACTTGAATTCGTTCTAATCTCTTTGTGAAGATTTCAACCACACTCTAGCACTTCTACCACTTCTTCCACATTTCAAATTTCCTTGTACTCCATAAATTTTCTTCCACTTCAGCATGTATTGCATACAATTAAGAAATCTACTCGCCATGAACTTCTCATCTCAAGGAAGAGCAGAGCAAGAGATTTACCGTTCTTATTTCCCATCTTAATTTTAGTAGTTTAAGGTTTTACAATTGTTTTTCAATTTTTTTTCTTTGACGATCCTATGCTTTTAGACACCTGCAGGTGGAGAGCTCACCCGTTGAAGAAATGAAGTCTAATCTCTCCCTCCTGCAAGAGCATATTTATTAAGAAAAACAGGGTGGGGGTAAGAGTGGACTGGATAGAGAAAGCCTTTGTCCTCTAGCCAAAACATATCAGGGGGTGTTTTACGACCTTGTATAGGATGGGACAAGCTAGGTTATTTATTACCGGTTGCATTCCAACATAATCATACAATAAGGATAATCTGAAAAACCCTAACAGAACATGCTTTCAGGAATTGGAAGAAGCAAAATTGTGAATTTAAGACATTGCAATGCTACATTTAATAGGAATAATCGATTGGTTGTATTATAAGATTATACAAAATTCTAAATGCAAGATAAATCCGAGAGATTGAGTTCTTCAAATTTAAAAACAAAGAAAAAATTCGGATTAAATTACCAGTAGTTTTTTTGTGTTGAGTTTTTTTTTGATTGATAATTAACTAGAGAAAAAACTGGAGAACCAGTAACACATGCAGAAGATGTGTGAACTGGGAAATTTAGAAGCATTTTGGAAAGAAAGTCAAATTATAATAGAATCATATGTAGTAAAGAACACCCAAAAAGTTTGTCAAGGTGTGAGGCATGGCCATTGCCAAGCCTCAGAAGGAGGGAGTAAGTAGGACAGATAGTGGAAGATAGTAATAATACAACACTTTACGACATGAATTTTCTAATACCTGGTCTACTCTGCGCATAAAGGGGCTTTCAAAGCCACCCCCCTCCCCCATCTTGGGCTTTCTGACCATCTCACCGTTTTGCTTTTGCCCGCATACAGACAATTGGTGAGGGCATCCAGGCCGGTTCGGAAGCGGGTTCGGGTGTGGCCTGAAGGTGCCTCCGATGCCCTTCGTGACTGCTTTGGCACTACTGACTGGGACATGTTTATGCGGGCGGCCACCTACAACGATAGGACGGACATAGAGGAGTATGCTGACTCTGTTTCCTCTTACGTCGCGAAGTGCATCGATGTGACTCGCTCAAAATTCGTCGTCACTCATGTGAACTGGAAGCCGTGGCTGAGAGGGGCTGTCCTCAGACTGCTGAGGGCCAGGGACAAAGCTTTCAGAGCGGGAGATGAGGCTGACTTGAGGACAGTGAGGGCCAACCTGTTCCGGGGCATCAAAGAAGCGAAAAAGGCGTTCTCTTGCAAGGTCTCCACCCACTTCAAGGACAGCAAGGGTGCACAGAGCCTTTGGCAGGGCATTCAGACCATCACGGACTACAAGCTCGCGCCGCGGAGCTGTGAGGGCGACGTCCTTCTGCTGAACGATCTTAACCGCTTCTTTGCTCGCTTCAACGCCCAGAACAGCACTTGCCTGCTGAAGACCACTCCCCCCCACACGAGCAGCCCCTGTGCCTCTCTGCCGACGGAGTGAGGAGGGCGCTTGCCGCTATTGACGCCCGTAAGGCGGCGGGCCCTGACATCATCCCGGGTCGTGCGCTGAAGGACTGCGCTGGCGAGCTGTCGGGTGTCTTCACGGCCATCTTTAACGTTTCCCTGCAGCGGGCCATCGTCCCTTTGTGTTTCAAGGCTGCCACCATCGTTCCTGTGCCGAAGAAACCTGCACCATCCTGCTTCAATGACGACCGCCCCGTGGCCCTGACGCCCATCATCATGAAGTGCTTTGAGCGGCTTGTCATGGAGCACATAAAATCTGTTCTCCCTCCCACCATTGACCCTTTCCAGTTTGCGTACCGTGCCAAACGGTCCTCTGAGGATGCCATCTGCTCTGCCCTCCACTCGGCCCTCACCCACATGGAGAGAAAGGACTCATGTGAGGTTGCTGTTTGTGGACTTCAGCTCTGCCTTCAACACCATTGTGCCGCAGCGACTCATCTGCAAACTCGACGAGCTGGGCCTCAGTACCTCCCTCTGCAACTGGCTACTGGACTTCCTCTGTCAGCGGCCTCAGGTGGTGCGTGTTGGCGACAAAATCTCCGCCAGCATCACGCTGAGCACGGGGGCCCCCCAGGGCTGCGTGCTCAGTCCACTGCTCTTCACCTTGCTGACCCATGACTGCACTGCGACCTACAGCGACAACCGCATAGTGAAGTTTGCTGATGACACGACTCTGGTGGGTCTCATCACGGGGGGGCGACGAGACTCGGTACAGGTCGGAGGTTGACCTTCTGACCACATGGTGCAGGGACAACAACCTCCTGCTGAACGTCAACAAGACCAAGGAAATCCTTGTTGACTTCCGGAAGGGTCAAGCAAAACAACAGCCGCTGATCATCGACGGTGCTGTGGTGGAGAGGGTGAGCAGCACCAAGTTCCTGGGGGTACATATCAGTGACGACCTCTCCTGGTCGGCAAACACCGCGTCACTGGCAAAGAAAGCTCAGCGCCGCCTGTACTTCCTGCGGAAACTCAGGCATGCATGTGCTCCTCAGGCAGTCCTGTCTACATTCTACCGTGGCACTATTGAGAGCTTCCTCTCCAGTTGCATCACTGTCTGGGGTGGTAGCTGCACTGACCAGAACTTGAAGGCCCTGCAGCGCATAGTGAATACGGCTGGTAAGATTTTTGGTGCTTCGCTCCCCTCCCTGAAGGAAATTTACACCTCCCATCTCACCCGCAAGGCAACCGCGATTGTGAGTGATGTGAGTCACCCAGCTCACTCTTTGTTTGACCTTCTGCCCTCTGGGAAGAGGTACAGTAGCCTGCGCTCCTGCACCACCAGACTCGCCAACAGCTTCATTCTCCAGGCTGTTAGGACCCTGAACTCGCTACCCCCTTCTGCGTAGCGTGCTGCATTTTTGCGCTATTTTCTGGAATGTCTGCTGTACGCTCACTTGCTCCATTTTGCTCCTCTTATTTATTTGTTGTGTTATATATTCATTATTTATTCAGCACGCTGTTGTTTACTTGATTGTCTATTGTGTGCCATGTCTTGTCACCGTGGGACAGCGGGGAACGAAATTTCGGTTTCTTTGTGTGTCTTTGGCATGTGAAGAAATTCACAATAAAGCTGACTTTGACTTTGACTTTTACTTTTACTGTGTTTTTTTGTTCTGGTATAATGCAATGTATATCTCACTAGTAAGCCTAAGCTTGATCGGGTCATGTTTCGGGTCAGGTTTGTGCGGGATTGTTTGGGCCTTGGTACATGAACGTAGACTAATTGGTACAAGACACATCTGGTTTCCATTAACAACTGACAAGATATGCACCGTGTAGAGTTGGGGAGGCTGACTGTGGGGTCATAGATGGTCCAGCAGCCCCGTGTGCGCCCACCCAAGTGAGGAAAGAAGTGCTGACTCGTAAATAATGACGAGATTTTGGGAGTAATCTGTTGGTCCTTCCTTTAAGACCCTTTAAATGGTTTTCTGGTGTAGATAGGTTAGCAACACGAGAGATTTAGAGGTTCAAAAGAAAGACAGTTAAAAGAAAACAACATTTTTGATTTGGACAATTGCAGGCTAACAGGAACATGAGAAAGATAAGAACTAAGAATTGGGATCCAATTTGATTGGGGAGATTGAGAATTCACAGCATCATATTCCAAGTCACATTTTTGAGCAAGCATGACACAGTTAATAACATTTAAGAGGTCAGGACATATATCAGGGCTAGGTGTGGAACGCAGACCTCGATGAGTTAATTTTCAATAATGATACTGAGGACAACGTACTGTCCCAATAAATTGGAACTATTGATAAAATGTAGCTCAAAATTAGGATGAGTTGCAGGATTTACAATATAAAAACGAGACCGCTGTTATTAGGAGAATTTGAAGTTTGGTAAACAAATGTTACCAGCAAATTGATGGCAGGAGCTACATTTGGAGATAGTCTTACTAGTTTGATGTCCCAGCCTGTCATTCTCAGTGTCAGGGTCTCTGAAACTGGATCCGAGGCTTCGCCTTTAGCCGTGAACAACTACAAAATGGTGCCTGGCTCTGAAGCACCTTTGACCTTTGGCGAAGGACAAGAAAAGACTGCTGTTGTGCTTGGAGGGGGACAAGTACACTCCGGAGGAAATACAACATCCTCGGGGATGGAAAAGACAGTGAAAAGCAGATGAACTCACAATGATGAAAATGAACTCATTTGAACAATGGACTCATTTGAGAGTGATGGATGAGTTTGCTCTGAAGCAACAACAAAAGAACACAAACTTGAGGGGGTGAAGTGCGGCAAAAAAAAAATGGACTTAGAGTGAAGCAACCAAATCGCACACCTTGCTACGGCGTGACCAAACTTGGTGGAGCTTGGTTCAAAGTGGAAGGGAGGTTCATTGTGCACTGAGTTTGACAGAACTGAGGAGATTTGATAAAAAATTGAATCATATGTAGAGCTACAGATAAAAACATAATAATCAGAGATTGAACGGATTTGGATAAAACAAATAGGCTAAAACAGTAGGAAACAAGAGCAAGATCTGAGATTTTGGCTCGTCAGGCTTAAGAAGTAGAGGTTGAGTAATGTAAATTTTAGAACAGAACATTTGGACTAAAGTGAATTCAGTCAGGAGGAAGCTAGGTTGCTCAATGTACCTACTCAATACAATAGTAAGGTTTTTTTGTACCACAGTGGAGGTCGGATGGTCAGGAAGTTAGGTACGTTCAATTTTTGACTTTCACACAGTCATGCATAGGAGTCGCACAAGGCGACAGTTAACAAGACGATGACTGAAATAGGGGCCACTTACGACTGCACTGACATGGAAAAGTAGAAGCAAGAGAGCAGAGTATGGGATTGTATGCTAAAAGGTCTGCTATACAGTTACCAATAAAAGATTCTATCAAAAGAGGCTACATGAGAGATGAATTAGAATCCCTTTGTCTGTGTGTTCTGTGTTTGTGCCTAATCTTTGTAAAGTTGTGACAGTCTGTTGTCGTTCGTCTGAACTTTGTATGTCGTTTTGTGTTTGTGTGTGTGTGTGTGTGTGTGTGTGTGTGTGTGTGTGTGTGTGTGTGTGTGTGTGTGTGTGTGTGTGTGTGTGTATGTGCACACCCTGTGTAGGTGCGGGCGTGTGAGGAGAAAGAAGGCATGGATAAGAAACTGTCTTTTAAAACAGGAGGCAATAAATGGGAAAGCCCTTGTCATGAGTAGTCTTTGGTTAGAGGGAATCATTGGGAAGTGCTCAAACTCTTCCCGCAAACACTCCTATCTGCCAGTCAAATGGGCACTACAATTGACTACAAGAGTTGCAAAGAACAGATGAAGAACAGTCCTTGGCAGATTATATGATCAGGATGCTCAAACTGTGTCAAAGACAAATTTACTGCCAACTGATCTTTCCTCCTCACAGGTCGACAACCCCATCAATCCAGGAGACTGGGTCTACATCAAGGTCATCAAAAGAAAGAACTGGGCCAGCCCATGGTGGGAGGGACCATTCCAAGTCTTGCTGACTACCCCCACAGCAGTGAAGATCGCTGAACGGCCCAGCTGGGTTCACCTCAGCCACTGCAAGTTGAAGAGAGTGCTGGACCCCTAATTCGGAGTGGTGGGGAAGGCTGACTGCAAAGCGGCCTCATCGTTTAGGGTGGGGCGTCTCAATGTTGGTGAAGCAAACAACGATCCCCACTCCCTTAGGCGAGGGGATGTCTCTACCATCCTAGTAGCAACGGGGCTCCATATGCCAGATGGATCCTTTGCTGCGTTGTGGTGGAGCGTGCTATGGTCTATGGACTCATCTGACCAGACCGAATGACAACGTTGACCGTGGAAAACGATGGTCACATGATGAGAACTTTGAGGACTGGTCATGGGACCCCAAAAACCCATACGAAACCAACACTTGGTACGAGTATGTGAAGGCCACTGTGAGAGCTCACACACAAGAGGGACGTTATGTGTGTTCGAAACTCCCCTCTTCCTCCACACAAGGTCACTTGGAGGCCAGAGCAATGAATGTCACTGAAGCGAAATGTATGGCATCCATGGGAGGAGGTAGATATCAACACCGAGCTGTCACAATCAGTGATGCCGACCCATCCCGCTCTGGACTTGCAGACGGTGCCTATGATGAGCTCTTCTGGGCAAATCTCAATGTGACTGTTAGAGGATGAACAATACCACAAGTGGCCTACACAGAGAGACCAGCTGGAGAGAATTACACGTTACATCCAAGGTAACGAGACCCACAAATGCATTAACGACGACTGCTCTCCAGGAGGAAACTGGATGGGACCTTTGGACATCACCGTTTCAAGAGCCGTTTTCAAGGCGTGAGGGCTCGCCTACCAACATGGCTGCACCATCGGACAGGACCTACTTCATTCAGAACGGATCGTGGTTTTGTGGTCACAAGAGTTCTCCGATGCTGCCTGCCAACTGGAAACGAGCGTTTGCACCAGTGTGAGTGACGGACCACACCTACAGACTAGAACATCATCAGCTGACGATAGAACAAGTACATATACAACTTCTTAGACATGACAGATGTGATAATGATAATGAAACATGGATTGCGTAGATGCTGTTGTGCTGTGCATGTTTTACAGAAACTTGTTGATTTGACCATTGAAAATGCTTCGCAAGTGATAGATACAATGATGTACTGTTTCTGTGTTTTTCTTTTTCTTTGTTATTGATAGGATTCTGGTCGCCTAAGGCAGAGGGACCATGTGAGACTTTTCCTGCTAATAATATCTGGCCAGCAGGTTTTTCACTTACACAATAAGTTTGATCTGGGTTATTGAGGGAAAACCACATCTTCACTGGAAATTGCTGCTATCGTTTTTTTATTTTTTTATTTTTACTATTCTTCTTTCTTTGTTATATTTTCTAGCTTGCCTTTGTTGTTTGGGGTGGCATAATCATTTGATAAAACAGGAGGGAGATGTCAGCGTTTTCCAGATTGTCTTTATTGTATGATTATGTTGGAATGCAACCTGTAATAAATAACCTAGCTTGTCCCATCCAACTCAAAGTCGTAAAACACCCCTTGCTATGTTTTGACTCGAGGTCAAAGGCATTTCTCTATTCAGTCCACTCTTACCCCCACTCTGTTTTTCTTAATAAATATGCTCTTGCAGGAGGGCGAGTCAGACGTTCATCGCTGTATGCACAGCAACGAATGGACTCTCCACCTGCAGGTGTCTAAAAGGACTTACTTGTCCTGTGTGGTTCTTGCAAAATAAGTTAGAGTGAGCACAACTCCAACAATAAGGGTGTTTATTTCTTTTTCCAAAGACCATGCATTTGGTCTTTTTTTAAATTTAAGGATAGATTGTTTGCGTTCAACCACAACTTAAACTTCCGCAATTCTGCTGTATTAGCCTCTGACAGCTGCTGGAGATCATTACCTATACAGAAGATGTTTGTGTCATCAGCAAAAATGACATATTTCAGAATTGTTGAGACATCGCAGATTTTGTTTATGTATAATATTAATAATTTTGGTCCCAATGTCGACCCTTGCGGTACACCACAAGTTATATCCAAAAGAGAGGATTTTATTTCGCCCGCCTGCACAAACTGTTTTCTGTTTTCAATGTAACTTTTTAACCAGTGTAGCCCCACCCCTCTGATCCCATACCTTTCAAGTTTTTGCAATAATATATCATGATTTATTGTGTCGAAGGCTTTTTTCAGATCAATAAAAACACCCACTGCAAATTTCTTATGGTCAATGGACCTTGTTACTTCTTCCACTAAGTCCACTAAAGCCATGGCAGTTCACCTGTTGGTCATACTGACTGTCTGTGAGCAATTTATGTTTGTCAATGAAGCTGTCCAATCGTACACAAAAAGGTTTCTCGGGAATCTTGGAAAACTGGGAGAGTAGTGAAATTGGCCTATAGTTGCTAAAGCTATTTTTTTCTCCAGCTTTGTATACTGGGATCACCTTGGCAGTTTTCATTTTGCTCGGAAAGTAGCCTTGGTTGAAAGACAGATTACTGATGTTTGTTAAGGGGTCTGCAATGGTGTCAATTACATGCTTTATTAAAGTCATATTGAGACCATTCCAGTCTAATGATTTTTTTTCTTAAATTTATTGAGAACATCAATAATGTCCTTTCTATCTGTCTGTTTTAAAAAGATGCTGGCTGGATTCCTCTCTCCCTGGAATCTCTCAACACCTCTTCCTTGTGGACGGTTTATTTCCATTGCGAGTTTAGGCCCCGCATTTACAAAGAAATCATTAAATAGAGGAGTATACTGACTCTGTTTCCTCTTACATAACGAAGTGCATTGATGATGTGACCCACACAAAATTCATCGTCACTCGGGCTAACTGGAACCCATGGCTGACAGGAGCTGTCCCCAGGCTGCTGAGGGCCAGGGACAAAGCCTTCAGAGTGGCTGGCTTGAGAACAGTGAGGGCAGAACTTTCCCGGGGCATCAAGGAAGCGAAAAGGGCATTCTCTTGCAAGATTACCGCCCACTTCAAGGATGGCAGGGACGCACAGAGCCTATGGCAGGGCATTCAGACCATCACGGACTACAGGCCTGCGCCGCAGAGCAGTGAGGGCGACATCCGTCTGCTCATCAATCTGAACCGCTTCTTTGCTCGCTTCAACGCTCAGAACTGCACTTGCCCGCTGAAGACCCCTCCCCCTCCACACGAGCAGCCCCTGTGCCTCTCTGCCGATAGCGTGAGGAGGGTGCTTGCCGCTATCAACACCCGTAAGGCGGCGGGCCCTGACAACATCCCAGGTCGAGCGCTGAAGGACTGCGCTGGGGAGCTGATGGGTGTCTCCACGGACATATTTAACATTTCCCTGCAGCAAGCCATCATCCTTTCGTATTTCAAGGCTGCCACCACCGTACCTGTGCCGAAGAAACCTGCTCCGTCCTGCTTCAATGACTACCGCCCGGTGGCACTGACGCCCATCATCATGAAGTGCTTTGAGTGACTTGTCATGGAGCACATCAGATCCATTCTTCCCCCTCACCATAGACCCTTTCCAGTTTGCGTACCAAGCCAGACGGTTCTCTGAGGATGCCATCTGCTCTGCCCTCCACTGCGCCCTCATGCGGTTTGAAGTGAAAATAACATGTGAAGTGATCAACTATACCGTACTAGTAAGTAATGTGTTAATGAGCAAGTAAAAATCTGTGAATAATTTCACATAAAAGTCTCTCCTGAGTATAAGTCGCCTCTTGAATGTCTTACAAGTCACGAAACATTCAATATTCTTCTAAGCCACATTGAACTTTGACACTGGGATGACAATGACAACTGAGAAAAATGTCAGAAAAAATGAACTGTTGAACCAATATGAGGCACATTCAATGAGGTCAACAGGCAAGGCCAATTTAGCATAATGCTAACGTTAGCACAAGTCAGTAGGGCAGTGGCAGCAAGAGGATTTAAACTTAACAGAACACTTAACATTAAATGGCAATGCCAAAAATAAGTAAAAAAAAATGTTCTTTGCGGATGAGGTATTAAGCAAAGTCCTGTGCTTCGTTTGCTTCAACTGAGTTTCTATTTGCACGTTGGAATGCTTGGGCTACTGGTTTGAAGGCGTAGGTGTTGGTTGGACCTTTGTTTACTTTCGGTTCTTGTTTAATGTCCTCCATTCTTGGTGGCGACACATGACGTTGTAGTTGAGGTTTTGAACAACCTGTATTTTTGTTCCACGTATGCACTTGTACGTCGTACTGTATTGAAAGTCTCTGGCTCAACGAGAGGTTTCATGCTCAGCTCCCCACTTTGACTTTGTACTTCTTTGTATGCCGTAACCTCAGCTTCTGCTGCAGCTACTTCTTTTTTACATTTCAAGATGTGAAGACAGGCGTCCAGTTCGGCCTTTTGTCTCATGAGGTTGGCTTTCTTCTTGGTCAAGGCAAGCTGGGCCTTAGCTGCTTTGGCGTAAGCTCTTGTAGCTGAGTAATTTGATGATGCTTGTGAGCGCCTGCTAGACGCCCCCGACATAGTGTGTGGAGTCACCAGCCGTTTGTCGCACAATGGCTGTCCTCCAGGATACAGTTGGTCTGTGGCTGCGTCGGCGACAGGTGGTTGCTCCGAGTCGATCTGCGGCACAAAGTCTGCTTCATCTTCGTTTCGCTGTTCATAAACTTTTAAGTGGTTCTTTCCTGAGCATAGACTCATGTTTGCTGAATGTACTTGTACGTAGCTCTGTGTGACTTGAGCCCGCTGATTATACTCGTCTTTTTACTGTACTGGCCTTACAGCACGTTACTGGGTGCTGCCAGACAGCCAGCGAACCAATACGGAAAAACTCGACTCTCAAGGCTTGCTTTTCTTGATAACAAAGTTTTCCTTCCATCAAGAATACGGTAATGCAAAGAGAACCCATGTCAACACTTATACACACATGCTTCAGTTTGCTTGCTTTATTTGTGGTTTGGGTTGTATGTGAGTGAGATGAGATGAAATTAATGCACTGAAATGGAATGAGTGAAACGAAACGGTAACTATAACAAAGAGAAGAAAAATGCATGAGTGTTAACATCGAAACATGACAGACTTGCTCATAGTTCGTACCGCCTACGAAAGCCGCATGCATAATGCAGGAATTCCTCATTTATCGCGGATAATTGGTTCCAAAACGACCCCGCGATAAGTGAAATCGGCAAAGTACGGTCACCCTCTCATTCGTATATATTTTATGTGCAGTGACGTGGGGTGAAGTTTATGACTGGGGAGGCACTAACGTCATCCCCCCCCAAGGTAAAATGTGTCCGGTACCTAACCGTGTCACAAAAAAGGTAGGGGAAGGCTGCTCTAAAGTGGCTTATTCATTATTTAATTTGAACTTTATAATTTTTTTAATTTTAATTAAAATCTCTTCACTCATAAAAACACTCAATAAAGCACATGGAATCAAAAAGTTGTTTCCGATTGTGCGCACCACTCCATTTGAAAAGACAAGCTCCGAAGTCCCGTTGTCCGAATCAAACCTTTTAACTCCGGAGTTGTTTTTCCTTTACTGATGACCTCCTGCTTGGACCGAAAATCCATAGTTGAAAATCGTTTGGATATGTAATCCTCCATCCTAAAACAAAATGTTAAAAACGGAAAAAAACAAACTAATGTAAAACGAAATAAATGGACAACTGCTCCTCAGTTGTTCACTGTAAATTTGAACTGGAGATCTCTTATTCTACAGGTAGGTGCATGAAACATCTCGGGATCACTAGCACCCCAGCCATAAGGCTGGAGAACCTTTTTTTCGTTGCCTCCATAAGGTCTCTTTTTAAAGCTGTTTTGTTCATCTAAACTTTAGATAAACTATAACGGACTTGTAGCACTTGTTCAAAGAAAACTGGAAGAGGAGGGTGTGGAGGATGCCATTGCTCTGCACTGCATTATCCATCAGCAGGCCCTTTGCAGCAAAATCCTGGGGTTTGACAAGGTGATGTCTGACGTCGTGAAAATGATCAACCATATCAGATCCAGGGCTTTAAAGCACCGACAGTTCCGCGACTTTTTGGCAGAAATAGAGTCGGAATATGAGGACGTGCTCTACTTCACCGATGTACGTTGAGGTTTTTTGAGTTGAGAGAAGAGGTGAAAGCCTTCATTGAGAAGGATGGGATGCCTGTTTCTATGCTAAGTGATCCTAAATGGCTGATGGACTTGCTTTTCTTGTTGACTTCACACAGGAGTTGAATGTACTGAATAAGAAGTTACAAGGCCAGGGCCAGCCTGTCAGTGCTGCATATTGTTAGGGTTTTACAGAGTATCTTTATCATAGGATTATGTTGGAATGTAGACTATAATGATTAACCAATCTTGTCTTGCTCTCACAACGCAGTAAAATAAAGTGGTTGCATTCTCTGCTTGATTGACCAGCTGCAGAGGAAGTAATCAAAGTTGTTCTGTTTCCCACAACATCGTAAAACACCCCCTGCTCTGATCTTACCAGAGGCCGGGGGTTCACCAAACCTGTCAACTCTCAACCCCCACTCTGTTTCTCTTAATAAATATCTTCTTGCAGGAAGGAGAGTCCAGAGCTCTATTCGAACATCGCTGCACGCACAGCAACGAATGGACTCTCCACCTGCAGGTGTCAAAAAGGACTTACTTGTTTCTTGCAAGATAAGTTTCGTTTGCCAAGCCTCAAAAGGAGTGAGTGAGTAGGACAGATAGTGGAAGATAGTAATAATACAACACTTTATGACAATGAATTTTCGAATACATTTGGTGTTATACTGTGGTAAAGTTTTTTTGTTCTGGTGTAGATAGGTTAGCAACACCTTGCTAGATTCTTGCAAGATAAGTTGGAGTGAGCAAATCTCTAACACATATGACAATGTCAGAGCATTCTCCAGGAAACTTGTGTTATGGAAAGCCCACCTTTCTCAGAAAAACCTCTGCCATTTCCCAGCTTGCATGACACTCATGGATTCAGGCACAGCATTCAGTGGTGAGAAGTATGCTGATACCATTGGGAAGCTACAAGAAGAATTTGATCACAGGTTTGCAGACTTCAAGACACACAGAGCCACTTTTAACATTTTTGCTGACCCCTTCTCCTTTGATGTTGAGGATGCCCCCCCTGTTCTGCAGATGGAGCTAATCGACCTGCAGTGCAATACTGAACTCAAAGCCAAGTTCAGGGAAGTGAGTGGAAGAACAGTGGAGCTTGGACAATTTTTGAGAGAACTGCCCCCCAGCTTCCCTGAGCTTTCCAGGATGTTCAAGCGGACCATGTGCCTTTTTGGCAGCACCTATCTGTGTGAAAAGCTCTTCTCCACAATGAACTTCAATAAGTCAAAGTACAGGTCCAGAATTAAAGATGAGCATCTTAAAGCCATACTGAGGGTCTCAGTTGCCTCCTCCCTCAAGCCAAATGTGGCTCAGCTGTGTGAGAGGAAGCGCTGCCAAGTCTCTGGCAGCAAGGAGTAGGAGGAAGTAGAAATGAAGCCTATGTTCTGAAGAACTGTTCCTGTTCTTCATGTTCTGCATGTTCTGACTGTTAATTTGTTCAAATTGAGAAGATTGGATCAGTTGACCTTTTTTATGGATTACCGTATTTGCCGGTGTATTGGTCGACCTTTTTCGATCCAAAATCGACCGAAAAAAATCGACCTCGACTTATACACCGAGTCATAAAATTTAACTTCGTATTCATCGCTTCAAATGTGATGGTAACCAAGGCCGTTTCTCATGCATCTCATTGTGCGTTGCACTTAGAAAATTTGAACCGGGCGGCGTGCGCGAGTGCGCGGCCCGCTGGAAGTCGAATGAGGCGCCGCCACCACCTCCGCGGTGCTTATAAACAGCCGATCCGCTCGGCGGGGGCTATTTTCGGCCACTTGGCTCGTGCGCACGGCCTCCCGGATGTGCCGGGCGGGCGCGCGAGCTCGCCGGCCACTGGAAGTCGAATGAGGCGCCGCCACCACCTCCGCGGTGCTTATAAACAGCCGATCCGCTCGGCGGGGGCTATTTTCGGCCACTTGGCTCGTGCGCACGGCCTCCCGGATGTGCCGGGCGGGCGCGCGAGCTCGCCGGCCACTGGAAGTCGAATGAGGCGCCGCCACCACCTCCGCGGTGCTTATAAACAGCCGATCCGCTCGGCGGGGGCTATTTTCGGCCACTTGGCTCGTGCGCACGGCCTCCCGGATGTGCCGGGCGGGTGCGCGAGCTCGCCGGCCGCTGGAAGTCGAATGAGGCGCCGCCACCACCTCCGCGGTGCTTATAAACAGCCGATCCGCTCGGCGGGGGCTATTTTCGGCCACTTGGCTCGTGCGCACGGCCTCCCGGATGTGCCGGGCGGGTGCGCGAGCTCGCCGGCCGCTGGAAGTCGAATGAGACGCCGCGACCACCTCCGCGGTGCTTATAAACAGCCGATCCGCTCGGCGGGGGCTATTTTCGGCCACTTGGCTCGTGCGCACGGCCTCCCGGATGTGCCGGGCGGGTGCGCGAGCTCGCCGGCCGCTGGAAGTCGAATGAGGCGCCGCCACCACCTCCGCGGTGCTTATAAACAGCCGATCCGCTCGGCGGGGGCTATTTTCGGCCACTTGGCTCGTGCGCACGGCCTCCCGGATGTGCCGGGCGGGTGCGCGAGCTCGCCGGCCGCTGGAAGTCGAATGAGACGCCGCGACCACCTCCGCGGTGCTTATAAACAGCCGATCCGCTCGGCGGGGGCTATTTTCGGCCACTTGGCTCGTGCGCACGGCCTCCCGGATGTGCCGGGCGGGTGCGCGAGCTCGCCGGCCGCTGGAAGTCCAATGAGGCGCCGCGATCTCCTCCGCGGTGCTTATAAAGTGCCGATCCGCTCGGCTTGGAGCTATTTCCGGCCTCCCGTTGGTGCCGGGTGGCGTGCGCGAGCTCGCCGGCCGCGATCTCCTCCGCGGTGCTTATAAACAGCCGCATGCGCACGGCCTCCCGGAATTTGAACACATTTCGTCAATAAATTTCGCATATTGAATTTTGAAGTTTAATATAATGCAACAATTGAGCTCGACTTATACAAAGGATATATCATAAAATCGTAAATTTCCGTCGAATTTTAGGGGGTCGACTTATACACCGAGTCGACCTGTACACCGGCAAATACGGTACTTTTGTGGATTACGATTTGATGCGGCCCAGCCTCACCCAGACTCTACCTCCAGCGGCCCCCAGGTAAGTTGAATTTGAGACCCCTGATCTAAAGAAACACGACGTTACAGACAGATGACAAAAATCACTAGAAATTACAGGACTGTCTCAGAAAATTAGAATATTGTGATAAAGTTATTTATTTTTTGTAATGCAATTAAAAAAAACATAAATGTCATACAGTCTGGAGTCATTACAAATCAACTGAAATATTGCAAGCCTTTTATTATTTTAATATTGCTGATTATGGCATACAGCTTAAGAAAACTCAAATATCTTATCTCAAAATATTAGAATATTTCCTCAGGTCAAGTAAAAAAAAAGATTTATAACAGTAAAACAAAATCAAACATTTGAAAATGTCCATTAATGCACTCAGTACTTGGTTGGGAATCCTTTTGCACGGATTTCTGCGACCAATGCGGCGTGGCATGGAGGCAATCAGCCTGTGGCATTGCTGAGGTGTTATGGATGCCCAGGATGCTTCAATAGTGGCCTTTAGCTCATTTGCATTGTTGGGTCTGGTGTCTTTCAGCTTCTTCTTCACAATTACCCCACAAATTCTCTATGGGGTTCAGGTCAGGGGAATTGGCAGGCCAATTGGGGACAGTAATGCCATGGTCAGTACACCATTTACTGGTGGTTTTGGCACTGTGGGCAGGTGCCAGATCATGCTGGAAAATGAAAATCATCATCTCCATAGACCTTTTCAGCAGACGGAAGCATGTAGTGCTCGAAAATCTGCATTTACTCTGGACTTGATGAAACACAGTGGACCAACACCAGATGCTGACATGGCTCCCCAAACCATCGCTGACTGTGGGAACTTCACACTGGATTTCAAGCAACTTGGATTTTGGTCCTCTCCAGCCTTTCTCCAGACTCTGGCGCCTTGATTTCCAAATGAAATACAAAACTTGCTTTCGTCTGAAAGGAGGACTTTGGACCACCCTGGAACTGTCCAGTGCTTCTTTTCCATAGCCCAAGTCAGACGCTTCTTCCGTTGTCTTGAGTTCAGAAGTGCCTTGAACATGGGAATAAAAGTTAAAGTTAAAGTTAAAGTCCCAATGATCACCGTCACACACACATCTGGGTGTGGTGAAATTTGTCCTCTGCATTTAACCCATCCCCATGTGATTTTGATCCATCCCCTGGGGGAGAGGGGAGCAGTGAGCAGCAGTGGTGCTGCGCTCGGGAATCATTTGGTGATCTAACCCCCCAATTCCAACTCTTAATGCTGAGTGCCAAGCAGGGAGGCAATGGGTCCCATTTTTATAGTCTTTGGTATGACCCGGCCGGGGTTTGAACCCACAACCTTCCAGCCTCAGGGCGGACACTCTACGACTAGGCCACTGAGCTGAATAAGGCTATTGTAGCCCATTATCCGGACACATCTGTAAACAGTGGCTTTTGATACATGGATTCCAGCTTCAGTCCACTGTCTTTGAAGCTCCCCCAAATTTTGGAAGCGACTCTTCTTCACAATGCTGTTAAGGCTGCAGTTGTGCAGCGTTTCCTGCCACATTTCCCCCTTCGAACAGACTTTTTGTGGATGTGCTTTGAAACTGCACTCTGTGAACAGCTTGCTCTTTGAGAAATTTCTTTTTGTGTCTTACCCTCCTGATGAAGGGTGTCAATGATGGTCCTCTGGACACCAGTCAGATCAGCAGTCTTCCCCATACTTTTGATTTAGTTTGTTGAACCAAGCTGAGTGTTTTTCAAGGCTCAGGTGTTTCGAGTTCAAGGCTTGCAGGTGTTTTGAGTTAATTAGACAATTCAAATGATAAGTTGAATACCCTACTAGTATACTTTTTCATGATATTCTAATATTTTACGATAGGATATTTGAGTTTTCTTAAGCCATATGCCATAATCAGCGATATTAAAATTATAAAATGTTTGCAACATTTCAGTTGGTTTGTAATAAATCCAGAGTGTATGACATTTTTGGTTTTTTAATTGCTTTACAGAAAATAAAGAACTTTATCACAATATTTAATTTTTTTTGAGACAGTTCTGTATATACATCAGCTTAAATATGGAAATTAGTTAATATAGCCACAGTGTTTGAACACTTAAACAGCAACATAAAGACAGACAGCAGTTCAGTCTAACTGCATAGCCTGTTAACATAGGCAGCCGTGGGATTACGCAATCCTCAGAGGAGGCAAGGCAGGAAATTGGCTCCTCCGAGCAAATCGTCTTCGGTTTTAAAATATATAAATATAAAAATTCTCAGATTTTGGTTCAAAATGTTACAAAACTACTGAAATTAAAAGGAAAATGACTTTATAATAAAAACAATTGAATTTATTTTTTCCCTTTTCATGATGGCAGGCGAGGCGCGGCATCCCTTGGCCTCCTCTGACCGCACGTCCCTGTTTGTGTGTCAATAAATGTATATGAAACCATTTATGTGCATATGTTATTATTAGAACATTAAATAATATTTTCAAACATGTAAATAATACATTATAAATATATATAAACAGTGGAGCCTCGGTTTTCGAACGTCCCGGTTCTCGAAAAAATCGGTATTTGAACAAAAAATTCTAGATGTTTTTGCTTCGGATGTCGGATGAAATTTCGGTTGTCGAACCTCGCGAGATGAGCCGAGAGGACCCGCATGCCAACTGACTACGTTCGTTATTACGTTCTCGTTACTGTGAGGATTGCATCAACTCTAATCATGCCTCCAAAGGAAGCAAGTGGGGCTGTAAAGCCATCCTAAAACACAAAGACGCTCTTAAAGCAATGCGACAGTGAGCGCCCGGCGCAGTTGCGCGATCGGAACACATTAAGCTCCCTGCGCACTGAGGTCCACTTAAATTTTTGAAAGTCCATTAGGACTAAATTTTAGCGACCGCTCTGTCACAATATCATGTCACCATCATGTTCGTGCTTCGCTTTCAAAGATGACCATGTGACTTCACAGTGTCTTATGTGTGCGGAGATGGCTGATGAGGCCAATGCCTGCACGGAATGACCGGCTGCAGTGGGGGCAGGTTAGGGTTGAGGGCTGGTTGGGTGGGAGAGAAGAACTGTCTTTTGTTTTGTGAAGCTTTTGTTTCCGTTCCGCTTCGTGGATGCGTCGCTTTTCAAAGTCTGCAATGCCGTGCTTGACTGCAGAGTGCCAGTTTTGTCGGTGTTGGGCATCGGCCTCCCAGGTCTCTGGGTCCAGACCGCAGTTTTTGAGACTGGCCTTTAGGGTGTCCTTGTACCGCTTCTGCTGGCCGCCACGAGAGCGCTTGCCAGGGTGTAGTTCGCCGTACTGAAGCCTTTTTGGAAGCCGTTCATCTGTCATGCGGCAGACATGACCAGCCCATCTCAGCTGGGAGTGCTTGAGGCATAGATGCTTTTCATCTCTGCCCTGTGGAGGACCTCAGTGTCTGGGATCTTGTCCTGCCATCTGATGTTCAGTAGCTTCCTGAGGCATCTCATGTGGCTGCTTTGCATGTCGGCTGTTGACGGTCCATGTCTCA
The DNA here is from genome assembly GCF_059516105.1 of Syngnathus floridae. Lineage (NCBI taxonomy): Eukaryota > Metazoa > Chordata > Actinopteri > Syngnathiformes > Syngnathidae > Syngnathus > Syngnathus floridae. The sequence goes on from NC_142420.1 coordinate 14,936,234, forward strand.
CAGGCATAGAGCAGGGAGGGGAGGACAGTAGCACGGTACTAGACCTTGAGTTTGGTCTGCAGACAGAGCCCTCTACGTTCCCAGACAGAGCTGCGGAGTCTGCCGAAGGCTGCGCTCCCGCCACCCTGTGCATGATTTCCTCATCTATATTGGCCATACGGGACAGGATGCTACCTAGGTAGACAACCTTTTCAGCTGCCTTGAGATGTTCACCATTCACGCTGATGAGGGGCTCAGTGTAAAGGACTCCAGGAGCAGGCTGGAACATCGCTTCTGTCTTTTTTGTGCTGATGGTGAGGCCAAAGTCAGAGCATGCTGTGGCAAAGATGTCCATGCTCAGTTGCATTTCCATCTGGCTGGATGCATTGAGTGCGCAGTTGTCCGCGAAGAGAAAGCCGCGGACTGTGGTCGTCTGCACTCTAGTTTTTGCCTGTAGTCTCCGTAGGTTGCCATCGGTGCGGTAGCGCAGGTCTATTCTCATATCCCTAAAATGGTATGCGTCTGTCAGCATGGCTGAGAACATCAAGTGAATAGAGTGGGTGCCTGAACACAACCCTGCTTGACTCCGTTTTCCACTTGGAAGGGCTCAGAGTATGCACTGTTGTCTTGGACTCGTGCCTGCATTCCATCATGGAACTCGCGGACCATGTGGATAAAGATGTTGGGACAGCCAAACTTTGACATGATCTTCCAGAGCCCCTCACGGCAAACAGTGTGGAAGGCCTTCGTCAGATCTACAAAGGTGGAGTACAGACCGACGTTCTGTTCACACTTCTCTTTGAGTTGGCGAGCAGCAAAGATCATGTCAACAGTTCCACGACCCTGCCTGAATCCGCACTGGCTCTCTGGGAGGAGGACTTTATGCTCAAGATGTTCTGTCAGACGGTTCAGCAGAATTCTGGCCAGGATCTTGCCTGCTACAGACAGCAGAGCAATGCCACGATGGTTGTTGCAGTCCTGCCGGTTGCCCTTTCGCTTGTATAGGTGGACGATGGAGGCATCTTTGAACTCCTGAGGTAGTTTCCCTTGGCTCCATATGGTGCAAAAGAGGTTTGTCAGATGTTTGGTCAGGGGAGGTCCACCAGCTGCATAGAGTTCTGCTGGAATTGTGTCAGTGCCAGGTGCTTTGCCGTTAGGAAGTCCTCTGATGGCTTTGGTGACTTCAGCTTCAATTGGTGGCTCATCAAGAGCAGTGTTGACTGGCACTTGAGGGAGGCGTGCAATGGTTGATGACGGGGCGGTTGAGGATGCCACTGAAGTGCTCACCCCAGAGCTCGAGGATCTTCTCTCTGTCTGTGACCAGGGTGTTGCAGTCAGAGCTGAGGAGAGGGGGAGATCCTAAAGAAGAGGGACCGTAGATGGCTTTGAGGGCACTGTAGAAGTTCTTGCTGTCATTCTGGTCTACATAGGACTGGATCTCGTCAGCCTTCCTGCTTAGCCAGTTGTCCTGCATTCGACGTAGCTCCCACTGGGTGGTTGCTTTGATGTTCTTGAAGGTATACTGTTTTTTAGAAGATGTTGGATCACTGAGATGGGCTCTGTGTAGGTGATGTTTTTCCTGGAGAAGATCTCTGATGTGGTCATCCTTCTCTTTGAACCAGTCCTACTGCCTGCAGACTGGAGGTCCTACTGCTTTGAAGGCAACAGTATGAACATTGTCTCTGAATGCAGCCCAGTCCAACCACGTTCCCTGAAGGTTTCAGGTCTTGCAGTTTACTGGCGAGCTCTTTATCCAGGGATTACTTCACAGAGGTGTTGGTGAGCCTGGAGACGTTCAAACGCTTTAAGGGTTTAGAACCTTGAGGCCTCCTGGGAGGGTGGGTCTTGATGTTCAGCTTTGATACCAGGAGCCTGTGGTCAGTCCAGCACTCTGCACCACACACTGCCTTAGTGACCCTGACATCCTGTCTGTCCCTTTGCCTGACGATGGCATAGTCCAGTAGATGCCAATGTCTTGAGCGGGGGTGCATCCAGGAGGTCCTGTTGCACTTTGGAAGGCAGAAGACTGAGTTGGTGATCAAGAACTCGTGTGCCGCACAGGTCTCCAGCAGGAGGGTGCCATTGCAGTTACAGCTGCCCGTGCCATTTTTGCCAAGGACCCCTTCCCAGGACTTGTGGTTGGTGCCAACTCTGGCATTAAAGTTGCCAAGAATGATGAGCTTATCTGCCTTGGGCAATGCAGTGATCGTGGCTGTCAGGTCCTCGTAGAACCTCTCCTTCCCATCGTCTGGGTTAGTCATCGTGGGGACATAGGTGCTGATGAGTGTGGCAAAGTGTTTGCCAGGAAGAGGCAGGCGCAGTGTCATCAGGCGGTCATTGACACCTTTGGGAAGCACAGCCAGCTTATTGACCAAGTTGGATTTGATGGCAAAGCCGACTCCTGCGTCCCGTCTCTCTGCCTCAATGCGACCGATCCAGAAGAATGTATAGCAAGCACCAGCTTCTGTCAACCGACCCTCTCCAGCTAGACGGGTGTCGCTGAGGGCAGCTCTCTGGCGATCAGGGCAGTTCTTCTCTCAGGTCTTGATGTGGCACCAGCCCTATCGAGAAGTGTGCACGCATTCCATGCGCCAAGGGTGATTGGTGTCACCTTTGTCTCGTTTCCTTGTTTCTTACCGCTGGTAATTGGGACTCCTGCCAGCCGCGGCCAGCTGGCTAAGAAGAGGTGAGGCAGGCAATTTTTGGGGCACCTTTTTTAGCCCGTTCCTCATGCCAGGAGGTAGGCAGTGCAAACCTAAATAGGGCTGCCTAGTCGCTCGGGGGCTGCCAGAATCCATTGGTGCCTCGGTTCACTGGACAACGACCCTATGGCCCGAGCCGCCTGCATGCGAGTTTGTGACTATCTTGATCCAGCCATGTTTATCTCGCATGTGGCGGGACAGGATGGCGTAATCTTTTCCGCACTCTGGGCAAAGTTTCTTCGCCTAAGGCAGTGCTTCTCAAATAGAACATGCTTTTCTTTTGGCTGTACTAGATTAAAGGGTAATTAGACATCCACTGCAGTAGGTGGTGGTATCACTGGAAGTGTGTGCGCAAGGAGTATTCGCTCTACAGTGTAGAGTGCACGGAACATACACACACACATCACGGAGCAGGCGATAAAAAGTGCAGTGGGACACCATGGAAAAATATTGAACAGGGTTGAAAAGAACGCCGGAGAGAGACGGAGAAAAGAGAATTGAGAGTCAAACGAAAGCTAAGACAAGGAAATATGACGAAGCGTACGTAGCGCTACACTTCAGTGTGACTACGATGGGAGACGAGGAAAGACTGGTGTGTTTACTGTGACTTACAACATTGGCAGCGGACAGTATGAAGCCAAATAAATTAAGGCGACACTTATGAAGTCATTGCACCCCAATCACGCTGACAGGATGCTTGAGGTTTTTCAGCGAAAACGGTCTGAATGAATATCATCTCACTTTGTGAATGCTACTTCAGTCAATAAGCAAGCACCGTAAGCATCATATAAAGCAGCATACCATATTACTTGGTGCAACAAAAAAAAACACCATTGCAGAAGACTAATGATACCTGCAGCCGTGGAATAATTGCCTCATTTTGATTAAAAAACAGCACAAATTGTTTTATTCATTTTTGTTTTGTAGGTTAATGTTTTATATATTGTGCTCCTGAGTCAATGTTGCTGATTACTTTGAATTGAATATTATTTATTAAGTGGAGGAGTTTAAGTATCTTGGGGTCTTGTTCACGAGTGAGGGGAGGATGAAGCGCAAGCTCGACAGGCAGATCGGTGCAGCGTCAGCAGTAATGCGGACTCTGTACTGTTCCGTCGTGGTGAAGAGAGAGCTGAGCCAAAAGGCAAAGCTCTCGATTTACCGGTCGATTTACGCTCCTACCCTCACCTATGGTCACGAGCTATGGGTCGTGACCGAAAGAACGAGATCCCGGATACAAGCGGCCGAAATGAGTTTTCGCCGCAGGATGTCCGGGCTCTCCCTTAGAGATAGGGTGAGAAGCTCGGTCATCCGGGAGAAACTCGGAGTAGAGTCGCTACTCCTCCAGGTTGAGCGGAGCCAGATGAGGTGGCTCGGGCATTTCATCAGGATGCCTCCTGGACACCTGTTCCGGGCATGTCCCACCGGTAGGAGACTCCGGGGACGACCCAGGACGCGCTGGAGAGACTATGTCTCTCAGCTGGCCCGGGAACGCCTTGGGATCCCCCGGGATGAGCCGGATGAAGTGGCTGGGGAGAAGGAAGTCTGGGAGTCCCTCCTGAAGCTGCTGCCCCCGCGACTCGACCCCGGATAAGTGGAAGAAGATGGATGGATGGATGGATGGATGGATGGATGGATGGATGGATGGATGGATGGATGGATGGATGGATGGATGGATGGATGGATGGATGGATGGATGATTTATTGCTGTTATTTAATTTAATATTATGTATTTTTATTATTATTTCATTGTATTTTTTCAGCACAAAATGCCAGTTGGTCAAGAATGTTTATAGTTTGAATAAATATAATTCATTTTTTATTTCAGGTAATGAAATGCATTTTGAATCTGTTCTGTTACAGACAAAAAACAATGTTATTAATAATGTTATTCTTTATTGTAAGTTGATCTTTCTATTTTATTAATGTTTTTGTTTTTCTTTAATGTTAATAACATGGGGGGGGGTGAAATGTTTTCTTCTCCCTGCGGGGGGGGGCATCAAAGAAAATAATTGAGAAGCACTGGCCTAAGGTGAGTCAGGACATGACAATACAGAAATCCCTCATTTATCGCGGATAATTGGTTCCAAAAACCACCCGCGATAAGTGAAATCCGCGAAGTACGGTCACCCTCTCATCTGTACATTTTTTGTGTGTCAATAAATGTATACAAAACCATTTAAGTGCATATTTTATTATTAGAACATTAAATAATTGTTTCAACCATGTAAATGATGCATTACTAGTATAAATAACATACAGATTTCTATAAATGTTGAAAATATAAATATTATACGTGTGTGCGTGTAACATGTTGATAAAGGAGTACTAGGCAGGCTAACGAGTTAGCGGAAAGATGCTAATTAGCAATCGTGCTAACACGCAAAAACGGACCTCTAAAGGAATGTAAACGAACATTTGGAGCAATACTACATTGTCCTAAAGGTTAGACACATATTATCGTTCATTTCTCTTAATAGGAGACCCACTTACATCGTCAATGACTCCTGTACCACTGTAACCAACACATGTACGCGAACGTAAGACAGGAAGTGATATCGCCTGAAAACGGCCTTCAAAATAAATCACCCTACCTCAAATCAAAGCACGGCTGATAAACATACTGTACGAACCGGACCAGCATATTGTCTGTTTTTGAACTGTTTTAGAAACCTTTACAGACGGTTAAAATCCACATAATAGTTAAGCGCGTATGTGTTCCGTGAGCGTTCTCTCCCCCTCGCCACCCATTCCTTTCTCCCTCCAAGTAGCATGCTGCCCCGCTACAAGTCACAGCCCTCGTTAGTATAATGGCTAGTATCTCTCCCTGTCACGTGGAACACTGGGCTTTGATTCCCCGACGGGGAGTTTATTTACTTGTGCGAAATAGCATTTAAGCAGGTTTTCGACACATGTGCGTTAACCTGTGTTTGCAGCAGAGTTATTATATAGCTCGATTGGTTGATATAAGATCATAAGATGGCGCCGCGGATGGTCACCTCAGTGACTCGCTCTATCCTACTTTTTGTTATTTTGTGTGTTTTTGGGTCTTCTGCTGCCCATCCCGGATCACGTTTAGCAGAGAAGAACTGTTAAACATAGGACATACACTGGCACTTTCTCTCCCGTTTTCACTGACCCAGGCAGTTTGACGGAGAGTTTAGCTGGAGCAGCAGCGCTCTACATTTTCAAATAAAAACGACAGCGTGGCAAGCGCGCCAGAGTCTTCGTGAAGTTGAGGCAGAGAGGGTTCCGTGCTCGCTATCATCAATTAATCTGGCGAATGTCCACTCCCTGGCGAACAAGATGGACAAACTGCTGCTTCTCATTCCAAGGAACCCGGCCGGATATTAGCAGATCCGCCGCCCTGTGCTTCACCGAAATGTGGCTCAAAAAACACATCACCCACCACGCCGTCGAGCTGCCTGGGTTATGACTATAATGCACAAATCACAGCATAGAGCTCACGGGAAAAACAAAGGGAGGTGGTCTATTTTTCTACATTAATGAAGGTTGGTGTACTGATGTCACAGTGTTGAAAGAGTCTTGCAGCCCTCTCCTAGAAACACTTTTCATGAACTGCCGGACGTTTTATTCACCACAAGAGTTCTCCTCGATTGTAATGGCGACTGTTTACATTCCACCACACGTACGCGCAATCGAAGCCACGCAGCTGCTACCAGACATGGAGAAAAAACTACCAAACTCACTGATCATTGTTTTGGGTGATTTTACAGAACAAACCTCACACACGAACTCCCAAAATACAGACAGCACATCACGTGGCCCACCAGAGGGACACAGACACTGGACCACTGCTACTCCGTAATAAAGGACGGATACCGCTCTGTGCCCCGTGCAGCTTTAGGACTCTCGGACAACTGTCTAGTTCATCTGATCCCAACCTACAGGCAGAAACTAAAATCTTCTCAGCCTGTGGTGAGGACTGTGAGGAAATGGACAGTGGAGTCAAAGCAGGACCTCCAAGACTGCTTTGACTGCACCGATTGGGGTGTTTTTGAAGCTGCAACTTCAGACCTGCATGAACTCACCGATACTCTGACATCACACATCAGCTTTTGTGAGGACTTGAGTGTGCAAACTAAGATTTTCTGCACGTACAACAACGCACCGTGGTTTACACCAAACCTCAGGATGCTGCGCAAAGCCAAGGAGGAGGCCTAAAGGAGTGGCGACCGGTACCTGTTCAAGCAGACCAGAAAAACATTGAACCGAGAGGTCAGGAAAGCCAAGAGGTGTTACGGGGAGAGCCTGGAGTCTGCCAATGCTGATCCCTCAACAGTGTGGGAAGGTCCGCAGAGCATCACGGGCTTCAAGAAACCCAATGCTAGCAAACCAGCTAAACAGGTTTTACTGCAGGTTTGATCGGTCCAGCCACACAACAGGACCTCCTGCAGCACAATCAACATACTCACGTCCCCCCACAACCGCTCTGTCCATACCTCCATCACCGTTATCACCTACTCTCTCTCTTACAGAAGCCGCGCTCGCCCTCCAGATCCGCGAGGAGGAAGTGTGCCAGATGTTCCGGAGGCAAAACATCAGGAAGGCACCGGGCCCTTCCTGCTTGAAAGTCTGTGCTGAACAACTGGCACACACCTTTACATGGATCGTCAACCATTCCCTGGAGCTGTGTGAGGTGCCCTCGTGCTTCAAGAGCTTCACCATCGTACCGGTGGCCAAGAAGCCCACCATCACAGGTTTGAATGACTATAGACGTCACCCTGACATCTGTGGTCATGAAATATTTTGAGACGTTAGTGTTGAACCACCTGAAGGACGTCACGGGCCCCCTTCTTGACATCCTGCAGTTTGCCTTAGAGTCTCAGAGTCATTGCTGTGCAATAACATCCTGCTCTCCACGCCTTTTTTGAATTGTCTGTATTATGCGTATATGTGTCCACTCAGTATCCATTGCAGCCTAGTCATCCTCGAAGAGGGATCCTCCCATCTGTGGTCTCTTCTCAAGGTTTCTTATTTCCCCTAGTTGGAGTTTTGAGTTTTTCCTTGCCTTCCTGGGAATTTAAGATCAGGGGATGTTTTAGAATATTTGTCAAAATATGAAACTTTTTGAATCTTGAATCTTGAATATGGAAAAACAACTCTCAGATGGCAATATCAACCAAACTCTGAAACTGAAGTTCATCGAAGGGCCATTGGTGTGGGCTCGTAGGGGAAGCCCAGAAGGTCTGTCCGAAATGTGGTAAGGGGAAAATAACCCTTCACGTTTGCTTCAGTAACCAGTTGTCGTATTTTTTCACTCCTATAGATGGCACTGTTGGTTGAAAGAAAAGGGTTTAGGAAATGGCAAGTCTGTGTGCTTTCAGTGCTATCAACTAAAGATGGCTCAATAAACAACAACTGTTTCATAAAGTGTCCTAAAGGTTTATATTCCCATCACTACCAAAATACTTTCTATTTTTTGCATTCCCTGTTTACACACTGCAAGACAGAAGTCCTACCTTGCGCATGTGATGATGCATGATTCAACAGTCCTAACTGGTTCTGACTAGATACATATCCGTCATATGTATCTAGTTGGCACACACGTGTACCAGAGTGCTGATAGATAAGAAGATGCTAAGAGAGGAGGAAAAGGTCACAGCAACACAATGGCCAAGCTCCAGTCACCTACCTACCATACTGGCCCGAGTATATGACCGTGTTTTTTGCATTGAAATAAGACTGAAAAAGTGGGGTTCGTCTTACATTCGGGGTCTAGACATTATACCCATTCACAACGTTAGATGGCGCCAGATATTCAAGATTCAAGAGATTTTATTCGCCATTCGCAAGCCAAACAAGGAATTTGACTTCGGTGCATCACAGCCTCTGTTCAACATTTAGGTGACTAAAAACACTCAGGACATGTGAAAAATGACAAATTTTCTCAAACATCCCCTGATCTTAAACTCAAGGGCAAGGAAAAACTCAAAACTCTAGTTAGGGGAAATGAGAAACCTTGAGAAGAGACCACAGATGGGGGGGTCCCTCTTCCAGGATGACCAGGCTGCAATGGATGCAGAGAGGACACATAGTACAAACAGTGTAGACAATTCAAAAAAGGAGAGCAGGATGTTATTGCACAGCAATGACTGAGACTCTAAGAGCGGTGTGAGTTAATCAAAGTGACATCCTGGGGGAATAAGCTGTCTCTGTGTCTGCTGGTTTTGGCGTACAAAGCTCTGTAACGCCGTCGGGAGGGGAGTAGGTCGAACAGACTGCAATCTGGGTGAGAAGGGTTTGTAGAGATGTTACTTGTACGTTTCCTGGTCAAGTACAAGTCCTGGATAGATGGGAGGTTGATTCCAATTATCTTTTCTGCAGTCCTGATTGTCCGTTGCAGTCTGTGCTCGTCTTGTTTGGAGGCCAATCCAAACCAGACAGTGATGGAGGTGCAGAGGATAGACTGGATGATGGCAGTATAGAAGGTTTTCAGCAGCTCCCGCGGCAGGTTGAACTTCCTGAGCTGTCTCAGAAAGTACAGCCTCTGCTGGGCTTTCTTCCTGACAGAGTCTATGTGGCTGGTCCATTTCAGGTCCTGAGTGATTGTGGTTCCCAGGAACTTGAAGGTGTCTGTGGAGAGAATAGTATTACTGCGGATAGTGAGGGGTGAAAATGGTGAAGGGTCTCACCTGAAGTCCACTGTCATCTCCACGGTTTTGAGTGGGTTCAGCTCCAGGTGGTTTTGGCTGCACCAATGGACCAGTCGCTCCACCTCTTGTCTTTACGTAGTGTCATGTAACATGGGGGGAAGAGATGGTGCAAATGGTAAAATATGGATTGTTCACATGAATAAATTGGCAGAGCTGAAATTCCAAATTTGTCCAAAAGATGGCGCCAGACCGAAACATGAGACCAAAAAGGGGCCAAAAAAAGCTAAGCTAGTTAAAATAGAAATAAAACAGAAACACGGTGTCGGATTGTGAGTCACGCATGGACGCACAAATGTGATTTTTACTTTTTGATTTCTTTGCTTGGCTAAAAATGTATTCTGTAACAGCTTAAAGCAATATTGTTAGTCAATTCGATCAAGGGACCCGTCACTATGAGAATAGTGGCGTGACATAAATTGTTTGGAGAAGCACAAATGTGATTTTTACTTTTTGATTTCTTTGCTTGGCTAAAAATGTATTCTGTAACAGCTTAAAGCAATATTGTTAGTCAATTCGATCAAGGGACCCGTCACTATGAGAATAGTGGCGTGACATAAATTGTTTGGAGAAGCACAAATGTGATTTTTACATTTTGATTTCTTTGCTTGGCTAAAAATGTATTCTGTAACAGCTTAAAGCAATATTGTTAGTCAATTCGATCAAGGGACCCGTCACTGTGAGAATAGTGGTGTGACATAAATTGTTTAAAGAAATAGATCAAAGGTTTGGATTTTTATTTCAGAGTTAATTGAAGCGTAACTTTAAAAAGTTATTCTCATGAAACAGGAAGTGAAGAAAAGAGGAAGTGAAAGGTTTTTCCAGGGGCTAGCTGTACATTTGGTGGAAAGTAATGCGTGGTCAGGGCGGAAACAGCTGCTGAAAGGCAGCAGGTGTACGAGCATGGGAAAACTGACCAAGTCTTACCCTATAGGAGCGTGGGTAAAAACTGACCAAATCCTATAAGGGAGTGGGAACCTAGGCGGTCTTACCCTATAGAGAGGATATAGGTACTAGACAAGTCTATAAAAAGTCCTGCAGGGGCAGCTACGGGGCTTTTTCCCCCAAAGAGCGCTCATACGTGAAGAAGCCCGAGGGAGTTTCAAGATTTTTTCCAAAGTCCCGGGATCTTTGTGTGAGACGCAGGATCGCTGGTCTGAAATTAACTTGGATTTACTCCAAAGAATTGGACTGGACAACTTTGCATGAGGAACTAGGGGAGGGGAACGACTTTTCTGTATTTTAGTGAGGGGGGGGAATAGCCATCGGGTCGCCGGTCCCCTCGAGGCCAACCTGTTTCTCTAATTTGGATTTTAGAAGTAAGATCGAATTGATCACTCGACTTTGCTTCCACCAAAAGTAGCACCCAGCTGGTATCTACTTTTTCCCTCTTTCATGAACTGTGTTTTGCAATCGAATTGTTCTGGGATTGAATGATTTTATTAACACGGGTATCAGTGAGTGAAATTGTTCGGTTTCTGGAGTAATTGAGATTTGTAATTCTATTTCATGTTTCTTCAATAAATGTGTTTTGTATATTCATCTACTTGGTTGTGCGCTGATCTGTACTGAATGTGCAATCGATGGTTTGGGGTTGATTTGACAATTTGCTTAATGTGCGGGGGGTTATTATGGTTTAACATAAGACCGTAATAAATAAAAGTAACATCAGACAATTTTAGAGAATTAAATAACTTTCGTAGTTATTTGAGACACGAGTGAATTTCAATCCGTTTGAAAGTTTGCTTCGTCTGAATAAATTAACCGAAGTGCTTAAATCGGATTATTGGTTTGGTGTAGAACTGAAAGTAATTTAATTATTTGAAGGGCACAGGCCCGTTTCCCCTTTTGACGGGCCACGTAAAAAGTAACTCCGAACATGTTAGAGAATTAAATAGCCTTCGTAATTATTTAAGGGAAGAGTGAATTTCGTTAAATGTTAATTCGTTTGAAAATTTACTTCCTCTAAATAAAATAACGACGGAGGTTAAATTAGATTACTTGAGTTGGTGAAGGACAAAAGTATTTCGATTGTCCGTCGGGCGCGGCCCAGTTCCTAATTTTGTCGGGCCGCGTCAAAAGTTAAACAGGACACGATCGGAAAATAGACCTGTCTTCCAAATTAATTACTGGGCAAATCTAAATAGAGTAAGACATTTTGATTTGTTTTATGAAAGTTATTATTCTTTTTAAAGCAATCGAGTGGGGTGAAGCACTCCGACAGTTAAGAGCTAGATCTACATATAAGAAATTAGAATTAATAATGTAAAGTGCATTAATTTTCTTCTTAAATGCTATTATTGTCACACTTTTATTAATTCGATTCTCTTTCGAATAAACAAGTTGGTCGGCTCGCTGCTTGAGCGACCAAGCAGAACGGACCCATATCAACTTTTACTTCGGCAAAACTAGTGTTAGGGTGCGCTATACAAACGAATCCCTGAGGTCTTAACAAAGACATCTAAAAATATCCGTAACATAATAAGAACTTCAAACAGTAGCGGGGAGCCATCAATGCGATGCGGTCACTTCTAAGTCTTGCCTCGAATTGAGTTACTCGGCTCGAGCTTCGGGTGACTTGAGAGGGATTGGCGTCGTACAGAAATTAGATTGATTCCGTTGGAGTTAATTTAACTCGGGTGGTTAGCTTACGGACGAATCTCCGAAACCGGCTAAGACAAACCCGTTACCGGGAAGCCGGGGGCACCTTATTGGAAGAGGTGCGTTTGACAGTAGTCTCGTCACCATCCCGGATCAGTCCGATGAGATTGGTGTTGTCTGCATACTTCAGGAGCTTCACAGAAGATTCACCTGAGGAGCAATTGTTAGTGTAGAGAGAGAAGAACAGTGGGGAGAGGACACACCCCTGAAGGGCGCCAGTATTGGTGGTCTGGGTGTCGGATGTGATGGTCCCTAGCCTCACACGCTGTCTTGTATTGGTCAGGAAGCTGGTGATCCACTGACAGGTGGAGGCAGGCACCGCGAGCTGGACGCCGTGTTGAACGCCGAGCTGAAGTCCACAAACAGGATCCTGGCGTACGCTCCTGGGGTGTCCAGGTGGTGCAGGATGTAGTGCAGTCCCATGTTAACTGCATCGTCCTCCGACCTGTTTGCCCAGTAGGCAAACTGCAGGGGTTTAGGAAGGCGGCCCGTGACGTCCTTCAGGTGGTTCAACACTAACGTCTCTAAAGATTTCATGACCACAGATGTCAGGGTGACTGGTCTATAGTTATTCAAACCTGTGATGGTGGGCTTCTTGGCCACCAGTACGATGGTGGAGCTCTTGAAGCACGAGGGCACCTCACACAGCTCCAGGGAACGGTTGAAGATCCGTGCAAAGGTGGGTGCCAGTTGTTCAGCACAGACTTTCAAGCAGGAAGGGCCCGGTGCCTTCCTGATGTTTTGCCTCCGGAACATCTGGCACACTTCCTCCTCGCGGATCTGGAGGGCGAGCGCGGCTTCTGTAAGTGAGAGAGTAGGTGACAACGGTGATGGAGGTGTGAACAGAGCGGTTGTGGGGGGAGGTATGTTGATTGTGCTGCAGGAGGTCCTGTTGTGTGGGAGGACCAATCAAACCTGCAGTAGAATCTGTTTAGCTGGTGAGCAAGCCTTGGGCTTTCCACAGGATGGGGGGATCGTTTCTTGAAGCCCGTGATGCTCTGCAGACCTTTCCACACTGTTGAGGGATCAGGATTGGCAGAGAGGTGTCTCTCTAGGCTCTCCCCGTAACACCTCCTGGCTTTCTTGACCTCTCGGTTCAGTTTGTTTCTAGTCTACTTGAACAGGTCCCGGTCGCCGCTCCTGTCGGCATCCTCCTTGACTTTGCGCAGCCTCCTGAGGTTCTGTAAACCAAGGTTTGTCGTTGTTGTACGTGCAGAAGGTCTTAGTCTGCACACACAGATCCTCACAAAAATTGATGTATGATGTGACAGTGTCAGTGAGTTCATGCAGGTCTGAAGTTGCAGCTTCAAAAACTCCCCAATCAGTGCAATCCAAAGCAGGCTTGGAGGTCCTGCCTTGACGCTACTGTCCACTTCCTCACAGTCCTCACCACAGGCTTAGAAGTTTTTAGTTTCTGCCTGTAGGCCAGGATCAGATGAACTAGACAGTGGTCCGAGAGTCCTAAAGCTGCACGAGCCTTAGAGTGGTATGCATCCTTAATTACGGTGTAGCAGTGGTCCAGTGTATGTGCCCCTCTGGTGGGACACGTTATGTGCTGTCTGTATCTGGGGAGTTTGTGTCCGTGGTTCGCCCTGTTATTCCACCAAGTGAATTTGGTAGTTTTTTCTCCATGTCTGTCACCTGGTCAGCCAGCATCTGCGTAGCTTCACTCGCACGTGGGTGTGGTGGAATGTAAACAGCCGCCACAACGATTGAGGAGAACTCCCGTGGTGAATAGAACGGCCGGCAGTTTATGAAAAGTGTTTCTAGGAGAGGGCTGCAAGACTCTTTCAACACCGTGACATCAGTACACCAACGTTCATTAATGTAGAAACTCCGGCTCGTTTTCCGCGTCGTCGTCGTTGTGCTAGCTTGTATAGCACTGCCGCTCCAGCTATAATCTCCGACAAACAGTCTGAATTAGAGAGAACAGGAGAGAAAATACCAGAATAAGACTGTCCGATGTTTAACAGCGCTTCTCTGGTAAAAGTGATCCGGGATGGACAGCAGAGGACACAGAAAACACACAAAATAAGACAATGAGAGCGACTCACCGTGGCGGCCATCCGTGGCGCCATCATGACGTCATATCTTTTAAGCGAATGCTGAACTTAACTTCCCAGGCCAAAACAAACCCCTGTCACGAAGAAGAAAGATAAAAATAGCGGTAGCACAAAGAAGGAAAATAAAAAATAGTGGTAAGAAAGAAAAGAGAAGAAAATAAGAGAAGAGATCACAGAAAATGGAGAAACGTAGCGACAATCTGGAGAAAAGTGCAGCTGAGGAGAAGTTATGATGCAAACTTCAAGATGATGGTGATAAATGAGGCAGAGTCTTCAAACAATTGCAAAGCGGCTGTGAAATATGGTGTCACAGATTGTAATGTACGGAGCTGGAGAGCTCAAAAACATCGCCTAGAACAGGGGTCCCCAACCCCCGTCACTTGGTTCACTTGGTACCGGGCCGCCAAGCCACACAAAAAAATAAATAAATAAATAAAATATCGATGATCAATTAATTCAGGTCAAGACGCTCGTCCCGGTCACGTGACATGTTTCCCCTGTCGAGCCCGCAAAGCTAGCAAAAATTAGTAGGAATTTGTTTTGAAAAATACAAAAAATTCTCTCCCAATTATATCTGTCGTTTCAGGTCAAGATGCTCATCTCGGTCACATGACATATCACCTCAGTCGAGCCCGCGAAGCAAGCAAATATGAGCAAGAAACAAAGATGTTTGGAAAGCTTCTTCGGAAAGGGAAAAAAGCCCAATGAGGAGACGGAAGAAGAAGAGGCTATGACTTCTAAGAAAAGGAAAGCTGCATTTAAGAGAACATCTCTGGAGTCCTAGTTAAAATATGGATTTATCGCCACAGGTGACTCTGACGCGCCAAGCACACTCGGCACATGTGGTGACAGACTAGCTAACAAGGGAGTGAAGCCTTCAAAACTGCTTCGGCACATGGAGACCAAGCATCCTGTATTAAAAGACAAACCTTAACCACTTCGGGTGTCATTGTCTCCCATTACGCCTAGATGGGACTGGCTCGTTTCTGAGAAACAAGCTCAGTGCTCCCACTAATTCAACGTAATGGTGAGTTTTATTTTTATGTCATTTTTACTTGTTTTTGTGCCAGTCGTATCATTTTATTTCATCGTATTTATATATTTATTATAAATGTATTATTTATTTATATAAAGGACGGTCCGCGAAAATATTTCTGACAAGTAACCGATCCGTGGTGCAAAAAAGGTTGGGGACCACTGCCCTAGAAAGTGCTCACAATCAGAGAAAGGCTTTCCGTGTTCCTCAGAGCGGCCGCTTTCAAGAGTTCGACAGGAGGGTGTACGTGGACAGTGACACTGAGCACAGCGAGGATGAGGATGTTTGTGAGGAGTAATGTTCTGACATGACAGATCTCAGCTACTCTCAAGTTTAAACCAGTTTGCATTATTTTATTGCAATGTTTTTCTTTATTCAGATTTGTTTCAAGACTACATTTAAAGTTAGACTTCACTTTGATGGTTAATGCAGTTATTGCAATTTTGTTGTTTTATCACAGTAAATTTACATTTCAAAAACCAGAAGCCATTCATTTACAAATGTGATTGCACTTTAGTTTACATATTTAAATGTTCAGATATTAAGATATGATAGACAACTTTTGCATGATTTGAATGAGGCAAAATAACATGTTTTTTCTCTCAAATATTTTGTTATAATCATTTGTTTCAGATGTACTGTAATTATTTTCTGTATAAAAATGAAAATTGGTGTTCAAAAAGTCATTTTTGAAACTTGAGTCTTGAAAAAGAGGGGGTCGTCTTCTAATCAGGGTCGTCTTATTTTCGGGCCAATACGGTAATTATTATGCAGTCTAATTTAATGGATATAATATTGTATACATATGATACAGAGTCACTAAATCATGGGATAATTGTTAACTACTCTAGACAGTTTATTTTTCTCCATTTGATCATGATATGTAGCATGTGGCCACTGCTGTATGGTGCCCGTTAAAGAAAAGACAGTTGTGCTCCTTATATTTTTTTTCATGCCAATACGAATTCCCTCGACATTGGAGACTTGAGTATGTAATCCAAACTTAGTAGAGAGAAGGTGCAGGTTCATTTGATCCTGACTCCAGATGGGAGCTAGCAACTGCTCAGGTGTCCATTTGTACAGACTTTCATGGTAAAATGAGCCAGTAGCAGAATACATTTCACTTTGGATTATTTCACAATGATGAAGCACTTTGGCGAGAACAGTAAGTTTGAACAATTAGTCCAACCCAAAGAGCTAACAATTTTCTGTGCTTGAACATCCATCTCTTTGTTTTTCTACTTAAAATTCATTGTGATGCCTTCGCATGCGATTTCTGTTTTTTACAGATTCTGCAAACAAGACCACTGTGAAGGAAACACCTAGTACTCGCTCAATAGTAAGAATATCAAATACGTATGCTTTTAAATAAACAAGTGTTGTAATAATGCAGCAAAAATGACTCAATGATTGTTTTTCTGACATGGTAACGTATGAGATACGGATATATATATATATATATATATATATATATATATATATAATTAAGTTAACATATCCACAATCCGTTCCAACAGGCTGTTCGAGAAGTGAATCGTTCGAATTCCTAATCATGTCTTCCCATTACAAATAATGGAAAAACATTTAATCTGTTCCAAGACAAAAAAAAACCCCGCCTTTTTTAAGCATTTTTTCATTTGCACATTTTTGTCCGATTGTGCAATGCAGTGCACCGCGGAACGCCCAACCGTACGTAGCGTGTCGCCGGCCGCGCAACTTCACCGCGCTGGTCGCATTATTGTGACAGAGCCGTTGCTGAAATTTAGAAAATATTTTTCAAGTCCTGATATACTTTCCAAAATTTAAGTGGACATCAGTGCGCAGGTAGCTTAATTTTGTCGGATCGCGCAATTGCAGCGCACCGCCGAACGCGCAACCGTAGCGCGCCGCCGACCGGGCAACTGCACCGCGCTGGTCGCATTATTGTGACAGAGCGGTCGCTAAAATTTAGAAAATATTTTTAAAGTCCTAATGGACTTTCCAAAATTTAAGTGGACCTCAGTGGGCAGGGAGCTTAATTTGGTCCGATCGCGCAACCGCAGCGCGCCGGGCGCTCACTGTCGCATTGCTTTAAGAGCGTCTTTGTGTTTAAGGATGGCTATACAGCTCCCACTTGCTTCCTTTGGAGGCATGATTAGATTTGATGCAATCCTCAGAGTAACGAGAACGTAATAACGAACGGAGTCAGTTGGCATGCGGGTCCTCTCGGCTCATCTCGCGAGGCTCGACAACCGAAATTTCGTCCAACATCAGAAGGAAAAAAATCTCAAATTTTTTGTTCGAATACTGATTTGTTCGAGAACCAGGACGTTCGAAAACCGAGGCTCCACTGCATATATAGTCAAGTTAATGTATATAACCCTAAATCACAAGCAAGTATCAAAGGGCTTCACATGTATAAAAACTGGCAATTATTCTCAAACATCCCCTGATATTAATTTTCCAGGAGGGCATGGAAAAACTCAAAAAACCCTATTGGGTGAAAAATGAGAAACTTTGAGGAGACCACAGATAAGAAGATCTCCCTTCCAGGATGACCAGGCTGCAATGGAAATATTTGTAAAATATTAATATACAACTATTGCAATATACGAAGTCCTGGAATGAATTGAATTCATATGTAGAGGTTTGATGGTAAATTCATAATTGCTGACCTTGGTTTGGCATATGGCTCTGACAGACTTTTTGGTAGGTCTTCGGCTGTTAAAATAGGGAAATTGCAGTGGTTCCTAATAATAATAACCATAATAATAATATAAAAACTGATGAAAATAAAAATATATTTCAGCCTTTTGTTTTCTTTTGTTCTGACAAAATATATATGTCTTACCTTATAACTTTTCCGATAGTTTTGGCAGCAACTTCTTGCTGTTCCAAAATGCTGGTCCAGGTGTGTGAGAGCATGAATGCTCCCTCATCTCTGTTCATTGTGGATTGTCCATTTTTCCTGATTTCTATAGCCTCCATAATCCAGCGGTGGTGTCGGTTTTCTTTGAGGTGGATGACTCTGGCTTTATCCCAGTTCATGATGTAATTTTCCCTTTCACAGTGATCTGTTATGGCTGATTTGTGGGTCTCTTGCAGTGCCTTTTCCTTTATTGCTCTTGTACGTATATATTTTCCCCGTCTCCTTCTCACATTTCTTTTGGTGTTCTTTTTTCCTTGTGCTGAAGCTCCTTCCCGTTTCTCCGATGTATGTATTATTGCATGATTGACAGGGTATTTTGTATATTACATTGCACTTTTTGTTTCGTTCTAATTTATCCTTGGGGTGTACTAATAACTGTCTTAGTTTTTTGGTGTGGTTTGACCGGTCTGTTGATATATTTGCGCATGGCTCTCTGTATTTTTTCTGACTCCTCTGATGGACGGTAGCGTCACCATTCCTCTGTTCTCCGTCTCCCTGGTTTTTTTCTTCTTCTTTGATTCTGTTTCTTTTTCTTGACTTGTGCTGCTCCTTTGTTTATTGCCCATTGTGGATATTGACATGTTTTTAGTCCTTGTTGAATGTGCTTCTCTTCTGTTGCTCTGTCTTCTGAGTCCGTGATTATTGTTGCGCGTTCATGTAGTGTTCTGATGACTGACATTTTGTGTGCTGTGGGGTGTTCTTATGTCGATAATAAATATTGATCGGTGTGGGTGGGTTTTCTGTGGATTTTTATTGTTATGTCTCCGCTGTCTGTGGGCTGTATTTTGATGTCTAAAAATGCTATGGTGTCTGTTTCTTCTTCGTGGGTGAATTGCATGCTTCCAGTGGTGTCTATTGTGTTGAGGTGATCTGTGAGGTGTTGGTATATGACCGATTTTTATTTTTTCTAGGATGTCGTCCGCATATCTTTTCCACAGCGTAGGCCTGAGTGCTTCGGGTGTTGTAGTGGTTTTCTCCTCCAAGTCCTCCATATAAAAGCTGCACATGATGGCCGACAGTGGGTTCTTTTTGTCTGTAAATTTGATTCCTGACTGTAAAGTATGTGGATGTGGCAATAAACTATAATAACTGTTTTATGTCCTGGGTCATGAGGTTGGTGCGTTTGTTGAGAGTCCTGTTCATCTGAAGTCAGTCTTGCACGATTTTTAATGTTGCTTGTACTGATGTTTTGGTGAAAAGTGAAATGACGTGATATGAATAGTTCCTCCCTGCCCACCTTAATGTTTCTGAGTTCTTTTGCCAGTTCTTTTGAGTTCTTGCAGTGTTGTTCTGTTTTTCCAAGTAAGGGTTTTATTATTTATGTGATAGCCTTTGATCAATTGTAGGTGACTGAACCGATACTGTAAACTATTGGGCGTAGTGGTGTTCCTGGTTTGTGGATTTTTGGCGTGCTATATATCCGTGGTGTGATGTTTGCTGTGGGTATGAGATGGTTGTATGTTTGCTTGTTTATTTTGTTGTCAGTCAGTAGTGGTTTTAATAGTGCCTTGAGTTTTTCTTTTGTTCTGTTGGGTCTTTCTTGAGGATCTCGTAGGTGTTGGTGTCGTTTAACATGTCCTGCCTTCGTTTTTCATATTTTTTTGTGTCCATAATGACAGTAGTTCTGCCTTTATCCGCCAGTAAAATAGTGATCTCCTCGTTTTTTGTTAACAAGTTGATGGCTGTTGCTTCCTCTCTGGTAATGTTGCTGGGTGGTTTTTAAAATGCCTGCCACCTCGTTGCGCAGTGCGGCTTTTTTTTCCCATGTCCGGTATTTTCTCACAAGCGAGTTCAGTTGCCAGGATGAAGTCTTTGTATGGGATATTTTTTGGTGTGACGGCAAAGTTGAGTCCTTTTAATAGTACATGATGCGTTGTGGATCCACTTGTTGTTTACGGGTGTTTTTTGTTGTCCTTGTTTCCGTGTCTTTTCCATCAGTTTCTTTATTTTCTTTATGTGTCGTGTTTTTGTGGCTATGAATTCGTCTTTGTGTGTTTTGTTGAAGTGCTCTTCTATTTTTTTCTTCCGTCTCCTTACTTTGGGGGTATCGGCATTTGAAGTCTTCCAGCTGTTGCTGTAAATCCGTGTTAATGTTGTGTAGTTTGTTCGGTCTGCACCTGATTCTTTCTTTTACCAGATTCATCCGCACTTTGCTTATTATTTTTTCTGAGTTCTTTGTTGGGATGTTTTTTTTTTATGTGTAGGCTGTTCGGGATGATACCTCCATCTCGACAACGGAGGTTAAATCTGAGGTGTTTTCTATGATGTGCTCGTTTTTTAAGTTTTTTTTGATGAGGCAAAAATCTTTGACGCATTTTTCAACATAGTTTATGCTAATACTGCCAAAACTGTCTGAATTTTTTTTAAGGTAAGACCTAGTATATATTGTGTCCGAACAAAAGAAAACAAAAGGCTATTATCACTGAAGACATAATGAACAAAATACAACTAAAAATATATTTTGTTTCAAACAAATCCAGCTGGTCACATGCATCAACTCCTCTGTCTTGAGATAAAACTGTCACAGTCCATGTGTGTGCTGTATTCTGTTGTGGATTCCCCAAAGCAGGGAGAAAGAACCACATGCTCCCTTCACATCTGCATACAGGCTACACTGATGCTGAAATTGTATTCTCACGATCACAGCTTGACTACTGGCACAGGCTGCTGCAGCTGAAAGTTAGTTTTTAACAGCCACTTGACCGCCAGCTCAAATTATTTTCGAATGCAATCTTTACTCAAGCCAGCCGACTTCTTGTAGAAAATGCAGCAGTTCCTCGTGTTAAATGAGCCATCATCATGAAGAAAGTCATAACAAAGTAATTTGGTGATAAATAGAGGATAAATACAGGAGAAAGAAAGAAAGAAAGAAAGAAAGAAAGAAAGAAAGAAAGAAAGAAAGAAAGAAAGAAAGAAAGAAAGAAAGTCAGATCTACTGCAATAGGCTGGTGATTCATCCAAAACTGGTTCTTTCCCAATAAATAAAATGTGTCTCAATTAGAAAATATATATTTTATATTTCGGAACTTATGGAATGGAAATTGGACTCGGAATTGTTTGAAAGGGTTAACAAATGTGTAGTTTGAGTGTTCGTAAAACATCAAAACGTAATTGTATTTTATTTATCGGAGGTGGTCAATATTCAGAGTCAAGGCGTCCGAGTCCGAGTCGTCTGTAGCCGGTCTCGGGAGTGAGACCGCCTTCATATATGGGACCCTGAGAAACAGACAGAGATGGAGAGGAGTTGTCGGGCGTCTCTTTCCTCGAGGAACTCCTTGGGCGTCCTGCCATCCAGGAACGGGCAGAGTCATTTTAGCCCTCCCTATCCACTCGGTACTGAAGACTGGAGGAGGGTGCGCACTGTGTAAGCCGAGGCCCCAATGACGATCTGAGGCGGCGGCGAAATGGATGCTGGAACCAGGTGACTTTCCTGGACAGGCCATACCCGCGATACGTGGAACGTGGGGTGGATCGAACGTGGGACGCGGAGTCGAACGGCGGCCGGGCCAATTACCTTTCAGACGGGGAAGGGTCCCATGAAGAGAGGTGTCAGTTTGCGAGACTCAACCCGGAGAGGCAGGTCGCATGCCGAAAGCCACACTCTTTGACCGGCTTGGTACGTCAGTGTCTGTTTGCCTGGCGGGTGTAGTTGGCCACCGATCGGAGGAGAGACGACCAAGTTCTCACCCAGGCCCGATGACAGAGGCACACGCACACCAGAGCGGATGGGCAGGCAGCGCTTTATTTTTGTTCTTCGAACAATGGTGGTTGGTATCCGAAAACACAGTGGAACAGTGAGAGTCCCGTGGCGGAGGCGGGGGGTGAATTGTGTGCATACTCCCCCCATGGGAGTTGCTGGGCCCAGCCCCGTGGATTAATGGAGGTCATACATTGGAGGGACTTACCGAGCTCCTGGGAGCTGGATTGCTGGGCGGACTGGCAGCGTGTCTCAGGCACTGATGGTGGCATCGTTCGCTCAAGCCCCGTATTGCGCCCGTCTCCCATTCCAGAGACGGATTATGCTGGCGCAGTCAGGGGTGCCTGTGGATGAGTTGGCGGCCTGGGAGGGGCAAGAGATAGAACTGGATTAGTTCCCTGTGATTATTTGAGAGTAGCAGGGTGATCGGCTCTGTAATGGAGGTCACTTCGCCGATCAGACAGCCGTCAAAGGCGCAGGCCGGGACGAGTGGCGTCAGGGGCAGGAGTCTGAGGTTCCCCTGACGGGCGAGCTCACTGTCCAGGAGAATGCCTTCGGCTCCGTAGTCTACCAGGCCCGCCACGGTCCTGACTCCTACCGGAAGGAGAAGTCTGGCCTGTAGCATGAGGGCGTTATCTTCGGGAGAGCCAGGACCGGTCAAGCTCACGCGGATCCCCTCGGAGCCACGTGAGCTCTGGTCTTTTAATGGACAGGTGGCAATTCTATGTCCCTTCTCACGGCAATAAAGGCAGAGGCTTTAGGTTATTCTCCTCTGTCGTTCCTCTATCGATAGGCGGGTCCATACGACTTCCATGGACTCCCCGAGGCTGGGGCCTGGGGCTGTTGGAGGTGTGCGGCACGGAAGTGTATATTGGTCGCGGACTGCTGGAGGTCTGTGTTGCTCGCGCTCTCGGCGCCAAGTGCAGAGACGCCGGTCGATGCGGTCCGCCAGATCCATTGCCTCCTCAAGGGTCTTGGGGCGCTCATGGAAGATCATCTTGTCTTTGATTCCCTCCACGAGCCCGTGGAGGTAGGCGGCCACCAATGACGAGCTGCGGTCTGGAAATGGAGAGAGTAATGGGCCACAGACCGGTCGCCCTGACGGAAACCCATGAGTTCCTCCGAGGCGTCGGGAGCGGCGGAGCCCAGGTCGAACATACGGAATAGTTCTGCTGCGAAGGCGTAGAAGGAGGAGCAGGCAGGGCCCTGCCGATCAAATTCGGCTGTGCCCCAGAGTCGCGCATCGCCTGTCCAGGTGCGTGATGACGAAACCCACTTTGGCCTGCTCGGTGGCGAACATGCGAGGCAGTAGGCTGAACTGGATACGAGAGCTCTTGAGGAAAGCCCTAACATGTTTCGGATTGCCGTCAAAACGTTTGGGGTTGTCGACCATCGGTTCCAGTTCTTCCGCCGAGGGGCCTCCCCTGCCATCATGAAAAGGGGGAAAACAAATTCAATTATTTTTATTATAGTAATTTTCCTTTTCATTTCAATAATGTTGTATCATTTTGAACCAAAATCGCTAAATGTTTATAGTTATTTTAAAACTGAAGACGTAGGAGGAGTCGGAGCAGCCAACTTCTGTCTAGCCTCCTCTGAGGATTGCGTAATCACACGGCTGCCTACGTTGATAGGCTATTTAGTTAGACTGAACTGCTCTCTCTCTTTATGTCGATGTTTAAGTGTTCAAACACTGGTTAAGCTAGTGTATATAATATCTTGTGTTTTTTGTCATTTGTCTTTACAGATAGTTGTGTTTCTTTAGATGAACAAAAGGGCTTTGAAAAGAGATCTTACGGAGGCTACAAAAAAAAGGTTCTCCAGCCTTATGGCAGGGGGTGCTAGTGATCCCGGGATACTTCATGCGCCTTACCTGTAGAATAAAAGCTCCAGTTCAAATTTACAGTGAACAACTGAGGAGCAGTCGTCCATTTTTTTTTCATTTTACATTCGTTTTGTTATTTTTGTTTTTTTCCATTTTTCCATTTCGTTTTACAATAGAGGATTCATGTCCAAACAATTTCCGACGATGGATTTTCGGTCAAAGCAGGAGGTCATCAGTAAAGGCAGAGCAACTCCGGAGTTAAAAGGTTAGATTTGGAAAACGGGACTTAGGAGCCAGCATGTCTTTTCAAACGGAGTGGTACGCACGATCGAAAACAAGTTTTTGATTCCATGTGCTTCATTGAGTGTTTTTATGTGTGAAGACTGCTGATATGAGATTTTATTAAAATAGTTCAAATTAAATAATGAATAAGCCACACTAGAGCAGCGTACCCCAACCTTTTTTGTGACATGGTTAGGTGCCGGACAAATTTTACCGGGGGGGGGTTAACGTCAGTGCCTCCCCAGTCATGAACCTAACCGCACATCACTGGCCCCAACCGGTACATGGTGGTCTGGTCATCTGCTGGCTGCATGTTGGTCAGTTTGTACTGTGACGAACGGGGCAGGACAGCCAAGTACAGATTGACAGTCTTTATTGCATGAAAGTAAAGTAGAGGGGAAATGGAGATCAAGAGTTGGAGCAGGTGGGTGCTTGCTCCATGGCATAGCCGGCAATCGAGGAAGATGGGTGCGTCAAGGGGCACAGACGGGGACGAGCCGGAAAGCGGGAGCAGTGCCGGCGAGGAGAGCGGCACCGCAAGCACCTGGCCAAGCGTTGTGCTTGCGGGGGATCGGCATCGAGGATGAGCGGAGAGCCAGGACGGCAAGCAAGAGCGTGGTCAGCACTAGGCAGGTGGCCAGGGCAGGCGGCAAGCAGAGCATGGTCAATAATGGACGGATGGCCAGGGCAGACGGTTGGCAACACAAGTCGGGTCAGCGAATGGAACGGGTCGGCAACGGGAGACAGATGGGTAGAGCGCAGTGAGCATACGGGACAGACTGACAAGGAGTGCTCCGCTGGCCAGGCTTACCAGCTCAGTGGACTAGTGGTAGAGTGGAAGGTTGTGGGTTCAAACCGGGTCATACCAAAGACTATAAAAATAGGACCCATTGCCTCCCTGCTTGGTACTCAGCATTAAGGGTTGGAATTTGGGGGTTAGATCACCAAATGATTCCCGAGCGCAGCACCGCTGCTGCTCACTGCTCCCCTCTACCCCCAGGGGATGGATCAAACTCACACGGGGATGGGTTAAATTCAGAGGACAAATTTCACCACACCCAGATGTGTGTGTGACAATCATTGGGACTTTTAACTCTAACTTTAAATAGCCCGGTAAACAGGCTAGTGGCAGATGTGCATGATCATCCTAGTGGAAGAGGTGTGGCCATGAATGTGTAGCAGGCGGGATTACCGTAATGACTGACAGACAGCTGTGACTGTGGCACTGTGAAAATTTTATATATTATTCTCTATTTTCATTTTTTAATTGAACTTGTAAAATTCAAGAAATATTCCATAATATTCCAATAAAAAGTGATGCACATATTAATACAGGAAGCCCTCTACAACAGAGCTCTATCCTTGCGACATGGATGTAACTGGAATAGCAGTTTGAAATCTAGAATTCTCAGGAAGTCAGAACTCATTTTGGGCTCTATTTTCAAAGACAGGTGCATGTCTGCTTGATGTAAAAACTGGTGCAAATTCCTTTTAATATAGTCTACCATGTTTGGGAATTTGTCAGACCTCACTGAGCCATGTTGTATATTCCAGCGGAATTTTTTTGGCGCACCTGAAAATGTTGGTAAGAAAAGTAGACCAGACTTTAGAGCCTGCCTCAACTCCTGTCTGAGCTCACCACTATGCGGTCAGAAATATTAACAAACGTAATTTGGAACCTGGAATGTACAGACCCTGATGAACAACAAACACAGCGAATGACCTGAAAGGCGAACCGCCATCATCGTCAGCGAGCTAAGGAGACTGGCAGACGAAAGGCAGCTGAAGGAAGAGAAGGGGAGATACATCTTCTTCTGGAAAGGAAGAACCTAGGATCCATGGTGTGGATCTTGCTATGAAGAACACCCTCCAGCCACTTCTCCAAACTCCCTCTGGGCTTCAATGAACGTCTTATAACCATTCCCCTGATGCCCATGGGCGACCAAAAGGCCACGGTTGTAAATGCGTACGCTCCAAAATTTAACTCACAGTACGAAGTGAATGAGGCCTTCTACACTGACCTGGATAACATCTTATCCCAAGTTCCCAAGGACAACAAGCTTGTCCTGCTTGGAGACTTCATTGGACAATGTCATGAACTATGGAAAGGCACGATTGAGAAGGAAGGAGTTGGCAACACTCACTCCAATGGTGTTCTGCTACTGTCGAAGTGGACAGAGAACAGCCTAATCACACACTTTTCTTCCAGATGAAAAAACTCAAAACATCCTGGATGCATCCTTGCTCCAAGATCTGGCATCTCATTGATTACAGTCGTCCGCACTAAAGACCGACACGATGTGCTCAACACCAGAGCGATGATCAGTACAGATGACTGCTGGACAGACTATCCGCACCATCTGCTCCGTCATGTCTCTTATGTGGAAAAGAAGGATGCAAAAAGGAAAATTTCCGTCAAAGCTCAACATCAAAAAGCTGGATGACACCACCTTTCAGCAGCAGCGTCAGGCCACCCTCAGCACCGATCTGCACGACCAATATCCAAATGATATAGAGGCACACTGGGATCTGTTCAGGACTATTACCATTGACTCCTGTAAAAGCACCATTGGCTATAAGACCCGTAAACGTAAAGACTAGATTGATGAGAATGAAGGCAAAATCCTTCGGCTCATTGACACCAAGCATTTATGGCCTGGCAAAATGACATCAGCTGTAAGACAATAAGAACAGCCCATGCTAAAGCAAAGGCAGCTGTCCAGATGGTTACATCCGAGTACTGAGACATGTAAGCCACAATTGTCAGCGGTTGGATGGAATTAAACATAACCCCTCAGGGTTCACACGGGAGTGAAGCAGAGTTGGGTGATCGCTCCCACACTTCTCCATCTTGTTCTCTGCCATCCTACATCATACAGGAAAATATATACCTGAAGGAGTCAGAATCATGTACAATACAAGACTGACGGTCAACTCTTCAACAACAACAGATTCAAGGCTAAGGGCGGAACCACCACCACATCCATTGTTAGAGATTCGCTCACTCCAATTTATTTTGCAAGAACCACACGGGAGACAAGCAAGTCCTTTTAGACACCTGCAGGTGGACAGTTCATCCGTTGAAGGAATGAAGTCTCAACTCTCCCTCCTGCAAGCGCATATTTTTTAAGAGAAACAGAGTGGGGGTAAGAGTAGGCTGAATAGGAAGCCCTTGTTCTCTAGTCAAAACATATCAGGGGGTGTTTTACGACCTTGTGTAGGATTTGACAAGCTAGTTTATTTATTACCAGTTGCATTCCAACATAATCATACGGTAAGGATAATCTGAAAAACCATAACATCTGCCTCCTGTTTTATCATATGATTATGTCACCCCAAACAACAAAGGCAAGCAAGAAAATATAACGAAGAAAGAAAAATAGTAAAAATAAAAAAGAACAAACAATGATAGCAACAATTTCCAGTGAAGATGAGGTTTTCCCTCAATACCCCAGATCAAACTTATTGTGTAAGCGAAAAACTTGCTGGCCAGATGTTATTAGCAGGAAAAGTCTCACACGGCCCCTCTGCCTTAGGCGACCAGAATACTATCAATAAAAAAAGAAAAAGAAAAACATAGAAACAGTACATCATTGTATCCATTACTTGCGAAGCATTTTTGATGGTCAAATCAAAAAGTTTCCGTAAAACATGCTCAACAGAACAGCATCTACGCAATCCACGTCTCATTATCATTATCACATCTGTCACGTCTAAGAAGTTGTATATGTGCTCGTGTTTTCGTCAGCTGATGATGTTCTAGTCTGTAGGTGTGGTTTGTCACTCACACTGGCGCACACACTCGTGTCCAGTTGGCAGGCAGCATCGGACAACTCTTATAACCACAAAACCATGATCCGTTCTGAACAGGCACTTGCACTGCAGGTGAGGCAGCGCTTCTGAACTTCTGGACGAAGTAGGTCCCGTCCGATGGTGCAGCCATGTTGGTAGTAGAGCCCTTACACCTTGAAAACGGCTCTCTCATCCTGGCACACAGCGGTGATGTCCAAAGCTCCCATCCAGTTTCCTCCGTCTGCAAGTCCATAGCGGGATGGGTCGGCAACACTGATTGTGACAGCTCGGTGTTGATATCCAACTCCTGGATGCCGTGTCCCTGTAAAACAATGCTCTGGACTTTCTTGCTACGTTTCACACAATAATAATGATGAGTAAATTTTCAGATACCTCTCGTGCATACACTCCAACAAACCTTAAGTGCACGTTTCCTGAATTGTGCCCCTCCCGTCGCTCTGGTTAGGTTGGCATAGAAAAAAGTTCTCAGGGGGCTTTAGAGTGCCGAGTTGACCACTGCGCATGAAGAAATGACCATCTGCAGCGTTTGGTTTAGGTTTTAGGTGCATTTTTATTCTTATTGCTTGAATGGCATTTTCTTGACGAGCTGAGCACGTTTTCTGAATTGTGCCCCTCCCGTCACTCTGGTTAGCCCAAAATCACTCATTGGGTCTGAAAAACCCTAACATCCATCACCGAACTACAGTATGCAGACGACAGTGCCCTTGTGGGTCACTCAGAAGGCCAACAGCTGCTTTTGGATGCCCTTGCCAAAGCATAAAAAGAGCTTGGTTTGGGCCTCAGCGTTAAAAAAAAAACAAATCCTATACCAGCCACCTTTCAACACAATAGCCCTTGCTTCACCTCCAAATATCTCAGCTGACTGAATCCAAATTGGAAATGTGGACTACTTTACCCTCCTCAGGAACCTCCTGTCCCCAAGGCAATCATTGACGAGGAAGTCGCCTCCGCTCTGCCATTGGGCCATTCTCTAGACTGAGAAAGACCGTTTTTGAAAACCGCAACCTCTGAGCCAGGAGGTGGTATATAAACCAGTAGTGCTTCCATGCTACTGCATGGATCAGAATGCTGGTCCACATACAGTAGGCCCTAGAGGAGACATGTCCAAAGTCCGGCCCGCGGCCTAAATCCGGCCCCCGGTCAGATTTCATACGGCACGCTGCTTCGGTCTTACATTGTAGTATTTAAAGCCCGCCTGCACTGTCAAACTGCATAAAAAATAATCATGAAACTTGAAACTGTAATTTCTCTTATTACAAAAAGGTGGCAGCACCACCCTTCTCCGCTCATCTCTGCCATGGCGACTGAAAAGAAAACGAGGAAAGTTGACATTGAGGGCTGTCGCCTGGGACGGTGGATGGGGCTCGGACATGGCTTTTACGCACGCCCGGTCCTACTCTACGGAGCTGTCTTTCACTTCCGTGGATGGAAGTCGGGGGCCAGCACTCGGCCGGGTGGCTGTCCGGGGACAGTGGATGGGGCTCGGACATGGCTTTTACGCACGCCCGGTCCTATTCTATGGAACTCTCTTCCACCTCCGTGGCTGGAAGTGCCACCTCCAGGTATGGAAGTCCACGCCGCCACACGCCTCGGAGTTGATGCCGGTTCTTGGGGCCGTGTGGCGGCGAACTATTTATGTTATACTTATTTGATATATTTTATTTCGTGTAGCAACTGGTATATGTTTTTATCGTTACAGTTCAGTAGTTGTTGGGTCGTTGAACTCTTGTTTTGTTAAATAAAGAGCCGTTTACCAAACCCACGTCTTTCCTTGTACTTTGTTAACGCTACAATATAGTAGTTATATACTAGATCTGTGGAATAACGACGAGGCCGACATCAGGGCGCACGCACGGCATTGTTGACAAAGGACGAGGAATTTGATCGATGGATTTAATGATTTGGAGTGACACAGATAGTTTGATAATATTATTGTCATGCTATCATGTTTTTTTCAGGTTGTTGTTGTCTTGTCTTGTGTGTCGTATTTTCACTACCTGTTTTATTTTGTTACCTCTCTCGTTTCAGTTCGTGGCTCCTTCCTCTGTGCTTCCGTCGACTTGTATTCCCTGATCCCGATTGTGTGCACCTGTGTCCTTGGGCCTAATTGTCTGCACCTGTGTCGTCGCCCTTCTGAGTGTATTTAGTCCGTGTCTTCCCCTTGTCTTGTGCCAGTGCGTCTTGTCTTGTCTCGAGCACCAGCTCCAATAGAGAATACCATTGTGAGATACCCTTTTTTGTCAAGCCTGAGTTCCGTGTTTTTTCAGTATTGTTTTGTCACCGCGATTTGCCTCTGTTAGAGGCGCTTTGAGTTTTTTCTGTCTCCAGCCAGTTGGAATAAATGTCTTTTTGATTGACACTCTGCATCTGAGACCGCTCCCTGATCCAAGCCTGACAATTATTGCTTATATAATAGGTATTTGATATATAATTTATATATTGTTATATGGGCCTGTGGAATATTTTGAAGTGCAAGCGCCGTCAGCGGCGCACACCCATTGATGACATAAAGAACGATCGATTGATTGAATGAATTGGAGTGAAACAGATGGTTCTATAAACGTGTTTTTTATGTAATATTTTTTTTAATAACTCTGAATGTTACATCAGACCCGTTCTCAGCTCTTCGTTTGTGTTTATGTCACGTTAGCATACCTATCGTTTAGCATGTTGTTGCTCGTTCATGTCTGTTCTTGGTGTTGGATTTTGCCGAATAAATTTCCCCCAAAATGCGACTTATACTCCGGAGCAACTTATATATGTTTTTTTTTTCACGTTATTGTGCATTTCATGGCTAATGCGACCTATATTCCGAAGCGACTTTTAGTCCAAAAAATACGGTACTTAAAAAATGTCAGAAAAAATTATTGGTCCCCAGGCCCCTTCACTTTATCAATTCTGGCCCTCCTGGCAAAATGTTTGGACACCCCTGCTCTACTGGATCCTCCAAATGCTCGCTAGCAAACTTCAGATGGGCCTGGACATGTTCCCCTGGACACTCCAGGATTTGAGTCCCTGGCGGCGTAGTGTGTTACTGATGTATCTTTGTTACTTTGGTCCCAGCTCTGTGCAGGTCATTCACTAGGTCCCTCCGTGTTTTTCTGGGAATTTTTTTTCACGTTTCTTGTGATCATTTTGACCCCACAGGGTGAGATCTTGCGTGGAGCCCCAGATCGAGGCCATTATTGACCAAATACTTATTTTCCACCATAATTTGCAAACAAATTCTTTAAAAATAAGACAATGTGATTTTCAGGACTTTTTTTTTCTTGTCTCTCATAGTTGAAGTGTACCTATGATGATATGATGAAAACTACAACCATCTCTCATCTTGTAATTGGGAGAACTTGCACAATTGGTGGCTGACCAAATACCTGATGATATCTGTGCCGCATGTACTTCTGGAATCAGCAACAGCGTTTTTTTCAAGTGACACAGAGGACAAATATTTCGATAGATTTATTGATTTGGAGTGACACGGATGGTTCGATAAAATTGTTATTTATATTATAGTTATTTTATATACCGTACTGGCCCGAATATAAGATGACCCCTGCTGGATTCTGTCCACAATTTAGGGAGCGCATTATCTGCGCCTCACGGCAAAAGCCTTTGCCAATCACCTGTTATCCAATTTACTCACTGCGTGCTCGTTTGATTTCTTCAGATTTAGGAAAATGCAAAGACACTGAAGCAGAAATTAGACTTACACAGATTGGTTGAGTTCAATCACAATTCTTGTTCAAAAAGCTCTGTTTTCAGGAAAGTACAATACAGCGCTGGGCCCTTCAAGAGCGGAAAGTCTCCATTCAGAAAAGGCAAAGTCCAAGGTTGTTAGATCAGTTTTATATTTAGTAGCACATTGTGGGCCGGGATTGATGGGCGATGAGTCTTCGGGGTGGGGCAAGTTCGAAGGAGAGTCTGCTTCCATGGGTGTGGTGCTGGTTATGGACGATTCGGTGTGTAGGTGGGGGCTGTTGGTGTGTGTGTGTGTGGAGGGGGCTGTTGTCTTCCCTCCCGTCTTTCGGCCTTGGCGATCATCTTTGGCCGAGTTCTCGGGTGGCTCCTTCTGGCACCTGCTGGTTTTATCTCCACGTGACCTTCCTGTGAACATTCTTCTCCAATCTTGGACATACACTGTCGTACCTCATTCAACCGTATCTTTTCTTTGTTAGGCAAACTACTTCCCTCTGTGCAGAGCGTTCAGTAGTAATCAAAAACTGGCGTCTAGCATTAGTCAAAACATAAGATACAATCAAGTACTGAACGGTCAAGACGACTCTGGTCGTGTCCATGATTCAGAGAAAAAACATCAGGCATGCATTACACAGTTCCTTAAGGGTCATTAAGCTATTTAGGCAATATATCAAAAGTCATTTGTTATTTCAAAGAGCTCAGAAGTATATCAGATCATAAAGTTATAAAAACCTTTCTCATCACCATCCATCCATCCATTTTCTGAACCGCTTAGTCCCCACGGGGGTCGCGGGCGTGCTGGAGCCTATCCCAGCCATCAACGGGCAGTAGGCGGGGGACACCCTGAACCGGTTGCCAGCCAATCGCAGGGCACACAGAGACAAACAACCACCCGCACTCGCACTCACACCTAGGGACAATTTGGAGTGCTCAATCGGCCTACCAAGCATGTTTTTGGGATGTGGGAGGAAACCGGAGTGCCCGGAGAAAACCCACGCAGGCCCGGGGTGAACATGCAAACTCCACACAGGGAGGGCCGGAGGTGGAATCGAACCCTCACCCTCCTAACTGTGAGGCGGACGTGCTACCCAGTGCGCCACCGAGCCGCCCTTTCTCATCACCATTTATGAAAAATGTGTAGTTATGTCTTCTTTATTGATTTGGTGTGTAGGTATAATTATATGCTTAAAATGTTTCTTTTATTTATTTAACATGTGAATATACTTGTCTGCTTATGTACTTTATTCAATGAGGTTTGAGCATATCTGTTTTTGTAGCTAGGCAGGACTTTTTGCATTTTGACCCCATTTCCTGCACCCCGATTATAAGACGACCCCCTCTTTTTCAAGACTCAAGTTTGAAAAAAGACTTTTTGAACACCAAATTTAATTTCTATACAGAAAAACTGTCAATCAAATCTCAATATCTGAACATTTAGATATGTAAACTAAAGTGCAATCACATTTGTAAATGAATGGCTTCTGGTTTTTGAAATGTAAATAAACCAATCTTATGTGATAAAACAACAAAATTGCAATAACTGCATTAAACATCAAAGGTAAGTCTAACTGTAGTCTTGAAACACATCTGAATAAGGAAAAACATTGCAATAAAATAATGCAAACTGCTATCGCTATTGTTGAGGAGCCTGAGGACTGTATAGGCCCTATACAGTCCTCATACTATACTATAGGGGGTTGGCTCGGATGATTATGCTCTTTTCACCCCCGGGTGTCGGTGAGAACACAGGAGGGAAGACGTGGTTGAGTTTTGATTGCTTTACTGAATTATTGGCAAAAAAATAATGATAAATAACTATAAATGAAATACTCTCGGCAACACACCAACAGTCATCGATCGAGACAACAAAATAGATTTGCTCGCGACCGTTAGTCGCTGTGCCGCTGCGTAATGGCTACTCGTAAAGATAGGCAAACTTAAAGGAGCGCGCCGGAGATGTCTATCAAACGGCACGCACACGAAGCAAACCGCGATCGGACAAACGGCACAACAGTGGACAGTAGTAACAATGAAATGTATATACTCACTTTGTGTCAAAGACGCACACGATCACAGCAACAAACTCAGCCGATGCCAGCAACCTTTAACTTATCGTTGCGCAAAAGTGAAAATGGGTATAATGTCTAGACCGGTGTTTCCCAACCACTGTGCCGCGGCACACTGGTGTGCCGTGAGAGACGTTCAGCTGTGCCGTGGGATTGTCCAATATTAATTACGGAGCGCATTGTAAACAGGATCGCCAAACCACTCGTCAGTTCGCGCAAGGCCTGGTCAGCCACTTGCTAATCGAGAATCGGAGAATCTTGAGATTTCATATTGTGTCGGTCTGATTGTATTGCATCGACACATATTCAGTTTATGCTGTGTGCTTTTGCTAACAGTGACAGACAACTATGACGGTTGTGGTGCATTTGCGGTCCAATGAAAATCAGAGCATACAGTTTATCCGGAGAACCTGGATTGGTTATTTTTCACATACATTAAATAAACAGTCAAGTCGAGACACCTCGACTGTGATAGCCACTCAGCTGCTGTCAGAACAGCAAGTGACTTTTTTCTTATTGTTGCAATATTTATAGACCTAGTATAAAACGGTAAACAAAATCACGTTGATTCTTTTATTTTAATCACAATCACTCTAAATAGTTTATTTCATACACCGTCTAAAACCTTTTTTAAAAAAACTGTCACTTTTATCTTAAAAAAGGAATACAATTTAAAGAATATTTAGTATTTATTTCTATTAAGTTATTCGACTCTCCATACGTATATAGGAATAGGACTTCACGTCTTTCGTTGTAATATAACTGATTTTAATGTAGGAGCTTAACAGATTTTTGTTGGCAGTGGGCCACGAGATTTTTTCCAATGAAAAGGTGTGCCGTGAATGAAAAAAGGTTGGGAAACACTGGTCTAGACCCCGAATATAAGACGACCCCCACTTTTTCAGTCTTATTTCAATGCAAAAAACATCGCCTTATATTCGGGTCAAAACGGTATAGTTTATATGTAATTATATCGGCCTGTGGAATAATTGTAACTGCAACTGACGATGAGTCGTCAGCGTCAGCGTCGCATGTACTTCCAGAGTCAGCAGTGGTGTTGTTTATTAGTGACACAAAGGACGAAGATTTCAATGGATTTAATGATTTGGATGGTTTGATAAAGTTGTTGTTATAATTACAGTGGAGCCTCGGTTTTCGAACGTCCCGGTTCTCGAACAAATCGGGATTCGAACAAAAAATGTGAGATTTTATTGCTTCGGCTGTCAGACGAAATTCGGTTGTCGAACCTCGCGAGATGAGCCGAGAGGATCCGCATGCCAACTGGCTCCGTTCGTTATTACGTTCTCGTTACTCTGAGGATTGCATCAACTCTAATCATGCCTCCAAAGGAAGCAAGTGGAAGCAGTAAAGCCATCCTAAAACACAAAGACTGTCAGGAAGGAGTTGAGCCAGGGCGACCAAATGCAGCTTGAACCAGGATTTATTGCAGGGAAAAGGAGTTGGAAGGGAGGCAGGTGGGGAACCGACGTCACAGACGGGAGGAAGACTCACGGCCAGCAAAACAGACAGACTGACCGACATGAAGTCCCCTTGGACAAGGTTAAAATTCTGACCGTGAGCCTTCAGACAGACCGGGGGAAAACCAGATGACACGAACAGGAACACTGGGCACGAACAGGAATGGACACAACAGTAGACACCGACAGGGAGAAACACACGGGCAGGGCTTAAATACACAGGGTAACAAGAGGAAGCAGGTGACAGACATTACGGTAACGAAAGGGGTGTGGCCGAGCGAAGTGCAGGCCGAGCGCGCTGTGGCACGGGCGTGACAAAGACGCTCCTAAAGCAATGCGACACTGAGCGACCGGCACGCTGCGGTTGCGCGATCGGACCAAATTAAGCTCCTTGCGCACTGAGGTCCACTTAAATTTTGCAAAGTCCATAAGGACTTTAAAAATAATTTCTAAATTTTAGCGACTGCTCTGTCACAATAATGCGACCAGCGCGGTGCAGTTGTGCGGTCCGCGGCGCGCAACGGTTGAGCACACCAAAGAATCATTCAATCACCTCCTAAACTTCCTCACTGTAATTCTGTGGTTGGACATTGGACCCACTGAGCACACAGCTCTTCAGTTACTACACTTATATAAATAAAGACAAGATGAACTTATTTGACTGTGTCATAATTTTAGTAAATATCTGTAAAAAAAAAAAGAAAACACGACCTAAAATGTAAAATCAAAGAAAATACAAAAAAAACCCTTCAACTTAACTCCTGCCATCTCGGTCTACTGGCCCTCGCACTTTGGTCATAGGCGACTCCATTACCCGAAACATTACGCTTAAAAATCCAGCCACGGTAATGTGTATTCCTGGGGGCAGAGCACCCGACATAGAAGCTAATCTTAGGGAGCTGACTCGCAATAGGCCTAGTCAACAGCGTAGTTCCAACAACACTAGCTACTCGGACATAGTGATACATGTCGGCTCCAATGATGTTAGGATGAGACAATCAGAGATCACAAAGAAAAACATAGCGAGGACTTGTGATCTTGCCAGAAAGATGAGTCGGCATCGAGTATTTGTCTCTAGCCCCCTGCCTGGGAGAGGCACTGATGAGAGGTTTAGTAGATTAGTCTCCCTTAATCGATGGATGGCTGGGTTCTGTAAAAAGCAGGGACTGTATTTTATAGATAACTGGTCATCCTTCTGGGGCCGCCCTGACCTGCTGAAGAAGGACGGCCTTCACCCTAACCGTGAAGGCGCCTTCACTCTTTCTAGGAATATAGATTACTGTTTGAGCCTCTCATAACAGGTCACTCTAGAGCAGGCCAGGGCACAGGTGATTAGACCACCTGTGAGGATGGGTTTGGAGTCTGATAAGTTAAAGTTAACTAGCGCTAGGCTAGACTTTCAGCATACACATAGCTCCTTGTGTAGACTAGAGCGCGACAGTTTAAATAGTGCTGCAATGCACATAAACACACTTTCTACTGGGGTAGTAGACAAATCCAATCACTCCGTCCCGACCGGTCTTGCTGATGAAACGGTGCCTGTTTTAGATAACTTCACATGTGTAACAAATATTCATCATCAAATTCCCACGGTCGTTTCATCCCACCGCCCTAATAAACTTTTGAGAGGTGATATTAGGCCTAGAGAACACAATTTTACTCGCATCCCGTTTAAAAATCTTTCGATAGATACGCACCCTGATCAACCGATTACACTTAAATTCGGTTTTATGAATATTAGATCACTTCATACGAAAGCAGTTCTCGTTAATGACCTTATCACGGAACATAATCTAAACGTTTTTGGTCTTTGCGAGACCTGGTTAAAACCTAATGAATTGCTGCCACTTAACGAGGCCTCGCCTCCAAATTTTGTGAGCTCGCATGTGGCACGTCCTCGAAAAAAGGGTGGGGGTGTCGCCCTCATCTCAAATTCTGAGCTTAGATTTAGGCCTCGCTCAATTCACGTATTTAAAACATTTGAAGTTCTCATTGTGCGATCCACTGCGTTACCGTCATTCTATCTTGTTGTTATTTACCGCCCACCCGGGGCTTACTCTGGCTTCCTGGATGAATTTTCAGAATTTGTGGCTGATCTAGTGACAAATGCAGATAATATAGTTATCATGGGTGATTTCAACATCCACATGAATTCACCGTCAGAACCACTGACTTCGGCATTTCAAACTTTAATCGATACGTGTGGTTTTACGCAAGCTGTACAAGCAGCAACGCATAAGAATGGAAATACCTTAGATCTGGTATTATCCCGGGGACTAGCAACCTCAAATATAGCAGTACTGCCCTACACTACTGTTCTGTCTGATCATTTCTTAATAAAATTTGAAATTTTAGTTCCTTGTCAAAGACAAGAGAGCAATCGGAATTATAGCAGCCGTAATCTTAACTCCATGACTGCAACTGCGCTGTCTGAGTTACTGTCGCCGGCAACCGCCATGTTTCCCGCATACAGCGGCTCTATCGATAATCTTACAAATGAATTCAATGCGACATTATTAAAAGCCATCGACTCTGTGGCACCGCTACGTCTGAAAACTCGCCGTAGATGGCCAACTCCGTGGTTCACAGATGAAACACGTACGTTTAAACAATTATGTAGAAAGCATGAGCGCAGATGGCGTTTAACCAAACTTGAGGTTTTCCATCAGGCATGGAAGGACAGCCTCCTGAAATATAAAGATGCGCTAATTTTAGCAAAAACTCGTTATTTTTCGCAAGTCATTAATCTTAATAAAAACAATCCTAAATACCTATTTGA
This sequence comes from Syngnathus floridae, assembly GCF_059516105.1. Classification (NCBI taxonomy): domain Eukaryota; kingdom Metazoa; phylum Chordata; class Actinopteri; order Syngnathiformes; family Syngnathidae; genus Syngnathus; species Syngnathus floridae. The sequence goes on from NC_142420.1 coordinate 14,973,890, forward strand.
TACAGTGGCAAAGCTAACTCTGCGCCAGCCGACCCCCGATAGCTCCTTCCACTCAGCTGACGAGTTTATGAAATTTTTTGCTCAAAAGATTGAGTCCATTCGGGACGAGATCAAGAATACCATGCCAATCGCTCCGCTGGTTACTAGCGCTGGGGATCATGCAATAACCCTCTCAAATTTTGATAGCGTGTCCCTTGAAATGCTTACAAAATTGGTTAGTACGGCTAAATAAACAACATGTTTACTCGACCCGCTTCCAGCCAAACTACTTAAAGAATTATTTCCAATTTTAGGACCGTCCGTCTTAAATATAATCAATCTGTCTGTTTCCTCTGGGATAGTGCCAATAGCCTTTAAAACCGCTATTATCAAACCACTACTTAAGCGAGCAAATCTTGACCCGGACTGTCTCAGTAATTATAGGCCAGTTTCAAACCTCCCATTCATAGCAAAACTTCTCGAAAAAGTAGTAGCGCAGCAGCTTATTGATTACATGGTCGCTAATAATCGATATGACTCCTTTCAGTCTGGTTTTAGAGCTAATCATTCTACAGAGACAGCACTTGCTAAAGTGACTAATGATCTCCTCATAGCTATGGATTCAAATACGTCGTCTGTATTGTTACTACTCGATCTTAGTGCTGCCTTTGACACTGTAGACTTTGATATTTTATTAGGGCGTCTTAAAAGTTGTGTTGGTATCTCAGGGTCAGCACTCAGCTGGTTCAATTCCTATCTATCAGGCAGGACGCACCGAGTGGTCCATGGTAATACGTCCTCTGAGCTTTATAATGTTACGTGTGGTGTTCCACAGGGATCGGTACTCGGACCGATTTTATTTAATATTTATATGATTCCGCTTGGGGACATAATACGTAAATATAATATTAGCTTTCAATGCTACGCGGATGACACCCAATTATATATGCCGTTATCGATGACAGATCCACGGGACTGTTGTAATCTCGAGGCGTGCGTTGCGGAGATCAAGCAATGGATGTCTCTCAACTTCCTTCGTCTTAACCCAGATAAAACTGAGATGTTGATAATTGGTCCTACTCGTTATCAACACTTATTTAAGGAAACCACTATAACTATAGATAACCGGACTATCACTCAGAGTGATACGGTAACTAATCTCGGGGTAATATTTGACCAAACGCTCTCCTTTCAAAAACACATTAAGAATATAACCAGGATTGCGTTTTTTCACCTTCGTAATATTGCTAAGATTCGTCCTATCCTCTCGACCGGGGATGCGGAAACCATTATACATGCGTTCGTTACGTCGCGCCTGGACTACTGTAATGTATTATTCTCTGGTCTTCCTAAGTCCAGTATCAAAAGTCTACAGTTAGTGCAAAATGCCGCTGCGAGGATGCTCTCACGGTCAAGAAAATTTGATCACATTACCCCAATATTAGCCAAATTACATTGGCTCCCGGTCCATTTAAGATGTGACTTCAAGGTTCTTCTACTAACCTATAAATCACTGCATGGCTTAGCGCCTTCATATCTCGTCGACCTAGTCGTTCCTTATGTTCCGTCTCGTAACCTTCGTTCGCAAAACGCTAGTCTTTTAGTTATACCGAGGGCCAAGAAAATGTCTGCAGGGTCTAGAGCATTCTCTATTCGGGCTCCAGAGCTTTGGAATGCCCTACCAATGGATATTAGAACTACTACCTCAGTAGAAACATTTAAGACACGTTTAAAGACACATTTCTATGAGATGGCCTTTAACTAACTTGTGATGGCCGATTTGGCCGGAGTTTGTTTTGTTCTCTCTGCCCACCCCCTCCCCGGCTGATCGCGGCTAGCTGGATTCTCGGGGACCAATTCAAGATGAAGGAACTGCAGCTCAACCCCCTTGAAGACACGGCCAGGACAACCGAGGGCACCTCCGACATCCATTTTTTCATTGATTTTCATATTATGTATTACTTGTGCACTCTCTGCATCCATTATAACCTGGTGATCCTGAAAGGGGGATCCTTCCATCTGTGGTCCCTTCTCAAGGTTTCTCATTTTCCCCTGCCAGGGGTTTTTTGAGTTTTTCCTTGCCCTTTTGGGAGCTTATGATCAGGGGATGCTTTGAGAATAATTGTCAATTTTTGGCTATGTGAAGCCCTTTGAGACTGTTTGTGATTTAGGGCTATACAAATAAACTTGACTTGACTTGACTTGACTGTTGTTTGCTTGACACAATTGGTCTTTTCCACGACAAATGTATTATTGGCACTTCATAATATATTCATATTATCTTATTTATTTATTTATTTATTTATTTATTTATTTATTTTAAATAGGACTTTAAAGCTGAAGCAACTGGACAACAAAACGCCTTCAAGATGGAAGTGGTTTCAGTGACAGAGGAAGACCTCCCAACTGTTGAGACACCAAGGATAATAAACATCAGCCCTCTGGGTAGTTTAAACACTTCACCTTCTGACAACTTCAGAAACCCTGAAGACTCCCAAACATCATCAAGTCCAACCATGCCAGTCACCAAGGTTCAGCCATTTCTGACTGGTAAGTCCTAACCCAATGGCAAAGAATAATGTAGAGCGACATGGGCCATTTGGTCCTTAAAAATCTAGTGTCAAGACTTTTAGTGTCCATCATAATATTTGCAAACTTTGGTTTGTGAAAGAAGTTTTTTTTTTTATATCATATCAGCTTTTTTATATCATATCAGCATATCAGCCTAAGGTTTCTTTGCCAGGATTTTAAATTTGCCTTAGGTTTAATCACAAAGAAAAATTATACTGTCATTTTCAATGAATTAATTTGCTTACCATTGAGGACAATGGCTAAATGAGCAGTTTTATGTCATTAAATGACAACTAGATAATGTTAATGCATGCGGTTACGCATTTGCTATGCAGTGTTTATTACACATCAAACTGACTGTTTCATTGGCTTCCAGAAAATGTATCAACAGCATACAGCATTTTGGACAAAGTTTTGGAGGACTTTTTTGTCTTTTGCTCCATATAAGATGTGACATGCAGAGCAGAACAGCCAAGTGCAGTTTGACAATCTTTATTTGATCCGGGGAAAGGGGAAGAGGACGCACTGGCTGGAAGCCAGGGAACGCTCTCACCGCAGCATGGCAGATGATTCCGGAGCCGGAGCACAGCGAGGCAGGCATGCGTGGGGAAGTACCTGTGAAGAGCGAAGCCGTGGTCGAGCATTGAGTCGGGGCGGGCGGCGAGCAGGACGTGGTTGGAAGCAAGCGATCGGTCAGGACGGAGGGCGAGCAGAACATGGCCAACAATGGGCAGACGGTCCGGGCAGGCGGCAGGCAAGATGAGACAGCTAACGAAACAGGTCGGCAACGGGAGTCAGACGGGTAGAGAGCAGTGAGCATACGGGTAGCATCACGTGACAGACTGACAAAGAGGAACACACAGGCAGGGTTTAAATAGCCCCGTCCACTAACCAGCAGCAAGTGTACGTGATCTGGCCAGATTGGAGGGGTGTTGTCGTGCGCGTGTGACAGGCGAAGTTACCAGACTTGACTGACGGAAAGTTGATCGTGAAAGAACCTCGCCCTCAAGGGGTGGCTCTTGATGTCCCCAAAAGTTGGCAGGTACCGGAGATGGCCGGGGGGGAGGGTGAGAATCAGAGGAGGTCAATACTTGGTCGAAGCATCCGAGTCCTCGTCATACACAGCTGGGGGCGGGACCGCGGCCACTTCAGATGCCGAACCCTAGGAAACGGACAAGGGAGGTATGGAGAGATTGCTTTCCACACTCCTTGCGGATTTCCTCAGGAATCCCCACCGACGGGCGGGCTGGTCCGGGTGGCGCCGATGGAAATCAGCAACCAGCTCAGGGTCCAGGATCCAACATGCCGGTACCCAGGAACGGGCAGAGGCGTCATCGCCTTCCCAGTCCACCAGATATTGAAGTCCACGCCCCCGGTGATGGGACTGGAGGAGAGAGCGTACCGTGTACGCCGGAGGCCCGCCGACGATCCGAGGTGGCGGCGGCATGGATGCTGGAACCAGGGGGCTTTCGTGGACTAGTTGCACTTGCGACACGTGGAACGTCGGATGCACCCTCATAGAGTGAGGGAGTCCGAGTCGGACGGCCGCTGGGCCAATTACCTTGCGTACGGAAAGGGGCCCACGAAGCTGGGTGCCAGCTTCCGTGACTCGACCGGGAGAGGTAGGTCGCGCGCCGACAGCCACACTCTTTGACCGATCCGGTACGTCGGGGCTGGCGTCCTGTGCTTGTTGGCCTGGTGAGAGTAATTAGCCACTGATCGGAGGAGGAATGCTTGCACCCTCGCCCAGGTGTGGTGACAGCGGTGCACACACGTTAGTGCGGATGGGCAGGAAGCACGCCATTGCTGTTCTTTGAACAGTGAAATGCTGGAATCCAAACACGCAATGGAATGGCGGAGCTGGGGAGAGAGTTCTGCGCGTATTCCACCCACGGGAGCTGTTTAGCCCATCCACGTGGGTTCTTAGTAAACATGCATCGGAGGGATTTACCAGGAACAAGCTGCTCTGCCTGCCCATTGGACTGCGGATGGAACCCTGACGTGCGACTGGCCGTAGCTCCCGGGAGACGGCAGAACTCGACCCAGAATAGCGCCGTGAACTGTGGACCGTGGTCGGACACAATATTGCTGGGGAGGCCATGGTAGCCAAACACATCTCTGAGGAGAACCTGGGCAGTCTGTTTTGCCATGGGCAATTTCGGGAGAGGGATAAACAATGCCATCTTGCTGAACCAGTCGACCACCGTGAGGATAACTGTGTTGCCTTCTGCTGGTGGTAGCCCAGTGACAAAGTCCACCGCCAGATGGGACCATGGCTGGTGGGGAACGGGCAATCGCTGGAGGAGGCAGGCTGGAGGTCAATTAAAGGCCTTGCATCAATTCCACGTAGGGCAGGCCTTGACATACTCCTTGACGTCCGCCTCCAGGATTGGCCACCAGAAGCACTGAGCCGCCAGGAACTCGATCCATGCTGCCCCCGGGTGGCAGGCGAGGTGGGAGTCGTGCGCCTACTGCAGCACCTCGGTCTGGAGATCATTGGGCACGAATAGCCGACCGTCTGGACACGAGCTGGGATGAGGCTGGTCACGGGTCGCCACCTCTACTCGTTCCTCTATGTCCCAGGTGACAGCCATGGCCACCACTGACCTGGGTAGGGTGGTGGTAGTCTCGCCCCTCTCCTTCTCATCCCCTGGAAAAGCATGTGACAGCGTGTCCGCCTTAGCATTCCGCGAGCCTGGGTGATAAGAAAGAAAGAAGTTGAACCGGCCTGAAATACACGGACCACCGGGTCTGGTGAGCATTGAGGCGCTTGAGATACTCCAGGTTTCGGTGGTCTGTCCATAAGAAGAACGGGACAGGTGCTCCTTCCAGCCAGTGTCTCCACTCCTCCAGGGCTAGCTTCACTGCAAGGAGTTCTCGATCGCCAATGTCATACTTCCTCTCCACCTTCGACAAGCGACGAGAGAAAAAGATATACGGGTGGATCTTATTGTCCTGTTCACTCCGTTGTGACAACACCGCTCCGCTATGTCGGAAGCATAACGCCGCTATGTCGGAAGCATCCACCTCTGCCTGAGGATCGGAGCCAATGAGAACCTTCCCTTCAGCTGTCGGAACGCCTGAGCAGCTCCATCTGTCCATCGGAATGGCGTCGCCGGGCTCATGAGGGCTGTGAGTGGTGCCGCTACCGCAGTGTAGGCCCGGATAAAACGGCAGTAGAAATTGGCAATTCCCAGAAACTGCTGTACCTGTTTATGTGTCTCCGGCATCGGCCACGTCGCGACTGCCTTCACCTTATTTGGCTCCATCTCCAGGGAGCCTTGGCGTACTACGTAGCCCAGGAACTTGACCGTTTGAACGTGGAGCTCGCACTTTTCCGCCTTCAGGAAGAGTGAGTTTTCCAACAGGCGTTGTAGCACGGCCCGGACATGGTAGACGTGCTCTGTTAGGTCGCGGGAGAAGATCAGGTCATCTAGGTAAACAAACACAAACTTGTTCAGCATGTCCGTGAGCACGTCGTTGACCAAAGCCTGGAGCACAGCGGGGGCATTGGTCAACCCGAATGGCACCACCAGATATTCGTAATGGCCATTCGATGTGTTGAAGTCCTCCACTCGTCCCCTTCGCGTATCCGCACCAGATGATAGGCCTTCCGGAGGTCCAGCTTAGTGAAAACCGTGGCGCCTTAGAGGCTCTCGAATGGCGACGCGAGGAGGGGCAGTGGGTACCGGTTCTTGACAGTGATGTCGTTCAGGCCCCGGTAGTCGATGCAAGGGCGGAGCGTGCCATCCTTCTTATCTACAAAGAAGAATCCCGCTCTGGCGGGTGACGAGGACGGCCGGATGATTCCGACGGTAAGGGAGTCCTGGATGTACTGATCCATCACCTTGCGTTCGGGGCTGGAGAGGGAGTAGATCTCTTGGGTGGCGAGGTGCCGAGCAGCAGATCAATAGTGCAATCGTAGGTGTGGTGTGGACGCATGGAAGTGGCCTTGGTCTTACTGAACACCTCCCGTCAATTTCTGGTGACGGACTGGAAATTGGGTAGTAACCCAGGGTGGACTGGCTGTGGCTCTCAGGCACTGGTGGTGACAATGTTCGCTGCAGCCTCGCACTGCCCCCCTCTCCCAATCCAGAGATGGATTATGCTGGCGGACACATGGGTGCTCGAGAATGAGCTGTCGGCCTGGTAGAGGTAAGAGGTAGAACTGGATTAGTTCATGGTGGTTGCCGGACAGGAGTAATGTGACGGGCTCGGTAATGGAACTCACTTCTCCTATCAGGCGCCCGTCGATGGCGCGGGCCGGAATGGTCGATGTCAGGGGCAGGCATCAGGTTCCACTGATAAGCCTGCCCGGTGTCTATGAGGTTGCCCTCAGCCCCAGAGACCACCAGGGCCGTCAAGGTCTTGACCCCGCCGAGAGGAGGAGCCGGGCCCGCAACATGAGGGCACTGCTTCTGGGAGAGCTGGTTTGGGTCGAGCTCACGTGGATCCCCCAACACCGTGTGAGCTTTGGTCTTTTACCGGACAGGTGCGGTTTCTGTGACCTTTCACCCCGCAGTACAGGTAAAGGTTCTGTGTGATCCTTTACAATCGTTCCTCCCTTGGTAGGCGGGTGTGTCCTAGGTCCATGGGCTCCCCAACTCCAGCCCCTGCTGAAGCTGGCGATGTAGGGGATGGCGGTCAGGATCATTCGTTGCCACCTGGGGATGGCCGCCATTCTCGTTCGCGGCGTCGGGTGCGCAGTCGCTGTTCGATGTTGCCAGGTCCATGGTGTTCTGGATCTCGCCTGCCAGGCCGTGGAGATAGGTGCCCACCAGCGAGAGGTCATTCCAATTGCTTCTACGCGCTTCTCTGCCCATGAGCTCCTCTCAAGCGTCTTCTGCCGAGGATCCCAGGTCGAACATACGGAGCAGTTCCGCGGCGCAGGTTTTGAAGGGTCGAATTCTGCCTTTCCCCAGAGCCTGGGCTCACCAGTCAGGTGCGTGACGACCTACCCGATTTTGGCTTGTTCAGTGGCAAATGTGCGGGGCTGAAGGCTGACCTGAATACGGCAGCTGGTAATGAACACCCTTACGTGTTTGGGATTACCGTCAAACCACTCGGGGTATTCAATCCTTGGTTCTGGCTCAGTTGAGGGGTAATGCGACACAGGCGCAGCCGCTGCATTGGGCATGGTGGCCCGACTGCCTCGGGGTATTGCACTTGTAGGACCTGCCCTGTGTCCTGCGAGATAGCTCCAACTGCTGCTGATGCAAAGCGAGCTGCTGCTGTTTTTGCCGATTGATCTCCGTCACCATGCGGAGCTCTGCGACCAGGGTACTGACAGTGCCCTCGGTGCCTCCCAACCGGCGATTTGACAGAGTCTTTATTTGATCCGGGGAAAGAGGAAGAGGATGCGCTGGCTGGAAGACGGGGAACGCTCTCGCCACGGCACGGCAGATGATTCCGGAGCGCAACGAGGCAGGCACATAGTGTGGGGAAGTTCCTGTGAAGAGCGAGGCCGTGGTCAAGCATTGAGTCGGGACGGCCGGCGAGTAGGACGTGGTCGGAAGCAAGCGATCGGTCAGGACGGGCGACGAGCTGAACGCGGTCAACAACGGGCAGATGGTCTGGGCAGGCGGCAGGCAAGACGAGATGAGTCACCGAATGGAACAGGTTGGCAACGAGAGTCAGACGGATAGAGAGCAATGAGTATACGGGAAGCATCACAGGACAGACTGACAAAGAGGAGCACATAGGCAGGGTTTAAATAGCCCCGTCCACTAACCAGCAGCAGGTGTACGTGATCTGGCCAGATTAGAGGGATGTGGTCGTGCGTGTGTGACAGGTGGAGTTACCAGACTTGACTGACGGATAGTTGATCGTGACATAAGATCACATTTTTGACACTCTAAACATGCACAAAAATGCAAAAAAATCTAACTCAGTTTATTAATCTTGTAGGGGAAGGGGATGTGGAGATTGAACACAATGTGGCTGGAGGGCGAAGCGAAGGCGTAGTCAGGGACTGGCAATCGGTCGAGGCTGGCAGCGTTCAATCGTGGTTCTAAACGGTCATTCGGTCGCGGCTGGTGGCGTTCAATCGTGGTCATGGACAGGCACCTGGAAGAGACTACAGGATAAGAGGCATGAGCACGAGAAGCAAACGGTTGGCATACAGGGACTGGTTGGGATCACAGTGTTTATGTAGGGCCTGAATAACAAGCAGTGACAGGTGCAGGCCTCTGGATCCTCGCCCCCTCCTCAATGCAGATGGGACGCAGCTGCTGATTGAGAAGAAGCAGATACTGGAGAGATGGGCAGAAAATTTGGACAGTGTCCTCAACCGCGCAGTCTCAGTGTATGACGGAGCCATAGACTGTCTGCCTCAAGTAGAACCCAACCTTGACCTGGAAAACCTCCTCACTGAAGAAGAAGTCAAAAAGGCTTTCAAGCAACTCCCCTGTGGCAAAGCACCAAGATCCGACGCTATCCTTGCCGAAGGGTGCAAGACAGGAGGCCCTGCTATGATACAGAAATTGACTGCATTTCCAGTTCATGTGACAAGAGCAAAAGGTCCCACAACAGTTCAGGGATGCCAATGTTGCCCACATGTACAAGAGGAAAGGGCAACCGCCAGTCTTGCAACAATCAGAGGCATCTCCCTTCTGTCTGTATATTGGAAGGTGATGGATCGAGTGCTGCTCAACCGTCTCCTCAATCTTGAATCTTGAATCAGTACCAAAAAGACTGAAATAGTGTACCAGCCTCCCCTCATCACAGTCAAAGGGCAGAAGCTACAGGCAGTGAACAACTTCAACTATCTAGCCAGTACCCTCTCACGAGCGGTGAACATCAACGTTGAGGTCAAACACAGGATCACTAAGGCCAGCACTGCTTTCGGGAGCCTCCGTGAAAACGTGTGGGAGTGAAGGGGACGGTGTCTGTCCACCAAGCTGAAGGTCTGCTGTGCAGTGGTTCTTACCACCCTTCTCTACGCAAGCGAGACCTGGACCTGAACAAAATTTGGTCTACAGCAGACACGCCCAATAACGCAACCATTCCAACTAAGTTACCTCTTAGACTATGCGCAACAAATGGCAGGACAAAATCCCCAACACAAAGGTCCTTGAGTGAGCCGGCATGCCCAGGGTCTACACCAGGGGTGGGCAAACTTTTTGACTTGAATTGGGTTCTAAATTTTGACCGGGGGCTGACCCAGGAGCAGATGGCTGTAGTGTTTGTGTGAAGTAATATAAATGACATGTAAAGTTCATTGCATAAAAGGTTTTGGCCTTTAGTATGGGAGTAAAGCATGGATATTCCAAAAAAGCTTTTTGGAAACAATTGCATTTATTAACAGTATTAAAAAAAGATTTCACCAAAAAACTACTATCAGTGATTCTCATTAAATACAACACTGTTATTATGAATAACAGTTTCCATCACTTCAGCACCTGCAGGTAAGATTTATGAAAGATGTTTATCTAATAAGGCAAAATCACATCAAACAGCAAACATTCTGACCAAATACATCATCTTGAAGAATCAGTGAAAGAATACATCTAAATAAAGTACTAATAAAGAAATTACTAATAAAGAAATCAAAATGGCAAAACGGTAACTGATATCTGAAAATCAGAGCAGAGCTTTAACTCAGAAACAACTGGTGACAGAGGTGAGGAAACGGGAAACACTTCCTTAAAGTCGGTCTTAAAAACTTTAAAAGTTAAGATTAGTCGAAAATAGGTGGTGCATCCAAAACTTGCCCCTGTACTTGACTTTTGATCCGCAGTTTGTTGGGAAAAAAGTTTTACTGAGTCTTCAAATTAGCTGTAGCCGCCCGTTCATGTGTTGACTGCTAGCGTAGTTAGCATGCTTCGCTGCAAAGTGATGACTAATATTTTACTCCTTGCAACCATTTCATGGCATATCAGACAAAACGGCATTGATCGGACTTCAGCAAAAAAATATTTTGTTGTCAACTAGTTTTTTAATTATTCGGCACTCAGTGTCCACCTTTCTTTTCCTTGGGCCACTCATTTTGATAGAAGGATTCCAGAGGAGGTTTTGTGGGTGCCTTTGGGGTAAAACTGTATCTGAAAGCTCAACGCGCGAATTACGAGAATGCTAACGTTACAGCCCACACTCAAAATTCGGCACTGATAGAAATAGAGCACGGAGTGCGCTGGATCCGTACTATTGAGTATGTACACGCACTCGCGAGTGTGTACTGAGTTTTCTGACACGGCTTCCGGGAGTAAATGCGTGGGCGGGTGTTTCTCCATCTACTGGGGAAACACAGTCATTGCAGGGAAAATGACCCCAAAAATGTTTTATAATACAATTTATTCAGGTTTGAAGGGCCGAATTAAATGGAACCATGGGCCGGATGTGGCCCGTGGGCCGTAGTAAGCCCATGTCTGGTCTACACGCTCTTACAGAAAGCACAGGTCAGATGGACTGGACACGTGAGGATGCATGACAGCCGACTGCTGAAACAGCTGTTGTACCAGGGCAAACGGACTGTGGGAGAACAGAAGAAACACTTTAAAGTTAGCCTGAAAGCTTTCTTCAGAGACCTCAGCATCTACACCATCAGGTGGGAGATGCATGCTCACGACTGGAGCTCGTTCAGCCAAAACCCGACGCTACACAGAGAAAACATGCCGACTGCAAGGCCCGTGCTGCTGCCATTACAGCGACTACACCCACCACCTGTGTCCCACATGTGCGCAAGCCTTCAGGGCCCAGATTGGCCTCACAGTCGCAACCGGACCCACAATTCCTGCTCATCGATCTAGATTGAAGTCAATGGTCATCTTCAAATCCGAAGGACAAACAATAACAGCAATTCTTTTGTTCAGACGATATTATTTGTCTGAACAAAAGAATTTGATTATATGATCACGAAGACATGATGAATCTCATCGAAATAACATTTACAAATGCTTGTAAATGAGTAAGATATTGTCTGTTAATATTTTATTATGTAAGTTGTTAATAATTAATAAAAAATTAGTAATATATTCTTATGAAGCATTAACTAAACTTCATAAACAATTAACTTGTCTCGTCTCCGCTCCTCGTGTGTCGGTGTTGTCATAGTTTCCGTTCGCGTCTCTGTCCCACGTCTGTGCACTCACCCCTCCCCGCCTGTGTCCTACCAGTAATCACTGTAATTGCCGTCACCTGCCTCTCGTTACCAGTCTTGTATTCAAATCCCGTCTGTGTGATCCTGTCGGATCGTTCTCTTAGTCTGTCGTTGTGTTAGTCTGTCCCCTCTGTTGTTCTGTTGAGCGACTGTTAGCCTGTTCTGTTGCTACCCCTGTCAGTCAGCTCCGTTAGCCCGTTCTGTTAGTCTGTCTCCTCTGTTATTCTGTTAGTCTGCCTCTGTTAGTCTGTTAGCCTGTTCTGTTAAACCTCTGTTAGTATGTCTCTGTCAGCCTGTCCTGCTGGTTCCTGTTTGTTTCTGTCAGTTAGTCCTACCATGCTCTCCTGCTCGTTTGTTCCCCTCATCCTCTCCTCCACCACCCTTTTCCCTCAATAAACCCTGGTCCAAGCTACATTTGGTCGCCCTGCTCCATTCCGCACGTGACATAACTAATGATGAATGAAACATATACAAATGTTTGTAAATGAGTAAGATATTGTCTGTTAATATTATATTATGTAAGTTGTTAATCATTAGTAAAACATGAGTAACATAAATAATTAGGAAGGAACCACATTTATGAATACCACATTTATAAATGTAAATGAGTAAGACATACTCTCTTTTTATGCTTTGTAACGCATTTGAAAACATTAAAAGATTATTTGTAAAATTGTAAGTTAGTTACACATTTTGAAGTAAGCTATTTTATATGAGAAAGTGTCCTCACTTTAGATTAAGGGATGTAAAAAGCTTTGCAAATCGTCATCATCATCATCGGCGGTCACTCGGGAGTCTTCTTCTCAGGGTCGTCTACTTGTGGGTCCGCAGGTGGGCGTAGAGGCCGATCCGGGATCCACATATTTTTGTGCAGTGTGGGCAGGGGAAAGTGGTGGTGGGTTGTGGTCGTGCTGGAGCCTGTTTTTGTCTTTCCTTACGGAGTTGTCGTTTGGTTTCTGCGACACAGCGGAGTTCCTTTTCGTGATGTGCTGCACCTTCTTGCACCGCTGCCCTCCAGCAGTTCCTGTTCAAGGCGATGCGCTCCCAGTCCTGAGATGTTATTTGGACTTTCTTGAGATTGGTCTTGAGGTTGTCCTTAAAACGTTTCTTTTGCCCGCCCGGGGCTCGCGGACCTCTCTCCAGCTGGGAGTATAACATCTGTTTGGGGACGCGGGTGTCAGCCATGCGGATGAGATGTCCTGTCCATCGGAGTTGGTGCTGCATTATTAATGTGGTGATGCTCAGTATCCTGGCTTCCTCCAGAACGCTGATGTTTGTGCGTCTGTCCTCCCATTTGATCCTGAATATTTTCCTCAAGGTTCTCTGGTGGTGTTGTTAGGTGCCTGCTGTAGGTTATCCATGATTCTGCCCCATAAAGTAAGGTGGGGAGAACCACAGCTTTGTAAACCAGGAGCTCGGTGTCAGCCCGGAGATCTCTGTCTTCAAAGACTCTTTTCCGGAGTCTGGCATACGCTCCACTGGCACAGCTCAGGCGATGGTTGACCTCAGAGTCAATGTCCGCTTTGGAGGAGAGAAGGCAGCCAAGGTAGGGGAAGTGGTGAACATATTCAAGCGCAGTGTTGTCCACATTTATGATGGGCGGAGTAGATGGCTGGTTGGGTGGGGGTTGATGTAGCACCTGGGTCTTCTTGTTCACGGTCAGACCCAGGGCTCTGTATGCCTTAGCGAAGGAGTTCAGGATGCCCTGGAGGTCTTCTGCAGAGTGTGCTGCAATGGCATTATCATCTGCGTACTGGAGCTCCACAACCGTGGTGGTTCTGATCTTGGTTTTGGCTTTGAACCTGTTAAGGTTGAAGAGCCTGCCATCAGTTATGTACCAAATTGGGATTCCGTGTGGTAGTTCTTCGTTGATGAGGTGGAGTATGGCGGCAATGAAGACAGAACAGGGTGGGTGCAATGATGCATCCCTGTTTGACCCCTGTCTCTATAGTGAAAGGCTCAGTCAAGGAGCTGTTGTTGAGCACTGTGGCTGTCATTCCGTCATGTAATAAATGCCGTATTCTGACATATTTATCTGGGCAACCATACCTCAGAAAGATGCTCCATAGGGCCTGGCGATCCACCGAGTCAAAGGCCTTTGTCAGGTCTATGAAAGCCATGAACAGAGGCTTTTTATGCTCACGGCATTTCTCCTGGAGTTGGCGTGTTGCAAAAAACATGTCTGCAGTGCCTCTAGCTGGGCGAAAACTTCACTGCGATTCTGGGAGAACTTCCTCAGACAATGGCAGTAGGCGGTTGGCAAGAACACGAGCAAGTACTTTGCCAACTGTTGAAAGAAGCGAATTGCCCCTATAGTTTCCACAATCCGCTTTGTCCCCTTTCCTTAAAATGCTCACTATCAGAGCATCCCTGTGCTACTTATTTTTCCCAAACCTTCAGAAAGAGGGAATGGAGGTGGCGCTGGAGCTCTAGTCCACCTTCCTTTAGGACCTCAGCTGGGATCCCATCTGGCCCAGAGGCCTTGTTGTTCTTCAGGCTCCTGATGGCATCTTCGACCTCTGCTTCACCCATGTCTTCCCTGATGGGACTCAGAGGGATGTGATTGAGGAAATCTGACTGAGTTGTGCTGTCACGGTTGAGGAGTTCCTGAAAGTGCTCTCTCCACCGGTTGTTTATGGACTCATTGTCCTTCAACAGCTCCTGCCCGTCTTTAGAGCGCAGGGTTTTTTGGCCGTGATGGCTTGGGCCGTAGACAGCCTTGGTAGCATTAAAAAAGCCTCTGGTGTCACCAGAGTCTGCCAAACTCTGGATTTCCAGTGCCCTTTCTGTCCATCAGGAGTTTTTAATCTTTCTCACCCGGCTCTGGACGTCAGCCTTGGCTCTGGAGTGAGCCTGTCTCTTTGCTGTGCAGGTGATGTCATTTTGCCAGACACGAAAGGTTTCCCTTTTCTTGGAGATGAGCTGTTCTATCGCTGTGTCGTTCTCATCAAACCAGTCCTGATGCTTTCTGGCCTTGTACCCGAGAGTGGCACTGCAGGTGTTGAGGATGGAAGACTTGAGCAGGCTCCAGTGTTCGTCAATGTTCTCAGGGTATTCCTGATTGAGGCTTTCTCCAAGAGAGGCCTGAAACAGCTGCAGGGCGACAGTTTTATTCAGGGTCTCAAGGTTTAGTCTTTGCCGGCTCAGCTTCTTTTGCAGTCTCCTCTTCCTCTTGAGTCTGATGGACATTGTGGATCGTATCAGGCGGTGATCTGTCGAGCAGGCTTCTGAATCCATCATGGCTTTTGTGATGCTCACGTTGCGCTGATCCCTGGCTCTGACTATGACATAGTCAATAAGATGCCATTGTTTAGAGTGAGGGTGTCTCCATGAGCCTTTGAGTTTGTTCTTCTGGCGAAAGATGGTATTGGTGATTATAAGGTCGTATTGAGCACATTTGCTAAGAAGCAAAACCCCGTTGGAGTTGATGATTCCAATGCCTTCCTTTCCAATGGTGCCCTTCCAGAGGTGGTGGTCACGGCCCACTCTGGCATTGAAATCTCCCAATATAATAATCTTGTCCTCCTTGGGGAGTTTTGATAATACCTCATCCAGATAGGCATAGAAGGCCTCTTTTTTGTCCTCATCGGAAATAAGGGTAGGTGCATAAGCACTAAGAACTGTTGCTGTCTGGTTGTTGGCCAGCACCAGACGGAGGGTCATCAGGCGCTCACTGATTTCAACAGGGAGTTCAGAGAGCTGACTGATCAGTTGGTTCTTGATGGCAAAACCAACCCCATGGATCCTAGGCTCATCTGTGGCCTTTCCTTTCCAGAAGAAAGTGTATCCACCCTTTTCCTCCTTCAGATGACCTTCCTCTGCCCGTCGGGTTTCTGAAAGAGCAGCTATGTCAATCCGGCATCTTCTCAGTTCCCTGGCAATGATGGCGGTTCTCCTTTCCGGCCTATCACTGGTTACACTGTCCATTAGTGTGCTCACATTCCATGCTCCAAAATTCATGTTTCTGTGTTTTCTACTGCATATTGGTGATCCCTCTGAACGCGGTAATCCAGTCGGGAGGTTTGAGGCAGGCTATGTTTAGGGCACCTTTTCTAGCCCCTTCCCCCACAGGGGTGAGCAGAGTGGATCCTAAAAAGGGCTGCTCAGTCGTGGATGCAGCTACCAAAGAGCTCTTCTGCCTCAGTCCAAGAGCCCAACGATCATCTAACACCGCCTGATGTGCCAGCTCGTGACTAGGGGCTTCCAGACTTCACAATCCTGCCCCCGTTGACACTTACTGGTCGCCACAGGACTTTATGTAACGTGGATTCCCTGAAAAAGACACCTGTGCGTGATTTTGTTTAGAGTGGGGAGACTGGTGCACAGACAGTCACCACACTGTCCTTGACAGATCAGGGTCAGAGTCCAGTGGCAAGGAGACCAAGACGACTGGTGACCCTTTTCTGCCTTCATCCGCCTTCCCAGCCGTTGTGACGCCACCCCTTAGGTCAGCCATCATCCTCCGCCTGGTCCACCGTTGAGGTCTTCACTATTTACCCATAGCTGGAGCTGTTTACCCACAGCTGGGACAGTGGTTGATGGGCAGTAGGGCGTGTCCACACGCTGGTGGGCCTACATGCCACATCTCTGGGGCCCACTGCTGCTCCGAGATCCTGCACAACTTAGCCTGGGACCGCAAGGTGCCAGTTACCGTGTGTGGCCACGAGGAGGCGTGTGCAAGTCTTGGCAATGGAGAGGCTGTGGACTGGCTGAGGAGGCTTAAGCACTCGGCTCCTCTTTTAACCCCCGGAAACAGAGGGCCAGCCGGTGGCGGTAGCTGAAAGCAGAAAAGTGGCAAGCAGAGGCAGCATGCAGCATGCACAAACTACAGGCACTACTACTCCAACACTACTGCACTGACGCATCACACGCCCTGTATGCTGATGGCACACACACACATTTATGTTACTCATAAGTCATTTTACTCATATAAGTCTCTTTATGTAAAAAGCTTAGTAACTCATTTGAAAACATTAAAAGATTATTTGTAAATTTGTAAATTAGTTACACATTTTGAAGTAAGCTGTTTTATATGAGAAAGTGTTCTCACTTTAGATTAAGGGATGTAAAAAGCTTTGAAAAATACTTAATAAACAGCAACACCATTTACTTAAAAATAGTGAACAAACTATTTCCAAATAATATTTTCAATGTTTTACAAACATGAACACTAATATATATATATATATATATATATATATATATATATATATATATATATATATATATATATATATATATATATATATATATATATATATATATATATATGTATAATGGGCTACTGGAACAAGACACAAATGGGCGAGATATGAGAATAAGGATCTGTTGGAATGCTACTACTCCAGCAAGCCGAGCGAGAGGGGTTACATGCGGAGAATGCGGGAACAATGGCAACTTCGATACCCACAGTCAACACTATCGGCCAAGCAACTAGTAGCTCAATGTTCCAATATCCATAAACGGCACCTGCTATCACATTATAATCAATGCGCTTTTTTATGGGGAGCCATTGAAGTTGGTGTCGAACGGGAGTGATATAATGGTAGATAGGGGTTCCGGTGACAATGCGAGCAGTAACATTCTGGACCAGTTGCAATTTATGGAGGAGTTTGTGAGGGAGACCGACAAGGATGGAGTTACAATAATCCAGACGAGAGGTGTCAAGAGAGTGGACTAGGATAGCAGCGCTGTGTGGGGTCAATGATGAACGGAGGCGATTAATGTTACAGAGGTGAAAATAGGCAGAACGGTTAGTGTTGTTTATGTGGGTGCTGAATTATAGGGTGCTATCAAGGACGACACACAGGCTCTTTGCCTGAGGGGAAGGGGATACCGAGGAGGTGTCAATGGTGACTGTGGAACGGGGTTGTTTGTTGAGCGAAGCTTTGGAACCTATGAGGACTACCTCCGTTTTGTCACTGTTTAGTTTAAGGAAGTTTGAGGTGAACCAGGATTTAATTTCTTGAAGGCACGCACTGAGGGAGGAGGGTGGGAGGCTAGAAGGGGGTTTGGAAGAGACGTAGAGCTGGGTGTCGTCCGCGTAACAGTGAAAATTAATGTTATATTTACAGAAAATCTGACCAAGTGGGAGGAGATAAATGATAAATAGGAAGGGACCAAGGACGGAACCCTGGGGAACACCAGAGGACACGGGGAAGGGGTGAGATGTGAATGATTTTAACTGGATAAATTGAGAACGGCCGGATAGATAAGAGTGAAACCAGTGCAGGGGTGTGTCAACCAGTCCAATAGAGGCTAGTCTTCCTAGGAGAATGGAGTGAGAGATGGTGTCGAAAGCTGCACTTAAATCAAGAAGAATGAGTATGGAAACGAAACCAGAGTCGGCTGCAATCGGGAGATCACTGGTGATTTTAATAAGGGCTGTTTCTGGACTGTGTTGAGGGCGAAAACCAGACTGGAACTGTTCGTATAGATTATTATTAGTGAGGTGGGTGTGGATGTGTGACTTTCTATTTTTTTGGAGAGAAATGCCAGTTTGCAGATGGGACGGAAGTTACTGAGGATATTGGGGTCTAAGCCAGGTTTTTTAAGAGTTGGTGCGACTGCAGCAGATTTGAAAGATAGAGGGACAGAACCAGAGGTGAGAGAAGAATTGATGATGGCAGTAATCAGGAGGAGCGGAGAGGGGAGGGAGGCTAAGACCAGGGAAGTCAAGTTGACATGTAGATGGCTTTAAATTTCAAATGAGTTTAGATGGATCAGCAGCAGAGGGAAGTTGGAAGCAGGAAAGAGAGGGGGGTGGGATGAGGAAGGAAAGAAGATGAACTGCTAGACATATATATTAGGAGTCAGTTGTTCGTGGATAGTGGCCATTTTATTGTCAAAGAATGACATCAGGGTGTTGCAGTGATCAGTGGAGTAGGAGTGTGGGGTGAGGGAGTCACGGAGGCGGGTTGACTTATTTATTATGGAGAACAGGACTTTGGTGTTCCCCGCACCAGCTGTAATTCTCTCTGCAAAATAGTGTGATCTTGTGAAGGAAATTGCATCCTTATTGCATTACGTGAGTATGGTACAACAGTTTATGAATCGTGAGTCCAGTTTTGCAAGAAAGCCCCTCCAGCTGTCGTCCTTTCGCTTTCAGTTGACGTAGACGAGGGGAGAACCAGGGAGCAGAGTGGGGGAAAGAAACAGTTTGGGTTTTGAGGGGGGCAAATGAGTTTAGCAGAGTTTGTAGTCTAGTGTCGTACGTAGAAACAAGCTGATCCGGGGTGTATGGGGGGGTGATGGTGGGGACACTGCCAATGGCTGTGGTGAAATCTGCTAAATTGATGTTTTTGATATTGCGGAAGGATATGATATGTAACTGTTTGATTTTGGACAGAGTGAGACAAAGATTAAAAGAAACTAACAAAGAGAAGCCTGTTCCCAGGTCAACAGAAGAGCAGTTAAGAGGAGTGACACCAGAGCAGCAGACAAGATCTAAAATATGGCCTTTGGTGTGAGTGGGGGAAATCAATGTGTTGTTTAAGTCCAAAGCTGTCCAGGCAGAAGGTAAAATCCTTAGTAAGAATGGTGTTGGAGTTGTCCATGTGGATATTTAAGTCACCTAGCAGAATGATGTTGGATAAACGTGAGCAGATGTGAGTGAGGAATGTGGTGAATGCATTACTAAAGTGTGGGGTGAACCATTGGTTTGGGTGGGCGGTAGATCCATCCATCCATCCATCCTCTTCCGCTTATCCGGGGTCGGGTCGCGGGGGCAGCAGCTTTAGAAGAGACTCCCAGACTTCCCTCCCAGCCACTTCATCCAGCTCATCCCGGGGGATCCCAAGGCGTTCCCAGGCCAGCCGAGAGACATAGTCTCTCCAGCGCGTCCTGGGTCGGCCGCGAGGTCTCCTACCGGTGGGATATGCCCGGAACACCTCCCCACCTCATCTGGCTCCTCTCAACGTGGAGAGCAGCGGCTCTGAGTCCCTCCCGGATGACAGAGCTTCTCACCTTATCTCTAAGGGAGAGCCCGGACACCCTGTGGGGGAAACTCATTTCGGCCCCTTGCATCCGGGATCTCATTCTTTTGGTCACGACCCATAGCTCGTGACCACAGGTGAGGGTAGAAGCGTAGGTTGACCGGTAAATTGAGAGCTTTGCCTTTTGGCTCAGCTCTCTCTTCACCACGGCGGTCCGGTACAGAGTCTGCATTACTGCCGACTCTACACCGATCCGCCTGTCGATCTCGTGCTCCATCCTCCCTTCACTCGTGAAGAAGACCCCAAGATACTTGAACTCCTCCACCTGTGGCACGATCTCATCCCCGATCCGGAGAGGACATTCCACCCTTTTCCGACTGAGGACCATGGACTCGGATTTGGAGGTGCTGACCCTCACCCGACGGCTTCACACTCGGCTGCGAACCACCCCAGTGAGAGCTGGAGATCACGGCTTAAAGAAGCCAACAGCACCACGTCATCTACAAAAAGCAGAGACGCAATCCTGAGGTCCCCAAACCGGACACCCTCAACGCCCCGGCTGCCCCTAGAAATTCTGTCCATAAAAGTTATGAACAGAATCAGTGACAAAGGGCAGCCTTGGCGGAGTCCAACCCTCGCTGGGAACGAGTCCGACTGAATGCCGGAAATGCGAACCAAACTCTGGCATCGGTGAGACAGGGACCGAACCGGCCTTATCAGTTGGCTCGGCACCCCGTACTCCTGAAGCACCCTCCACAGAACTTCCCGTAGGGACACGGTTGAATGCCTTCTCCAAGTCCACAAAACACATGTGGACTGGTTAGGCAAACTCCCATGCCCTCTCGAGGATCCTGCCTAGGGTGTAGAGCTGGTCCACTCTTCCACAGCCAGGACGAAAGCCACACTGTTCCTCCTGGATCCGAGCTTCAACTTCCTGACGGACCCTCCTCTCCAGCACCCCTGAATAGACCTTACCAGGGAGGCTGAGGACCCTCCGGTCCCCCTTCTTAAAGAGGGGAACCACTACCCCGGTCTTCCAATCCAGAGGCACCGTCGCCGATGTCCGTGCAATGCTGTAGAGGCGTGTCAGCCATGACAGCCCCACAACATCCAGAGCCTTTAAAAACTCTGGGCGGATCTCATCCACCCCCGGGTTCTTGCCCCCGAGGAGTTTTTTACCTACCTCAGTGACTTCGACCCCAGGGATTGGAGAGTCCACCTCCGAGTCTCCAGGCCCTGCTTCCACAATGGAAGGCGTTTCGGTGCAATTGAGGAGGTCTTCGAAGTACTCTCCCCACCAACTCACGACGTCCCGAGTTGAGGTCAGCAGCACGCCATCTCCACTGTAAACAGTTGACGGTGCACTGCTTCCCCCTCCTGAGACGCCGGATGGTGGACCAGAATTACCTCGAAGCTGTCCGGAAGTTGTTCTCCATGGCCTCGCCAAACTCCTCCCACGCCCATTTTTTTTTGCCTCAGCAACGGCCGAAGCTGCGTTCCGCTTGGCCATCCGGTACCTGTCAGCTGCCTCCGGAGTCCCGCAGGCCAAAACGACCCGGTAGGACTCCTTCTTCAGCTTGACAGCGGGTTCGGGGATTGCCGCCACGACAGGCACCAACCACCTTACGGCCACAGCTGTGATCGGCTGCCTCAACAATGGAGGCACGTAACATGGTCCACTCGGACTCAATGTCCCCCGCCTCCTCCGGAACGTAGGAAAAGCTCTGCCGGAGGTGGGAGTTGAAGCTCTTCCTGACAGGGGATTCTGCCAGATGTTCCCAGCAGACCCTCACAATATGTTTGGGTCTGCCAGGTTGGACCGGCATCTTCCCCCACCATCAGAGCCCACCCACCACCGGGTGGTGATCAGTTGACAGCTCCGCCCCTCTCTTCACCCGAGTGCCCAGAACATGCGGCCGCAAATCCGATGACACAACTACAAAGTCGATCATTGAACTGCGGCCTACGGTGTCCTGGTGCCAAGTGCACACAAGGACACCCTTATATTTGAACATGGTGTTCATCATTGACAATCCGTGTCGAGCACAGAAGTCCAATAAAAGAACACCGCTAGGGTTCAGATCAGGGGGGGGGCGTTCCTCCCAATCACGCCCACGTGAGCATTGAAGTCACCCAGTAGAACAATAAAGTCCCCAGATGGAGCACTCTCCAGCACTTCTTCCAAGGACTCCAAAAAGGCTGGATACTCTGAGCTGCCGTTTGGTGCATAGACACAAACAACAGTCAGGACCCGTCCCCCCACCCGAAGGCGGATGGAGGCTACCCTCTCGTTCACCGAGGTGAACCCCAGTGTGCAAGCGCCCAGCCGGGGGCCAATAAGTATACCCACACCTGCTCAACGCCTCTCACCGTGGGCAACTCCAGAGTGGAAGAGAGTCCAGCCCCTCTCGAGAGGGCTTGTGCCGGAACCCAAACTGTGTGTGGAGGCAAGACTATGTCTAGTCGGAACTTTTTTGCCTCGCACACTAGTTCGGGCTCATTTCCAGCCAGAGAGGTGACATTCCATGTCCTAAGAGCCAGCTTCTGCAGCCGGGGATCAGACCGCCAAGGTCCCTGCTTTTGGCCGCCGCCCAGCTTACACTGCACCCAACCCCTTTGGCCCCTCCCACAGGTGGTGAGCCCTTGGGAAGGGGGTCCCACGTTTCCTTTTCGGGCTGTGCACGGCTGGGCCCCATGGGCGAAGGCCCGGCCACCAGTCGCTCGCCTTCGAGCCCCGCCTCCAGAGCGGTAGATATTATGCTAAAATAATTGGTGTGGGTCCATTTAGCTGCAGAGCCACAGATTCAAAAGAACTGGTCTCTGGCACTAAAACAGACGAGACCTTTCAAGTCTCACGGTGAAGTATTGCAAGATCTCCTCGACCGATGAGACGTGGTTTGCACATGTAAACAAACCCGGGTGGACATGAATTATTTAACTGAGAAAAGTCACCAGGATGCTGCCACATTTCAGTCAAACACAGAAAGTCAAACTTGCGGTCAAGGAGCAGGTCCTGTAGGTGCTGTCCCTTGCTGGTGAGGGAACGGATGTTAAATAGTCCCAGTTTGACATCACAGTATTGGTTCGAGCAGGAAGCATTAGCTAACCTAGCTAGGCTAGCCAATACACTGTAATCAACCTTCCTTTTGATGTTTCTCAGTGGATGGCGACGGGTCGAGGACCAAATGGTGTTTATGGCAGTGGAGTCATCGATGTGGTAGTTGCGCCGAGCTCCACGATGGATGTATCTCCGGTGGTGACGGTGAACGATGTCCGGGAAGCGTTGAAGTGTAGGTGGGGGAGCAAACCAGCAGTGCTGGAGTTGGCGAAGCTCCGCATTTGTGTAGTGAATCTGGGTTGACACTGGATGAATCATGGCAGACAGGGTAGTCCATCAGAGCATGGAGCTCACAGCGAGGTTGTTAATATGCATGATCCACGTCCTAGACAGGAATACGATGATCGGACCAGCGAAGCAGCGACCAGGTGCAAAGCAACACAGGCAGCAGCTGAGCGGTGTAGGCAAACACGCTACAAACAAACAAGTCCGCTTGAGAGTTGACCCAGAAAAGCCAAGAGTACCACATTCATCCAAGTTTAGTGATCTGCTGCAGACTTTGCAGGAAATCAAGCAAAACGTTAAAACATTAAAAATGTCCAGTGAGCAGCGGCAGCAATACGCGCCAGCGTTCACTCACCTCCGGTATGTTTTTTTTTTGGGGGGGGGGTGTCAATATGGCTCTTTGAAAATTTTGGGTTGCCGACCCCTGGTCTATTTTATTGTTCAAAAACGGATGTTCTCCGCATTAATGCAGTTTATTATTATTTTATTTTTAGTTGTTTATTTGACAGGGACAGTGTATATCAATGAACATTTCTGTCGATACACTAGAATTAGCCCGAGGTCTATTTTTCATTTGTAGTCCCTGAGGCAAAGTGTGTTAAGTGTCTTGCCCAAGGACACAACGGCATGTGGCTCGGACAGAGCTGAGTTCGAACCGACGTCCCTCTGTTTCTGAACGACCTGTTCTACTGCTTGAGCCACGGCAGTCCAGTCAAACATCTGAAAAAAGGAGTCGATCACCTGAGCATTTAATTTCCATTGTTAAACATACTAGATGTGTCAATGTTATTACCTTAACAAATACCATGGCTTCTCATTTAGTCAGACTAATCCTCTCAGATATGAGACATTTTTACCAGATATTACTGACAGTATTGGTAGCACTGAGGTGTGCCTCGAACTCCCATTACCCACATTGGGTGACTTGAGCGTCACTGCACAGCAAATCTATTTGGGACAACTAAGATCTTGATCCTCTCTCTGTTTAATGTTGACTCAGTGAGGTGCAAAAAGCAAATTCTGCCTTGCAAACTATGATGGAAAACTGCTTTGCACTGGCAAGAGACTGTTTCATCTGGTCAGAGAATGTAAGACGTGAATAAAGTCACAGATGGTCTCGTGGCTTTGACCCATGACCCAACCCTGAATAAAGCAAATAATACATGGATGAATAAACAAGCAATGCTGACAGAATTTGAAATATTCTATAAAATCCCCAATCAGTAGGTGACACCAATTAAGATTAGAGTGTGCTTTATTGGGCCAAATGTGAATTATTTGTTTGTAGTTGACATGGCCCTGAATAGTACCTGTGTCTTTGTAACATTTCTTGCTTGTACAAAAAGGGCTTTAGATTGAAACAATTGGCTGTTTACAAAAAATACGAGAGTGTTATTTTTTTTATTTAGTTGGTTAAAGTTGAGAGGAGCTGTTAGAGATTTGCTCACTCCAACTTACTCCTTACTTATTACTTGCAAGAACCACACGGGAGACAAGTAAGTCCTTTTTGGACACCTGCAGGTGGAGAGTTCACTCGCTCCAGAATGAAGTCTGAACCCTCGTTCCTGCGATGGGATATTTATTAAGAGAAACAGAGTGGGGGTTTGGGTACACTGGCTAAAGCCCTTGTCCTCTAGTCTAAACATGTCAGGGGATGTTTTACGACCTTGTGATAAGGAGGACAAGGTAAGGTATTTATTACCTGTTGCATTCCAACATAATCCTATGATAAAGATAACCTGGAAAACCCTAACAGGAGCCAGATGAGGTGGCTCGGGCATCTTATCAGGATGCCTCCTGGACACCTCCCTAGGGAGGTGTTCCGGACATGTCCCACCGGTAGGAGACCCCGGGGACGACCCAGGACGCGCTGGAGAGACTATGTCTCTCAGCTGGCCTGGGAACGCCTTGGGATCCCCCGGGGTGAGCTGGATGAAGTGGCAGGGGAGAGAGAAGTCTGGGAGTCCCTCCTAAAGCTGCTGCCCCTGCGACCCGACCCCGGATAAGCGGAAGAAGATGGATGGATGGATGGATGGATGGATGGATGGATGGATGGATGGATGGATGGATGGATGGATGGATGGATGGATGGATGGATGGTTAAAGTCTGAATTTGTATCTTTACTCTTCTTTCAACAGAGGATGATTCGGTGAAAGGCTGGAAGAAAAGTCTACTGGCCTGTCGCATGGAGTTGATAATTGCGATGTGCATCATAATGGTGTTCACACTTGCTCTTGGTATTGGCCTTGGAGGTGAGGAACACGTCTTTTTACTTATCTAATTCTTTTTAACTTTTCATTATGGTTTTTAGTTTTTTTTAAATAACCCTTAAATTTCTGCTGATAGAATCTTCTCAGTTTTAACAATTATTTTGCCAGTAAGGAAAGGGAGGTACAATGCTGCTTATGTCAAAATTTGATTGCTGACCTCCTTCATGACACTTCTGAGGCATCACTTTATGGTAGTAGAGGGATTTGCGTGTCTCGATCATCCTAGGAACTAGTTAGTCTGAGTTTTTATGCCCCTGCCAGGGTCATCCATGGCAAACATATTTTAGTTGAGGGACCAGACAAAGCACAGCTCAAAGAGACGTATGATGGAAAATCCACTTTTATTTGCTTTTATATTAATTTTATTGTACACTTGGAGTCTCCAAGATTGTAGAAAAGAGTAATCTATCCCTCCATGTGCTGCAGAGATACTTTTCTGATCCGTTTGGGGGCTATTTTTTTTACTTCGTTCAGTTTTATCTCTTTTGTATTACATATTTTTATCTATTACGTCACATCCGTTGGGGCGGGACTACCAATCAAGGTAATGGATGTGGCAAAATAGTTTTGCAAATCCGCCATCTTTATTACTTTTGTAGTCCAAACATTTCAAAGATTCCGAAGTGGAGAGATCAAAATGTTCCGTTGTTGGATGCATCAATCCACACAATTCATTGCAACGTACCCCAGCATCAGAACCTCAAAGAAGTGCCTGGTCAAATTTCATTTTTCAAGCAGTGTAAAACTTGAGATGACACAAAAATAATCACTTGTATTTCACTGTAATAATATTGCGTATCCATGCACTTGTTTTCATAGCATTAGTGTCAGTCTCTCTGCTGATTTTAGAGCTGTGCGCTCTTTTACCTTCTTGTGGGTGTATTTTGAGTAGTTTTATTAGATGAATTCCATTGAAGGTCCTGTATTATTTGTGGGTTGCACAATAATATTTTCAATGGATTCATTAGCTTCTCTGTAACGCTAGCATTAGTTTACTGGTTAACTTGACAACAGTGCTTGTTCATAAATATTCTGTCTTCTGCCGTTGACATCTTTTAATAGATCAAAACGTTTGTGGCGCAAGTAAATGCTACCTCGGCTAAAGAATTACAAATAAGTTGACCGGAAAGGGACGTGCACGTCTTGCAGCCTGGAGGGAGGGGAGTGTGAATCAAATCAAATACATTTTTATTGCCAAGTTTGAGCATGCCAAACAAGGAGTTTGACTCCGGTAGATCTCGTTCTCTATAAAACAGTTAGGTAGCTAACAACATTCAGGAAATGTGCAAAAATTGACAATTATTCTCAAACATCCCCTGATCTTAAACTCCTAGGAGGGCAAGGAAAAACTCAAAACTCCTACTAGGGGAAATGAGAAACCTTGAGAAGAGACCACAGATGGGAGGATCCCTCTTCCAGGATGACCAGGCTGTAATGGATGAAGAGAGGACACATAGTGCAAATAATATAGACAATTCAAAGATGAAGGGTTGAAAGCAGGATGGTATTGCACAGCAATGTCTCTGAGACTCTGAGTGGTGTGAGTTCATCAGAGCGACAGCCTGGGGGAAGAAGCTGTCTGTATGTCTGCTGGTTTTGGCGTACAGCACTCTGTAACGCCGTCCGGAGGGGAGTAGTTCAAACAGACTGCAACCTGGGTGAGAAGGGTGTGTAGCGATGTTACATGCACGTTTCCTGGTCCTGGACAGGTACAAGTCCTGGATAGATGATGGGAGGTTGGTCCCGATTATCTTTTCTGCAGTCCTGATTGTCCGTTGCAGTCTGTTCTTGTCTTGTTTGGTGGCCGATCCAAACGAGACAGTGATGGAGGTGCAGAGGATGGACTGGATGATGGCAGTATAGAAGGTCTTCAGCAGCTCCTGTGGCAGGTTGCACTTCCTAAGCTGTCTCAGAAAGTACAGCCTCTGCTGGGCTTTCTTCCGGACAGTCTGTGTGGCAGGTCCATTTCAGGTCCCGAGAGATTGTGGATCCCAGAAACTTGAAGGTGTCTGTGGAGAGAATAGTATTACTGTGGATAGTGAGGGGTGAAAGTGGTGAAGGGTCTCGCCTGAAGTCCACTGTCATCTCCACGGTCTTGAGCGGGTTCAGCTCCAGGTGGTTTTGGCTAGACCAGTGGACCAGCCGCTCCACCTCCTGTCTGTACGCATGCTCGTCAACGTCTCGGATCAGTCCGATGAGAGTGGTGTCATCCGCATACTTCAGGAGCTTCACAGAAGAGTCGCCTGAGGAGCAATGGTTAGTGTAGAGAGAGAAGAACAGTGGGTAGAGGATGCACCCCTGGGGGGCACCAGTATTGGTGGTCCGGGTGTCGAATGTGATGGTCCTCAGCCATCTCATTTGTATCTCATTTGCATTTAAAGAGACCGCACCAAAACGGCTTGCTCTGAGCCGCATATAGAACAAGTATAAAAGAGGGACCTGTGATTCTAGCAAAACGAGGAATTCAGACAGTTGTTTACACTTTATATAGACCATAATTGAATGAGTAAAATGTAAAACAGAAGAAATTATTAATGTGGTACATAATTAAAAACATTGGTCCACGAGTTCCCTTGACCGGACACGGGTCACGATCAGCACTTTCTGGAGCCAGGCCTAGAGGTGGGGCTCGACAGCGGTACCTGGTGGCCGGTCCTTTACCCATGGGGCTTGGCAGGATACAGCCCAAATAGGTAACCTCCCATGGGCTCACCACCTGTGGGACAGGGGAAAAGGGTTTAGATAAGTAGTGAGCTGGGCGGCTGACAAAGAAGCAGACCTTGGCGTTCTGAAAAAACAAGCTGGAATGTCACCTCTTTAGCAAGGAAGTAGCCCGGCCTGGTGTGTGAGGCAGAGAGGTTCTGACTACATAAACCGTATTGGCCCGAATATAAGACGACCCTGATTATAAGACGACCCCCTTTTTTTCAAGACTCAAGTTTGAAAAAAAAACTTTTTGAACACCAAAGTTAGTTTTTCTACAATAAAAGATTACATCTGAAACTAATGATTATAACAATATATTCGAGAGAAAAAGAATGCTATTTTGCCTCATTCAAATCATGCAAAAACTGTCATATATGTAAATTAAGGTGCAATCACATTTGTAAATGAATGGCTTCTGGTTTTTGAAATGTAAATAAACCAATCTACTCTGATAAAACACCAAAATTGCAATAACTGCATTAACTATCAAAGTGAAGTCTAATTGTAACTGTAGTCTTGAAACAAATCTGAATAAGGAAAAACATTGCAATAAAATAATGCAAATTGCTACCGCTATTGTTGGGGAGCCTGAGGACTGTGTATGGGGTTGGCTCGGATGGTTATGCTCTTTTTACCCCCAGGTCTCGGTCAGAACACAGGAGAGAAGACGTGGTTCAGTCTTGATTGCTTTACTGAATTATTGGCAAAATAGTAACAGGCACTATGGCTCACAGGGGCATACAGGCAAACTGGCAAAAGGGTATAGGCACATGTATGGTCGTAAGGATGTGAGAGCAGGTGTGTGTAGTGTACATGGGTGTTTCTTTGTGTGTGTGAATGTGATTCTTGTGTGTGTGATTATTGTATGAAACGTGAAGGGTGTGTGGTGTGTGTGTGTGTGTGCGTGTGCGTGTGTGTGTTTCTGCAACGGACAGAAATACAGCATGTAAGTCAACGCTCAACTTCTGACGTCACACAACAGGAGACAGCACACATTGCATAACTAACTGCGCATAACGGTTCCGCTATACTAAATAACCATAAACGAAATACTCTCGGCAACACACCAAACATACGTCATCGAGACGACAAAATGCTGGCGACCGTTAGTTGCCGTGCCGCTGCGTAACTGCTACTCGTAGTACGATGCGAGGCAAACATAAAGGAGCGCGCCGAGGCTAGCAATCAAGCGGCACACACACGAAACAAACCGCGATCAGACAAACAGCACAACAGTAGACAGTAGTGACAATGAAATGTATATACTCACTTTTGTCAAAGACACACATGATCACAGCAATATACCGTATTTATTCTAATTATCACCCAGGGCGATAATTAGAGAACGTTTATGTCCAACAGGGGAGGTGGGCGATTAATAGAGAGCGCTTTTTGTCCGATCGCCAATGGGCACTGAAATGGGCGATAATATTTATATTTTCCTTATGTAGTATGCTATACCTGCATCTCACTGGTGTCCTTAACACTAGAACAGCGGCTGTTTTGCTCTACCTCTAACAGCGGGGTGCGTCAATTGACGCGCCATCGATGCGACACGTTACCGTCGCACATCACATGTTGCGCACGTCATGTTATCGCGATTGTCTTGTTCGAGCGCACGCCCCGATAACGTAATTGTGTGAGGATATTAGAGCGGAGTGACGGGTATAATTGTATCATAGTTTATGGAGAAAAACAATTTAAAAGGGACATTCGACGTGCTGTCAAATCAGTCACATTTACACTTGCGCAATGACGTCGGCATGCGGTCGCGGAGGAAAACGTAAGTTTTCGGGGGAATTTTTAGCAGCATGGGCGATAATTAGAGGTATCAATGTTTTTTATTTGTCATCGCTAACACACACTGGCTGATTATTGGAATATGGGCGATAATTAGAATAAATACGGGACTCGGTCGATACCAGCAACCTTTAACTTACCGCTGTGCACCAGTGAATGGGTATAATGTCCAGACCGCGAATGTAAGACGACCCCCACTTTTTCAGTCTTATTTCAATGCAAAGTACCGTATTTGCCGGTGTATTAGTCGACCTTTTTCGATCCAAAATCGACCGAAAAAAATCGACCTCGACTTATACACCGAGTCATAAAATGTAACTTCGTATTCATCGCTTCAAATGTGATGGTAACCAAGGCCGTTTATCATGCATCTCATTGTGCGTGGGTGTGCGTCCGTCAGGCTCATCAAACAGCGAGAAACTGAATCATTATAAAGCGTTCGTCGCATTAACACGCATCCTCAGCAACAATTTCAAATATTCTCACCTCAGTAACGGACATCGAAAGCCAGGCAGCGACGATGACTGCTAGGGGGAAGTACTGGGTATTGAGCGAATGTGCGAGTCATCGCGCGTCAAGCAACGAAATAACTACCGGTACGTAAACATTCAATCGCCATGTCTAAATGAATGTTGTTGGCACTTAGAAAATATTCGCCAAACTTCGCCGGACTTCCAGGGGAAGAGGCCGAATTTTCACTTGTGGTGGCCGACACGGGGAACCGGCCGAGGCGGACACTTTACGGCGGTTGAGTCGTTGGCTCTTAGAAAATATTCGCCAAACTTGGCCAGACTTCCAGGGGAAGAGGCCAAATTTTCACTTGTGGTGGCCGACACGGGGAACCAGCCGAGGCGGACACTTTACGGCGGTTGAGTCGTTCGCACTTTGAAAATATTTGCCAAACTTGGCCAGACTTCCAGGGGAAGAGGCCGAATTTTCACTTGTGGTGGCCGACATGGGGAACCAGCCGAGGCGGACACTTTACGGCGGTTGAGTCGTTGGCACTTTGAAAATATTCGCCAAACTTGGCCAGACTTCCAGGGGAAGAGGCCGAATTTTCACTTGTTCCGGCCGACATGGGGAACCAGCCGAGGCGGACTCTTTATGGCGCAAGAGCCGTTGGGACTTATATTCGCCAAACTCTCTCGATGGGACAGAAGACGACCTTATCTGGGAAGAGGAGGAGGAAACTGAGGATAGAGAAGACCAAGAATGACCTTTATGACGACAAACTAAACGAAAACGAATGGAACGAGCTTTTCAGAAATAGCGACGATGAAGACGAATTTTGAACTCTATGTACCGGCAATCACTTTATAATTATAATTTGTTGTTTCTTAACTAAAAATAAATCAGTTTCTATGAGTGTTCATTGTTGTTAGGCTCTCTCGGCGTGTAATATCACAGGGTCATGAAGTAAATAATATTTAAAATGGCGTATAGATCGCTCGCTACAAACTCACGAATTTGAACACATTTCGTCAATATATTTCGCATATTTCTGATTGAATTTTGAAGTTTAATATAATGCAACAATTGAGCTCGACTTATACAAAGGATATATCATAAAATCGTAAATTTCCGTCGAATTTTAGGGGGTCGACTTATACACCGAGTCGACTTATACACCGGCAAATACGGTACATCGTCTTATATTCGGGCTAATATGGTACTTGGGCTTACGTCCACACACAGCTTGGGGTCTGGTACCAGTCCTCTCAAGAGTGGTTGGACACTCTTCTACTCTGGAGTTGCCCACGGTTAAAGACGCATGTTTTTGTCACTCGAAGAGAGGGGCAGACCTGTCAACTGATCACCACTTTTTGTTGTGTTGCCTCTGATAGTGGGGTAAGTTGCCAATTAGGGTGTGTTCCAATGACAAAGAAAACACAATCCTCAGCCTCTATCGCAGACCTGGGCAAAATACGGCCCGCGGGCCACATCCGGCCCTTTGTGCGTCCCTGTCCGGCCTGCATGAGGCCAATCATAAATTATATTTGATTACAACTTAATTTAAAAAAAAATCAGTGTCGTGCGTGCAATACAACTGTTTTACTTTTACTTTGAAAGGTGTCGCATTTCCGTGTAGCGTACCTGTATGTGAGCTGTGCATGAAGGTGAACAGTGCGAAGTAATGCTGCCCTTGAAATGTGTGCTGACCCTCAGAAAAGAAAAGTTGACAAGGAGTGCCGTGTTTTCAACAAGACATGGGCTACCAAGTATTTCTTTGAAAGGTAAAGCCGTGTGCCTGATTTGTGATACACAGGTCACTGTGTTTAACCTTCCTAATGTCTTAGCTTTCTGCTGCCATCTGTGGTGTTAGCAGGTCATTTTGGACCCGTGTATTAAATCAACCATAAAATACCCTAAAAACAATCTTTTATCATCCAATGTTTTTCTTAACTCTTGTTTAGCTGGTTTGGCTCCTTTATTCATGAAAAGATTGGTTTTAATATTTTTTGTGGCCCCCTGGGCCTTTGTTTTTACAGCATACCCCTCATTTTCAATGTCTAAAAAATGGCCAAATGAACCTTAAGAGATGAAGGCAACAAAATAATCAGTTGTTCGGTTACCTGAGTGTAACTGAGAGATATTAAAACACATTTCTTAAATGTTCAACAAAAAAACGATTTTCATTTTAATATTATCAAATATAGTAACATCTATGGTGTTTCGGGTCATTTTGGACCCGTATATATCTACTTCAAGAAAAGGGCAAAAATAAGTATTTTTCTTCCACACAATAGAACTTCAATACAATATTAAGCAATATGAAAAACAGAACAGTCATAAATAATAAAAAAAACAATAAAACAACGATTTGCAAGGTCAAAAAACAACAATCAATCGAGACCAATCGAGAAAATCACACCAAAAGAAATCAAGTACTTGTTCTATAAATAATATGTGCAAAAACATGCCTGTGTGTGTGTGTGTGTGTGTGTGTGTGCGCATGTAGGTGTGTGTGTGTGTGTGCGCGGGCGTGCTTGTGTGTGTTTAGATGCATGTGTTGCAAAAAGTGACACTTAGTGTGTTCTTTGCAGATGTATTATTTGCAGGTGAAGCACACTATGTAGGTTTTTCTGTCCATACTGCTAGGGCAGACCTGACAGCTCTTTCTTTTTGAGCAAGGTGGTCTCACTGGCATTGTTGCTGTGGATGTGGATGGAGTGCTTGAGGCACGACTGGCTGCTGAGGAGGAAGGTGATGCTGATGTTTTTCTGGTTGTTGTGGATGTGGATGGCGTGCTTGGTGACCACTGAAGCTGTCTGACCAAGTCTGCAGCAGCTGGGTCTCGGGGCACCCGTTCCCGTTGCTCAATGTGCGCCTGGAGAAGGGAATTCCCGAGCTCCTCAAGAAACATTCTCCGCTTGGTGTTTTGGGTTGAATTCCACCCTTGGTGAATATGGGTCCACAACACAAATGCATTGTATGCAGACACATTGAGGATGTTGTAAAACGCAACCATTGGCCATCTCCTGGTCATTCGCTGGCAAGTGTAGGTGGCAGTCAGCTTGTCCAGATTGTCCACTCCGCCTTTGTTTTTGTTGTATGGGCTTTTTGTCTCTTCCTGATGACGCAGTGTTGGGTCTAAATACGATTAGACATTAAATCACTCGCTGGAATGAAGAGGAGAAGACAACCAGAACAGGTTTACTCGCGAGGAGAACGATAGAGAAAGCAATCTCAGTTACAACCTCCATCAGTTCTGAGTCCTTACTCCACGTGCCCCTCTTTTTAATGTTATGGTTGCCCTGGTTACAGAGGCGTTGCTACACTAAAGGGAGGGGGGATTGTGTCTGTAGCAACGCTGATTAGCAAAAGAATGTAGTGTGGTGTGAATTAGCACTACGTTGTTGGCTCTTGAACCCCCGCAGAGGCCGTCCCCAGCCGTCTTCCCTCACAGTTGGCTGACTCGTTCTCGACTGTGGTCAAACACCCTGAAGCACGTTGATTGCCGCTTTGCTGTGGAACAAATGCAACTAGACCTTTGCTAACTTTATCTACTTGGTAATTAACACATAATAATAATAAGTAACTTGTCCTAAACACTTCAACACACATTAAGCAAACGTGAGGTAACCGGTATGCAGTTCCTTAAACAAACATTGAGTAAATATGGGATAAATTTTATGCAACTACTTCTAACTGTATGTAACCTTTAACAAAGAAAAACAGGTCTGATAAACTACACGCTATGAACCAAACCTACCGCTAAATGAAAAGAAATGAAGTTCCTGTGAATCAAACAAAGAACATGTCACCTATGCAAATAAGCCCTGCTCATTGTTAGTGAAGGCCTCTTACGGGAACAAAAACACACAGACAACATAAGGACAGGAAGGATACAAATGGCTGACAGGGATCAAAAGACATCCCTATCACTAAAAAGGAAGAACCTAGATAAAAGGAAAGATAAACTCGTAAAGGCGAGGCCTCCAGGTCTGGCAGGCCAAAGCTTCACTTAAAATTATTCCAACACACAGCATCATAGACTTTTTCCCCCTGAAGGTTTGTCATAGCAATTATGACTTTTTTAGTGACAATGGCAAAAAAAGATCAAAGCACGTCTTGATGTCACATACTCTTGTCACAGCAAACCTCGTGGCCCCTGGGGTCATTTTGATGATGTTTGCATGCGCATCAGGAGGAACTGTGCTCCAACGTATGTTGCCACGTTTGGATTGGAGTGATTCAGCAGGAGCAGCTTCAGCACCAGTGACCTCCTCTTCAGACTGATCAGTTGTGTCTGTTTCTTCCAATTGGTACTCCACATCGTCTTCGTCATAAGAGGCCTGCTCATCAGAGAGAGGGTAAGAAGGTATCAGGCTTTGATGTTTATTCATATGCAAATGAGTTAGGGGTCATAAAATTTTATGACCTTTTATCACTTCTTATGGTATCATAAATCACCCCCTTTTGGATTGGGGCGGGATTTGGGGGCGCCAGTCGTGACGGTGCCATCTTTGACTGTCGCCATTTTGGTTTGCTGGCGCCATTTTTTAGATGTGGATATGTATGGGCATGTATTTTTTATGAATCAAAACAGGTGCAGCATCTGAGCTAGCTTTGCTACCAGCCCGTACGTGTGGGTTGAAGGGGCCCGTTTTGTTGAGAAGGCGAAGAGGAGGGGTGTTTGTGTCAGTGTGGGGTCATGAGAGTCGTCATTATTGGTGCCAAAGCTACCTGAAAGAGAGTCGCATGTAATTTGACAAACAATAGTTTAGCCAAAGTTATCTGAAAGAGAGACGCATGTAATTTGCCAAACAATAGTTTAGAGGATCAAGGGGGTTTTGTTGAGAAAATCATTGAAGTGTCGTCAACATGGTGCCAAAGTTATCTGAAATGTAATTTGACAAACAATAGTGGAGTCGGTATTATTGGTGCCACATGTAATTTGACAAACAATAGTGGTATTATTGGTGCTGATGAGGTAGAGCCTTTGATGCGTCATCAGCATGCGGCCAAAGTTATCTGATTTCTTGCGACACGTGATCCCATAGGCGTGGTCTTATCCCCGTCGAATTTAAAGTTGGTTTAGTGCGAATAACCAACGCTCATTTTTGAGAAGACAAGCCATCGCTCTGAGCAACGGAGTCGAAGCGCGTCAAAAGCTGTTTCGAGAATGGTTAAAGGTAAGTAATTTTACTACTTTTCTAGCAATAATAATGATAATAATAATAACAAATAATAATAATAATAATAATACACCGCGGTTATTTTATAAAACAAGATGTAATGTTTATGTAATATTTGCAGACATCATCGTTCTTGCCGATGTCCACGCATCTTTTGACGATGACTTTAGCGACGTTTACCTAACACAATCAGACTATGGTGAGTCAATCGTGCATCTAAGATAGTTCATATAAATGTTAGTAGTTGATGATTTTATTTTATTTTATGTGTGTAACAGATCTCGTGGCCGCGGCCACTAGGAAAAACAATCAGCCGACACAAGCTGCCTTCGACCGCCATATTGGAGCAGTGCGGGAGACAGATCCAGCGACAGAGTCACGTTCTACCGTTGGAACCAATCCAATTACATCCCACGCCGACCGACAGGAAACATCGACAGACCAGAGTTAGCTGAAGCTCTATCTACGTACGAGGGCTTGAAACATCATCAAGAGTCGACAAACAAAGTTGGAGGTATTCCTTCTATTTTTTTCTCTCTTTGTATGCTATCGTCCGACTTGCTATTTTTGGTATTATAAAGGATTAACTTACAGGTGAGCGCCGTGACACAGAGGCACAGAGAGAGAGGAAGAGGAGGAGGAGGGGGCAGCCCTTCTACAACACGCGCCACTCAAACAGCAGGGGACCTGTAAAGTGCCCTGGTAACTGTATCTACAAAAGACGGTTACAAGAATGTTTTAAGATTATACGTATTCTTACAGATTTAGCCGAATCAAAATAGGTTTGTGTTGTTTCTGTTGTGTTTTGTAAAAGAAAATATAATGGATCATCCAAACCTTACGTCAACGGAGTCAGATTTCTTAGCAAACATTGATGAAATAGATTTGCTACCATTTAGCGAAACAAGCCAAAGAAATGACACACCAGAGCTAGATTTATCAAACGTTAACAATACGTCTACGAGTCAAGTAACAGATTTGCTCAACAATGTGAGCACAGCTTTGTTAGAGGGGGAAAGACCAGACAGTCCTGCTATTCTTACACATTTACAAGCTGTCATAGATGAATTGAACAGTCAAAGTCTGAATGAGGGTAGACAGAGTCCTACACAAATCCCGTCACAATTGCTAAACATGATAGCAGAATTAAACAACCAAGCTAATGACAGCAACGGGCGTATCAGTCCTGATATTCCTGTCCAGTTGCTAAACATTATCCAAAATCTAAATACGCAGCCTCTGGTTGACCCGTTGACCGCTAACCCTGCCGATTCATCGCCGGTTGCTATTGACGACGTTCCACCGACATTTCAGCCTAAGAACTGCTCTGTTATAATTGATCACGAAATAGATGTCATTGATGACAACACACCAGCATTTCAACACACGCCCCAGCAATCCAACAGCGGTTCTGTATTAGCTGATCAGCGCGGCGGTTCTGTTGTAGTTAATAGACCGCATTTCAATAATGTAGAGGTAAGGCGACAGCTAAATATACCAACACAACAGAACATTAATGATTTTGCAACCTACTACCTCCAGATTGAAGATAAAATAGATGATGTCATGCAAGAGGTGGCTAGCAGTGTACAACCAGGTGATGTAATTCAGATCGAGCTAGTGGGTGGTAACGATAGAGCTCACATCTACCAGCAAACTAGTGATATAAACTCTATCAGAGATAGTGTATCAGACATGCTTGAACGTTTAGCCCAATCAAATACAGAGCTTCTGGCTGATGAGGGCTTAGAGCTCATTGTACAAATAGTCACTCCATTGCGTGGTGGAATGCGTCGCAGGTTGTTGAACACTACCAATGGAGAGATTTTGAGGTTGAAAAAACGACACCTACACATACCTCGTAATAAAGACAACAATTTGTGTTTCGCTCTCTCACTAATCTATCTGCTACACTCACAACAAAACAGGCCACAAGACAGGCACGGCTCTTACACGAGAGTGTAGGATTGGATAGTCAAACACTTGTGAGTCTGGGCGATGTCCATAAATTTGAGAAAGTCCTCAAACGGAAAATAACTGTAATGTATCGAAAAGAGGACTGCCGCCCTATGACTTTTTTCGACACACATTATCCCAAAACAGATAACGACACTTTATTTGTCTTACACCTCGAGGGTCATTATTACGGCGTGAAAGCGATAGAGGCATTCGTTGGGCATGCATTCTTTTGCAGGCTTGTTACAAAGGGCACGAGAATTGGCAACAGCACCAGTGTGAAGGACACTGTAGCGTTTGTCTCGATCCGTGTTGTAAACAACGACGGATTAAACCTGTCATCTGCCCCGACTGTAACAAAACTTGTCGTAATGAGGAATGCTTTACCAAACATAAAGAGTTTCGATCAATGAATCGTGTGAGCAACTGCACTTCATACAAAAAATGCTTGCAGTGTGGTCTTCGGTATTATGTGAAAGCTGACGGTACCGGTGCTAAACATCGTTGCCCCGTTAAAAAGTGCACAGTGTGTGATGAGATCTGAAATCAAGATGATGCCCTGCTGAACCCCCACATGTGCTACATTCAGCCCATCAAGCCTCAACCACCGTGCAAAAATGTAGTCTACTACGATTTCGAAACCTGTGTAGATACAGACGGTTTACACAAACCTTTTCTCATCTGTTGCAAATCAAATAGACTGACGAAACAATGGTTTGGCACAGATTGTGTTGACGAATTTCTCAGATTTTTTCGAAGGCCACCGTTTAAACAAACTACGTTTGTTGCACATAATGCAAGAGGTTTTGATTCATACATACTGATAAGGAGAATGCTTGAATTAGGTCTCAAACTTGACATTCTTATGCAGGGGAGTAAAGTTCTATCATTTGTCGATTTAGACACAAAATCTCGATTGATAGACTCTCTCTCATTCTTGACGATGCCTCTAAGTGCAATGCCTAAGGCCCTGGGGTTTGAAGACAAATCAAAGGGTTACTTCCCACACAAATTCAGCTCTTTAGAGCATCTAAACTACGTAGGGTCTCACCCTGACCCCACGTACTATGATATCGAACGAATGTCACCCTCGCAACGATCAAAGTTTGACGAATGGTATGCCAAAGAAGCTAACAATGTGTTTGATTTTGCTAAACAGGCAATAGCCTACTGCGAGAATGACGTTGATCTGTTAATGCAGGGCTGTGAGAAATTCAGGAGCGAGTTTTTTGAGGCCACCGGAACAGATCCATTCAATGCGGTAACAATTGCGTCGACGTGCATGAAAGTTTTTCGCACTAATTTTCTAACCCCTCAAACACTAGCCATTACACCATCAGACAACTATATGCGTCAGCACAAAGCTTTTTCGCATGACTCTATTCAGTACATGCAATGGATCATGCACAGCCAAAATATCCAAATTAGACATGCATTGAACGGGGGTGAAGTTAGGATAGACAACTACACTGTAGACGGCTATTCTGAAATTGGGGGCGTAAAAATAGTGTTTGAGTATTTTGGTTGTTATCACCACGGCTGCGCAGAATGCTTCGACCTCTCTAAAATATGCCCGACAACAAAACACCCTTTTCAGGAGAGGTTTGATAAAACACAAAAGAAAATTCAGGACCTACATCTTAGACAGGATGTGTACCTTGTAATTATGTGGGAGCATGAATGGTTGCAAATGAAAAAGATGGACATAGAGGTGAAGGAATTCCTGAAAAAAACCAAATTTCCTACACCGCTCAAACTGAGGCAGGCTCTTTTTGGGGGCCGAAGAAACGCATTCGTTTTAAGATACACGGCAGAGCCGAACGAGCGTGTGTTGTATGTTGATGTGACGTCATTATACCCTTTCATCAATAGTACAGGCACATACCCTATCGATCATCCAACGATGATCCACGGTGATTTTAAAGACCCTAGGTCGTATTTCGGTTTCATCAGCGCCACAGTCAACCCACCCCGTGGTTTGTATTTTCCTGTTCTACCCTTCAAAACAGTCTTCACACTGTGCCGTACATGTGCCGAGTGTAACAACCAGCAGACGGCTTGCACACATAATGATGAGCAAAGATCGTTAACAGGTGTTTGGAAAACCCCTGAATTTTTTAAGGCACTTGATCTCGGGTACACAGTTGCAGATATTACCGAAGTATGGCATTACACAAGAACGAGAGACACAATTTTCCGTGATTACATGCGAACACTTCTAAAAGGTAAACAGGAATCTTCAGGTTATCCGGCTCACGTGGTCAACCAGGTTGATAGAGAAAGATATATACAGGAGTACGCCATTCATCAGGGTATCCAACTAGACCCTTCCAAAATTGCTGTAAACCCTGGCAAAAGGCAAGTGTCAAAACTCTGTCTTAACAATCTGTGGGGAAAACTTGCACAACGTGAGAATATGACAAACACAAAAATTGTGACAAAATCTGAGGATTTTTTCGAATTTCTGTTTTCAGGTCTGTACAATGTGAAATTCTTCCATTTTATCAGTGAGAAGCTTTCAATTGTGCAGTATTGTTTCAACATAAACAATGAGATCCCCGCCTCAAAAACATCAAACGTGGCTGCAGCGTGTTTCACAACAGCCTATGCACGCCTAAAAATGTACAGCTATTTCGAAATTTTACAGAGGCGTGTCCTTTACACCGATACAGAAAGCCTCGTGTACACGGTGAAACCGGGCGAAAGTGTTCTCCCTCTAGGGGTTTATCTGGGTGATTTGACAGATGAGCTTTCGAATGACAGCATTTTAGAATTTGTCTCAGCGGGGCCAAAAACATACGCTTACAAAACACGAGGATCATCTCAGACGGTCATGAAAGTGAAGGGGGTCACGCAGACTCACAAAAGCAGTCAGAGCATCATGCTCAGTTTGGTTCAAGGTTACATTGATACAGCAGGTGCAACCTCAGATGTGCTATACGCTCCTCAACATAATATCGTTCGCGATAAGAGAGGGTTTTATCTCAGAAACATGTCATTTTCCAAGCGG
This sequence comes from Syngnathus floridae, assembly GCF_059516105.1. Taxonomy (NCBI): domain Eukaryota; kingdom Metazoa; phylum Chordata; class Actinopteri; order Syngnathiformes; family Syngnathidae; genus Syngnathus; species Syngnathus floridae. The sequence continues at coordinate 15,014,196 of NC_142420.1, forward strand.
CTTCGTGTGGTGTACGATAAAAGAAGGCTGCTAGAGCGAGGCACCACTGAACCGTTTGGCTACTGATATTTCTATCTATCTATCCATACGTGTGTCTGTGTGTGTGGAAATGGCTTTTAACCAGATTGAATTTGACCCTAGATTAGAACTTCCTTTTTCATCTCTAGTAGCAGGGCCTTCAGGTTGTGGCAAGACTTTCTTTGTAAAAAATGTATTGGAAAATCCTGAACATGTTATGAGAAAAAAACCTGATAATATTGTCTGGGTTTATACTTCATATCAACCAATGTACGATGAGCTCAAAAACCTGAATAAAGACATTCTTTCTATCAAGGGGCTGCCTGAATCTTTTGATGACGAGAAGCTGTTCCCGCCACAGCAGCAGCATCTACTGATTTTGGATGACATCATCTTCCAAGCTTCGGATAATCCGGAAGTGGTCCAAATATTCACCCAATATAGACATCATAAAACTTTAAGCGTAATAATGCTAACGCAGAATGTATTCCATCAGGGCAAATTCAGCCGTACTATTAGTTTAAACAGTAATTATCTGATTTTGTTCAAAAACCCCCGCGATAAACTACAGGTGAATGTCCTAGCAAATCAAATGTCTCCCAACAACCGGAAGTTTTTCCTGGAATGCTTTGAAGATGCTACAAGAGAGCCGCATGGGTATTTACTGGTAGATTTGTCACCTTCATGCCCAGAACAATTTAGACTACGTACAGGTGTACTACATAACCAGTGGCCTGTTGTTTATATCCCAAAACAATAAAACGATGATGAAGCTTTTAAAAACAAACGCGCCGTTACTCAAATCTCTGTTTACATCCAAACCGGCCAAATGTGAGCATTTGCCACTCAGAGGTCCCAGTAGTTTAGTGAAAGCATTATGTGAGATTGCTCTAAATCTTCTTAAAGGACATGTACCCTTAAAATCAAAACTTTACAAGAGACTTAAAAAGCAAAAGAAAAATATCCGCTTTTTGGCTGATAAGAAAAATACTTTGAAGAAGAAAAGAGCTGTGTTAGTTCAGAAAGGTGGTTTTATATTGCCGTTACTGGCCGCTTTCGCACCTGTTCTCGGAAGTGTCATTAGTGGCTTTATGAACAAATCATAAAATGAGTTTGAAAACGGCTCAGAAAATGTTCCTGATTTCACCTTATCAGCTCAAGATTCAAGATTCAAGAGTTTTTTAATCGCCATGTTTGAGCGTGCCAAACAAGGAATTTAAATCACAGCCTCTGTTCAACATTTAGGTGACTAACAACAACACTCAGGACATGTGAAGAACGAAAGATATTCTCAAACATCCCCTGATCTTAAACTCCCAAGAGGGCAAGGAAAAACTCAAAACTCCAGCTAGGGGAAATGAGAAACCTTGAGAAAAGACCACAGATGGGAGGGTCCCTCTTCTAGGATGACCAGGCTGCAATGGATGCAGAGAGGACACATAGTACAAACAGTGTAGACAAAAAAGGTGTGGAAAGCAGGATGTTATTGCACAGTAATGACTCTGAGACTCTAGGAGTGGTGTGAGTTCATCAGAGCGACAGCCTGGGGGAAGAAGCTGTCTCTGTGTCTGCTGGTTTTAGTGTACAGAGCTCTATAACGGCGTCCGGAGGGGAGTAGTTCAAACAGGCTGCAACCTGGGTGCGAAGGGTCTGTTGAGATGTTACTTGCACGTTTTGGATAGATGGGAGGTTGATTCCAATTATCTCTTCTGCAGTCCTTATTGTCCGTTGCAGTCTGTGCTTGTCTTGTTTGGAGGCCGATCCAAACCAGACAGTGATGGAGGTGCAGAGAACAGACTGGATGATGGCAGTGTAGAAGGTCTTCAGCAGCTCCCGCGGCAGGTTGAACTTCTTGAGCTGTCTCAGGAAGTACAGCCTCTGCTGGGCCTTCTTCCGGACAGAGTCTATGTGGCCGGTCCATTTCAGGTCCCGAGAGATTGTGGTTCCCAGGAACTTGAAGGTGTCTGATGAGAGAATAGTATTACTGCGGATAGTGAGGGGTGAAAGTGGTGAAGGGTCTTGCCTGAAGTCCACTGTCATCTCCACGGTCTTGAGCGGGTTCAGGTCCAGGTGGTTTTGGCTGCACCAGTGGACCAGCCGCTCCACCTCCTGTCTGTACGCAGTCTCATCACCGTTCTGGATCAGTCCGATGAGAGTGGTGTCGTCTGCATACTTCAGGAGCTTCACAGAAGAGTCACTTGCGGAGAAATCGTTGGTGTAGAGGGAGAAGAGCAGTGGGGAGAGGACACACCCCTGAGGGGCTCCAGTGTTGGTGGTCAGGGTGTCGGATGTGATGCTCCCCAGCCTCACACGCTGTCTCCTGTTGGTCAGGAAGCTGGTGATCCACTGACAGGTGGAGGCAGGCACCGCGAGCTGTATGAGCTTCTGTTGGAGGATGTCAGGAGCGATGGTGTTGAACGCCGAGCTGAAGTCCACAAACAGGATCCTGGCGTACTTTCCTGGGGTGTCCAGGTGTTCCAGGATGTAGTGCAGTCCCATGTTGACCGCATCATCCACCGACCTGTTTGCCCGGTAGGCAAACTGGAGGGGGTCCAGCAGGGGGCCCGTGACATCCTTCAGGTGGTTCAGCACTAACCTCTCGAAAGATTTCATGGCCACACATGTCAGTGCAACAGGTCTATAGTCATTCAGACCTGTGATGGCGGGCTACTTGGCCACTGGAACGATGGTGGAGCACGCGGGCACCTCACACAGCTCCAGGGAACGATTGAAGATCCTTGCAAAGGTGGGCGCCAGCTGCTCAGCGCAGACTTTCAAGCAGGAAGGTGACACGCCATCTGGGCCCGGTGCCTTCATGATATTTTGTCTCCGGAACATCTGGCGCACTTCCTCCTCGCGAATCTGGAGTGCGGGCGCGGCCTCTGCAAGAGAGAGAGTCGGTGACCACGGTGATGGAGGTGTGGACAGAGCAGCTGAGTATGTGGGAGGTGAGTATGTGGATTGTGCTGCAGGAGGTCCCGTTGTGTGGGAGGACCGATCAAACCTGCAGTAGAACCTGTTTAGCTGGTGAGCAAGCCTTGGGCTCTCCACAGGACGGGGGGGTTCGTTTCTTGAAGCCCGTGATGCTCTGCAGGCCTTTCCACACTGTTGAGGGATCAGGATTGGCAGAGAGGTGTCTCTCTAGGCTCTCCCCGTAACACCTCCTGGCTTTCTTGACCTCTCGGTTCAGTGTGTTTCTGGTCTGCTTGAACAGGTCCCGGTCGCCGCTCCTGTAGGCCTCCTCCTTGACTTTGCGCAGCCTCCTAAGGTTCGGTGTAAACCAAGGTTTGTCGTTGTTGTACGTGCAGAAGGTCTTAGTCTGCACACACAGATCCTCACAAAAACTGATGTATGATGTGACAGTGTCAGTGAGTTCATGCAGTGAGTGTTATCAGAGTGTGACGCTGTTAATAAAACAAGCAGGTATGACATCTTGTGATTTTAAATTGAATAAACACAGAGAAGCAATCGCTTTTCCGGTCACAATAGTTTATTACAGAAAAAAATCAAACTAGTTCTTAAAAACATTACTAATAAACAGAAACAAGTATAAAACATGGTAAAAATAAAAACATGGTAAAAAAAATGTTTTTCTATAAAATCTAAGGTTTAACATAACGCATTAATGAAGATAACATAGATGGTGTTACTTTGGACCCTATTAGAGTTTTAAACTTATTTAGCTGCTCCCCTGTTAAATCTAGAAGTACTGTTAGGAAACTCACCAGTTGGGCCCACATTTTTTTCACAATACCTCCCATTGTGTCTTTCCAAACGTTCTAAATAATAGAGCAACTTCATTGTTACTCAACACAGTGTCACGCGCTTCTTGTTTTATCATACGGAGCCGCGCAAAGATCTTGCACTCGTGAGCTAGGTCGTGTAGAATGGCAGAAACAGTATTGCGAATGTTTATAAGAGATGCAGAGGTTTTAAAATAGAAAAGCATTGTCGACAACGTGTGGAGGAAGTCAGCATTGCACAACTCAGCCGTCACTGCTTCATAATTCACGTAGAAATAAAAGTTTCGATCCTCAACATACAAGCACGTGTGGTGCATCTGACTAAGATCGTCAAGAGCACATCCGTCACACTTAAATTTAGCATGCTTCATTAAGGCATCATACAAAAGATATACAAGATGGCGGCGCGTGCGTTCGGTGTTTTGTGAGTGTTTACTGAGTGTTTGTCTGGCAGTTTTGTGTGTGTTCGTCTCGTGTGATACGTTGTGCTACTCGTGCGGCGGGCATGTTCTGCTCAACATCGGCGGAAGTGGGTTTTATGGCGTTCTGGACTTTGGTGCGGAGAGATTAAGGGCGCTCGGACTGCTTCGTCATGGAGCGACGCCGGACTGGCCTGCTCTTCCTCCCCCGGTTGGACTGCGTCGTGAGCTCGGACTGCTCCGTCCTGGAGCATTGTTGGGATGCGTCGGCAGCGGGTCTGCGAGGCAGCGGAAGAGGGGCCAGCGCGGAGATGTCGGGCCAGGCTTGCGGCCAACCCAGCTCGCCCAGCCGTGCCTTCCATTCTCCTGGCGTACGTTTGTTCGCGGGACGACAAGATTGGTTGCGTTCGCCTGATGGGATCCACGAACCGGACAGTGCGTGCCTGCTGTGTGCTCGTGTTCACAGTGGCCTGGTTGACTGTCATCTTTCCGGACTCTGCTGTGCATCGTGAGCGGCTAGCGTGCTATCTCCCTTATTGTTCATCTTCTTGTTTTATTTTTCCTGTGTTGTTTACTTGTATGTGCGTTGTGAACTCTGTCTTGTCACCCTGGGATAGTGAGAAACGTAATTTCGATCTCTTTGTGTGTCTTGACATGCGGAGGAATTGACAATAAAGGTGACTTTGACTTTGACTTTGAAAAAGATGAGCCACCATCAACTTCAGACGTGTGTAATCTTCGATCACCAACCATTTAAGAGGCTCTACCGTCATATTATACTCTGCGTCCTGTTGTGTGTTGATTCTCACAGGTGTCGACGTCACCGTAGGAACAATGCCAAACTCAAGGTCCAGCGGGGGGTCGTTGTCAACGATCGTGTCGTCAGCCTCCTCAAAATCACCAGGCACCTCTGTCTCTGTCTCTCTGAGCATGACTCTAATGTCAGCAGCAGACAAGCAGGGCAAATCCATGCCATTTTCAGGATAGCGTGCGCACGCATCGTCAACTCGATGGCTCGTGACGAGGACCATGGTTCATGCTGTTGCGGCCTCTGCTGCTGGTGCTGCTGCTGCTGCTGCTGTTGCTGCTGCTGCTGCTGTTGCTGCTCCGTCGTGCTCGTTAGGTTGTACCCCGAGGTTTCAGGGGTTTCAAACACGTCAAAAGTTGATGACAAAGCTCCATAGAGCGAATCGGGTTGCAGATCGTCGAGGCAGATCGGTGACATGCATTCGCTCGGGTCGGGAGTAGGCAATGGAAGAATCTCAAACCTTTCCAACCCTGTCGCTGACGCTGGTCCCGGTTGTTCAGCCACCATGCTTGCTCGTGGTGCCGCTATGAAGGCCGTGTCCGCATCATCATCTGTCTCTGCACCAGAGTTGTCAGGGCTGGACCAGAATGTGATGCCTGGCTCATTGCCCATAGGTACAAAACTTGGTAAAAGTCTTCTGGCTCGGATTTTTTGAGCCATCTTCTTTCTCTGATGTGGAGACAGAGCTCTTGTGTGTGTGTGTGTGAAAGAGGTGTCTGCAAGTCCGCTCTTATACATTTTAGATAGTTATGCTAATGACTACAACTCCACCTTTCTGTGACTGCAGGTGAGAAAAAGAGGGGGGCTAGGAGGGGGGTAGGAGGAACACAGTCTAGTGTGTTGAGAAGGGGGTAGTTTAAAGTTAATTTTTTAGTAAGGGTTAATCTAAAGCCAGTTTACGTTTCACTCCGACGACGTTTGTCCAGACACGGCTTGATAGAAAAAGTCCCGTAATACCCTCACCAAATGCTTGCATCCTTTCATACCACGCGGTCAGTGGTATATTCAGTATTGTCTGGAAAAGTCCACATTCGCTATTTAACACTTCTAGCTTTAGATACATTAGATCGATTAGCTCTCCATCTTCTGTCCCATCAACAGTTTGAGGAGAAACTTTAAGCCGGAAAAAACATCTTCCGCTGGCTGTGATTTTTGAAATCCAAGTTGCATTCAGCTCACCTTCTAACCCGTATTCATTGAGAAATTCAGTCAAAACCTCTGGCAGGAGTTGAATTAAAACACCCCAGTCATTTGAGTTCAACATACCATACGCACCAGCCTGCTCATAGTTGCTGTTGTTTGATCCAGAGCTCTCTTGGTTTCTCATAAAGAAAGACAACTCATCAGTCTCGTAAAAAAAATTAAATCCCCATAGAGTCTCTGGTGTTAGATGCTAGCTCCGCTCAAGTTTTTCTGTAGGCCTTTGTTGCATACGCCTTAGATACATTTGTTTCTTCCTAGGGGCATCTAGCAAACCATCAGGGCCTTTACGGCAAAGATGGATACTGACCGGCGTTTCTGCTATCATGATTTGAGCTTCAGGTTTGCAGTTTAACACCACAGCTTTAGCTTAGCTCTTTTCTGTGAACTAGCAGCACAATACTCTGGCGTAATATACCAACAACAGGTCCAGCCCCTCTCTCAAACCACACCTCTGTGTATCACGTGTATCACGTGTTTTTTTAAATTAGGATATGTTTTAAACTTAGACAACTTTCATAAAAACAGAGGCCTTCGTCTATCTCCCTCCAAAAATAAACGATTCCAGCCGGCTCTACCTCATCAGCACCAATAATACCGACTCCACTATTGTTTGTCAAATTACATGCGGCACCAATAATACCGACTCCACTATTGTTTGTCAAATTACATTTCAGATAACTTTGGCACCCTGTTGACGACACTTCAATGATTTTCTCAACAAAACCCCCTTGATCCTCTAAACTATTGTTTGGCAAATTACATGCGTCTCTCTTTCAGATAACTTTGGCTAAACTATTGTTTGTCAAATTACATTTCAGATAGCTTTGGCACCAATAATGACGACTCTCATGACCCCACACTGACACAAACACCCCTCCCCTTCGCCTTCTCAACAAAACGGGCCCCTTCAACCCACACGTACGGGCTGGTAGCAAAGCTAGCTCAGATGCTGCACCTGTTTTGATTCATAAAAATACATGCCCATACATATCCACATCTAAAAAATGGCGCCAGCAAACCAAAATGGCGACAGTCAAAGATGGTGCCGTCACGACTGGCGCCATCTTGATGCCCCCAAACCCCGCCCCAATCCAAAAGGGGGTGATTTATGATACCATAACAAGTCATAAAAAGGTCATAACATTTTATGACCCCTAACTCATTTGTATATGAATAGACATCAAAGCCTGATACCTTCTTACCCTCTCTCTCATCTCCATTGCTAAAATCCTATGTGTCCTCTCCCGCATTTGCAGCAAAGATGTGATCCAAAGCTTCATTTACAGTCAATCTTCTCCTCATTGTTGCATCCTGTGAATTGGAGATGTGTACTCTGCAAGTCACCACCTCTACACTCAAATGTCTTGACATGCCTGGACATGTCTCCCTTTGTTTGTTCTCGCAGAAAGGCAAAGAGAAAAGCCCCTAAATGAAGCTCAAGTGGTTGGAGAAAGAGGCTGTTGGTTGATCGTGTGTTTATAATTTCATTTTTGGCATTTTTTAATGTTTTATAATCGAAAATTTTAACCGGGTCAAAAATGACCCGAACAAAAGTAATTTTTTTCACCAGAGCACTTTATAAATCAGTAAAAAAACAACAACAACATTATTTTGTTTAAATGGAAGTCCCTGACAAAGTCAAAAAGTTTCAACGCAAAAATCAAATGTATGAAGTACTTTTATGAATGCTAAAACTCAAAACGGGTCACTAGTGACCCTAACACAATAGGAAGGTTAAAGAATATAATTTGAGTCGTCACTACACGACCAAGCATGACAAAAAATACATCTGTCTGATAAATACCGCGCAACAAAGGCTGATGCATTGCTAGCAAAACTGCAATCCCAACAAGGACTTTTTATCAAACTTCACACCCAGAGATGCAGCGGCTTGGTCATTTGAGGAAAAGTTAAAGAAGTTAAGAATAAATTGTACTGATTAATGATTGTTTTTATATTTGACCAATACACCACAATTTCACATAGCTTAATATAAATATAAACAGAGTAATTGTATTCTTCTAATTACCAGTACCAGCTATTTAAAATAAATAATTTAGTGCATTTTACAATGGAAGAAAATTGAGCAGGTTTAAGTTATCGTAGGTATGGCCCTCTGACACAACTCAGGTTTTTCATGCGGCCCCTTGTAAAACTGAATTGCCCACCCCTGCTCAATGGGAAGGTCTATTCAGCAGAGTCCTACTTAAAATGTGGATTTATCGCCACAGGTGACTCCGACGCGCCAAGCCCACTCTGCATAATATGTGGCGACAGGCTCGCTAACGAGGCGATGAAGCCCTTCAAAACTGTTTCAGCACATGGAGACCAAGCATGCTGTATTAAAAGACAAACCTTAACCACTTCGGGTGTCATTGTCTACAATTACGCCTAGATGGGACTGGCTCGTTTTTGAGAAACAAGCTCAGTGCTCCCACTATTTCAACGTAATTGTGAGTTTTATTTTTGTCGTATTTTTTTTATGCCAGCCATGTCATTTTATTTCATCATATTTATTTATTTATTATAAATGTATTATTTATTTATGTAAATGTATTATTTATTCATATAAAGGCCGGTCCACGAAAATATTTCTGACACGTAACCGGTCCGTGGCGTAAAAAAGGTTGGGGACCAATGCCCTACACCAAGTTGGGCAATTAATTTTTACAAGGGGCCACATGAAAGACCTGAGTTGTGTCAGAGGGCCACACCTACGATAACTTAAACCTGCTCAAT